>NC_051187.1:109333509-110073509 GCF_015220075.1 Falco rusticolus | reverse complement strand
TGTGAACTTGACAGAAGTTCTTCATTGTCTGTGAAAATTTGTGTTGGCAGTGCAGACAGAAATTCAAGTTCAGCATATTTATTTTGGGAAGGACTACAGAAAATGAAAGGAAGTAGGAATGACATGAGTGAAGAGAGCAGAATTTGACACTACACATTTAGAAAAGGAATTCTTCAAACTGATTTGGAAATAGAAAAGATGTCTTGTGCTAATGAGAATTTAGATTTCATCTTAGAAGTTTTACCAAAAGTTGCCTAAGGAGGTATTCTGACCCTGATTTTCCATTGTCCTGCATAGCTGTAAAAGTCAATACAAGAAACAAACTAGGTATGAAATACCCAGTCAGTGTCCCTTTGGTTTGAACAGTAATAAGCTCTATATTCCCTACTCCAAGTCAATTAAATTGCACATCTGATTCAGTGAAAAATAACTTTTCCTGAGATTCAGAATGGCAGGATCTTGATGCTGAGATACAAAATCTTTTGCAGAGTTAAAGGAAAAGCTTATCCCTTATTTATGGATTTGTAAAAAATATCTGAAGTCAGTGCAAGTTCCTAGAACAAAAATGGAGACACCAGGATGATACTGCAGTTTTAAATTCTGCAATTAAACTCTAAATATATTAATATTTTAAAAGTTTTTTTCAAGTGTGTCTACTACAGAAGTAATTTTGAGCTTGCTTCCTTCTTGTATTAAAGCTTGCACTATACATGAGGCTTTTGTCTAGAAATACTATCTTTGGTTATGACTGTTAACTAAGTTGTTTCCTGAAGAAACAAAACTTGCAGTCATGCTATCTATGTTCCTTGATGTCCCTCCCCAAAAACTTTCCAACCCAAGAACACATTCTGACCAACTCCAATGGGCAGAGAGGTCTCCATGATATAGAATTCCCACAGCCTTAGGAAAATGGATGACCAGAGAGACAAGAGAGAGAGTGAGAAAGAGCAAACCTTTGTCAGTGCCCCAGTAGAGATCAAAGCTGCAACATAAACTCACCATCAGGGACACAAATGCTCTTGGACTCCTTTCAGACTCCACATAGAAGCACATTCTTGCAAGACAGACGCACACAGAGTCAGACTTTATCAGCTCCTCTGTTAAAGGAACTGCTTGTTCCACCCCTGCAGTTCTGACAGTAGTAACCCTCGATGATTTCTACACCCAAATAATTGTAGTTACAGAAAACAGGCCAGGAGGTGGAGGGATCAAACCACTTTCACTTGGAAGTGATATAATGCTAAGGTGGTTTCCACTGCACTGGTGGCAAGCCCGTTTGGATTACAAGGCAGTTCTACGCAGCGGCTGACATCAAGGAGATGAAAAAATGAAAATCAGAATAATCCAACAGGAAAATTCACCATGTGCATTCTGGCTTTCCTGGCTATATTTGAGCAGAAGCTACCCAATCACAATAATGCCATGTCCCACCCACTTGATCTAAGTATTAGGTGCCAACAACCTCGCTGGCAAGCAGAGGGCCATCAGGGTCATTGCAGAAGTGCTTTTGTCCAAGGTAGTTTAGCACAGGATTGTTTTAAGTATGCGTTGCATTGCATTAAGTTTGTGATGCAGAAAAAAAAGTGGGCCTTTTCCCCCATAGTCACAGGCTCAGCTTTGAAAGCATCTCCACGCAAGCTGATTCTGAGTTTCCATCAGAACTTTGCTGAAACCGGCAGAGCTCTGCATAGGAGATGGCTGTTCAGCTTGGACTGCAAGACTGGGACTGAAACTCATGTAAAGCAAGAGGGAAAAATAGTGACTCTTAAAACATGTGATTAAGTCTAAGCATTTACTGGATAATAAATTATTTGCTAAAACCCTAAGACAAACTGAAGCTTTATCATGATTTTACTGTTAATTCAATCATTCTGAGGTACTTGAAGTTAAGTTAATTAATTGTTGTTGGCATAATTATAAAATATCTTCAGTTTTATAATGGGTATAAAGTTCTGAAATATAAATTGAAGATACTTCACATTTTTAATAGTTGTTCCTTAACCTTTAAGGCATTTAGTTTTGTGTGGTCAATGAAGTCAATGTGAGCTTTTTTCTATTACACAGAGGACATTATCTGAGATATTATTTATCAGGCAACTGAACAGGTAGTGTTTGTGTTCTTACTTTTCCAGGTTTGTCCCTCTGTGATACTTCCATACTGCACACACATCTATCATAGATCATCCCATTTTGACACTCAGCCAATACACTGAGTATGGTCTTCGTTTAATCTCTTTTGCCCTTTTTCAGTTTACGTAGAGTAACCTTTCATAAAAGCTGCAGGACAACTGCCACTCAGTGGTCCAGGAGGTGCACTGGTCTCATTCCAAACATATGCCACAGCATTGTCTAAATAGGTTCTTGCAAACCGACAGAGATAATACAACCCCTTATTCCAGTAACACCTACGAGCTGGAGAAATCATGCTAGAACAAAACAGGGTAATGATGCTTTTGATCTTGCCTCTAGGACCATTACAGCCCACCTCAGGGCAGCGTACAGCTCTGCTATTCCTTTCAGTGTGCCCTCTATCTTGCTGGAAAGGCACAGGCAGCCAGCTGCATCACACAGGCGCCTCTGCCAAACTGTTGCAATAGTGTCTTACAAGAAAGTAGTCAGATTGGCTTCCAGGCAGTTATCAGGTCTTGGTAACATCTCAGTAGCAGTTAGACAGCCTGAATGTATCTCTCTCAGTGCTTTCTATGAGATGCCGCTTCATTCTTGTTGTGGTTGTACCAGTACCTGGAACATGTGCTCAAAAGCCAATTGTTATGGATGGGCCTCCCAAACCACCCATCTCCACCTCACAATGACCACACTAGGGTTCAGAGGCATTCTCCCCACTCTCCTTCCACAATGGTGCTACGATAATTATTTACTCATGAGCAGATCATTTTTCCCTAACCAACTCAGAGCATTGTCAACTTCTTGCTTTATTGCGAGGCACTCCACAACCCTCTGGGGACCCAGTCTTGTTTCTGAAAATCTTGCCACCGTAACGCCACACACCCCTGAAGGAATTGTTCTTCAAGGAACTGAAAGGTTCATAAAAAACTATGAAATCATACTGAGTAATAAGAAACCTGCAGATAGGAGTAGAACATGAGTTAATGAGACCACAAGCTCAAGGAAATACTGACTTTTTCACAGTAAGTGAGAAATTATAACAACCAGTGATTCTGAGGGTTGGTTTCTCTGCTTCTCCTGTTCACTCAGCAGAATGTCAGACAAAACTAATTCTCAAGGTGTTTCTTGCCACCCTGCACCTTCCAGACAATAAATCACATCTTTGGGATCCTTTCCCAAAACATACACTATTCTAGGGATACAATCTCCCCAGTGTGACCCCTGAGAGCTACATTCAGAGCTCAACTTCTCCCTCAAGGGTTTCCTGTAATCCATAAGCTTGTTGTTTAATTGAAAAGTAATGAAGATATCCATGCTTAGCATTTCCCCCAAGACTGTTGACTGCTACAGTAAAGCTTTTTCCTAGACATGTAAAGAATGCTTAAGAGTGCTTATGTCCCTTGGGTGTTGCCAGGCAGCTTTGTTTACTGGCTGTCCAGGAAATAACTCTATCAGTCAGAGGTGGCTGCAGAATCTAAAAACCTGGACGGTACTTAACTTGACTATAAAAAAAATTATTTATCCATTCTCCCTTCAGATCAGCAGGGATGGATTTAAGTCTCAGCTCAGCATATGAGCTAGAAAAAAAATCACATTTTATACAATCATATAAAAGAGAGCAATGAACACAGCTCATTACTACTTTTTGACAGGGCTTGGTACATCAGCAACCAAATCAATGTGAGAAGTATAACATTTTGGAGTAAAAGACACCAAAACCTGTCTGGATTGATTTGAAGGGCAGTGTGCTACGATATAACAAAGAATCAGCTCCCTGTGATAACTGCCATATTAAAAATAAATAAATTTCATAGTAGGTCCTAGTAGCACCACTTCCACAGTTTAACTTCAGCAAGACAATGTCTCTGCACTTCTCACCCAGAACTTATCGTTAAGTGCCATGCAAAAGAGTGCATCCAGACTTCTCACCTATTGCTGTTGTTCAGCTTTCTTTTCAAGCTTCAAGCATAGTGAAGGATGTCCTTGGATAAGCTTTGACTACAAGCTGCCCCTTATCACAGTGTTCTTACCACATATCAAGAAAATATGGCATATTTTATGAGTCTGATCCCCCCTCACCTGTGGTTAGCTTGTCTTACAGCAAAGGCATTACATTTGTCAGTGTCACCTTCCAGGCATCTCACACCAATACAAAGTCCTATGCTGTTGTTTCTTCCAATACTTAAAATAAATGTTGAACAGAGATCATCTTTCTAATGAAAAGCAAAAAGCCAAGAGAGATGGGCTTTCCTGTTCCTATTTTCTCCTGAGCACGCTAAGCCTTAGGCCCACTTCTGGGTGTGTTAACCACCTCATCTGTCCGAGAGAAACACCAGCCAGTAGCACCATTAAAGCATTGTCCCCTCACACACTGAAATTCATTACAAAGTGATGTTAAGTAGAATGTCTTTAGGATTGATGCTGGGTTTTTTTCACTGCCAGGACAGGAACATAGTCTGTTCTAGGTCACAAATAAAAGAAAAATGTATAGACTTTCATCAAATTATTTTTGTCTTCCCCCCTCCAGCTACAGAATATTCTCAAGATCACAATTAGTAGCAAGAGATCTGAGGTATTTTCCTTTCATCCATGCATCTCCGTCTCCATCCATCACTGGCAACAAAGTCACAAGGTTCCATTAGCCAAAGATATCAGTGCATTGATGAGGCTGTGGTAAACTATTCTTTACTGAAAGCTGGTGAGACTGGCTTTTCTGACTATGGAAAGCAATACATTGTATCCTCTTCATGCTTAAGCATCATTAAAAGTAGATAAAAACATACTATCAAACCAATTTTATAATTGCAGAAAAGAATATGACATGGACTAATCAATAAACCTCACAAGATACACAGGGAGATGATGGAGAGAAAGCCATCAACTACAGAAGAGTTGAGGTTGTTCAGCCTGAGGAGGCTAAACTGGAAGTGGGACATAACAGTCATGAAATATATTAAAATTTTGCTGCAGACAGGGAAGGAACAACTTGTTCTCCACTTTCACAGTGGATAAGCCAAGAAAGAATGGCTATAAACTGCAAGGAGAGAAAAAAAGCTTAGATGAAAAAGCTTTCTAATGGGAAGGATGATGAAGCCATCCAACCGATCACCTGGACAGGCTGTGAAGCCTCCAGAAAGGGCCATCTCTGAACTCTAACTGAACAGACATCTGTCAGGAATAACAGAAGTATCGCTGAGCTGAGAAATGGAGAAGGCTGCTTTTAGCGATCCCTTCTGCTCTGTTTTTCTACAGTTTCTGTGGTCAGTTCAGGAATGTAGCTGGGGTAAAACCCATGGCAGTGAAAGGGGGAAATCCTCTGCCTTTTTTAGGGAAGGAATCTGCAGTGCAGCTGTGTCCCAGTGCTGTGCCTATTCTGTGTAGAGGGTATGACACTACAAATAAAGTCTAACAAGACCTAACATTAGTACTTCATCTTAAAGTTGAGAGAACACGCCATTCAAATTTGGATGCCAAATGCTCACCCTAGTTTATCTCAAATACTCTACTGGAAGCTGTATAGCTACTTAGCAAAGACAATTTCTGCTTACAATCTATGCTGAAAGAGACAAGTGGGGAATGGATACACAGCAGGGTAATTGGATATACCCTGGGACACAGGCAGCTAGGTAAGACCTCAGGTCTCTTTTCAATAGGCCATATTCAGGGGAAGAGGACTACAGAGGTTTGTTTCATCCAAGAAGGTAACCGTGACTATTTAACCTGTTCTGTGCACCATATAGCATGTCATGATACATTTTCCTCATGGTGACCTCTACAGGAGCTTCACTGTTTTTTCATTTGAAAATTTGTTTTGTGTCCAAGTACCAAGGCTGTGGCACAGCTGTTGGCTCTTGGAAGTGCCAGAAGGGCAAAGGTAAGATTAGTGTTGATTGACGTCCAGACATTTATAGTTTTCTCATGCCATCACAGCACAGCCACTGGCTCAGGTGTACACACGTATTTTCTGGGTTGCAAATAGCTCAGTGAAAAGACTGTATCTAATTACCCCTAGCCTTGTATTTGTACAGCACCGAGCACAACACTGCCAAGACCATAACTAGCTTTCTCGATGGTAATCTTTAACAGAAATGTGAAATACCAAGTTAAGTGAAGAAGCAAGCATTTAAAGGAAACCTGTGACTGCCAGAAGCTGTAATTTGATAGTATATACATTTAGTGCTCTGTTCATTTAATTACATTTAATAGTCAACGTTTCTGGATGGGAATCACTGGCAAAAGATGTTTGGGGACCCATATGAAGACCTTTTTAGATCTGTGTCAAAGAAACAAGTCAGGCAACAAAAATATCTCCTCCACAGGAAATGTTTATTAAAACCTCTTTGGGGAGTTTGAAGGGCCCATTTTATGAGGCTTCCAGGTCAAGGCTCAGAAGAGAAGCAAATTTTTAAAATGCTAAGTAGGCAGAGTTGTCCATTTGACTATTTGGTTCAAGAAAGTTCAGAGGTTGCTCTTGTGACGCACTAGGCCGAGGCTATCACAGAAACCATGATAAATGTGTTTTCCAATGAACTGACCTGGACGTTAGCATATTTTTTTGCTGAACATTATGGGGTACTTTGCCTACTATATAATTGATTTTCCAGTAAAGCTTAGACTCCTTTCAGATTCCAACAGAAGTCTGCAAACCGTTTTCTTTATTATTATCATTCAGCACTGGGGCAGGGCTGGGGGGTGGTGGGTATGGTGGGTGGGGGAAGCACATTCTGAAAATCCAGCAGCGTTACAGAGTACTACTTTAGTAGCTCTGAGAATAACCTGTTGAGTCCTTTGTGTGAGTGCACACACTCACATATTCACCTGATCAAGGAAATCTGCAAATCCTTAGAGGTCTTTGCAAGCACAACTGGATGTGCCCCAGCACTTACTCAAGTATTCAAAAACATTGGAATGAGACCTGATTAAAACTCACAGCTGATACTTCTTTTTTCTGTTCTATGTATGTTCGTTTTTTCCCTTTATCCTCTCACTTCCAGCACAAATATGTTTTCAATTTTTAGAATCTTTCTGCACAAAGCTATTTTTTATTCCTCCCAAGTTCTTCTCAAAATTGAACCCAAACTATCAAAGCTCTTAAGAGTAAATAAAAATAAATAAAAAGTTTTAAAAATCAAGGAACCTTGGTATATTTATTTGTTTTTTGAAACATATGAAAGACATAATTTGGAAAAAGATCTCAGGGCACACAATAGGGAAATATAGCATGTACAATCCAACTTACTTAACAAATGCCACATACAGTTATGCAGTGTGTCACCTGCCTGTAATTAGATCATCTACCATATGTAAAGTTTCCCATATAATATATACTATAACCTAGGTCACACTGATAAAGAACTCTACCTCCTATTTGATATATTCAGGCTGCAGAATCTGCTATTTCAAGAGTGCTTTCACCCTAGGCACTAATACCTATATTCATCCTGCTGCCCTTTTAGGGCAGATGCCCTCTTCAGGCATTCAGAGAGAACTTAAGACTGCCAAACCAAAAGAAAGGTGCTAAGTGTAATGTCAGCCTGCCAGTTGTCGGATTTCTTTGCAAAGCGTCATCAAAAGCTAACTGGCTGCCTTCTGGCCTCACACGTACATCCCTCTACTCGCACAAGCCCACATACCGTTTCTGTGACAGTATCTAGATATGCAAGACTACCCCGTTCTAGTAAAGGGACACAGTGCTGATCAAGGAAGTGGCCCTCAGTGCTCAATGAAGGCTTGCTTGTCACTGCTAGTAGTACACCACTAGCATGATGGGAGCCATGAGGCATACAGAAATGCAGCTGGTTTGCACTCTTATTCTTTGAAGAGTGGGTCCAATTACTGCAGCACTTAAAATGCAGCCTGCAGAAAGTAAACAACAGCCACTAACACTAAAACTGCAACAGGGGTACATGGCAACAAATCAAGGCACCTTCCCATTTCATTAGCCTGCTCAACCCTCAGGCTGACCTACCCATGCTAACCGATGCTTTTTCCCTTAGGATAGTCTGAATTAAAACTATCCCCCAATGTAAAAGCCCATCAACATTTTTACTTCTTTCCCCTCTGTAATAATTTACTTTGCAATCATGCTTTTCTCAAAAAGACCATAATGTACATGGGAAAAAATGAGCATATGAACAGCAGTAATATGCGAAGAAGGTGAGAAGAACACACCAAGTGCATCAGTGCATCTGTGGGCTTGCCAGAGTCCCATTTCTAAAAAGGTTCATCATATTCCAGCAGCAATGGCTTTGACTGTTTTAATTCAGCAGTATGTGTCCAGGGGCTAAGGCCGCCTTGTCATTGATACACTTGACTGGCAGGCATGGATCTTCCCTGTCAAAATACCGAAGTGTTTAAGTAATGACTAGTGCCACTTGAGTGGAAAAAACTAGGCGAGCTGTCAATACAATGGGTGTCAGAAGCACATTGTTACTCATCCTAATCACAGTAATTGTACACAGGGACAGGCAGGGAAGAAAAGGAAATGAATGCCTATCTGCTGGCAACAATGCAACTTCATTTAACCTTAACAGACCAGGCATTGATATCATTTCTTCCTGGCACTCTCTGCGATCCTGATGTCAAAACAGCTTCTCATTTGCAATGTATGACAATTTCCTCACATCTGAAAAGACACTGCTGCAAGTCAATAGACTATAAATTGCACTTGGAAATGGGATCATCTTAACTAAAGCCTGCCTGCTTTCCCCAGGAGGCCCAAGCCCACTCCCCCCTCCTTTTAATAATTTGTATGTTTAGGTGTTCGGTCAATTTACTCTACACTTGTAATGTCTTATAGCCAAGACCATCAATCAGATTCGGTGTGACAAAAATATCCTGCTACGATATTACAGGTTATTAAAGGGATGATGGGAGAAGGCTGCATGCATTTACTGGCCCCCTTTTTTCTCATCTCGGGAAACCTGTCACAGACCTAAGCTGGTGATTCATCTTCTCTTCACTATCAACAGGTAGCAGTCAAGAGTGGACTTTGATGAGCTGCTTTTACTACTCTTTTCGCCCCAACCTCCATCCTCCTCTAGCTACCCGCCCCCACCCGCCTGCATCACATTTTTGCCCATTCCTGAAGGAATGCATGGGCCAATTGCTCCTGTGAAGCCCAAATGGGTAATTAACTCGCAGCTTCCAACAAGGCCAGTGAAGAGCCCCAGGAAAGGTCAGTGCCCATTGAAGGGCTTTCAGGAAGGCACCTGTCAGAGCCTGGAGCACCATATTTTTTCAGTGAGCTAGATTCACCCTGCAAACATTTTGCATAAAGCTCTAAACCAAACGTTGATTAAATGCTACCATTCAGACACTCTTCTTAAAGATTTTAAAAGAAAAAATAAGCTAGATTATATATAATATTCTTACAGATGATAAAATATATACATAATTCTATTTATTAGGACTCATGCCATTTTTTCTGAGCTTTACAGCCTAGGACAAAGCAGGGAGGAGTGGAAGGGCAACAGCTTGATTTCCCAGACTACTAACTGTCTGCACGCAGGGTGTCTATTTATGACACTGCACATCACCACCAGAGCCACATGTCAATCCCCAAATTGAAAAAGATAGGGCTGAAATAAAGTAATAAGCACAAAGAACAACGTGAGGCCTACACACTACCCTGGGATTTCTACAAGTGACAGCCTGGGTCAGCAAGGGTCTGAAGGATGCAGCAGCCAGCACACAGATGCTGAAGAGGGATATGTGATCTCTCTTCCCATGTTTAGTTCAGTGGGAGAGAGTGTCACCCTGACTGTTTGTGATATACCAGCAGTCTTAACATTTTAAGCCAAGGGTCTTATTCCAATATCATAACATTTCCTGTCTTCCTTTGGAATAAAGATGATACTATACACCTGACCCATAACATCAGCGCAGCATCTCCATGCTGGCCCATCTGACACACGGAGAATCTCTGGGCAAAACAGCTGTTTATTTTCTGCACCACATCTGTGCTGTGGTAATGAATGGAGACAGTGTTACTCTCACAATAAAATACATGACTGAACTGGTAAAGCTCTGCTGAAAAGCAAGATATGCACAGTCCACCTGACCTGTGTATTAAAGTATGATTATTATGTACATACAGAAATATTTAAGTTAAGAGATCAGCTTAGGCCCCATTGCCTTTCCTCATGCTTTGCCATATTCTGTTCCTCTTTAATAACCTCAGGCTCCCATCAACTGATCACACATAAAAGCTCCAAGCCACGAAGGAAGAACTGTAGCTGCACCCAGTGAGTGATCAAACTGCAGAAATCTAAGGGAGACACACTGGTACTAGTCCTCCAGGTTTTGGCACACTAGAAGAACACTGTCATCATGAGATACAATCTGGCTTAGTACCTAGGAAACATGCTAGGCAATCAGAAACCTTTTAGTCTTAAAATCTTTTGGGGCCTTTCTGGACATGGTGTCTATTAAATGTTTGCCAGTTTCTCTGAGGGACCTGATACAGTGATGCCCATGATCCTTAAAACCCTGTATTCCTCTCTCCTATAATCTTTAAGAAATCCAGGACTGCTTTTGGAACTTATAATTATATCTTGTTTATAATTCCATTATTGTTCTCTATTCTAATTTAAGTATTGTCTTCTTAAAATCAATTTATCCATTTGGGTTGGTTTTTTTTTTAGCACTAGCTGTCCTGCAAGTGTGCAGAAACATTTAGGGAACATACACAGCATTAACCCCAAAGACTTTCACTGCACTTCTGACCACTGACCAAAATGGCATCATTGACTGGCTGTGAACAGTTCGTGAGGTGGCACGATTGCACTCAGCTGAACCTATGCTATCAAGCATTGGATCAGGCTGCCTAGGGAGGTGGTGGAAACACCATTCCTGGAGGTGTTTAAAAAAACTCATAGATGTGGTGCTTAGGGACACGGTTTAGTGATGGACTTGGCAGTCCTGGGTTAACAGTTGGACATGGTGATCTTAGAAGGCTTTTCCAACCTAAATGATTCTCTGATTCTGTGATCCTATGGCAGGAAACCGTGGGTTTCCATGGGCTGGTCTGCTGCTTATTCATATTTTCAAGAGGCAAATGCCTACTAATAGCAGTCACACAGCTAAATTAATGTAATAAAAGCATAAAAAAACCCAGTTACATCGTTTCACCACATTTAAGCCTTTCAGTCTCAGATGGCTGTTTTACTGCGTGCCCATGACTCAGATTCTTCCGCAGATAGCACTGTTTGTGTAAGAAAGAGGGCACTGGACTAGAGTTTGAAAAGGATATGTTTCTTACCTCCCTGCCCTCCCACCCTGCATGCAGGTTGAAAACCTGCTAGTCAGCCTGCTCTGAAATGCAGTTTCCTACCAAAGAAACGGCAAGGAAACATTTCTCCTGAGCTGTACAGGGCTGGAAGGACTTTTACATGGTCTAATACAGACTAAGACGATGATCATATCATCAGACAGAAAAGTTAGCAGTTTACCTGCAAAGAGGTGGAGCAATCAGTCCAAGAAAGGCCATTAAACAAGTAATGCATGAGTGTGCAAGTTGCACCTAAAGCTTTATGTGGAACGAGTGAGGAAGGAAAGACTGGGAAAAAAATAAGTTGCTGGAAAGACCACAGGGCTCTGCCGATGGCATTGGGAAGGAGTCGGTAGCGCATTCTTACCTTCAAGAAGGTGTTTCAGTTGCAGGACACCAGCTACCTCCCATGTGAGCTGAGCTGGCTGCACCGCCAGCAGGGGCTCTGTGAGACTTCCACAGGCTGGCTGGCAGGGTGGGGGTCACAGCACAGGGGCCCCCCTAGCCAAGAGCCCATGCTGGCTTTCTGCGCATTATGGGCAACTGATGTCAGCAGGGTTTTACTTCCCAGAGGGGAAAAATGTAAAGAGTAGGACAGGCAACAAGAAAAGAAAAGTGAGCCTAGAGCTAAAAAGTGATGGGGACACAGGCCTGTGTTCTTACCTGGGTGCCTGTCAGTGCTGAGGCTGCCTGGCATGAGCTCCCTCTGTGCCCCCCAAGGTTAGCTGGTGGCATCCTGGGGCACACGGGCCAGCTCTGATACGTCCCAGCCGCATCACTATAACTCAGGGTGTCTCAGAAGAGCTGTGGAAAATCCGCAGAGGGATAGGAAAGGTGAAGCATGACTGTTAGAAGACAGGACACAAGAAGAAAAACAGCAACACAAAAAACGTTTACAACACTAGAGGAAGAAAGCCCATGGAGACTGGCCAGGGGTGGGTGCTGCCAGGACTGGCCTTATGGGGCCAAGCACTGACAGCATCCTCCCTTGCCTGCCCCAGGCCCATCTGGCCAGCAGTGCCCTTCCAGGGCATTGCCAGCTGCTATGTTTTGCCTTGCGAGCTGATGAAGCATTTGGGTTATATTGTGAGGCAGAGCCCCTGCAGCAGGGATGCTTCCCCCATCTTTCCTCCCTGGCTGGCAAAGCCACCTGCTAATCCAACGGTGTTTTCACACCTACATACTTTTTTTCTTCCATACTCATCATCATCATTATCAAAAAAGGTTGCTTGTTTTTGTGCTTGTTAAGAGTGCAGTTCTAAGCATGGTTGGGTTTTGTGTACTGTTTATTAAGAGAAAAGGTCACAGTGATTTTGCTTTGCAAGCCATTAAGGGGGATATACATAAGGCTCTGATACTCAGCACAAATTAATAAAGCTCTCAAACAACCCTCGGCTTCACATTTGCTTTTCCTTAGCACCAGCCTTTTCCATAATTTAGGCAGCGCCCCTGCCCCCCCCCCCCCCCCCCCCCCAAATTGGGCTGCAGGGCAACAGCTTTATCTGGAAGGCTGAGAAGGAGGGGGGATGGATATAGTGAGTGCATTTTTTTTTTGAGCAGTGACGAATTTAAAAGAAGCAAAATAGCACTCCCAAAATTACAGGCAATTTCACTAATTTACTATTACCTAGTGTAGCAGAATTTTGACAGCAACGGCCACAGTATGAGTTACTGCAAGGCATGTTGTAAGATGCTGTGATCTTTGCACAGCCAGCCCATTTTTTTTGTATTGAACTTTGAACACTCTGTAGCGTCTGCGCCTGTGGAGAGATGGCCCAGGAAACAGCTAGAATATTAAGTACCCAGTTATATGTCTCCCAAAGGAGGCTGCTGCTAATATTATACATTACAACAACATTGCCTGAATGGTTTATTAATGGTAGCAAAACAGAGTGAATACGACATACAATGATAATAACAATAAATGTTATTTATACGGTGCCTATCTGCGACAGCGCTCTAGAGGCCTCACAAAAATACACTTAAAATGCTAGCATTGCAGTATTAAAATGTGCCCAAAGCCTCAGCAAATAAAATGGATTTGATGTTTAAAATGTGATTTACTTATACGCAGCGTCCTTAGCAGAAAATTTACATTTTAGATGGACAGATAGACATTTCTAAAAACCACTGATGGTTGTGTTTACCCAAGTGTCTGGAAGCCATCTTATGCTGATATAAAAAGATTTTGAGCCCAAGCCATCTGCACGTTCCTTTTAGGACTCAGAGCAGATTACATGGAAAGTGAAGCTCCTGAAGCAACCAGTTACATTGGATTATGTGTGCATGCAATTATAACTGCTAGGTAAATGTAAATGAACCTGGTTTTAAAATGTAGCTAAAGCGCAAGACAGCCAAGATAAACCAAAATGCCCCTGGGGTCTTTGATCCTTCTTTTATATTGCTAGATAAACAGTGCTGCATATCTGACAGTCCTTCTCGACTTCCTGTGCTTTTCCAGCTTGGGAAACACCTTTCTCATGAGCTTATTATGTGTGTTGGGATTTCCCTCCTCAAGCAGTCTGCTGCTACCTGAGCAGACAAGGTTGTGCTGCAGCTTGTCATAGCTGCCTCCTGGCCTCTGAGCTCAGCCTGGCTTTCCACAAGGGGCTGGAGCTGGTATGTTATCTCATACCCGCACCACCCTGGCTCTCCTTCCAGTGTCCAAAGCCTTTCCTCAACACCATGACTTTGACCTCAAGTATATAAAACACAGCAGATTCTCAGGTGCTGGCATCGGTGTCAAAATGAGCAATGTCTAGAGGAGCAGCAAGTCCCAAACTGCAAAGCCAACGATTTCCAGAGCTCACATCCCTTCCAGGATTACAGGGTCTTTCTTTTCAGTAACTGTAACTTCAAAATTTACCAGCAAAGAATAAAGGCTATAGCTGCCAGAAAGCTCTGCAGACTAGCTTGGGGAAAGCAACTTGGCAGCAGGGGACAGAGACTTTAAGTTAATTCCTTTATTTATACTTGGTGAGGATAGCTGAGTTAACTGACAAATTCAAACCTGACTCTTCATTCTTAAATGCTTTAACTGATCAAATAGCCAAAATCACGTTCCACCATTTTGTCTAGTATGCCATTACAGAGCCATCTTCTATTTCATTTTACGGTGTTACATAGCCCAGTTACCTGACCACACTTGAAAGGTGTAAGGAGACTGACCAGTGCGCCATGTATCTGATAAAAGCCTTTCCATATGCACTTCTGACAGCATCACAGCATAGCTAAAAGGATCCAGATTTACTGTGGAAAAGGCACAACTGCAGGGAAAATCCATTACTTTGACCTTAATGTTACCATTGATAAATAAAGGTTATTAACATTTATATACTTTAAATATACTTAAGTGTATGGTTTTATTTTTCTGGAAAAAATAAAAATCTGAGGTCACCTAGAGGGAAAAGATCTCAGACTCCATGGAACAGAATCTGGCAAATGGGCACAACCTGAGGGTAAAAAAATAAAAATTAAAAAAATAATCAATCAGTAAAATTTCAGTGGTTTGCAAGCATTTTAAACCACCAGAAAACTTGGTCCCAAATTCTCCATAGAGAGTATATAAATAATTACAGCAAAACTGTTCTTAGTCCCAGGGCTTCTCTCTGACCACACAAGGGTCTTTCACCATCCCACTCCACGTAGTACGCACAGTCTCTTTCTTTAACTGTGAACAATGACAATTTCTGCATTATCAAAGAACCCAGGGGAGAAAAATCGTCTTGTCTTTGCATAAAACTCAGCACGTTTTTAAGCTTTATATAAAATAATAATGAATGTGGAAGGATCGCTAAGTTCCAAATCAATCACAGTCTTTTGATGTTATTATTAACTGCACATACTCCATTCTTGTGGTTTATGGTATCATCAGAACCCCTCAATTGATTTATACCCTGGTGATCTAGTTGTCTCTATTCATTATCCCATATTTAATTAATATATGCCTCAGAAGGAGTTGTCAAAAGGCAAAGTTAATTATAGCAGAAAAAAAAATCTAGTTGAAATCACATGTCATATTTTAGTTTAGTGACAGCTCCCACAAAAGATCATTTTAGCTGCTTCTGTAATTTTTCTGCTTCTCTGAATAAATACTATTGTATTTTCCCACCCAAGTAATAAAGACTTGTCTCTACTATTTACAAGGCACTTTAGACTGCAAAAAGGGTTCTTACATAATTAATCTTTTACTAAATATTTGCAATTTTTGAGCTACACTTAAAAACCTGATCCTGAAGAATGCAGAATTTGGCAACAGATTATTAATCTTACTCATCAGGCTCATATAGCATCCTTTATGAGGGAAAGCAAGTATTATACAACCTGTAGGCAAATACATCAGAATTTTTATTCAAAATTATTCCAGCTGTGTGGGCAACCTTTTTTGAGGTGCTTTCACCATGTTCAAACAAATGACTCCTTCTGGAGGAATGTTTGTAGAAACAGTACTTTTTAAGTTCATGTTGGAAAATATTGATATAAAATGAACATTTTAAGTCTTAAGTATAAATCTTCACTGGGGGAATTTGATTCAAAGCTTTACACTCATCCAATCAGAGGTGTGAGGCTCACATATCCAAAAAGAAGTTATTCTGCTTGTCTTGAGTTAGGTATATTTGAAATTGTATCAGTCAGAGCCTACTTACAAATAATACTGATTTCAAGACACGTTTGCAGAATTTTAGTGAATTTAAAAAAAATTGTAATATATTGAGGAGATCCTATCTATTCCCAGGTATAACTTACTAAAAGAAATAACAAATATTAATCATAGTAAGCTGGGGATGAATGCTGCTATGTACACAGCACTTGCACTCTTTACGTTATATATGCTGACACAAGGAAACTATTAAACCAATACTTTTTAATACTTGTTGTATAGGATTCTATTCTCATATATCTGTGTTCATTCTGCTTTCATTCTGACCTTTTACTTGAGGTCTAATAGTAGAATCTCAGAGGGATGGCAAAGTTAGAAATATAAAACATGTAAAAAAATTATCTAAAACTATTCCACCCATTTACAACTCCTTTATTCCATATGCTCATACCTTCCATTACACAGAATTTTACTGTATACAGCACCTGCCTAGATTCCTTTATAGAAATCCTTTTACACGACTTCACCAGACAGCTGATGTTCCTTCACTACAAAGATTCACAGATGTTTTAGACTGATGATTGCTGTCACCCCCCAGATTTTCTCCACCACCAGCACTATTGCTTAGAAATCTGTGATTATATATATTCCAGGTTACAGGTCTGGAGACATGTAACTATAGACCACTTATCATGACCTTATGGACTGCAGACTACCATTTATGAACCAGGGCTTTGAGACTCATCTTCCAGCTGTATGGAATAAATAGTATTGCTGCAAAGCATTTGAGGACACCCACATCAAGAGGCACAACTCTGCTCTCGATTACAGCCCATATGTATAAAACCACTGTAACATACCTATTTTATTTCCTGAAAGCTTTCAGGGGAAAATTTTGTCATCAGCAGATTCTTAAAGTGGAATTTCAGACTTCAGTTTTTCCCCATCAGAACTGACTGCAATGTTTCTGGCTGCCATTCTGCAACACTGTCATTCCGGAGTAACACAATCCTTCCTTCGGAGTCCCGAAATTTTCAGAACTCTTCTGAACGCTGTTTCTGATTTGGAACCTGTAACATTAGCATCCATAACAGTCACAGTGCACTGGACTGTGAAGTTGAACAGTATCTGTGCCTGTGAGCAACAGCAACAATTAGCCCATCAAGCAGGAAAACACACCCTAGCAGCCTCATTGTCCTCTGCAAGATTAACACTGCTTTACCAGCCACCTGAACAGCATCATGTCCCAACCAGGGACACGGCAAGCATGTACTATTAATGAAGACCTGACATTCCTCAGCCTCTAAAGCTAAAATTTTCAAAACTGAGTGGACAAAACTGAATTCCTGGGTCAACACTTCAATACTGAATGTTTTGATCTTGCAAAACACGTACTCATATTCTTTTCTGTTTGGCAGTATATTTCACCTCAAGAGGACCGCTGCTCTACATACAAAGTTGATCAGAGTTTTCAATGCTTTGCTAAATTTCAAAAAATTGATCTAAGGATACTACTGCAGGACGTCTGTGCAGGACCCACAGAGCCTCCACCCAGCTCCCTATTGTTACAGTATCCCTAAAAGGCATCATCTTGCCCATCCCCTGCCACCTGCAAATCCTAGGCGATGCCATTTCTGGAGAAACTATGAATGTCTAACAGAGCTGGTCAACTTGTTCTCTGTGAGTTTTCCAGCAAACCGGGTGACATTATGTTGGTTCATTAACCATTTCTGAGCAGATTTCAACTCTTTACCTATCCATTTACTGTTTGTAGCCATATAACGCAGCTAATGCAAGTTTTAGCAAGCAAGTATCTAAGCCTCACTGCTTATTTAGATTTCTTGAATGTGACTTAAAGCATTTGAAATAATGAACACAAATAAAGAACATAAGAAACAAGTATAGAACATAAATATGGATATATTCTTCTATATAATATTTAGCTTAAATAACTAAAATAAATCTATAAATATTGTTTCTATACCTAAAATAATACCAATATATAACAAATAACAAAAGTCTATATACAAATAAAGAACATAAAAATCAAGCTAGACCGTATTAAGTATCAAAAAAGGAGGTGTATCACGAACAAGTAATTCAGAAAGAAATATACTTTTGCAACATTTGCAATATGTGACCCACTATAATTTCTAAGAGCGAGACTGACCATAGAATACCACAGTTTATAACCATTCAACCTACATAAATATATTTATGAACTTTCAAGCTTATCTTAATTTTTACCATCATACAATACTTTTTGCCTTAATAAGCATGCATTCACAGGTTTGGGATTTTCTATTACAGCTGTTTAAGCTGGCTAATTGGCATATATCAGTGAAGAAAGTATTGTGCCCTTTAAATTATATCTCAGCTGAGACAGTATAGCGACCAGAATCAGAGAGCTTGTCTGTCAGGGAAATTATATCTTGGCTGAGACAGTATAGTGACCAGAATCAGAGAGCTTGTCTGTCAGGGTGGGGAGCAAACATCTCCCATCACCTTCCCAGAGGCAGTCCCTGCTCCAGCAACTGTATATTTAAGGACAGAATATGATTTTCTTGCAGTACTCTTTTCAAGTTACGCACGAATACACACTGGCACTCAGGTACAGTGATAATGGATATAGGCTGAGGAAAAAAGAAAAACCTGTGTAGGATGGAGGGTATAGATGTTCTTTCATCAATACAAGGACACTAAAAACACACCTAAAAAAGCTTCATCAGACCACCTCTGTGCATTCTTGCCACAAATCACCACTGTTCTCATGAATTTACAGAGGAACCTAGTAAGTAAATACCTCTTCTTCACTTGTATAGTAAAAATGGTAGGGAAAAAAAAAAAAAAAAGGTTGTAAAGTGTCTGCTTGGGAGTATATACAAACTAAATCAAAGGTATTGTTCAAAATTTACAGCAGGTCATCTCTTCTTTTTTCCTGTTTCTTTTCAATATCGAATGAAGGGCTGACCAGCAAGGTCAAACTTTCCTTATTAATGAGGCATTGCTAGAGCTTTGTCTCATTAGGGCACTCAGAACTATGCATTTACTGCAATTTGCAGCACTTAATAGAGAAAGGTCAGAGCGGGTTACGTTCAATTTCCACTTGGCAGAGGGAGGGAAAATGGAAGCAATTCATTTGCACAAATTTGAATAATTCTTCTCAGTCTCCTTTTCTTTATCTATGTCTAGATAATTCGTGCATCTTAGCCCACTCACAATCATCCCAAACCTGCCAACAGCCAGCTTTCTATAAAAACTGTAATGGAGCTGACAGATTCTATGAATCCAGGTGTCAAAATAAAGCCATTCAGCTCGCCCCCCCCTGCCCCGCACACAACAGGGAATAGGAGCTGCCTCTAGTGAGCTCTTAAACTTATCATAAATGTATCAAGATTGCTGTGGGCCATGAAACAGCTGTAGACAATTAATCTTTCCACAATTCTTCGGCATAAGAATTGCTTTCCCCGTGAAGTAACATCTGCCATGCTGAGGTGATTATTCATGGGCAATGGGCGCCACCATAGTTTTATGCATAGAGCCATCAGTGGCAATGAAGCAAAATTTATAGTTTTCCCTGGTTCAGTAAAAATAACATTTCAGCTGCATTAAAATGTCATCCATCAGCATTGTCCCAGAGCACAGGGCCCCATCTCATCCAGAGAAATTAAAAAGTATTCATTTTAATGGTAACTTGCGAAGCTTGCAGTGACATTGCGCTTCCCCCCCCCCCCCCCATCTTTTTTGTAAGCAATATTGAGGAGGAGGAGGACTGAAGGAAAAGGTTATGTGGTGCAGCGAAGCTGAGGATTAAATGTGCTACTAGGGAGTAATGATATACCAATTACTGGGCTGCTGGTTCTTATTTATTCATAACCCCTGAACGTTTAATCAAAAATCCTTGAATCAAATTGAACAACTAAAGAAGGAAAGTTATTTCACAGAGATAATGTAATTCTTCAACTTAAAAAAAAAAATGGAGAAAGAGAGAGCGCCAAATGGATGTAAAGGCAAGACATGGCTCTTGCCAGAATGACAGTGTTAGTCTTTTAAAACATTAGCTTAAAGGAGTAGGGAAATTTAAGCCGGAAATGTAATGGTCGTAATTTACAAGTGAGTTTCTATTCTAACTCCTAGAGTAAAGCTGATTAATGTCTGCTTTGGCAGCATGCTCAAGAGAGAAGTGTGCAAAAACTTACTGTGTGAGTTTAAAGTGCTCTGTGTTGCTCACGTGTCATGGACAGACCCCAACCATCAGGCCGTTCTGGCAGCACCTTGCTCTAGCAAGCACTGACAAGTCAAGGACTGCTTAGGAACTGGGGTGCCATTCACGTAAGCAAAGACAACACAGCCCAGATTTAAGACTATTTGGACACTTACATGGATGAAAAACATTTTTCCTTGGTACAGAAGTGACTGAAACAAAGAGCGGACCACATCTGCACCTCTTGGAACTGGATCTGGACATACGGGCTCCACAGCCCCCTCTCAGGTATTTTTTTCCATAGCATTTCTGTAGAGAAAAGCTTTCCCTGAGGGTTCAAATCCTCTGGTTTGTGTTTCTCTGTCTTATAACCCACCTCATTAAGACATAAGGGCCCAAAACAGAAATTCAGGCTTGGACCAGGAGACAGATCTCAAATCCTTCAGAAAGTTAAGTGGTACCAAAATATATGCTGCTGAGTCTGGAACACCTTTAATTTCAATAGAACAACTATAGCAAGTAGATGGACATTTATCTGTGAAAGTATAGCTTATTCTAATAAAAATACCTCCTTCTCTCTTCTGAGAGTCTCTAAAAAATACCAAATGCACAGTGAGAGGCAAATTCCCAGTCTAGTGCCTTTATCTGAGAAGGCAATGAATTATGGTCTAAAAGAAAAACTACATTTCCTTAAGTGAGAGACAGGGCTCTCAGGAGCTGAGTGGTGGTGAGCAACTCCAATGAGGAACAAGCAGGCTTGTGCTAAATTGTTACCTGAAATGTTTGGGTTTAGCTTC
This sequence comes from Falco rusticolus, assembly GCF_015220075.1. Lineage (NCBI taxonomy): Eukaryota > Metazoa > Chordata > Aves > Falconiformes > Falconidae > Falco > Falco rusticolus. The sequence continues at coordinate 110,052,510 of NC_051187.1, read as the reverse complement.
ATTCTTCCGTTTGCTGTGCAGTAGGAGGACTGACTCAAGGCCCACATCTAGGTTGAAGGAGGCTTGAGCTGATCTCTAATGGATCCTACACTTTTTACTGTTTGCTGCAGGAAAAAAAAAAATTGTGACGCTATGAGACCTATCCCCAACAGGAGAACAAACAAAATCATTTTGATGGTTTGCATAAATTGTTTCAATCCCGCTGCTGATTCATTGGAAAGGACAGGTTCAGCTCTTGGGTCCTGACCAGACCTCCCTTGAATTATGAGGGGCCTTGGCTGGAAAAAATATTACTGTTGGCAAGATCAGAAAACAGTAACAGTGCCTGCCAGGCCCTCTTGAGACTTCAGCGATCAGCTTAAGTGGCATGCTGAAGGACAAGACTCAAGAGCAAAGAAAATACTGAAGGGGAATTACAAGTAACAAATCCTGTATGGATTCAGAGAGAGAAGGTAACAGCTAGCGGGAAATTATCTAAGAAATAAATTTGACTTAAGGAGAAAATACAGATCGATTCATCAGTGTGGTAAGGAAAAGATACCCAGTGTTTACTAGACTCCTTTGTTGAGGGAGAAAGATGAAGTTTAAGGAGGCAAAAGAAACCCCTATGAGAAGAAGCCAGAGAATAAAAGCAGAGGGAAAGGCTCTGGGAAAGTTGGGAAGACAAGGTATAAAATTAGGGACCAAAAAAATAATTAAAAAAAAAATCACATGAAGAACAATAAAGATAAAAAAGTAGCAGAGAAAGCATGCACCTGATACAGTGAATTCCCAGCAGCCAAGGCTCTACAGTCTGCAACCTTACACTCAACTTAAGAAATTCCATTTAGGAAGCACTGATCAAGATCCCTCCCAGTTTCCACAAGTAATCTGAACTTTCCTGGATTCAGCCTATGCACAGAAATAGCAACCTTTGGGTCCCGCTGCAGCTGAGAAAGCACAGTCATCCAGAGGAAGTACACACTTTGCTTTTTCATAGAAATTTTACTTTCATGTGATCTTGGACTGCATTCCTTATCTTAAAAAATACAGGGTTTGGCTTATGAATATGCAGCTCTTTATGAACAGAAAAAGTCCACAGACTGTGGATGACTACCTTTAAAATAATACAAAAAAAAAAAAAAAAAGAAAAAAGAAAAAAAAATACAAACTCCTCCTCTTTTATTTTTTTCAGTCAGAGAGGTAAGGATAAAACAACGCAGAAACTTCAACAAACAAAGAAGTCTGCTAAGTTTCATATGCTTAACTCCTAGAAGAAAAATAAAGCAACCTTTATTTTGTGTGCTGTGGAGCTGCCTGGAGGCTTATATCAAACTGTTTAGTTACAAGGTTAGAATTGAGTTTCACAGGTACTAAGAACAGACTCAAGATCCATTCAGTACTGCACCTCTCTCTGACAGCTACAAGTAGCAGACTCCTCAGGAAGCTGCATAAGATCAAGACGGAGTATTTGTTCTCCTGGGTGTTATTCCCAGTTTCCAGCAATGAATATTTCAGGGATCTCCTGTACCACAGGCTGCCTCTTCTACATCACTTGTAATAGCCAATCCTGCTCAACAGTATAATTGTGCTTTCGATGAACAGTTTCAAGCAGCTCTGGAGAGCTGCCCTTAACTCAGTGCTATGCCTTCCCCTTCCCACTACCTCTCACTTCTGGAGAAGGGCGTTAAGACAGATGTTGGTCAGCGCTACTGGCAATGGCCCAGGCAGATGAGCATCATGTCAAGGACTCACAGAAACCAGGTCTCTTGTGCATTCAGAGGAGAGACAGAATCCTTTGAGCCTCAAGTAGGGAAATTGGCCGAGGTGTTCAAGTAGGTGAACCCTCTCCTGGAAGTTAGCAATACAAGGATGAGTTGGCTTTCAATTTAAAAATGTTTCAACTCAAATGGTAAGCCACAAGGCTTTTAAAATTTGGCTCTTTTTTAAGCTGTACAATTACCCTTCCCAAGAAATGTTAGGACAAGACAATTAACCATGTTATTGATTTTCTAAAATAGCAATCTTACTGTGACTTCATCAGGAAATCTGCTGATGCCTGGCCATAACTGCATTCACTGGCCACACCAAGCTGTCTTTTCCAATTGGGAAGGTCTCCCTCACCTTGAAGATGCCTGGGTTTCACCATGACACAGGCTGGATATTTTTAGGGATTCATGAAGGAGTTTCAACTATCATTTATCACCTGAGGCCCAGAAAGCCCAATGGAAGCTTATGCTCATAACAGAAATCTGCACAGCATTATCCAACATCCCTGTACTAACTCGCTCTAACAGAATAAAAATGTGCAAGGAAGCACCGATGTCATAAGCTGCAGCACACACTCACAGCCCGAGTATGTACCCAGGGTGTCGAGGGAACCGGCATCTGAGTCGCTCAGCCAGGATGAAACCGAATCTCTGTTCTCCCATCTGAGGTCAGTCATGTATTGGATTTAACTCACCAGGCTCCACAAAAAAGTACAACTGTACTTCCCTTTTGCTGGGCAAATTTACCAGTGCAATTAGGAACAGTGTGTCAGCTTCAGCCAGAGGAGTCACCCATAGGCAAAAAATAGGGAAACCCTGGCAGGTAAGTACTGTTAGCCACTTGACAGGTAAGGTGATGAGGAAATTACAGACAATCTGCTTAAAGTCATGTAAGATTGCAACCAACCTGGGAACTGTCCTCAGATCTGCAGTCATACTCATCCATCAAGTATTCCTTCACACTCATCTTTTTTCTTGGTACATGGCGAGATGTACTACCGTCCAGCAATTTCTCAGCAGCTATGCCCATGTGCACTGAAAGAAGCAATTTAAGGCGAGCTGAGGGTCTTCTGTTAATTTAGCAAACCACCATTTTTTCTATCCTACCAAAGTCATAGCAAGGAGAGAATCTGCAGTGAGAAGGAACAACATGTTTCTGCAACATCAACTCTCAGCCAACAGCACCCATTCATTCACTTTCTAGCAATAACAAAAAATATGAGGTGCTCACATTTGGAGCCAAGGAGAGAGCAAATTAAATCTTTTCTCTTATTCTTCCCATAGAGCTAAACACCTTTTTTTTTTTTTTTTTAAATGTGGTTATTTACTATAACTTTACTTCATTAGTGTTAAAGACATTATTTCATGTTAAATGTTGTGGGTCTTTTAAAATAGAAGATACTGGGAAAAAATGGAGGGTTGCTTTATCAAACACATTAAACTCTATCTCTATCTGATTTTAAAAAATTGTGAAGCACAAATTATCCAGAGCTTAGCACTCAGTGTCTCTTCCTTGGCCTATAAAGTCAGCAGTTATGGTGTTAAAGTTTAATCAATCCCATAAAATGTTACTCAGAAAGTGACCCTGGTGTTATGGCTGAAGTACATCTCCTACATTAAAAAGCACTTTCGTGGAAGCCAGAGCAGTGTTATTGAAAGAGAGAGCTAATAGGTATCTAGATGAGGTTATGAAAGGGAGGTGGAAGTAAAGGGGAGTGTTGGGAAAGGCAGTGGAAGGAAGAAAGTAAGAGGAGAGGGAGGAGAAAATTCTTTTTTTCCAAGTGGTTCCCCACATAGCTAAATGTAAATATGTCAATGTTCTGGTTAGAAGGATAAGAAGTTCTTCTGACCATTGCTCAAAAGCAGAGTTCTTCATGAATTTCATAGTAAAGATGGATGCAATTTTCACAGTCAACATGGGAAGATTACAGCAAACAAGACCGATGGTTACATCACTGTAGACAGATGACAGGTCATGACTAATTTCTGCAAATAATAGGGTTTTGGATAGTGTTAAGATGAGGTTAATAAAACTATAACTTCATTGGAACATTATTTTTGTTGGCAAAAAAATAAAGTCAGATCACTAATTATGGTCTATGAACACCCTTTTTCATCATTATTGTCCTGACTATTGATTCATTTCCTGACATGCAGATATATTCCGCTGCAAATGTAAGCACTAGGTAGGATATAATAGGTCTTCCCACATGTTCTAATTAATTTATGTTTTGGGTCAGAACAGCCATCATCCTTTGATACTTATATCACAGCGCATGATAACTCTGTTTGGATATTGTCATCGATGAAGAAAATGAAAGCACATAAACACTTCTGAAGGAGGTAATACGGCTTAAAATCAGAACAGTTAAGCCTACCAAGAAGTTCAAAACTGCAGAGTGTGCTGCCAGATCTCTGTATTTCACCCAGCAGATTTTAGACTCCATCATTCACCAATAGATTTTCATAAAATTCTATCAGACTTCAGGTCAAGATTATTAACCATGCTGGTGCAAGATATCATGTCTTCTAGACCCATGTCCAAGCACATGCAAACAACTAAGATTATCAGAGGCATTCAGAAACTACTTAAGTCAGTACCTTACCAGAAATAGTCCCCTCTGTTAGATGCTATGCAAGAAGAACTAAACAGAGACAGATTCTGAGGACAACTCAATTTTAAGAAGCAGCTGAACAAAAACTATTTTAAGATGGAAAAAAATATTCCTCTTTCAAAGGACTCTGTCTCTAAATTACCTGCTGGTGATTAGCAGGGTATTCCCAAACCCTAAAGAAAACAACATTTGTTTGCTTCGTACCTATGAGAAATTTCAAGTGACTTTTTTTCTCAAGGCTATGGGTGAGGAGAGGGCCATATTGTAAAGATCATTTGAAGTTAGTTATACCCTGAAGTGTGAACGTCATCTGCAGCATCATAACATAGGAATGTGCTAGTGTTCTAGCCTATTTTTACTACAGTAGCTAGTACTTGCTATTTTATTAAAAGATTATCCAAGCCTGACCTGGGGTGGATTCCAGTACTGCTTATTCCAGAGTGTCTTTAACTGCAGTAAGGATTAGCATGTAGTTCTGAAGAGGAAAACAGGAAAGCTCTCATCTTAAGGACAGAAAAAAATTAATGTAAGAATCACCACTGCAAAATTCATGTAGAAAACATCGCTGGACAGCTCCCTCAGCCTGCTGGGCCCTCCAAGACAAACCAGTTGGCAGCCAGCCTTCCTGCTGCGGCTGTTTTCCTCTAGAACGTGTTACAACATCTGAAAGGAAACATTCTCCAAACCGATTTGAGTTAAATCTCAAATAACCATATGTTCATTATCAAGTGAATAATTTACAAGGAAGTAGATACCTGCAATGACTTAAACAGAAGATGAAGATTGACTCTGAGGGCTTTGTAGATTAGACTGAATCTCAGAAACAAGACCACAACCTAAGGAGTAAATGACGACAAGTTATTCACAATTCCTACATGTTCACAGTTCTGCGCAAACTAATCTGTAAAGGCTATTATATGCTAGAGCTCACTGAACAAACTTAAATGTACAAAGGCATCAGAATGTATTGTCCAGGCTCAAACCAAATGATATTATTCTGAATTTCACTTTGAACCTCTCGGTTCACACAATGTGGAATTCATTCAAGTTTTTTAGTGTTTAGAGCTGAGGCTTTGACTATTTTAATCTTGGAATGTATTGCAATGCAAGAAATATTTTAATAAATGTAGTCCTTTAATCAGAAGGGAAATTATAGTAAGAATTCAATTGTCATTCCTAAGCAGCACTCACAACTCAAACATGGAGGCATTCTGTACAGTTTTATACCTAACTATGCCAAAACCTGTCTTTGACATAACCATTCTGACTGCAAGGCAAAGGTATTGAATAAAATTATGAGAAAACCCACCTTATTAACTCAAAGACCTTGAACTGTTCAGGTGAAATTTGCGAACATGCAGAAGTTGACATCAATCAAACACAATTTCTAAAGTCCTCAACTTGCTAATTGGTCCAGATCTCCAGAATGACCAAAGCTGCAAGCACAAAAGACTGGTTAACTTACTGTATTAATCTTCCAGTCTTCTGGGGCAATTGATGTGCATTTTGACGCCCAGGCTATTTTTAAACAGCTTTGACCACAGGCTTTCCTCCCTGCTGAGAGACTACTGCAAAGCCATGGCTGCCACCAAAGTTTTCCTTCAGTATTTAAACTAAACATTTTGCCCACCTTTTCATCTTGCTGCTCTGATTTTCTATGTCCTGTATACAATACATAATTCCTTTCCCTTTTTCAATTTTTTTCTGATGAAAAATATTTATAGACAATGATTTCTTGCTCAAAATTGAGATGTTTGTAAGGCAAACAGTAATTAATTTGTCTCCCTGCCATGCCTCAGAATAACAAAAATCAAATTGAATTTCTCTCTAAATAATTTCACACAAAAATAAAGCTCTTTATCATCATCTTGACTCGAAACATATTGCTAGTGAACACACGTATAATCTGCAATGGGAGGAAGGTCTAGTATTTAGCAGAGATACAATAAATTATGAATAAATAAATATAAGCATGTCTTGACTACAAAGTTTCAATACAGATTAGTGTTTGAATCTCCCCAGCACAGAGGAAGGGTTGCTATTTCAGTATTCTTCTGACCAGTCTATTCAAATTATGAGCTAAAAAGGGCTTCTTTTTTTAGTTCCCTTAAATAACTTATTAGTTAAAAGGATGTGAATTAACTTAGAATGAATGTTCAATTCATATAGTAGAATCGCCATCATCATTATTACAGGAAGCTCTAATCATTACGCAGCCACTAATATAAGACATTCTGCTAGCTTGCCTTTAATGAACATGACTCACATTTCACTTTAATGATTCCTGCACCCGTCTCCTCTGTGCCTTCTCCTTCTACACAACCATGGGGGGAAGGGTGGCCTACATAGCTTTTTAAAGATGAAAGGCTACCTTTTAAGAAGAGAGTCACTTCCAGTACCTTTATTTTATAGGAGCTCACACTGCAAAGCCTTGGAGAAATCTGACATCCAGAGAGTACTCGGAGCCATCTCCTTTCAAGGAGTCTCCAACCAGGCCACCCAAAATGATGGCACGCCGCAGGAGTGACCTCCTCAAGGGGGCTGAACAGTCGGCAGCACTTCCTCCAGAAAAGTCACCTTCTCATCTTGCCCAGTCAATTCACTATTTTCTACAAGAGAATACAGCAACTTCTGCAGAGCAGAGCTCAAAGAGAAGGGGCTTGCAGAGGTGGCAAAACAGAGACACAGGTGCATTGTGTTAAGGACATGCAACTCCAAAGAGTCTGCAGGAATATTCCAAAAAGCAGCCCAGCACCTCACACCCTCCTTCCTCACCCAAATCTAGCCTCACTGTAAAAATCAGGTTTTGACATACTGAAGCTTCAGATGGCTAAAACAACCCATGTGATCCACTTACTTCTACCTCCTAGGGCCTTAAATATCTTCACAGCATAAATCATTTCTCAAAAATCAATCAGATCACAGTCAGAAATACCTCTGTGGCACCCATAAACTATTGTTTGAGAAGCACTACTAATAACAGCCAGGGACAATCACAAAGTTAGCTCTTCACGTCTGCTACAAAAATACCCCACCCAACTGCATTCATGGAAACCCACCCAACTGCATTCATGGAATGAGGGATAAATAAAACCGCTAATTTTCACAGGATTTACATTACATTCCTTCCAGTTTTGTGGCCAGTAGTTACACAATTGAACCGCAGAATTAATTTCACTACAAAGCCCATAATTTAAACAGAATCCTACTCCTATTACCCTGACTGCTAGAGCCAATTCTATGCCATGTGTTATCACAGCCTTCCCAAAGGATAAGACTTTAATAGTTTGATGCAGTCAGGTTCTGGTTTTATGGGTGGTGGTTACAGGTGTAAATAAATTACTTCTTTACACACCAAGAAATTCTCCTCAGCCAGATAGACTAAATAGACTAAAACATTTTACAGCATTCCTGGGAACCAGATAAAGGAAAAGCAGAGATTATTTCACAGAAGTTTTCCCACATCCACCCCATCCAGGTGTGATGTCTGGCACAGACCCACAAAGCCCCCAGCCATGTGAGGCCAGGGCTGCACAATACTACAGCCACTTAAAACACTGACGTTAGTCTAGGGAGGAATGATGTCATTACTAAAACTGGCTGAAAAGTTTAACATTAGTGTGCTTCCCTTTATTTGGCAGTCTTTAGGTTTTTTAACTTTTACACACACCAATTCCTTTCCTCTTATCACTAAATTTACAAAGTCTGGCAAAGTTAAATCTAAGTTTCTTAAATTATTTTAACTGTCCAGAACCTGTTTAATATCCAGTCTTACAGGCAGCACCATACAGGAATAAGGTTTGATCCACTCACTCCTGACTTAGAGGCTCCAAAGTATAACTGTCATTCAAACTCCACAGGGTGCTCCTAGCAAGGGACACGGAAGGGGCACAGAGTGCAGTTCCCATGTCAAGAGGCTTGATTGCAAGCAGGGGGGACATAACATTTTAGGAACAGCACATTGAGCAAAAAGGGCCCCTGATCCTAAACTAAAGCAACAAGGCACCCCCTTCTAATTACCAAAAAAAAAAGACAAGATACTGCCTTTTCCCAACAGTCTTTGGCTACCGCCATATGTGACACACGCCCATGCCTAGCTCCTCAGTTTCATTCATTATCTGTCTACAGCACATCCCTTTATGCCCAGCACTCTTAAGAGATGCACAACTTTCTTCCATTTTGGTTTTGGAAGACCATACCTACTATTTCATGCATTCTTCTCTTCTGCAGTTGCTTCCCTTTACTCCTTACAACTATACAACCTTTTCTCACTCCTTGGTCTACAGCACACAAGGATTTGCAGGATCACAGCTGAACTATTCCTGAAAATGCCAAACATCTTATGCCCAAAATTCATCCATGGTGTAGTTCAGCAGCTCAATCCATCACCAATGAATATGGCCCAACATGTCTGAGTACTTTTCTAAGAGGAATGGAACACCAAAGTCAGCTAAAACAACATTTCTGATCTGAAATGTTGACCAAAGATTTTAGTGGTCCAAGAACAAAATGTTTTCCTGTTTGGTTTTCATGGTAACAAAATTAAGATCCTCCCCCCAGAACTCACTTTTTGCTGTCATCCTGCTTCACATTATTACAACCAAGAAAAGAAGCAGAACTGCTGATTACCATCAGAAAGACTTTTCTAGGTTGACTGGCAGAAGGAAAAAACAGTTAACCCAAAAGAAAACACAGTACAAGTTCAGAAGCCTGCAAAACCACCCCAAGGCACCCAGGCATTGCCCACAGAAAGTCCCTGAGTCTTTTGAGTCAAATTCACACATTTCAGCTGGTGCTGAAGAGCATCTTTCTCAAGTGGCTGAACAAATGACTGTGAGCCCGTGCGTTAGACTCTGACCCTCACAGGCTTGCTCAAGTTTGCAACGATCCCAAAATTTATTCTTGTCAACACCACACAATTTTTAATACATCACTTGCTTTTCAAGTAAAATTAACACTTCACAGTCCGATCCTGCTTCCTAGACAACTCTATCCTAATTGAAACTTCCGTGATTTTATTCCAAGAGAGCAAGAGCTTTGTAATTTTAGCTGCAGGGATAGATAAATAATGAACTGCATAGGTTTCTCCAAACAAAGTATCACGTCCCCTGAATGCAGCTACCTGACAAAAGACATTAGACTACAGGAGCTGGGACTGTGCTTAAGCTCAAACGTGTATTGTTAAATGTGACATGCTCAATTTATCATTAGTTATGAAGTGAAAACGGATGAATACACATTCAATTTAGTTCAGCTGCTTTCTTCATTTATCACACTCTTTCATCATCCATCATTCTCTCCCGCCACCCTTTTGATTTGAACAAATAACACACTTTCATAAGTTTAATCTAATTAATCATAATTGTAAGGTAATGTTCCCTTAATGAAGCGTATATTGGGCTTTATAAAGTTTGTTGCAATTTTAATAAAATCTGTTCCAGATAAAATCTACAAATGTTTTCAATGGAGCCAAAACCAGCCCTATCTCTCTCCCACTCATTACTAAGGTTGATGATGATGTATCATTACAAAGGATTGCACAAGCATATTGTGCTTTTATAGAACCACTGTTTCAATAAATTGGAAAGCGTTCATCATTTTATGAGACAAGACATGCAGTTAAAAAAGTTAATTGAAGTAGAAACAAATTAGAAAACCAACCTAAAAGATTTTTCACACATTATTGTTAGGAAATACACAATACTCCCTATCTTCTGAGGGCATCTCACATGCCAAAGATGATATGAAGAAGTTGTTCCTTAGCAGCAGAAGTGGTGTACAGAGCTACTAAGTTTTGTTGCAGTTCTCCAACTGCAGTTAACCCAGAAGAGAGGCTTTCTAGCAACATCAGTGAACGTGTATCTTCATGCATTAGACCAAGGTAAGAAATGCCAGTTTTTCACAGGAGAACTCAGTTTTGTTCACTGAAAGTTTTTGAGCCATTATGACCCCAGATTTCATTCCCCACCCCACCCCCATGCCCCGCCTATGCTAGACAAAATTTCTTACCTCATCTTGTTGTGATTTTCAAAGGCTCATAAAGCATTTTGGAGCATCTGGGCAGAAAGTGCTGTGGAAGTCAATATTATGTATGATGATTATTAAAGAGCAATTTTATTTGATCATTAACAACATACATGGACTCTTCATACCAAGATTAACATAACCTCCATTTGCTAACATCATAGCATACTCATTTGTATCTGTTTCACTCTTATATTGGCAATTATTTCTAAGTTGCAAAAGCAGAAATAGCACATTAGAAAATTTACTTATTTTCCCACTGACAGGATTTAACAACTCTGAGGCACTACTGACAGATGTCTGTCCTTTTCAAAATCTGGTTGAAAGCTGTACTTCTTTGATCCAGTGATTTTTTCCCCAAATCAGTACCATTGTCATAAAGGTTGCTGCACAGGTATTGGCGATTCATACTCCACCCACCCAACCCTTTTTCCACAATGTAATATCCATATTTTCATTTTCAAGTGCAGTTTTACTAGCTTTAGTTTAGCCTTTTCCCAAACTAGTGAGAAATTTTGGCAAGAGGAACAATTGTAACCATTATGTATTACTACCACCACCTTCATCAAAATGAAGGTTCACCTGGCTAGATGATGGGTGAACAACCCAGAAAGCACCTAATTCCAGCATCTTATTCTGATGCAAGTCATAGGATCCTTTCTCTTTTCATCAGGAAGGAGTAAAGACAACGTAGTTCTACAGATTGTTCCCTGGTTTATGTCAAGGAGTTGCAGAGCTTTTCCCTTCCACTTTGTGAAATGAATGTGTGATGGTTTCTGGCAGACTGTTAGACAAAATGTGATTGTGACTCTCCCTTGTTGCACACAAGATTAGAGCTGCACAGCTGCCAGTGCTCCCTTTAGACCTGGCAAGTTATTTTACATACCACACAAACAGTGGCAGAAAATAGAGATTTACTGGTTACAAACAAACACAAAGGCAACACTAAAAGGAACTAACTTCATGTCTAACATGGACTTACTGTGGCCGATTGCCTCTTAACAGCCACTTATTTCTGTAACTCACCCCTTGAAACACAGGAGTACAGGGCTTAATAATCCACCAAGGACACAGAACACCTGAGTAGTAATGCCAGGAACAGGAAATAACACAAGAGCAGTAACAAGCCCTTGTAGCTGGAGCTCACTGCAGTAAGTTCACCTGTAAAGAAGCAGATACCCAGGAGAGATACCTGGGTCAGCCTCTTTCTAGACAGAGGCTGGTACAGTGATATTACGTGAAAAAAAAACTTTAGACATTTAACATAGTTCCATATTCTACTGAAAAGAGAAAAACTGAGGTCTCAGCTGGTAAGGGAGAAGGATGCAATGCAAGCTCTTCTCTCCAGACAGGGGGAGTTTCTACATCTTCCCAGCTGGGAGCATTCCTGCTGTAGTCCCCTTTCCCAACTCTTCCCCTTATTCCCATTTTACTCACAACAATTACATGGGCCAGTGAGGTGGTACTTTCTGTTCCTTGTCTTATGCCCCTTCAATTTTTAATATATTTTTTTTTTACTCAGAATGAGTATATCCTCTAAGGCTAAGTTGCTACACCAGCCAGTGTGGCCAAAGCACTGCTACCAATTAAGTTAAGTACAAAGTATGAGATCAATTAATCATTCATTATCTTTACAATGCAATAGCTGAAGCTTCCAATAGCTGAAGGCAGCCCAATAATCCTTACAACCCCCAAGGTGCTCATCTTCTCCTAAGTTGATCATTCATTATCCAGAGCATATCAGCACAGAAAATTCTTCATTTTTCAAGGCAATCAGTCCAGTAGAAATGACAAGCCTTTGAAGCTCTGGTCCACCTCAAATATATGAAGTTTAAAAGGCCTGTAAACACAAGTTCAATCTTAAAACAGGTTTAAGACCTCATCCTGCTTTCAGTGAAAGCAAAGGGAAAATTCTTACCGAGCACTTGGAATTCACATTCATTTCACAATACTGACAAAACCAGGTAACCTTTACAAATGTATTGGTCTGCCCTAAGTGCTACCTCTGTCCCAAGGCAGAAATATATAAGAATCCAATCCAAGAGATGCATATGCAGTGAAGAAAGGTGCCTTTGGTAAATCGAATATAGGCAGGAAGTGCTTTCAGGCTTCTGGTGTATGAAAGCTAGAAAGTACACGTGCAAAATATCCCAGCTCCTGCCTTCCTTGCTCTGAAATGACCTGCAGCCTCTGCCACAGAACAAACAGCAAGATGGCAGCACAAATCACAGAAAGCCCAGGAGGTACACACATAAGTTAATTCCCTACTAGAAAACATTCAGACACAAAATTATGTTAATTCTCTTGTGGTGTGGTGCACCCATTCACCCTTTTAACAAAGATGTATTTTATGATAAGCCATGTCAACTTTACAGAGAAAGATTCTGCAGGAAAGAAGGCAATGCAATGCATCTCTGCTCCTTAAAACAGAGCAGTAACAAAGAGAAGAGAAAAAACAGCTCTGTGGAAATGGTGAAGCCTGTGACCTTAAGGTCTCAAAACAGGACTGTCCAGAGTAATATAGAGCATGATTTAGAGAAAAGTCATTGCCAAAAAAGATAAATACTCAGATGATGGGAGCGTCCAATTCAAAGGAACATGCTGGTCAGCGCTGACTTTAATTTACCCCCATAAGATCACACAGCTGTCTCCTCCTACTTCCTTTTGCCCCCAAAACTTCCTTTCTTTCAGACTCCAACCAAGGCCTCCCACAAAACCTTGCATCCCAGTCAAAGTACAGTTCCTAACATAGAAGTTGCTGCACAGGCCACCAAACGGCCAGAGGGTCTGGGATCCTTCATGCCAGGGCACAGCAGGCATCAGGGCAGGGTGGTGATGGTCTGTGTATATGTGTAGTCCATAAGCACCATCTGCGGTGGAAAATGATTTAACCAAAAAGTGAGCCAGCAAGCAAGGAACTAGCATTTTCAGTGCTGGGGACCACAGGCAGCTCACAGATCTGCAGGGGCAGTAGGTCTTGGAGAAGGGGTTGTACACACTATCCAGAGATGGCTACTCATCCCAGCATTATACAGGAAAGCTTACACAGCCCTGGATCCTACGCAGCGATTACCTAGCTGTGTCTTCGCCACAGTTTTGGAAACTTTTCAGATGTAGTATGGCATACAAAACCCACTCAGGCTTAAGTTTAAAGAACCTTGCCTCCAGTCCTTTCCCTCTCTCTGTGGGACCTCCTTCCATACAGCAGGACTAAAGAAATTTGCTCGCATCCGGGAAACATAGATGAGTAGGAATGATAATCCCCAAACTGCTAAAGAAATCTGGTCCAACTTTTCTAAATAAGAGATCTTCCATGCAAAAGAAAACACCTTTCTTCTTCCAAAATGAAAAAATACGACAAAACCTCAGAATCTACTTACTTTCTATATTTTCAAAACTTTTTTGAAGGAAACTGATGACTGGGAAGATTTTTCTGTTTATCAAAGTTTCTTCTCCTACTTTTGCTTGGAAATGAAAGGGGAAGAAAGGAGAAATCTTAACACAGCTGAGTTAACATAGTATTTTTGCTAATATCCTTCCAAATTCAACTTTTTCCTTCCTGCGAATCATGTAAGAAAAGGAACTTTGTAGTTCTTCCATGGCAGTTTCCATAAGATTTCCACCAGCTCTCATGCAAAGAGGTAGCATTCCCAAAGGAAACTGCATCCCACTAAACATAGCCAAGTTAAGGTTCTAGGGGCACCTTCTCCATCTGAACAACAATACTGCCCATGTGTGCTTGAGACACAATTGTTGCAGCAGTGCTGCTTCTCTTCCAGTACAGCAGGCAGCAAGCAGGCAGGGGTTAGCCTACCCACTTTTGACTTCACCCACCCAGCAGACACTGGAGCTGCTGGATGGTTCCCCTCAGAGCTAGACTTGGCCCTTTCCTCAGAGCCAGTGGCCAAAACAACCTCACCCCTTATTATTTTTTTAGTAATTTTCGCTTCTGGTTTTCCCAGCCCTACAACTCACACACCGCAAAGGCTTTGAGGCCACACAAGGGCTGTTGTGTCCTACTTAATATTGGTAATTGTGTCCACTTCAGTGCACTCATTGAGTCAGGAGGATTCATCCAGTGAAACTGGTGGAAGACCCTTCTATTTAAGAACTGATTTGTTACAGAGAACGATCTCTTGCATTTGGTTGTTGTCTGTCCAGGGAGTTCCTTTGTCATTTACTTGCATGGTGCAAGGTATTTACTGAGCACTGCATTCCTGGCAGCAGCACAGAAACTGCTCGGACTCAATTCATTAGCATTTAACGTTATATTTGTAATAAGATCCACCACTTCAAAAGCCCTAGCAAATGTTGCCACCATATTATGCTGCAAGCACAAGGTAGGAAGAGGAGAAAATGTACTTAACATTATCTTTGTTACATATATGCCAACGTTAACTTTGCTGTATGTGGCCATTAAAACCTTGCTTTCAACTCTACTGAAACAGCTTGTAAAATCTGCTGCTGCTATACAGCACTGTCTGCTCACTCAGTGCTAATGTTTAATTACATGGATACTTCATAAGAAAAACACAAGAAAGGACAAGTACCTTCCAGTTTAGGCAAGACAATAACTCACTCGTATACAAACATATCCGCAGCTTCAAGTTTATGAGTGTGTAACAGCACAGTATCAACACACCCCAGCTCCTGAGCTATGCAGATGCATTTGTATTTGTTCAACACCCATACTCAACGCAAGAAAGCATTTCCTTCGGGCAAGAGCCTGACTTAAAAAATAAAATAAAATAATCATAAAAATCTTAACAGCATGTTACCATTCAAATTTTCTTAAGCAAGCAATTATTTTTTCTTTTCTTTTCCAACTTTTGGTTAAAAAGGTGTTTTCTTGGAATTGTTTAAAAGAAAATTGCTAGGGAACAGAGCTGATCAATTAACACCAGGAAAGAAGAATGGCGTGCATATGGATAAGCAAGGAGGAAGCGCAGGGAGAAAAAGAAGTGGTAATGAAGGGGTACAGAAGGAAAAGAACTGAGCATTTCCTAGGAACTGTCTTCCATATGTTGGCACCTAATCCCAGCTTTTAAAAGGAGAGACACAGTCTAGAGAGAAAATTCAGCAGTGTCTACTTGAAATCTAAGAGTAAACTTAGGCCCTGACAATTACTAAATAAGAACATAATTAATTATTCCTTCAACTGAATAGTCCTGAATCCTACCACAAATCAATCAGTTCTTCTTGCCTAAGAAGCTCTGACTCTATTTTAGCTCAATGAAAACAAAATCAATGAAGGCCAATTATAGCCCATCTCGTTAGAGTATGCAAATAGTGCACCATATAGATGAGCTGCTATTGCTCACGGCACTGCCGAGGAAGACACTTATCAGGCACACGCAAACGTGAGCCGGTGCTGGCCCCTAGCTGCCTCCGCTGTAAAACACCAGCTCCTTTCCAATTCATTTGAAGGGGACGCAAAAGTCCCAGAGACCAAGTGTGCCCAACAGCAGTCCATCAGCTTCCTACTCAGTAATTTCAGGCGCAGAAAGCCGACCGATGTGTCTCAGAAAGCAGATTTAAGGTTAGTTACAAGTAATGCTGCACACAAAGCTACAGAAAACTGAGCAAGCCTATCTTTCTTTCACTGCCATCAGCCAGGTTGGATGGAGCTTTGCGCCACCTGGTCAAGTGGAAGATGTCCCTGCCCATGGCAGGCGGGCTGGAACTAGAGGATCTTTAAGGTCCCTTCCAACCCACTCCATTCTGTGATTCTACGATCTTATGCCAAGAAGAAAAGGCACTTTAAGCAGCACATATCTATATCGCAAGGCAAGGATTTCATCCAATCACCACTCCATCAATTAAATATCTTGCCCTCTCAAATGACAACCAAGAGTTCTGAGTCTCTTGAACACATTTCTGGCTACGCACATAGACAGCGGTATACAACCACCCTGCCACCACTCTAATCTGAGCTTGCTTTTCCCCCCACCAAACCAAAAACAAAACTGTAGCATTTCAGGAAGCTTCATCCTCTTCCCTGCGAAAATTTGAAATGTGAAGGAAAAGTTTGCCAAAATTTTCACACACACAATATACGTTCTACAGCTGTCTGGAGACACAAGACACAACGAACTGTTTATAGTTGAACCAATGCTCCGCAGCTCTGCATACCACAGCCATGCAGGAGTATTGACATAGTAGATGGCGACTGTATACACATCCTTGCAGCATGCATGCAGTGGGCGTGCGCCTGCCAGACTGTGAGATCCAATTTCACACACAGGCAAAAATCAGGCCTTCCTGGGTCCCATCCATCCTGACCGATTTTCCCATAGTTTGCTCACAACAGACAGGATTGATTCTTTCAAGGAGTTACCTACAGGGACTGAGTTTCCCAGTTCTCTGGCTTCAGCCCAAGCACATTTTTGGCCAAAAGCCTCCTGCATAGTGGCTTTCTTGCCCATGTAGTGGGACTCTACCCTTGGTTTTATAAAGACAACTTTGACAGACAGTTTCATCTTTCCATTGGTAACCTAAAAATTATGATGTAATGCTTACTTTACTGCCACGCTTGTCAATGTAGCCAGGACTTGGAGTAAACTACATAACAGCAGCTACAGAAGGACTTAAAATGAAGTCTGCGACTTTTGCAAGATCAGGGTGCCTCCAATTTTATTTGTGGTGTTGAAACTGATATCACAGCACAGCCCAGGCTTTTGGGATGTGCATTTTCCAGACTTTGGGTTTGGAGGGTTTTTTTCTATTTTTGTGTTTTGTGTTCTGATTTCTAAGCTAAAACTGGACATTTGCATTTTTGCCATTAAAAAAAAAAGTCTTTTTATTTAAATTTTGTACATCTCTAACTTCAAGAACTGAAAGCATTAGAACTGAAACCTTTAAAGCAAAAAAGTGGAGAAAAAAATTGTTCATTACTTCATAAGCAGCTATATGCAATAAAAAGCATCCTCTTCAGACAGTTTTGAAAACAATGAGCAAACCCTTGTGGCAAAGTAACATGATGCTCAATAGCATAATAGCCTCCTTGAAACAGTATCCTTTAGAGTTTATTTTACCTTTCTGCTAAGAGAAGAGTGCAAAATAACCACCCTCATTTCAGGATGCACACGTAAATGCACACAATTAGAAGGCTTTCTGAGATGCTGCAGCAAGGAAATTCTGTAAGCTGTAATAAGGTCTGCTGGAATTGTCATCACAAGCCCATGAAAAAAAATTCAGGGCTATCAAGGGCATTCTCAAGACAGCACTTCTCCTGTCGCATCCTGGGATGTATTTCTTCTGCTTTCTCTCTGGGTCACAAGCAATTCAAATAGCAATTTTCTTAATGGCTGAGAGTTTTACTCCCTGCAGAGTCCATCTTCTTAAAGAACCACAGTGACATATACAAGCAACCTTATTCTTTATCTATTTACTGATATCTCTCTCTCTCCTTTTTTAAGCCTCTGGGAAAAGATGTTCTGCAAACAGCCAGAACATAACAGCAGACAAGATGAGGAAGGCTGCCACACCGAAGGAAAATCCCAAGGACAGCAACAAGCCTGCAACAAGCCCAGAGAATTGGCTGGAGTAACATAACCTGCTGTGAGACAGGTGGCCCAATATAGAAGGGGCTAAAATGCAACACCATGTAAGCCTCAACAGTGGGTCCATTTACACAGATTCCATCTCTACCCAATTTCATTTCAGTTGGTGATGTAGCAAGGCAAATAAAGCTATCTCAAGCAAAGATTAATCCAGTTTAAGGTCTCAAATTGTTAAGCCACGTCAGCTCTGAAAAGCTGGACAGTACAGTCTTAAGTAAACAGTTTTAGCTTTCTGACAATAAGCCTGCACTTGGCTCATTTCCTAAACTGGATTTCTATAATACGAGTTTATTATGACTTAGCCAGATCAAACTCAAACTCCGTGCAAGAAGCTGATGTGTATTTCCACCAGAAGGAGCCAAATGGTCTTATTTGCTCCTACAAAGTCAAGTCCAAAGTGATAGTAGCAGTACCACCAGTATTCCCAGCACCAGGAACTGGTGCTGGCATCAGCAATGACTAAAACAGCTACACCTGATGCACAGTGTATCAGAGAAGCAATGTCTGAATTGCTACATACAGATTTGAATATCATTAGAGTATGAAAATCCCCATTTCCCTATGTATCTGATCATCTGCAATACTGCTTACACCTTTGTCATCTTTAAATTATTGGTGCACACAACACTGAGGTTGGGGGTTGGGGGGGGGAGGGGAGGTTTGGAGGGTTTTGGGGGGGTTTTTTGTTACTTTAAAGCCTCAAGAAATTCCAGTGCAAATTCCGAATCTGAATGTCATTAGCATAAACCTTCAGGCCACATGGAAAGCATGTGGATCTGCTTTTGGTTTTTTTCTCATGCAATTGTTTTATTCTTTTTCAAGAAAATTTACAATGAATCGTGTCCCCAAAAGTTGTTTATCTAATGAGCTGGAGGAGTTGCTAATAAGCCTCAAATGGTCCCAATGATAGGAATTTTCTTTATCTAGGAGTGCTGACAGAACATGAGGTAATGCAGATTTCCAGGAGCTTTTTGCCAAGCAATCAGGCAGGATGTGAAAATGGAGCCTGGCAATTTTACACCATGCATATGATGGCACTTATGTCAAAGGTACATTCATTTTTCATGAAACATGGAGGATTCGAAGAGGTAAAACTTATCTACACAGTTCATGGTCTGGATTTTGCAAATGGATTCTGGCAGTATTTTGGGTTCACAACCACTCTAGGCTCTGTGAAATAGAGATCAGTAAGTGGAACTTGAAACATACGTATATGTCATATATTTAAAAAAATGCCAGACACTCACTGCTAATGTCCTGCTGGAAGACGCAGTATCTGAAAAGAACCTAAAATGAGGAGTATATGCAGTTTAAAAGGATGTGAAATTCATTTGACAGAAACATAGTTATACCAGAGGCTGATTATTGTATAAAAATGGGAACAGTAATTTAAAGAAACTAGCAGCATGCCTTAACTTTGGCAATTAGAGATGGCACCTGTAGTAGTGATAAAGCAGACAGGCTGGTTAGTACTTGCTAGTACTTGCTAGTGAGCAAACACATGCATCTAACCTTGATCTTTTCTTTACACTATATGATAACATGACAGTGATGCCACTCTGCATAAAAGTTAACTCTCAGTCTTAGCCCCTAGTATAAACCTTAGCCCTTTTGCCAAACTACCCCAGCCCTCCCAGTGTGCTCTGAAAACCTCTGCAAATACAGCAGCAAACACCCTGTTCAAATAACTTAAGGACCAGAAATCAACATGTCTATGGAAACTGGAAATCCTAGTCCCGAGATAGCACGATAGCACTGGTTATCAACTCCCCAAGAGTTTCCTTAAAGAGAGAAATGAGTGAACGAGATTTCAAGAGTAGCAGGATGAAAGACAAACACTGCTGCCATCCTCAAGGTTTATTTTGAGCTCCTTTGAAACACAGCAAATCCTGTACTGATTTAAGAGGGAGCACAGGTAAATCCCGAGACCAAAACACATTCAAAACTGTTGAGGACAACATCTCAAGCTTGAACACAAGCAAAGGTTTTGTCCTTTTGGTGCATGAAGAGTTGGTCATTAGACTGCCCAGCACAGCTCTATAAGACAGAGATGAGTACAAACTAAAGATGCAGTCTGGCTTGAGCACTGCATTTTCTGAGCAGTAAATTACTTCAAAGTCATAACTGCAACCCCTCCCGAGTCATGTCTTCTTTTTAATTCATGTGTTATTTTAGTTTCACCAAACTAGTCCAAGTCTGTGTTATGTTTGGGCCTTACACCTTTCTCATGGTGCCAGGGACAATTTCCAAAGATCTTTTGGCACCTGAAGATTAAGATACAAGGTTTTCAGGCATCCCAAGACAGTATCTAATACCCACCAGGCACTTCACAACCTTAGAAGCCTAGAGTACCCTCCCCCACTCCCTAAACCCTCCCCAAACCACAAACAAAATATTTAACTTTTACCCTAAGCCAGCCCAGCTAAATAAACGGGTGGGTTTGGGACTTAGGTTGATCACTGTTTTCTTCACATGGCCAACTTGGGGGTGACCACCTCCTAAGTAAGATTCTTCTTCTCCCTCCCCAGCTGATATCATTATTATTGTTAAGCAAGGCATGAAAGAAATTTCTGCTGCTGACAAGAGATGATGCTTCTGAATTCCCTTCCCCTAAGCACAAACACAGGATTAGGAGTCGAGTGCATGAGTGGAAGTTTGATTGCAATTGTTGGAAAGGATTAATCCCTGCCCAGGCAGCCGACTTCCACAGTGCAATAATTAAGTGGAACCGTTGCACGAGATGAAGCATGAGAAATAAAATTAGAGTATACCATGCAAGGGTTGTTTTGTACTAGAGCTGTCCCCACCTGGGTTTGCACTCCATCAGGCTCGCTTTGTGCAATGCTGTCAAGCATCTGGACTAATCCATTATTCTAGGATGAAGTGAAAAGAACAGAGGGCCAATCTCATCGTTCTTCTATGTAATTGCAGGAGACAGTGACTTGCTATTGCATGGGAATGGAGGTAAAGAGACAAAGTCCAGAGGCAAGCAATATAAGATCAAAACTGAAAATACATACAGACATCATTCTTCAGTGACAAAACTTCTGCCTTCCTTTTGAAAAAGAAACCCAAAACATCCGGCACAAAATTGAACAGCCACAGAACATTTAAACAAAAATAAAACCTAGGTTACAACAAATGCATGACAAAAAGCACAGAAATGTGGGAAGTCCTGACGAACAACACACATAAAAAGCTGCTACTGTTCAGTAAAGCTCTAACTCATGTCAACAAGTCAGTTCAGAGGCAGAAAGTCTTGGCATGTCTAACCTAATACTGACACAGGGCCCCAAACTGTAGTTGGCAGGCAGTGCACTGGTAAGAATCCCCTCTACTTGAACTCTTAAGAACTTCAAGGAAGACTGACTGGCAAAATGCCCGAGTCCCCTGCTCCCATCCTAGTTCAGCACTGGTTCATCCCAAAAGCCCGCTCTTCACTGCCCAAAGCAAGAGCATTTCCACTGTTTTATGGAAAGATAAGGTTATAAGTTACCCTCCAGCCACTTCATTGCACAAGGATGTAACCTGACCTGGGGGTAAAAAGACCCACAAAACCCAATAAACCTCTATGCAGTCATCAGCTGAAAGATGGGACTGCTTGGCAAGGATGTTTCTGTCCTGCAACACATTCAGTATATGGCTGGATTAAGGTGATGGCCTCAAGGTTTCGAAGCAGATTTCCTTTAGATTTCCATGCAACTTGCTTTTATGTGAGGCAACTCAGGAATTATCAGGATTTAAAAGCTTAAGTACTAAGATAGGGCACTTATCCAAGGTATAGCTAAAAACATCGCTCCCGAGATCCACTCTTGTTTTAAACTGACATGACTCCAGCAAAACGGACTAAGTTAGACCGGTGGAATAGTGTCAAGACATCACATGGAAGAGCAACTCACAGAACTTAAGGGTTATTAATCTCTCACGTTCTCTCCAAAATTAAAATCCCTGCAATGTTAGGTCTCCAAGACATGCCGTGCACACAGAACGCCATCTGGTGTGTGAGAAAAACT
This sequence comes from Falco rusticolus, assembly GCF_015220075.1. Taxonomy (NCBI): domain Eukaryota; kingdom Metazoa; phylum Chordata; class Aves; order Falconiformes; family Falconidae; genus Falco; species Falco rusticolus. The sequence goes on along the minus strand of NC_051187.1, from coordinate 110,030,548 downwards.
GGATACAGCCCAGCCTGAGTTGTACTCTACCATGGCGTAAGAATGCAACAGAGTCACCGCTGCTGCTAAGAACACTGGAAATGTCCTGGAATTGGGCAGGGCAGGTGGCCCTTCCCACCACAGAAGTGCACAAACTGCAACCTGGCTGCCTTTAGCTGAGTTTCCACCCCTGTGCCATGCCTGGCCTACAGAGAAAACGTAGGAAGCTGCTAGGGAGATTTCACTGGGCTTCCCCACAATGTTGTGGGGCAGCTTCACTGAAGCTTGGATGCAGATCACTCCATAGCCCCCTGCCTCAAAGGGAGTCCCAATCACCCAGCAATTTTGAAAACTGAGCCAAACACTTGCCCATCTCGTGCTAGTTAACAGAAGTATCGGTCTTATCCATGGAACTATCATATCTTGTGACTGTCTTGTATTTAAAAACAATATCATTTTTCTTATTAGCCAAAGGGTAAAATGAGGTCACACAAACCATTATAGAGCCTAAAAGCCAGATATTAATTTTGAAAGACTGTAATAGCTTTGTGATCTGTGAAAAAAAAAAAAAATAATTCACCATCATTCCAGATGATGTCTTACATGCACTGCCTTCTCTGTAAAATGAATTTACCTTTTCATTATTATTTACTGACTGTGTTTGTACTTCATTTGTATGGATTTTATCCAGCAAACCAGAGGGAAAAAAAAAAAAAAAACGCCTCAGAAAATCTAATAAAAAGATGGAGACAGCGAACAATCATTAGAATCTGTATCTTGACTCTTGAGGTCACATTTCTGCCTTTTTTATTATGTTCACTTCAGGGAAACAAGAACAACATTCTGAATGGGAACAAATCAGAGCTGGTAATGGCGTGGACACATTCTTCAGGAACGGCAGCGCCACAAAGCACAGCTGTGACAAAATCAGGAGTTCACCATCACTGTTAGGCAATATTAAAAATCTCTGAGACTTTTCAGTAGCTTCCTAACACAACTGCCTATGCTCACATATGGCTGAGTCAAGATCCTTATTTTGCAGCACATACTGTCCTACACCCATGCTCCAAGTGGTGGCCTTCAGGGGGCTGTACTGGGAGCAGTACTGTTTAATATCTTCATCAATGACACAGTGGGATCAAGTGCACGCTTAGCAAGTTCACAGATGACACCAAGCTGAGAGTTGCAGTTGACAGCTGAGGGATGGGATGCCATTCAGAGCAACCAGGCAAGCTTGACAAGCCGGCCCATGTGAACCTTATGAGATTCGACAAGGCCAAGTGCAAGATCCTGCACCTGGGTCAGGGCACCACCTGGTATCAATACAGGCTGGGGGGATGAAGGGATGGACAGCAGCCCTGAGGAGTGCTTAGGAGTGCTGGTGGATGAAGAGCTGGACATAAGCTGGTAACGTGCACTCACAGCCCAGAAAGCCAACTGTATCCTGAACTACATCAAAAGAAGCATGGCCAGCAGGTCAAGGATGCTTCTGCTCCTCTACTCAGACCCCGCTGGGAGTACTGCATCCAGCTGTGGAGTCCTCAGCACAGGAGACATACACCTGTTGGAGCAGGTCCAGAACAGGGCCACAAAAGTGATCATAGGAGAGGGGTTTCATACTTCTGAGGACAGGTTGCGAAAATTGGAGTTGTTTAGCCTGGAGAAGAGAAGGCTCCAGGAAGACCTTGTTGCAGCCTTTCAGTACTGGAAGGGGCTTATAAGATGGGGGACAGACTTTCTAGTAGGGCCTGTACTGATAGGACAAGGGGTAATGGTTTCTAGCTAGAAAGTAAATTCAGACTAGATATAAAGAAATTTTTTTTATGACGAGGGTAGTGAGACACTGGAACAGGTTGCCCGGATAAGTGCCAGATGCCCCATCCCTGGAAACATTCAAGGTCACGCTGGACAGGGCTCTCTCAGAGCAACCTGATCTAGCTGAAGATGTCCCTGCTCATTGCAGGGCAGTTGGACTAGATGACCTTTAAAGGTCCCTTCCAATCCAAGCCATTCTATGATTCTATGAAAACACTGCATTACACCACAATTTCAATTGGAGCTTGCAGTCTAAACTGAGACACAACTGCATATAAAATCAGGCTTCCTTAGTGCTAGTACTGACAAATGTTCCATTTATGCAACAGCTACTTCATGTCCAACACCCACACAAAAAAATACCTAACTAGGAACCTCCTTCTAGGGCATTAATACTAGAACCTGGGACAAGTCTTCATAGCTGAAGTCTGCTTTCATCATCATTATGTGTCTTCAGGGTGTAATTTGGTATTTTCCTTTAAAACCTCAATGCTGCTTAAAATCCTTTCCTTCCACAAGCAAGAATTTGCTGATTTGGATATATGTGGACTCTCCAATTCTTGAGAAATACTTTGCCAGCCTGGTGCTTAGTCTTCTACAAGTCATATCAGATAAATATTGGGGGGGTGGGGGGATAGAGGAGAATGTGACCTAAGTCTAAACCAGAAACCTCTAGCAATCTGTTCAGTAGCGGGGAGGACAAAGACATTTTAAGCAGCTTAAATCTCAGGGTATAATATAATTTAGATTTTGACCCAGAAGCTTCCAAAGCCAATACTGAGTTTTTTCTAACAAGTTTGCAAGGACTGTCAGTTTGAATATTTTCATTAGTCTCCTTCATATCAAGCAAGAGTTTCCTATGACAGCCTGCCTATGTTTAATGCATTACAGGCAGAGCAGTTTAACAGGATGACCCTTGGCTACACCCACTGTGTACAAGATAGAAACAGCATGTAGATTTCAGCAATAGGAAAACAATTAATGACATCTGAACTGGATTCCACCACCATCTTTAAAACCAACTGTTTCTTTGCCCAAAGCCAGCGAGGCACATACATTTTTTTGTCAGAGGTTGAAAGGGGCCGCTCGTTCTCTGAACTCAAAGATCTTCCTTTAAATCTAAACAAAAATAATACGTACTTAGACTGTTAAATAAGAATCTCTAGGAACTAAGACTTCAACTGCTGCATGGATTTCTTGAGCTGTCTCTACTGATCCAACTGAATTCACCTGCAACATTTCCCAGTTCTATAAGGTGGAAAGGAAAAAAATTGCACAAAAAGCTTTCCAAAGGCAATAGAAAGAAGACAGTAACTTAACTGGCACCGAGCAAAATGGTATCTTGTATTCGCTGCCCTTCTGCTATTAGCCATTGTGGTATACATCACTGCCCTATAAAAATACTTCTCCAAAGTTAATAGACTCATTTCCAAACCACTCAAAGAATGTAGATCTCATGCTGTTACAAGTTTGGGACATGGCCCAGAACCATCTATCAGTAGCCACCATTGCTTACACAGACTCCCTGAACACAATATTTTCAGAGACAGATCAGTAATATAGGGACACAACACCAAAAACCTATCAAGTCTTGCAAGGAATGGAGTCAAAGAACAAGCAAGACAACATTTTGCTTAATAAAAATGTATAAACAACTGTAGGTTCAAGAAACCTCATCAGCTTATTCACTCACCTACATCTTCTCCACTCATGCAGCAATTAAGAATGGAGTGATGCCTCTTCTCATGGCCACACAGATATACTCTACTCATACAGCTAATCTACATGTTTTCTTGATAAATCCTCTCCAAAATAAAGCAGATTTTGTTTAACAACGAGTTCAGTAGAGGCTATTTCTAAGTCTGCCGAAATCACAGATTCTAAAAGAAAGTAAAAACATCCCATTTGGCTTGCCAAACAACATTTCATTACAATGTCACTGAATAATCTTATTGTCATCATCCTCTGACTTACAAGGGTTTGGGGTTTTTTGCCTTAAAATTCAGTTTTGCCCTAAGCAAGAAACAAATTGCTTTGACACTTTTCCCAAAGCTCACAAATCTGTTGCTGTAAACATGTACACCCCAGCAAGCACAGTTCAGATTTCAAAAACCACTGCAGTTCAGTAATTGATGACTGGACAACTCCAAAAGCAAGAAGCAGAGGAACATCAGCACATAAACTGACTGTGAGGATTCTCTTAGGAATCATATATTTAAGCCTTCAGCAAAACAATTCTTGTTCCATCTACAGAGGAATACATCACAATCTATAGCTTAGAAGTATTTTCTTATATAGATATACACACCAATATTTATACATAAAAGAGATTTTTAAAAGTTGTATTTTATGTGAGTATGCATGTGCACACATTCAGGCATGTTTTAATAAAAGGTAAGTTGTCCTTACAAAGCTTCCTACTGTAAGTGAAGTCCAGGAAAGCTCAAGCTCACAGCTAATATCTGCAATTATGAAAAACAGATTAATTAGCCCAAAGCTTGCATGGCTAGTTCATTTTCATAGTGTAACAGTTCAAAGTTGAACTAGGTTCACACTAAAAAAAAACACCTTTGCTTTGTCTCATCACTCCAACCTTTTTAATATAAATAGTTTTGTTCTTAAAGGCCTGCACATTTCTCTAAAAGCCCCTTCCCAGCATTTTCTTCCAAGGTTACATACCTGCCACAGGCTTCAAAAGCAGATTTCAAGACAAAGTACAAAATGCTGCATGCCTATGTAATAGTCAATAAATAAATATATTTGTCCTTGCCTAAGTGCATGGACTGAGATATAATGGAAACCAGAACAGGAACCCTTTTTTGGTAGGCTATGTTCTAACAGGTTTTTAAACTTTATTATTAGCTGGGGAACAGTAATTTATTTTTTTTAGCTTTAAATTAAAAATCTCTTTGCTACAGGAAAAAGAATACTTACAAACGAACTTCGTTTGTTACAAGTTTAGAAGCTCATAGTTGTTTCCAAGTTAATTACAGCTTAATTAGTTGAGTCTCCCTAATGTGACTTCATGTTGTAATTTCAAGTTCAGTCTGCATGATGAGTCACTCCTACTCTAGAAAGTATAAACATGAAGCCATATAAGTTCCTTAGAGTCTGAGAAGGGGGAAAAAAAAGAACAAAAAAAAGGAAAAAAGTCAGGTTAGAAACAAGGCAAGAGCTAAACTACAATTTGTCCTTTAAGTCACAGTGACTGAAGTTTCCAGGACCCTAATTTTACATTTTCAGGAAGTATAACTGTTTTATTTATACACATTTAGAGAAGAGCATAAATGTCACACCAGACCCATTAGAAATATAGAATTTATTTCTCTTTACATTCAGACAGCAATATATTGCAGATTTGAACATGCCACTTCTTGTATCATACGTGACTTATGGATCCTATGCTTATAGTTGTGATAGCTATTGCTATCTTAGATCAACACAAAATGTGTTTCTGGACTGGTTCTCTTAAGATCTTTAAGCGATTACCAGCAACTTTTGAAGAAGGGTAGTCTTGAAAACCCACTTCATAAAAATTAATCTGTCATAGCCTACATCATCCAGCTGCTTACTGTTGTCTTACCTTTACAGCTCCAGATCTCAGGAAAGTAATTTCAACAGTAGCAGTGGACAGAGAGATTGAGGACTTGCCCCTTATCTTCCCTCAGGTAGCAGTTCTTAATAAGGCAATACCATGTTATAAGGCCACCAAATTCCTCATGGTCCATGAACTGTGCTTTTGGCAGGGCAGCTCCTTTCCCACCTGCAGCCCTTGCTTCCCTTCCCCCCTTGCACTTCCAGGTGCAAGCTAACCACAAGAGTCAATCTTAACAGTCCTGACAACATCCTAAAACATGTTAAGTCATCCACAACTAAAAGTCTCTGAAGTAACAGGGAAAAAAAAAAAAAAAAGAAAAAAAAAGTGTTATGTTTAAACCTTCAAAGTACCATGAACAAGAGGTATCTTCATAACCAGTGTCCTGACAGCACCTGTTCAGTGTACTTCGCTTCATCTTTACAAACTCAGAAAAACTGTGGTGCTTTTTTCCTTTTGCCTCTTAATTCTCCACACATTCAGCTCAAGAATACCAGGAGCTGCAGTGCATCACCACGTGAAGATGGGGAGGGGCAAGGGAGTAAGAAGAGTGAAAAGGGAGGGAGCGCTACAGAGACACTGCCCCTTGGCAGGCTCTGCACCAGCCATACAGAGAATATGCATACACATGATGAGAGATTTTGTTGCTCCAGTTTATGTGGTGTTTTTTGTTGGGGGGTTGGTTGTTGTGTTTTGGTTTTTTTTTTTAATTAAAAAACATTATTCCCACTAAGGCTGGTTGTGCAAAGTTGGTTTTCAAGAGCCACCGTTCAGTCTGACTCTGTTCCTGTAGACAGACTTCCTATGGATCCATTTCTCACTAGCATCTTGCTGTAGTTTTTCTGCTGTTCTTCTTTGAAAGTATCTTTGACTTTCGCTCGTTTCAGACCTCCATCCCTGGAAAAGAGCAAGAAAGAAAAGTAACCCATCATGATCGCTACCACTATTGTTATCAAACTATGAGCTGTATTAACTATATTAGTCAACTCTAGAGCCTTCACCTAAAAGATTATTAAGAAGGCTTTTCTTCAGAATTTTCAGAACATCCAAGTTTAAGCAAGTTTATTAAATTATGGCCTTAAGCCATAACGCTTATGCAGTCCAAATTTTGAGTCTAGCCCATTAAAGCAGCCTACTCATGTTGGTAACAGGTTGCACCTACCATAGAAATCTTTGCCAATCTGGGATGCTATTTCCCTAGACTGTAGAAGCAGTCAATCTTGCGCAACGCCATAGCTGTCTCTTGCCTTACATCGTTCAGAGGGCCAGAGCTGGGCCTCATAGTTGAATCCGCTTTCCTGTTCTCTTCATCAGAATCTTGCTCTCAAGTCTGTTTCATACAGTCCTATGAAATCTAGGTATTATGCTGCTACTTACTGAGGTAGGACACAAGAAAATCAGAGCAGAAAGCCTCAAGCCCTGTGTTTTATTTGTTGTTGTTGTTCATCAGTTTAGCCAAATAACTTCACTTCTGTTCTTTAATCTCAGCATGTCTCAACATGAGAAACAACTCCGAAAGACTGATCTTCAAAAGCATCAAGCCTTTAGGTCAACTCACTGCATGAGAGCTATGTGCTCCAAAGACTTTATGTATCTTTTTTTATTTTTACTCTCTCATACACATGAAGTTACTCCCTGGTTTTCTCCGGAGTGGAATAAAGTCATGTTAAATGTTACCTGTCACAAAGCTAAGGAGGAAGAATATCTCAATCAAACTAACAACAGACAGTCCACGAAGTTCAACAAGGACAGCACCACTCACCAGGGAAGTTCAGTCAGTCCTCCTTGGCGAGCAATGGCTGACCTCACTCTGTTGGCAAACTGAACAGCATCTTCGCCTTCCTTCAAAGGTCATAAATTCAACATAAGCAAAGCAGAGAGAAGTGAATTGAAACAGACTTCCGTAACACTTTTCATCTGCTGCCTCATCAAATTAGCTCACTGCCAAATGATCTGTCCCCTACCATTCCAACACGATCTAATGTTCCAATACAATAATAATTTAACTCATTTTTCCCCTAAAGTGTTGAAATTAAAGGAAAACTTTGCTATCAATGTCCCATCCTCTTGGAGCATCGCTACTGTGAACAGCCCTGTATTTACTGCTATCCTTTGTATATATGATGCACTGCTGATGGTACCAAGCTGCATGAGGAAAAGCTAAGTCCAATCATACATCAAAGTCAACACTAACAAAAGTCCAGTATAAAACTTTGAATTTGGAGACATGGGGTGGGTAGGAGTTTTGCAGGAGAAAAAAAAAAAAAAAAAAAAAAAAAAAGAGTAAGAAGAGGCACTTGCAACACAGTCAGGTTCTTCAATAGTTAAGAATCAAACAGATGCTAGATTACCTTTCTAACCATTGGTGGCATGTACCACACGTTGCAAACAATGGCCCAGCTGGTCATTATTCGCAGAAGATAGCTCACGATGTTATATTTGCTGCTGTTCCAGAATGCATCTCCAAACTGAGGATCATACTGTAAGGGACCACAAAAAAACAAATGATATAACCCTTTCCCCACAGATCTGAGACAGGCTGTGATGTTCTGAGGTGGATGCTTTCAGTCAGATGCCGGAGTACAAGAAGATTCACAACTGACATGTTTGCTTAGAATGAGGCTTTAGAAAAAGTAGCCTGTGCTTATTAGCAGCAGATGTCACCCATTTGCCTGAACTAAGAGAGCTATGTCTGCTGCAAGCTGCATGCTTCGCTTCCCTTCCGCATCAGTGAAGACTAGCTCAATCTCCCTTCCTTCCAGCTTTCTGGAGGAAGAACCTGACCCCACCAGGTCCTACCACCCAGGCTCCATAGGCTGAATGACTTCACGTTCTCATTTTAGCCACTCATACGCTAGGAGTCACCCATGACATGTAGCCAACTGCCAGGGCTCCTGTGCTTCCATTAGCAGCCATACTGAAACAGTTTCCTACTGCCCTGACAAAAACAGATCCCAAACTTCGATATTCAGCAGCTAGTTAGTTCCACTTACTTTGATTGCAACAGGATAGATTGTCCCTCCTATCTCAAAGCTCCCCTTCTTGAACATCATCACAGATGTATTGTTTATGCAGGTGCCTGTCCAGAGAAGAAACTTGGGTCATTACTTCATATAGCCTACCACATTTCAGCAGCAACACTACATCAACATACAGGTCTTACGCTCATGAAGGAGCAAATGCAGGCCCTTTATGGCTAAGTTAAGCATCTCTCCCCTGCTTGCTTTCATTCTCTGTCTTGTGACTAACTCCCTGAACAAAGTCAGAACATGTATGAGACAAAAAACACAAGGCTGAGGTTACATCTGTAAGACAGCGAACTGACATTCACAGCACAAAAGAAACAATCTTCCCATTCTTCTGCCTACAGCTTCTGTCAGGAGATCCAACAGCCAGGGACCGTATTGTGTTGTCTTCCTGTAATCTCATATTAAATTAGCAGTTCCCTAATAAAATCTAAGCCAGAGGTACATTTGATACACCAGACACATTTGAGCACCAAAAGCCATGAAAGAGAGAACAGGGATGAAATCTACACTGAATGGAGATAAGGAGCAGTTCAGCTTCTTACCTTCTGGAAAAATTAAGATCGGGAGCTTGCTTTTGTCCGCCACATGTTCCCTGAGTCTGTGGAAGCAGAAGGAAAGCTTCAAAACCAGCTCCTTTCCACTTTTTTCCCCAGGCAGGTCTATTAAAAATATCTTTACGTAGAACACATCTGTTTGACAAAGCCTTTTACTGGACATTAATTTGCACTTGCTTTTCTGTTTCTCACAAACCTGAAGCTTTGGGCAGGCCACCTCTTAGGCCCCAGTGCATTACACTGAGGCAACATCCTGCTTGCTTTCCTCCATATTATTTTATTAATGACTGCCAGGGAAGCCAACAAATGTATGCCATTAAGTCAGTCAGATTAATTCTAATCAACTCAACCTGCAAGAAGCTGTCTACATAAGAAAAAAACCAAACAAAAAACCAAAAAGCCTTGTGCAGCAGTCCATCCAGGCTTTGCTTGCTTAGCAGCAGATTTCTTAAAAAGAGGACTCTTAAAACACCTACAGCTCACACTACTTGAGTTAGCACTTGGATGACATAGCAAAACCATACTGCTGCACAGAGGCCAATGAGGTGGTGAAGTAACCTGCTAAAGTTAACCTAAAAGTTCTTTAAAAATTAGGAGGACTTTCTATCACTTTTACTACAGTGTTCGTACTGTAGTGATAGTTTGGTGATAATTGCAGAAGACTACCTTTGTAAGCAGCGCAGTTGTATAGTTAGACACATTTTTGCCCCTCATCCAAACAAGCAAAGCTTATTATTTCTAGCTCACAATTTCAAATTAAGTTGAGACAGTTCATGTCACAGAAAGCCCGCTTCATCAGTATTTCTTTTCAACAGAAAGTCCCAGAATTTGAAGTATATTCACAGCCTTTTAGAAGTGTATCTGAATTCATCAGACATTAGTTATTATGCTGATGGTTACCCAAATGAGATGTTTTGTGACAGTCTGCTGCAATCCAGACCTTACCAGAACCTTTGGTCTGCACCATTTCACCCTGTATAAACCTTTCAAGCCTTTCTTGGTGACCTGGGAACCTAACATTTTGATCACAGCAGCAAGCATCTTCAGGTCATTGTGAATGATCTGGTTTGCTTCCTACCACCCCTCCAGCTCACTCCACTAACTGCTGTTGAGCCACTACTATACTGATTGCTTCCACTCCTGCTGACATCTACCAATTTGCAATACCCTGCATCATTCCAGCCTACAATAACATGCAATTACAGATAACTCGTGCCCTTGTGATTAGCATTTATAAGCAGCAGTCATCGTTTGGAATAAACCAAGTAGATATGGCTCCTGTAGATGTAGTGCTTAGGACATGGTTTGGTGATGTAGTTGGCAGTCCTGGATTAACAGGTGGACTTTACAATCTCAAAGGTCTTTTCCAACCTAAATGATTCTAAGATGCTCTTGCAAGTCAGCCTTTTGCCCTCCTGAGATCCCTAGGTTCCAACTACCCTGTTTCCCAGTGCAACCTCATCAGCTTCTTGGGCTTCCGTCTTTCCAAAGTTTTAATTCCTCATCTGGGTCTTTGTTCAACAACTCTTCGAGGATTACATACCTGGGCGTGGCCTCTCGGGCACTAGCAGGTACCAGAGTTGCACTAGCAGGGCAATCCCCTGCTCCGACCCACACCTCACCTTTTTGTCACTAGATGGCGGTCTTTGATTTCTGAGCGTTCAAACCAGACGTGAGGACAGGCCTTGACCGTGGCTCTCTGAATGACTCCCATTAGTCCACCGTGAACCTGGCCAACCTGCAAGCCCAATAAGGCACATCAATCAGCATATAAGACACCTGAAAAGCAGAACTTCCTCTTCTGCATCCCCCTCAAAAAAACCCACAAGCACACCGGAGACCGCAAACCAGGACTGGGCAGTGCCCAAAAGAACTATTAAAATGTTTGAAAGGATCTAGATGCAAGTGTGGAAGCATCTCTCAAGTATTTCATCAGGTGAGGAGCCTAGCATTGACACTGCCAGGACAACTTCACCAACATGTAACTTGTAGACCAATTTCAACACAATTTATACTTTTACCCACTACCTAGTGCTTAAGTTAACTTTCACAGTAGAGATTAACTGAACTCCGCAACCAATACCCCACAGCCTTTCCCTTTCCTGGTCTCTCTCCCTCTGCTGTGGTCATCGTGGATCTCCTCATACCATTGCATAGCATCCATCATTTGTCAAAATGATTGCATCTATCGGTGATGTGTGGTTGGCAACACAAATTCCTCCTTTCTGAGGTTTGTTTTCCCTGCAATTACATAAATTTTTTGTTAGACTACTAGTGCACTAACCACCACACTACACACACAACAGTTCCATAAAGCTGTCAAGTGAGTCAGCATCTAGCGCGACATTAACCTGCAGGTCAGGAAAGAGCTGCCCCATTTCAAATAGGATACTCACACATGGAAGTATACACACACTTTTGCTATAGTAACATCAGCTCACTCACTTGTTATGGTAATGGATGGTACCAGACAGAGCTCTGACAAGGATGCGGGAGCACGTGAGGTGGACCACTTCACTCAGATAGTTTTTCACACTGAAAGAAATCACAGGCATCTGGAGCATCCTGGAAAGCAGCTAGACAGACACACAATATTCTCCAGCCTCAACACAACTCAGGGCTGAAATTTTCCTGGTACTCTGGAGCACAGAGGAACATTCCCAGCTCTACCACTCACTTGCTACAGCAGCTCAGCCAAGACATGCGAGACCCTTGGTCTCACTTACTGAGGCAAGGCTGTCATCTCCTCACCAGGTACTTCTTTGTCCCATGATGTCCCACGACAGTAAGAGGAGCCCATCAGAAATCACCAGCCTCGATGCTAAGCCTGGCAAGAAGCCAACCTCTGCCCAAGTTCAAAATGCCACTAAAAGCAAGGCCACAAGCTTGTGGGTGAACCGTCAGTAGTCTACCACTTGTGAAATCTGTCCAGTCCTAATCTTGAGCTGTTTGCACGGATGCCAGTTGGCAAATTTGTCCCTCACACACCACAACACAGTACCTACCTGCTGTTTGGCAGCTGTCCGACCATTGTTGTCCCCACAATCATTGAGATAATCCCAATGGCAGCCAGGGTAAAGCTACAGGGCAAAATAGAGATTAAATCAAAATAAGTAGTTTTGTTCATTTTAGTATCACTCTCCCCTTCAAAATGGAAAGGGATTGCAGGAATTCAATTATTCCTCAGATACTCGACATATCCAGTTCCGTAACTCAGTAATTCCCCAACACATTGCTCAAAATCATGGTCTAGCAAAGGCAGCAGATTTAGATACCCCAATGCATGTAGTGTCACGGAGTTTTAGAGCTTGCCCAACTTACACTTACATTGCAAATACACAACTTACAGGAAGCATTCACAGAAAAAAGATGACCACTAGCCCTAACCTACTCTCCACAGTAAATGGCAAGATAGAAGTGTTCTGAATGGCTTCTTAACCATTCAAAGAAGAATTTAAGCAGGTTCATCTTTCTTTATCTACTAATGCTGCTTTTGGGTTAAAAGAGCTGAGATGACATTTCCCAAGAAAACACACATTTACGTTCCCAGACTGACAAAACCCCTCAGCACCCATGAGCTTACCGCAGGGGCAGCAGTAAGCAGTACCGCACTATAACCCCAACGACCCACACAACAGTCAGCCTCAGGCTGATGTAGTGGAAGTTGACATTAGTCCTTGTGAGGAGATTCCAGGAGACCAGCTCTTCAGAGGAAAACCTTTGGGTGACTTCATCTTCCACAATGGCTTCAAACCCTTTTCTGCAGAAGTAGAATATGTCAGAGAATTCGAAGTCCACTCGATGCAGACGTGCGATTTCTTTCTCCATAGGCGTTTCATCTCTTTCAATGATACCTTGGGAAGGAAAGGGTAACCCTATAAGGAAATAATTCTATACAGTAACAGTCATCCTGCAAATCACTTACCACTTTGCATTACTCAAGGAGACAAATTCTCTGTCGGAGCCTCTCCTATGAAAGCAAGATCAGGTGGGTAGTTGAACACAGCATACTGGTCAGTAGGCCAGTTCTGGATCCCCTTCCTCACATAAACACCTTGAGCAGCAGATATATCAAGTTCTGCTGCCTCCTGAAGGTGAAGCAAGAAGGTAAACCCTTTCCCACTGTCTGACAAGTCTTCAACTCAGCAACTTTATTCAAGACCATCTTACACTTCCAGAGCAAACCAAGCAAGACCTTGGCCTTTCCATTCCCTTCTCCTGGTGCTCTGTGTATTTAAGGGCATTCAGCATCCTCCATGGATAGTCATAGGCCCATCTCTCATCAGACATTCTGGCATCCCACAGCCACATCCAGCTGAGATGCACTCCACTACTACCTGCCAAAGCCCCAGACCACAACTGCTACCTGACATCTGTGCATGGACCAGCTTTGAACCAAATGTACCTCCCTCCCTTCTCAGCACAAGTGTTTTCTATAAGCAAAGACAGGATCACACTAATTTTTATTTAAGTCAAACCAAGAAAAACCCTCCAAAAAACACATCAAAGAAAGTTGTGTCTATTGCTGCCTTGATAAAATTTAGTTCAGCACTAACAGTTGTGTTTCAGTTGAACTGTGCCCACATAATGCCTGGCAATAGAAAAGAAACCTGGAGATTTCAGAATTGCAGTACAAACAGCAAGTATTCCCTCTCCTCCTCCTCTTTTCATTTTTTATACTTATGGTCTGACAAGCACCAGTTTCCCACTAGAGCTTACAAAGGCAAGGAGAAACTGCGTAAGCTAAATATAAAGATCAAGTAGCTGCTTTCAAGCAGGTCTGGCTCCAGAAATTGATGACCAAAGGAATCCAGAATAACATTTAACTAGAACAACCACCCCATGAGACACTGAACTAGGATTAGAGGTCCAAGTTCAGGTTGTCACTCTGTCAGACACCTCTCACAAATTGCATAATCTCTCTGTTTCCGTGTTGAGATTAAAAAAAAACAGAAAAGGAGGAAGCATCTGACTGTTCCAAGCTACTTGGCAGTTTCCCACAAATACATGTTCCACAATGTGCAAATCTGTACCTAAGAAAGTCTTTCCAGCAGGAGAAACTTTGTGAATATATTTGCTGTACAAATCACATGCAACATTTAAATTACAAGTGACATGGAAAAAAATCTTTGTATTGCACTGTTGCATACAGACGGGATAACACAAGAAGCTCTAAGATACAAGTCCAACAAATCACTGAGGTAAACACTACAGAACAACATGCAAGAGAGATGTTACACTGCAACAAAACCTATTAGCACCTTCAGCTCTGAACCTGGCAGCCACGACTTGCAATTCTACCATTGGACCATCTCAGTGCATTCTGAGCATGACAGCACTCCTATCACTGACCTATAAACAAATTGTTAATATGGCACACCCAAACACTCGCATGCCCTTTGGGATCTGAATTATAAAACATGTAACACATCAAACATTTAGCAGGATAGACTACACTCCTGTTGCATTTTAAACACAAACCAGAGCTCTACTCTGTGGTTCAATTTTTCCTCTCAGTCAGTCCCTTAAACCTCTAAATTGTGAAACATCCAGGACTGTAGGTGAGTCAGCCCAGCCTGTCAGCTCCATGCTGCTGTGGGGTGTGAGGCAGGTCATAGCCAAGAAACTGGCCAGGGAAACTCTCCAGCACTGATCACAGAAGTACCACTCTTCTGTCCAGTTCCCAGGAGAAATGGGAATACTTCCTCCTTATCCAGCCCCTAGTTCAGCATCAGCCAAGCAGTTGGCTCCCCTGGCTCCTGCTTCTTGGCTGAAACCAGCCCAGGGTTCAATTTTAACACACTGCTGGCACAGTCAAGAATAGCACAGCTGTAACGTCTTGCCCCACCACCCTGTGCTGTCATTGTCACATGACACCCCATGTGCAAGCTGCTTTGCAGCCTTTGGACAAGCTACTCCAAGCCAAGTTCTCAACAGCACCCGAAGGTATTATGAACAGAATTAAAACACATGCTGTTCAGGCAACGTACTTAGCCTTCTTGTAATCTGAAGTAACATTTAACAGCCTTTAATCCCTTGGCCATGGGCAGAGCTGAGTTTGCCAAAAACAGCATTATGCAGGAGTACAGCAAACCTCACTCCCAACTGAAAAAAAAGCCATAGCTGCTGCTTTCCTCAGCGTCACAGCACAAGCCCCAAGCCTCCAAACTCATATGCTCTAGTCAGCTAATTATACTAGGCTTAAATTTAGCACTATTTACACAAGCTTTTCTTTTAGTGGATGTCAGTTTTAAAACTCTGACTTAACAGCATCTTTGTACTTTTTAAACCCATCAACTTAAAGAAGACTGCTCACCAACACAGTCAACACCCACCCAGACAGCTGAGAGCTGGTTATTCAGCTGCAGTAAGATAGACATCTACACTGCAAGTGTCTGCTCAGCCAAGAGCTACCATTGAGCCTGGCACATAAACACGCTGCCCTCTTAACACAGAGGGACCTTGAGGTAATAGCATCAGGTAATTCTCCACATAGCAACTACACCAGCCAATTTCTTGGGACTATTTCCTATCACACCACCAACGCAGGGACACTGGCTGCCATTTCTGCCAACAGATGTGAAATACACTGGATTTGGTACTGCAGAGAGAGGTGGTGTCCCCTCAGTCATGCACTCTCTCTTTCATACTGAGCAACACTGGATTTTCAGGTCTTTGGGGAGGACCATTTTTGCTCTGCCTGGGAACAGGAAAACTTGCCCAACTTGCCCTTGCACATGCATCTGCAATGCTCCCTCCTTTCCTGACTCATCTCCTAGTGAGGACTGAATGGTCAGGAAAGATGAAAGCGGTATTACACATTCCCCGCCCCACCCCCAGCACTCAACATGCATATGCATACACAGACACCAACACCTACCTTTACCCTGGTTTTATCAGATACTCCACCAGTTATCACTGGAAATGTCTCCTCCCTCAGTAAATACTGTGTAATGCAACGGCACCTCTCTGCCTGCTCATGCTCTGCCACCTCAGAGAATGCCAGAGTATATGCTGCACTGTTAGATCTACACCTACACCGACCCCCAAGTACTTCCATTGACGTACAGGAACCCAGACTCCTAATTATAAGTCAGTCAGTCCTGTGGTTAAAAAGGTCTAAAGAGCAACATATAGAGCACAGCTTGGTGCTGCAGAGTCCACATCTCCCCTGCTCCCCATACCTTCTCAAGTAAGGAGTAGTTGAGACTCTAGCTTACTGCAGTAAGAGCCACCTACAGTGGGGAAAGGTTAGTTTTAAATTAAAATATAAAAAGGATATTAAAAAGTGTATTTTGGGCCACTGTTGTGATTGCGTATCCCCATCCGTAAAGACCACTTGAACACAGCCTGCATGCAATCTATATGAATTACCTCAGGCCATTTTTACTACCATTAACGCTCCAGACAGTAGAGCGCAGTCGGATTAGTCCAAGTTCTGATCTACAGCATGTATTAGCACTTAACGCCCCTCAGTCACACGTACAGGGGGAATAGGTACTTGCAGTTTTATGGAAAGATAGATCATAGAGCATTACCTACTAGGTCCTCTCTCCCTTTACCTTTCTTTTCTAGGGGAAAAAAACCCTATGTGCCAGAAAGATCAGATGTCTAGGAAGACAAGAGCTCCTACTGTGCAGCTCAAGCAGCACAGTTTGAGATCTTGCCCTCTCACTGACCCGTGACGTGAAGGAACACTATCACCCTTACAGGAAGAAAAAGGATATCTTGCTGCATCACTGACAACCTGTGAAACACAGAGAGCAGGGAACTGACATTATTTGGAAGGATCACACACCTTGCCTTCCCCCACCCACAAAAAAACCCACAACTTTCAGGACACTGGTGAGTGATATGGGATATACTTTTTCTCAGACACTTTGAAGTCAGGAATTAAATAAGACCTGTTTCAAGAGCTGATGTGCAGTACCTCCAGTTTATTATTACAGGTGCTAACTGACAGTTGGATCTGCTACCATTGAAGCCTGTTTTGTGCCTGGCCTGCAGACAGTACAATACCAGTGTTTACACTATTGATAAGAATACTCCTTTGGAGGTGAAACACAGCCAGCTCATTCAGCACATCAGTCCCCATCTCATGTTCGCATGAGCTAACTCATAGACTCAGGCAACAACTGACTTGTCTGCTAACTGGCAAGCTGGTTCTGTTTCCAGCTGTGCTGCCTAACAAGGGAGCACTCAGAAAATGCTGTCAAAAACAAGCAAATCAATACCAATACTGAGGCTGTCAGGAACCAAACGAAGCACTGGCTGCAATGTCTTGTTCAGCCTTCTCCTATTTCCTGGGCAAACACAGACTGCTCTCACCACACTTGTAGCTCCAAAGTCTCACAGCCAACTCTGACCTAGTAGAGCCTATCATGACACACACACAGAATGGGTTAAGATATAGTACAAGAACCAATTTCAAAATTAGGCTAGAGGAAGAAATATGAAGCAACTCTTCAGCTGTCTTTCTACAGATGATGAGTGTAAGAAGTTCATCTGGCAAACACCAGGATAACTCCAGAGGACAAAAGGTGAATAGCAGCAGACTGAAAAAAGGGAACAAGTGTAACACCACACACTCGCATCCAGCACTCCTACAACAGAAAAAAGCATGGAGCTTGGGAAAAAAGTGCTGTCCACTAAATATTCAGATCTTGTTAGAGATTAAGCATACTCTGATGCTGTTAGGACTGTGACAGTTGGCCAGCAGCCCTGCAAGCAGCAACCTAAAGACAGATTTCAAGACAAAACAAAAAAAATCAAGTTCATAATGTAACTCAAAAATCTCTTTCAGCTGAGGACAGTCTCCATCTTAAGCTCTACTCTGTTTTGTTAAACAATGTTCTTTCATACCCTTCATTTCCTCACCCCCAGGTTTTTCAACCATTCAGTACAAGCCACTAAAAGCAGCATTTCATTCTGCGGGAACAGTTCTTGTGCCAGCAGCATTGCAAAACAATTACATGTATCTGTTAGCTTGTAACCACCCCACCTCTTTTCCAGCTCTCAATGTAACTTCTCTGTTTGAAAAGGACTCAGTTCTCCTACTTTAGAACATTAGTCTTATCAATTTGACTTTACCCCAAGCTCTCACCATTAGCAGCAGGAGTCTTTAGCATCTGTGGCTGCGGCTTTTTGACACCTTTTTCTATCCGTATAGTGGCCCACTGTTGAAGAGAAAAAAAAACATTAATTTCACAAATGTAGGATTCACTTAAGAAAAAAGTCACTGAAAAAACCAACAGTTAATCAAAGTAACTTTCAAAGAATATTGTCACCAGATAATCATCACTCATCTTCCTCAGATGTGTCCACAAACCCCCACACAGTTCCTCTAAAGAAACGCTGAGGTAATGTCCTAATAAAAAAACCCCACTCAGTGCTAGTTAGTACTTTCCAACTCTGCTTGCCAGTCTTTGGAGAGCTGACTCAGTGCTTCACAGTTGTTTCAGTTCCAGTTCAGGTACACAGCCACCAACACCATGACAGGCCTCAGTCAGCCTTACAGGAAGCTCCAGGAACTGAGCTAGAACAGCCCCTGAGCACACAGCATGTGTTCAGTACCAACAGACACATCGCAACTCACCTTGTCTACTTTCAGAGTAGTTTCACCATACTGAAGCAAAAAAAGCCCTAACTGGATTAAGTCAAACTGAGGCCTGCACACAGCTAACTCTGCTAAAAAACAAAAACAGTGTTTGTAGTCATGGGAAGTCTCATTTAAGTTCAGTCTCAGTCCAAAGAAGATTGCACCTAGGATTTTTCCAGGCTGAACAAAACTGAAATTTCCCTCCACTCTGCAGTTTCTCATTTCTTGGCATTTTAGAGGTCTGAGGAGCAGAGAAACAGGCCAAATCACCAGCTCTAGTGAACACCTGCAGAGCCCCTTCCCCTGCCGCTGGAAAGGGCTGCCAGCTCACTGGGGTTAACTGCTCTTTTCTAGTGGGTGGGCTGAAAGAATTCGACTGAAGTAGGAGATAAAGTAAGCTCTGCTCCCCAAGGCGTGTCAAAGCTTCCTAGCAGTTCAGCTCCCTCCAAACCCCAGCGGCAGAACCACAAAGGCATCAGGAGACTTCCTCTCATTTCCAGCCCTTATTGGACTGGAGCCAGTTTAACCTGTTCTCAGGCCAAAAGGTTTTCTTGACCTTCAGCTGACTCTGTTCCACACAGTGCTTTTAAATAGCCCTTCTACCTCCTACGTCAGGCTTCATTTTTACTGGGTTAACGATTACAACCCCTTTGCCACCCCAAAAGCCTGCCTGTGATGACAGAATAGCCCTTCTGGCCTGGATCCTTCCTTTCCCTACATGGCAGCTTTGCAAAGGGATGGAAAGCTCAGCCAGCGGGGACTGACTTTATGGCTCCCCATTACGCACATTAATTCCTCCCTCATGAGACTTAATCCTGTTTTAAGGAGTACTGTTATAACAGGCATTTCTAAGACAGACAGGTGACCTGGCAGAAATGAGCTCATATCAAAAGATCAGGATATTACCCTGATTATTATACAACTTACGCAGTATCAAAGGCATACTTTGTTTTAACAGCGTACAGATGGTCCACTGGTCTGCACAGAAAGGACCCAGACCAATGTTAAACCATGCAGCTTCCACCTTTCCCCTCCATCAGAGCTATAGGGCATTTGGTGATGCAGTTCCCTTTTGAAAAGTCACTATCCTGACTCACAGCATTATCTCTACCATGTAACTTCCGAGGAACAGCCAGGACTGCTTATTGTATCAGGTCTTGTTGAATCACAACCTAACCTGACAATATATTCACTTGTTTTCTCAGTTCTGCTGCTGCTAAGGCAACAGGTGTTCCAAGAACTAATTTCACCTGTAGGAGTAACCCAGTACTTTCTGGCTACATAACCTCAGCAGTGCTATGGCCATAAAAGTTGTGGGAAACACCAAAACAAAATATTGTTCAAGGAAGAACCTATACACAATACCTCCATTTCTACATTTCTTCTACTAAATGGATTTGGGGGTACACAAACCAGCAAATACATTGACAAAATCGTTCTCTGACCAGACCTGAACCACTGTATTCAAAAATTAATATCTCCACAAGCAGGTAAGTCACTTATTACATAGGAGGGTAAAAACAGACTTTGCTAATGGTCTCAACCATATACACTAGCTGAGAAAATAAGTTTTCATCTCCCAAATCCTCTCAAATGGGTTATCAAAACTTAGCACTGCCACCTTTTGCTATGCAAAATCCACAAGAACAGTTTCTGTTTGATGCTCTGAAAGAGCATGCAACAGTCCCTTCACAATACTCTTGCCACAGAGATCATGCTAGACAGTGCCAAGAAGTTTGAGCCTCAGCATAAGCCATGAGGACACAGGCTATTGAGACATGCTTTTGTAATGTTCGACAGCTTGCAACATCCTACTGCATTGCAGTATCTTTTGATACTTTGCTATGCAAAGGAGGCAGCGGACTTTTCCCAAAGTAGACAGAAATTGTAGAGTCATGCTACCCAAGTAAGCTTCTACTGCTTAGAAGCATTTATCTACTCTATTCATAGAAGTACATTCCTGCTTCCAAAGTAGTCTGACCTTTGGTCCACCGGTTCATCTAACTCCAGAAAGCTGCAGTACCCTACCTGGGGGATAGGGATGGGGACACAGACAAAAAGAAAGACAGGAGAGGATAGTTAGCTCCTTTTACTTGTGGATAACTGGCTAGCTGAAAAGGGTCACATAGACATAGTCCAGCTGGCTGGACAAAAATGCACATCGCTCTCAGCTTATCTGAAGTAAAGCAAAATACACTGTCTTTGGCTGTCCTTGTTACACAGTAACAGGAAGATTTTGGTGGGAAAAGAATGTTGCAGGTGGGAACAGAAAACTACAGAAGAGAAACTAGGGGCGGGCTTGGTATTTAGGCAACTAACCAATAATGAGCTTAACTTTTGTAATATGTATGAGCTAATTATAAGAAGGCATAAAAGGTGACTGTAAGAGACAATAAACGAAGTCTGCTGATCACTCATATTGAGTGACTGTGTCTTCCCTCCGTCGCGACATTTACTCTCTACCCATGCCTTCCCAGGAGATGGAAACACTGCCATAAGCTTGACAGCTGTGTGGCATCTTGTACAAAGCGTTCCAGGGGACAGCTGACTTGTGCTCCACATGTCAATAGCTGAGGCAGTTTTACTTTTGGTGCCAGATCTCCCAGTGGATTTAAGCATGTTTCATAAAACCAGCAAGGACGACACCAGTTGACCCTCTTGCTGCCCTCTTGGCCAGAAGCCTTTGGGCATTCCTAAGGGCCCACATCTAACACATGCTACAGCAAACCAGTTTTAAGTCCTCTGTGTCAGCTTTCTTCCCTCAGTCCATTACATTTCCAAAAATTATGCATGTTCCAGCAACCAAGCAGCAAGATATTTTTACTTATTTACTTAATCTAATCCTTCCACTTATTCTCAGGCACCTGAAATAAAGGCACTATCATCAATGCCGAAATTTGAACTCTGATCAAGTAAAAAGCTTGTTTATATCCAGTCTGGAAAACAAAAGAGAGACCACATGCAGCAATGAGTAATCTCCCTTCCTTCCTTCTAGCTAGGGATTTGCGCCATCCATTGCCATTTCAGCTGGTTCCTATACTAAAGAACAGCTTTATGCTACAAAGAGCTATCACAATGTAAGCTGATTCATCCCACAGGTAAAAATAATGTATTTGTGTATCAGAGATCAAAAAACCATGAAATAAAATTTTAAGCCATAGCCTCTGTTCTACTCAGGAGATGAGCAAAAAGGAGGATGGCACATATTTAGGGTTTATCACTTACCAGTTACATTGACACAAACCTAACCAGCTTCTCCCAGTTTGCAAACTGGTGCTGAGCAGGCAGGCTCAAGTACCTTGTTGCAGACCTAAGCCTTCAGCAGGAATCCTGAACCACTTTTGGGGAATGACTATAACACACCAGGCTCACAAAGAAATTAAAAATAGTTCTGCAGCTGGGGCTACCCACTGAACTAACACATAAAGTTAGAAAGCAGCATGGTCACAGAATCTACACAAATACTACCGCAGGTCTGATTTTGAAATTTTGGTATTCCAGCTGCTCAAGGCAAAGTAGCTTGGATACTTTGATCATACAAGGCATAGCCTCAAAAAACCCTACACTTTACTAGGCAAGGAAAACATACCAACCTTCCTCACAAGAAAGGCTTCTAATTTATCAACACCTTAAAAAAATCCAAACCACCACACAGCAAGTCAACAGCCTACACAAAATAGCTAAAAGATCAACTTCAGTTATGCATCACTATGCAATTCCCATATACATAGGGCCTAGGCAGTAATTGTGAAAGATCCAGTAGACCTCAGAAGCAAAAAATGTATGTCATTTACAACAGATGACAAAAAAAACTTCTTATCTCCAGAAAAGCTGCCTATCTGGCAACTATCTCCAAAGCCAAGCTTGACATGTTGTTTCATGAAAGCGTATCTAGAGATGCTGTGTTAGAATCAGTCACAAGTTTTTAGGATTACTTCAGGGACTTCCCCCTTTTCCTTAAAGGATGGAGCTTGGCCTTTCACCCCATTTATCACCTTTACATCACCTCTGGCTTAATAGCAATGCTTGACAATTATTCAGAAGAGAAGAGAATTACTGATGATGACTGAAATCTGCAGTCATATGGAGTTAGATCACTGTGTTCCCCTATTTAAAGGCATTGTCAGGTCATGTTCAGAGCAAGAGTTCATACGCTAGTTTAGCTAAGCATTCCTCCTTGGAGACTTTCCAAACCTCAGTAACAACAGAAAGACTTCGTAGCACCTCCCATGCAATGCTACATTGTTTAATGCAACAGCATGCCAATTATTGACTTATTTTGTGTGAGGAGGAGAGGAAAACACCACCACCAAGAGAAGCAATTATTCCCGAGTGAGGGCAAAAGGTCCTCTGTGGTCACCTATTCTGATGGAACATCCTTGTCACTGCCTCCAAGCATCTTTCCAAATCCTTCTGCACACCTGGGCTGTGTAGCAAGTCCTTCCTGGTGGACAGGTATCCAAAGAACAACCCAGCTTTACAGAAAAACACCACAGGCATCAGCAACAGAAATGCCAGACAGCCTCTTTCACATCACCTTCACAAAATGTTACTTTAAGGCAAGCTCTGAATAGAGCTGCTGTTATTTTTTCAAGCAGCATTTGCTTATCAACAGTACCAGAAATCCCAGCATTCACATGCTATGAAATTGAGAGCAGTTTCAGATCAGAGTTGTTGACCAGAAAGATGCTGCATTAACTAGTGATGCAAATCCAGCAGAGGGTAACCCCCAACTCTGCCAGCCTTACTTAATGTACAAGAAGCCTTGATTATTAAGTCTGTGGAAATGATACGCAACAGCCTTCGTAGGACTGGGGTCTAGGTTAATACAGCCCAGGGATATACTTCAAGATTATGCAGCAGATTTGCTAAAATACTACTCTGAAAGTCAGTCAAAGCCCTTAAACAAGGGCACATCATTCACATCAGGCACATCTCCAAGACATGCTTCTTGTTAGCATCTGAGCTGAGCTGGCAGCCCTCAGAGCTGCTCTCTCACTTCAGAGCTCTGTTTCTCATCTGCCCAGCAGCCCTTGAAGGATACCAATTACACAACAGAGGCCTTCATTGACACTGCGCAACAACATTAGTCAGCAAAGCTTGCTTCAGAGGCCAGTGAGTTAGAGGAAACCATCAAAACCCCACAGTGATTCACCAGTTACTAGCTTACACATTCTCCTTTTCTGTTCCCCGCTCTTATGCCCAGCACCACATGCAACCCTGACAGTGGTTCATGAGAAGAAGCTACAGCGTGGCGTACTTGGGACAGGATGTAACAGCCCATCCCACTCACACTGCACAGCCACAGGCACCAAAGGGTCCTGCCCCACTCCCCACCCCCCATATATTATTCTCAGTTTTAGGTCCATTCACATTGCCAGGGTTATCTGCAACGCAAGGAACTTTGGCTTGACCTCCTAGCTGCTAAATATGTTACACCCTTGCCTAGCAAAAGCACATTCCCTGCAGGGCAGCATAATAAGCTATTCGAAATTGCTTCTGTTACAAGGGGCCACTATTAAACCCAGATGGATCAGTTACAGGACATGAAAAACACCTATGACTTCAAGCATCTGCTGTGCATTACAGCACAACCAGCAAAACCAAACACTCAATAAATGCTTTTTCTGCAAGCCCCACAATCTGAGAGCCTAGGGAGACCGGGGTAGGTGGGTGGGTGCATGCCCATTCAAGGTGCTTTGCAGCCATCAACAAAACATTAGCCCAAAAATACACAATAATATGGTGTTATTTTATAGCCAGATTGTTTCTTAACACAAGTGTGACCTAATCACTTCCCTCAGGCGATCACATTTCTCAGTATTTCCTAAGTACCAGTTTAAAAATACAAGAAATGTTTTCGCATTAGAAAGAACAAGCAGGGCAGTCTGTACAAGTGTTGCTGACAAGTCAACTCTACTGCCTCAAGGAGCTAGGCACATAGGCACACCCCAAAAAACCCCACCAGCAGACGGGGGGGGGGGGGGGGGGGGGGGGGGGGCACAGAGAAAATAAAAAAAAAAAACAACCCACAAAAAACCCCACAGAGTGTTGGAATTGGTTCTTAACAAGGTGAGCTGCAATCTGTCAAGCAAAGATCATCACTCAGGGGTGCTCATTGCTACTGCCAAATATATAGGCACACAGTCAAAAGTAGTCCTCCAGATTTTCTGCAAACTGATGGAAACAGAGAAATAGATTATTACTCTGTGGTAGTGGCTACTCTATGGGCCTTAATGAAAGACAAATCATTTTCTGAAAGGCTGGATTTCCCCACTGCTTGGCAAGAGTGCTCAAATGGCATGCTTTCAGGGGACTTACCAGCCCCAGCTCATAGTAGAGCTTATAAAAAAGGCAATGGACTACAACAGAGGAAAAATGAGACCAAGAGGTAAAGATGCACTAAATTCAAAATTGGAAGCTATCCGATGATACTTAAAAACAAACAGGGAGAAATGCAGCATGTTGTGGTGATTGCCATATGCAGTCCCCAGCACTTCAGCAACAGGAAAGATTTCTGAGATTTCTGTGGCAAGTGATTTCACAAGCAACAGCATGGCAGGTGACTAGCTCAGACTAGCTTCTTGTAGGAGCAAGCAGCTGCTGGAGACGCTGTTGTAGCAGTAATCCAACATTTAAGAAAAAGTACGCTAACATTGTACCAGAGATCCTTCTATTAACACTGAAAGGCAAACCGTGGGCAGAAGCCAGCAGTTTCCTAAAAATTTGCTTAGTTTGGTAAGGCAATTCAGAATCAAGTTAAGGTACTTTAAGGAATAACTACGTGATGGGGGAAGTAGGTTTTCTAATAGCAAGTAGCCTGCCTGCATTCCTCAAGTATTAGCACAGCTGGTTATGCTTTTCTGCTCTTTTTTCCCTATTGCTTTGGAAAAAATGTAATCATATAGGAAAAAATATATACTACATATAAAGCTGGTGCAAGTACTTAAGGGTCAAATGCAACCCAGCAGAAGCACATCCTCAACACTGCTGTCCGTACATGCTGCATCTTGCTTAGAAGCATGTGCCTTGCTGAGGCAGCCCAGTGCAGAGAAAAAGCTATTGTACACCAACCGATCTCCCTTGTCAGTAGTGTCAGAGAGTCAAAGAACACTTTGTTCCTAAAAGTTTTCCTCCCTCTTTTCTTGGGTCATGCTTGCAGCACTAAGAACAAGCTTCTGCTCTCCTGAAACCAGTGGGAACAGATATTTTTTTTGACAGAAAAAAAATTCCAGCACAAGTCAAGTAACATCCTCAGTTTGCTCCACACTACAGCCTAGACAACAATTGAACACCAGACTCATTTCTATATGCCTTCTGTCATCTGGCATAACAGTGGACCAGCAGACATACCACAGCAAACTACAGACTCTCCATCTACTTAGTCACTAAACTATGGTGCCAAAGTAGACAGACCTGGACCCTCACAACAGATTAGCTTTAATAAGCACATGTTATTACCTGACAACATATGCTGTGTGGGTAACAAACCACATAGTCACTCCCACCGGTTGTGTCCTCCCACTATGCCAACACATGGGATACAAACAGACAAAGCCAGAGAACAACCTGGTATTCAGCTGGGGGTATACAAACAGCCACCGCTTCACAGTTCCTACAATCTAACCCATCAAAGAGGCAACGAAGGCAGCAGGAGCACCACCATCCTGACCGAGCACTCCGCAGGTAACCATGGGCAAAAGTAAGCTGTTCCCTAAAAATTTTTCCACCATCCTGCAAAGAGAAAAGGAAGACCACCTGGGTGATCCAGGGCTGGAAGCCAAAGGGGAACCTTAAGGAAGCTATTAATTTAACCACTGCGCTGAAAATGCCTCAGCCATCAGAGACTGCAGCATCCTGTGACTCAACATAGCCACAAAACAAAGACTACTGCTTCTCAGGAGAAAGACTGCATACTCGATTCAACAGCCCAGGAAGTTTCAGACACCTAGGAAGCTGTACAAGGCTAGCAACTATGTATTTAACACTTTCCATTGTTAACATGATTTTTGGCAGGGAAAAGTCAGGTGCAACCACACATATCTTCATGCACTCTTCAGGTGCTGCTTCAGCTGGCTGGCAGACTATCACTCTGTCTCTGCCAGGCTGCTAACCAAGGCAAGTATGTGAGCCAAGGAACAGGAGACATTTTACAGCAAAACACTTTCTTTCAAGGACTCTCCTCATGCAGGTATTCTGAGGGCATAAAGAATTCACAGGCAAAACAAGGCCAAGCTGAGATTAATTAAAATTAAGTAAAATAACTTACTTAAATTAAAAAATTAAACTTTTCACTCTCCTGCAGCAAGTCCAACTTACCACTCTTCTCCTCAGAAGACGTCCCAATTTGTCATTGGCTTTTCTTTTATATAGATATAATATTTTATAGAGATAATGTTTATGTACAATATAATCATGTATTAATATAATATAGTTTACTATAATCAATGGCACGTAATTCCAGAAAGTATTTAATGCAAAAGTAATGACAACTCTCACGATAAGTCATTGTTTCCTCCCTTAGGCATCAGAAGTACGCTTACAAGTCACCATCACTGATATGCTGTCAGCTGCTTCTCCATGCTTCTACCCAAGACATTGTGAACCACCTCTTGTCACAACATTTGATGACACTAAAAAATAATGATTAATGAACTAAGAATAAAGAATGTAAATTGTGGTTAATCGCAGGTGAAGGCAAATCATCCAAACAAAACTATCTTACTAGGCCATCTGGATTGCTTCCTCAGGCCAGTGTGACCTTCACCTCCTCAGCTTCTGCTGTCTTTTTTTTGTTTTCCAGTAACAACTGCATCTTCTATCCTTAACAGTTATCCTCATGGCATGCAGGGCCTCAGAACACACTTCAGCAGGTTCCTTTTCACCTAAAGCCGTAAAACATTTTAACTTAAGATGTATTTAACAGATGCCATTCTTATTAGGTGGCTCACTGTTTTTTTTTAGCCAAACACCAGGGATCTTGAAGGCACTGAAGTACACCAGCCAGATTTGACTGAAAAACCTCACAGAACAAGATGAAATCAGACAAAACCTACTTTCCATAGCCACATACTGACATATATTGAATTGCCACAGACTGTGCCTTCCATCATTTTACTTTCCCTCCTTGCAACTGTTCGGTTGGTTTGGGTTCCCCTCCTCCTTGGGCAAAAAGTGTAATAAAGATTTAACCAGATCACTTCCACCAGCCACTTTAACACACTCTTCCTCACCACCACCACGACCTTCAGACAAAGCATTTTCACACACTTATGAACTATGCCACATCCAGAAAGCAGTTGTTTTGCAAGAAACTTGCTTTCCCAGAGAATCTGGAGGAAGATGGCAACCAGGGTGCTGGACATGCTCGACTCGACTCGGACGGGAGCCCATTATCTCTGAGCATCAGCACTGCTGGCACTTGTCATGGCAAGCACTGGGCATGCTGCCAGGCACTTATACCCTCCAAGGGCATGACCTGGCAGGGTTTCTCTCAGGTGGGGAACAGCTGACACCCAGCAGAGACAACCACACCCAGGGCATAGTACAGCCTGAGGGAACAAGGTTTGTTTTGCACTCCTCCAGGTTCAAAGAGCGCATGCCAAAGTCTGCACAACCACTGAATTCACAGGTTTAGGTTCCCGCCCCAAGGGCTTGAACTCTAAAACTACAGCTGGCCACCCGATAACGCCAGACAGGATGTAACCCACCACCTCTCCTCCACAGCCCTCACCCCCCGAGGCAAGCCCAGGGCACAGGGGTCCCCGGGCTCCCCAGCGCCGGGCAGGGCCCCAGAGGCGGGAAAGGCCGTCCCCGTCCCCTCACGCCTGCCCGCGGGGCCCCAGGCGGGCTGCCGGCGGCCGCCGGGCAGCTCGGCTTCCTCCAGCCCGAGGGACCGTGCCCGGCTGGCGGAGCCCGGCACCCTCTCCTCAGGGCAAGCACAACTGCGCCGGCGCGGCCGGGCGGAGGGGCGCCGGGGAACTGTGAGACGGAGCCAGCGCGCCCCCCGCCTCACGCCGGCCCCACGTAACACCTCAGCGGGGCGCCATTTTGAAGCCCCCCGGGGCTGCAGGCCAGGCCCCGCTCCCCGCGGCGTGAGGAAGCGCGCCGGGCTGAGGGGACGGCGGCCCCCGCCTACCTCCAGCGTCTTCACCAGGACCCACATGTAGGCCTCGGAGATGCCCAGCGAGACGCCCAGCGCCGAGGGCAGCACGATGAGGCCAAGCACCAGCGCCAGCCACACCGCGCCCACCCGCCCCGCCACCGACCAAACGTCCTCCATCGCGAATCAGCGCCCGAGGACGCCGCCGCCACCGCCGCCGCCACTGAGCGGGCGGGCGCCGCCACCCGCCGCCCCACACCCCGCGCCCGCCCCCGGCCCGCCCCGGGGCTGGGCCAGGGCGGCGGCACAGCCCCGCCGCCCCGCGGAGGGGGCTGCAGGCCTCCGGTTTAATTGAATTTATTACATTTACCGTTGTTTAGTTCATTTAAGCACATGTTTCTCCAGCGAGCGTCTTCCCGTTAGGGGGAACAGAGGGTGCTCCTTACCGAAGACCCCCTTGGGGGAGCACAGGGCTGGGGAGATGGGGCTTTGCCTCAGGAGGTGACGCTGCGGGGGGCAGAAAGTGGCTGAAAACAGGCCACGTCCACGTTAAAAACTACTCCTGCAGGAAAAACATCTCCAGCGGAGCTGGTGCCACAGCGCAGCGCTGCGCGTGAGGCAGGTGTGTAGGTAGAGGCCACAGGGAGCCCGAAAACAGCAGCTCAGGAAGTAAAAGAGAGAAGGAAAATTGGGTAACGCTCCTGGATCCATGAATTGATAAGGAGGACAGATGAAGAAACAAGGCCTGCGCTTTGGCCAGCAGTGTCTGTCCACACTGTGTCCCATGCATTGTGCTGGGAAGAGGGATTCGCTGAGGGACCAGCCCGAGGGTACCTGACCAGGCAAGAGAAAGGAAACTGTGGAAAATGGCTAGAGGACGGTTTATCTGCCAGGGCCTGTGCATGGCAGTCAGAGCATGGCCTGACACAATCTCTACCAAGAAAGCAGTGTTTAGCAGGAGGAGGCTGAAGTAGAAGAGGGATGGCAGCCTTGCTGAAGCATCCTAGGGGAAGAGAAGAACAGTTTCCTGTAGGAAAAAGGCCTTCAACCTCATGTCTGCGCACATCTTTCTTAGGCATTTTTAAGAAAAGGGATTTTGATTTCCCTTTCCATATTTGAGAGGTCAGAAATGTATCTAAGAGCCAATTTCTTAGGGTCCATGGAAAAACCTGAATCAGACCCCAAGCCCTTGAGAACTATTTGCAGGAGAGTCATGGGAACAAGGGTGTTGCATTCTGCCTGCTATTTTTGGCTCTGGCACTGCATCATTTGGACGAGTCTTCTCTGGTCTCAGCGTCTCACCTCTCCTCCCACAGTTTGCTGCACATAATTTCTCTCAGGCAAAGACAGGATGATCCCTGATGAAGCCTCTGGGCACAACCACCACAGAAACAATCATCCAGCTAGATCTGAGATTGCCAGCCAGAACTTCAGTATTTTCATCCCTCTAAGTGTTTAGTTGCAGTCATGCCTGAAAGGCTCACTTAGAACTGAAGGCAGTAGGCTGCCAGTGCCATACACACATTAATGCAAGACTCCCTACTCTAACGAACTGTACTACAAGTGGTGTTCGTACGTTACAGGGGTGTGTGGATCCAAGCCAATTAAGAGTGCCCAAAGTCTGGAACAGAAACAAATCAAAAGAACATTACTTTCCAAACTGGATGATATTCACCACACATACACCTGTGGGCAGCTTACTTTAAATTTGTATTTTGCCTGTTGCTTCACAAGCAGAAGATGATACAGGGCATTTAATACTTGCTCATGAATTTTCATCTGGGGTGCAAATGGCAAAGGCCAAAGGCTTGGTTGATCGGTTTGGTTTTACCTGGCATTAAGGAGCAGAAGTCTCCATCCAAAGGACAGATGTAGCCCAGGTAGCAACAGTGGACGCTGCCTAGATCCTGAGGAAAGCAATAAGGTGTTCACAGTAACATGCCATACAGTTTTAATCTCCATTACATTTCAATATCTTAATTTAGATAGTAAGATATAAAATTGCCATCTGAAGCAAGAACTGCAATACAGATAATCCTGTGTGCAAGGCAGTTTTTTGCGTTTGTTGACAAAACCTTGAAAACTGAAAATAAAGAACTTGTTTGACTTAGTCCACATGTTTGTTAACCTCTGCTTTAGTAAAATGCAAAAAAGTCTTGACTCAGCACAGTGTATGTCAGATTTGGTGGCATATGGCAAATTCCTGAGTCTCAGAGGGCTGAAATCCATCAGTGTCCATGAAGTATCAAAAGAAAATTCTGGAGACTCCTATCATAACATTCATCACGCGGAATTAAGGCATTGCTTTTTTGCTGCAATAGCCTCACTCTTGAACCTACTGCTGCTGTCCACAGGCTCCGTAAACAAATAGTAGGAAATGAGTAGTCTCTACCAACGTTTGTGTTTTAGAGCAGGGGAAGTTGACTGGTTTGATCCCTGCTGTCACGATACACCAGTGGGGAAAAAAACGCTGGCAAAAAGGTATTTTGGCAGGCAGCAGTTCTAGGCACAGCCAGCCATTCTGCATACACTGAACAGAAGCAGGACAGAGGCAAGACTCACGTAAACAGAAACTGTTGTTTTATCACATCCAGGTTTCCCCTCCACACTCGCATGAATAATTCACAAAGCCATTAAAGCTAAATTGGAAAAAAAATCAATTCCATTCTTGAGCTGCTTGAAGAACCACCCTCGCTCTCTGGGACAGCAGAGAGGAAACATGCCTGCTAACCTGACAGCCTCCCTCTAGTGACAGAGCTGCTGGCAAAGTCTTATCATGAACGGTCTGAAGTTCATCCTTTGCGCGTATCTCGCATTCCCGTCAAAGCTGGCTGTTATTGCAGAAACTGTTGACGTATTAAAAAAAAAAGAAAAACAAACCCAAAAAAAACAACAACCACCAAACCAAAAAAAAACAACACAAAAGCTTGCTGTCTTTGCCAGGTGGCCTTGTCTTTTAAAATACAGCTATTATAAGCCACTGATCACCTATCTACTGATAAA
This sequence comes from Falco rusticolus, assembly GCF_015220075.1. Lineage (NCBI taxonomy): Eukaryota > Metazoa > Chordata > Aves > Falconiformes > Falconidae > Falco > Falco rusticolus. The sequence goes on along the minus strand of NC_051187.1, from coordinate 109,998,873 downwards.
TCAGTTTCAGATGAATTCCATCATTACATTTTATTTGTTTCCTTTGTAGCCTGCGAGAACATACAATTTCTCTGCTTTGCTTTTACCAGTAAGCCTGTTTTCCTAAGAAAGGAGGATTTGCTTCATTCAGGCACTAGGACCATACTTTCAGCATGGGTAAGACGGCATGATTCCACTCAAGACACTGAAAGAGTGCTAATGTTAATTTTCCATGCTTTCATTTGTAGAAGGCCTGTTTTATACCCAAAGGCTACATGTAGTCATGCTTTCTAGTGGATTATTTTTCCAGTAAAAAGTGCAAACCATAAGAAAGAAACATCCCATGAAAATATATCAGAGTTGATAAACTTGCAAGAGAACATTTTCATATATCCTTATTTTTCAACTTATTTCACAAAGTACAGTGCAAACAAAAAAAGCTTCAGTTGAAATTATATGCTTCAAGTTCATCTAAACCAGGTACTCCAAATGGATACAAAAACTTTGGGTTTGTTTCTTTGTGAGAAGTTATCAAGATTCTTAATTTTTGTTCTATAAACACTAGTAATAGTGTATTTTATGTCTGTATTAAGAATACATTTACACTTATTGCCTTCATACGCACGGCTGTGTAATGTAACACACTATTTTAACAGTGGGCTGGATTGAATCAAAGGCTGAGAAAAATCATGTGTAAAATTCTCATCAGTCTTACCACACTGCTTTTCTGAATGATGTATCTTCAGGTTCCTTTGGTTATACTTATTTTATCCAATTTAATTATCAGAGCCCATCAGGTTTTGGCGGTATGGAGTGTGCCTGCAAATGTGGTTTCCAGGATGAGGGAAATCTTGTTGAACTGACTCAGGAAGAGAGACAGGACAGCGTCACTTCACATAGCAGTCACAGTCTCCCTTTGCTAGGTTATTGCACACGTTATTGGCTTCTGGTAGGTCAGATCCAATAAAAAGTAGCTTTTCATTTGTCTCCTGTCACTGGAGCTGGGCAGCTTCAGAATATCGAACAGTTTCATCTCATGTAAATATCTGTATTTTATTGGAAATAAATAGGGTCATGGTAGTTATCCTAGTACTCCCTTTTATCTTCTGCTGTTGAGGAATGGCAGGAAGCCAGCAAACCACTCGGAGGAATTCTGTACTCCCTCACCTGTCTTCTAGCTGCAGGCAGGTCATGCATCCTCTCCACGACTGTATTTGCTATAACTCACTGTAAAAATTGATACCCTCTACACAAGGAGTCAGGTTCCCAGATAAAAAGTGAAGCTGAAAACATATAAGTGGAACGTTACCTTCTGTTGTCGTGGTCCTCCAATTCTTATTACACTGAAAATAAATTCAAGTAGCCTGACTCCTACATACCCTTTAAGCCTAGCAGTGTGTATTGACAGAGCCAGACCCTCGTGTTTGTCTCCAGGAGGGATGAGGGCTCATAATAAGCACTGTGCACTTCAAGCAGTGTCCAGGTATGCCCCACCTCAAAAAGTTTAACTTCCATAATTTAGAAATTTTGGTTTCTACAAGTTATCAGTCCAGCTACAATGAAAACCTTGTTAAAAGCCCTGAGCTTATCTTCCCCTTATACGTGGGGAAATGTGAACACAGGAGGATATGAACCAAAGCAAGCAGAAAGGGAGGGGATTCTGGCCAGAAGAGCTAATTGGAAAGACTGTGGTGGAGATAACTGCAGGCCATTGGAACTGCACACCTCCCACACAACCCAGAGGTGCCTCAGCGAGAAACTGGTCTTTAACAATGGAGGGGGAAGAGGGAAGAGAGGGCTCTTCTCTAAAGCAATGGTCATATGAATAAATGCCAGGGGCAAATGCTCCCAGGTGTTCAGCATCCAGCACTTTTCATTTGGATGCCCTAAGCACAGGCATTGTGGTCATTTGGCCTCCCACCTACAGCAGGACTGTATCACTTGGAGCACGGCAGCTGAGACTCCTCGTTAGTCTTGGAAACAAACAGTACTTTGTGACCATTCTAGCAAGAGGTACGCTTGCACATTTTTGAATGAGACATCTCAGTGCTTGTTCCTGCAAGTTGCTAAATATGCTGGCCTTTATACAACAAAATATTTAAGAGCATACTTAAAGCTTGGTTCTGTGGTAGAGGAGCATCAGAAGGCAATTCAGTATGGGTCTTCCTTTATGACCTTAAAAGCATTTGCACACAACTGACCAAACCACCCATAAACCTTCAGCACTGTATTACGCAGAGGGGCTTTTGTGAGTATCCGAGCACTTCTATGCATCAAGCACCAGAGGAGATGCAGACACCGTCTTCAGAGCAAAAATGCTACAGACAACCCAGCAGACGTGCAAGAATCTGCAGCATCAACACAAGGAGCATGCCACGTGGGTGGTACCTCCTTTTACTGTCTACCATGACCTGAAGCCTGGCTTTCTATTGCACTTAGAGAGGAGAAAGAGTCAAGAAAAAAATATGTAAGTATTACTCCAGAACGTCATGATCTTTTTAATGACTTAAGTTTCCAATATAAAAAAATTACCACTTAACATGATACTGTACTATTCTGTTCATGCCAGTGTTTTAAGGAAGAAAAAACCCCATGCTGATGTCTAGTAAATTGACTTATCTTTTCGTCTTTTTTCTAAACTGATAGGAAGGCTTGTACTTCCCAAAAGAGCATCAATAAGGTTCTAGTCCTCGCGGCAGTGTTAGACACGCATACAGCACTGCCACCTCCTGGTCCCACAGCAAGAGTGACCCATCCCCGCTTGACACGTGAAGCAGCCAGTGCGGTGTAACGCCCTTGGTGCACCCACCACATTCCCCTGGCACACCTGCAATGCAAAGAGCGAGGACGCAACATGCAAAGAACCACTTAAAAGCCCAAATGTTTAAGACGGCATCTGGATAGAAACCAGCCACAGCTCAAATCTAACATAAATTTATTTTTTATATTAGATATCTCTGCGTATAGTCCCTTGTAGGTGTATTTTATAAAATCATATTCATAAAGACATGGCAAACAGAGTGGTTACTTGAGGTGTAACACAGTTTGCTTTATTGAACATGTCTACATACATCTTATGTAAAGTGATAAATTATATGAGTAAAGGAGACTGCCCATAGCCATATGATAAGCATCTTTTAAAATCTGTTATATAATTGATAAACACAGTATTTAATGTATGAGCAAATGAATGTTTGTGATGTAGTTCCAAAATAAGCTGTTTAATAGATGCCCGTATAAACCTGAAAGGTAGGATTTAACAGCTATCCCATACAGAAAGAAGAAATATACTTATTTCTTAAAAGTCCAGTATGCAAGTATATAGTGTTTTCCCCAATATTACTCAATTTAATATCCACCATGTAGATATTAAATGTCTTTCACCACATGCATCTTTCATATAGTCAAACACAAATACCAAGGGATATCAACTGATGTCAATAATCTGCAATTGCACACAAATCATGACTACCGATTAGTAAAGCAATTATCATATTAAAAGAGTTCAACAGGGCTCAACATACTGTAAAATTAGAAATCAGTCAATACCACAGCCATTATATAGAACATCATTGATTGGATGTACTAAACGCTAGCCTTGATGACAATCGATCACGATGAACCCTGCTCACAAAGGAGTCTGGTACACTAATTGAGGAGCCATCGTTAAATAGAGTAATAAATAGAGGAGGAGGAAAGAGGAGAAATGGCTACAAAGCTAAAGTCCCTCCTGTCTGTACAACGACAATAAAAGAGCAAAGAGCCAGGAAGGTGCCTCTCTACACCACATGTCCACTAACTTCTAAGCCTACTTTTCCAAAACCAAATGAACCTGTGAACCCCTCAATCCATGCCACAGCTGGGAAGCACACTCAAAAGAGCCTCGGCAATTGGTATTTCACCTCAGCACAAACATTTCCAAAAGCAAATCCCACAGAGGACTTGAAAACCCAGAGGTCCTGTAACACCTCTGTGAGCTCTCTCCGTCAGCCTACCTGAAATCAGGCCTCAGACCGCACACATAACAGAATACACCCCTTAGAGTGCCCTGGGGCTCACAGCGGACGCCACTGAAGAGCTGCTTTCCTCACTTTCGTTCAGGGCAGCTGCACAGGGAAGAGGCTGAATAAAACACTGGGCCATCGAGTTTGGCACTAATTGCTTGTTGTTCTCACTACAGCTCAAGGAAACACTTGCTGGTAGAAAATAAGTTCAGAACATCTCCCTTATTATCAAGAAAACACATTTGCTTCTGAAAGTGGCCCCAGACCAGCAGCAAACAGCATCAAGGTACTGAAGAAAGGTACACATCACAGCAAATGCAACTGTTGGACTGCTTTCAGGAACATCCCAAGCTTGCCCCCTCTATGGAATTTTAAAATACAAATAAAAGCTCAGGGGTGAGACCCATACCTGATTTTGAAGCAACTGAAGGACAGAAGTATTTCTGATTTTGGTTTGTCACAGGGAAGAGATGACCTGGGGAAACCCCACGCAACACCGCCTGCTGAAACTCAGAACAAGCTCAAGCTTTGCTGGTAGTACACCATGACTCATAACCAAAGATCCGGTGTTTGGGGTATGCAGAGTTATTTCTACGTTTTCATGGTTTCCTGGAAATGTAGGAGGAATAACAGGCTCGTTCATTGGAATTTAGGGCAACTCTGCATTCAATGAAACACGCCGAGGCGACTGTGCAAGGGCGTTTGCTACTGTTACCCAGCCGCCACTGGGAGGCACCGTTTGCACTTTTCTTATAACGATCGCCTGTGCAATCGCTGAAACACGTTTAAAAACAGCGGGTTAGGAAAAACCAGTGTCTCCCAATAACGCAGAAGTCAGCAGAAGTGGGAGAGAGAAGAGCATTTCAGACCTTTCCAAAGTAAGACAGATACAGCTGTAGAAAAAGACATTTGGAGTCAAGAGAATAAAAGGATTCTAGCTACATAAATCAGACTTAACGTGCAGGTACATTACAGTGAAATATTAGACATTTCAGCAAATTCCCATTCAGCTCTCACAGAGTACAAGAGGTCACTATGTCTTCTAATAATCTGTAATGTTTCTATTGTTATCATTAACTCCTCTTTCTCATGTTCATGCTATGCTCCTAATTGATAGTAGGCATCTGGGCGTCCCTTTATATACGTACAAAGTGAGTACATATATATACACATACACACACACAGAGAGAAGAAAAAAAATGTATATTTATATATATAAAAAGAGACCTCAAAAACTCTGTCTTATATTGGTTTTGAGTCACATATGTTCTTGGAGGCCCAGGAAATTTAGAGAACCTGTCTAAAAAAATGCTTAAATACATTAAGGCAATGATGGTCATTTACCCAGAAACTCGCCTTACACTGCTTAACAATGCATAGTTACAACCTGATTCAGGTTACTTTACCCTTGTAGCACAGCAGCACAATATACTTTAAACATTAATAGCGGTAATGTCTAAATAACCTCCCCACAGTCCAGGGATGAAAACTCAGAAATACGAACCTGATGTTAAAGCTATTTCAGACAGCGTATTTAGTTTAAAGGGGTCAAAGCATAAGTCATCTTTACGTCTTCTACTCCCAACCAAGGAAAATTTAGTAATGCAACCACCCAAAAAAATGCTTTCAGATTCCTTCTCAAGCTCCAGTTTTGGAAGCCTGCTTGAGGAAGAAGAGGCATGTTAGACACAGTGACTCAGCCTTTACGGCATTCTGAGAGCTGCCCTCACTTATTCAAGGTTCAGGACCTTAAATACGGGGGACAGAGCTCCAGCCTTCAGTCCAGTGCAGAAGCAGCGTAGCACCCAAGTGACTTAAGGTCCCAGACCACCCCAGGACCCATGTTGTGTACAAAGATTCTGCACTGCACCTTGGGCATGGTGCACAACTGTCATTAAGGACCTAAAGGTGGGGTTTATAAGTGTATCTGGCTTTCCATGCACCAGCTGATCAGACAGTAATGTCTTCAAAAGTCAGCATAAGCAGCTATTTTGACTCAGTCTCTGACAAACCCACATAGCGAGAGGGTCTGATTTCATTCACTCGTTCCAACATACACTTACTTTCAACTCATGGCCCACTGTCTTAGGCATCTCAGAAGTTCAGGATGAATGTATCTAGGACTTTGGTTTGCTTCAGTTGCACCAACATGATGTGTTACTGCCACAGCAACAGTTAGCATCACTTAGATGCTCAGTATGTAGGTATTAGCCAACAGCACCAAACTACAAAGCAAGGCGACATTTTATAACGTACATCTTCCCTACACTGGTTAGCCGTATCACAAGGCCCTCGTGTTTTATTTGAAGAAGCGACCCAGTCAGAAGTGAAAGGCTCATTCGATAAGGAACTGAAGGGTAAATACATTAAATAGTAAACAATAGAGGAAGTTTGTGCTCTTGAGGAAGACAGAGCCACAGGCTTCTCCAACGTAGCTTGCACAAACAATTAATAAAAAAGCCAAAACCCCTGTTACTTAGATATTTTTTTAAGGTTTTTGGCAGGGGGTTTGAGTGTCTGATCCACTGAAATATTTATTCACTTCCATCTAAACCTATCACTTGGCACCAATCATCATGAGACTGTGATACACTTGATCCTGCAAAGGAACAGAGAAAAAAGGAGCAAAAACAGTTCAGAAGCCTGGCTGCTGCAAGACCAGTGGAAGATAAGCAAAGAGGAGGAATAACACAAGTGTGAGTTCTTTGATTGTGAAAAATAAGCTGCAGTTTACCAGCTTCCCACTCACATACTATCATGAGAACGTGTTCTTTTTACTGTTACCTTATCCTCCTGTTGGAGGAGAAAGAGACACTTATCTGTGGTGTCCTTTTGGAAAACAATCAATTCCTTCACAACCTCAGTACTCTAAGGGCAGTACACAATTTCAGTTAAAAGCAATTACAAGGCTACTGCTGATAAATGCAAATGAAATACAGAATAGAAAGAGAAAGGAAAGGGGGAGATGGGAGGCAAGTAAAGAAAGCACGACCAAAACCAAGAAACATTTCTTTAAAGCAGGGCAAGACAAAAAAGTTTAAGTCAAGTTGGCATTTTTACTGGCAGCTAACAAACCCCACTTCTCTTGTTGACAAGCTCATCACTTGCTTTAAATTTCCCTATTCTATACGTAAGCACTTACTTCGCAGTTTTTCACTTCTTTTGTTAAGACAGCCAAAAAATGGCAGAGAAAATACAGACAACATCACCACTCCTCCCGCAGCTCAACAGGTGACCTGTAATACTCGTACATTCAGAGGTCTGAGCTATACTTTTTACAAGAGTTGGAGTCGTAACCATAATGAGGATCACACATTCAAGGGCTCTTCTGCTCTTGGTGAGCTGGGGAAGTATTGCAGGACAGGAAAAGAGGCCCGTCATCTTCTAATGTCTTACAGAAGCAAAGCCCAAATAAGAAAACTGCTGTTCCAATAGTTCTTCTTTATCACCCCATCTTTTCCTGTCTCTGGTCCCTCTTTTTGCGTGTTCCGTCTCCCCTTTTACCTCCAAGCGGGAAGAAAGCATGCAGTAGTGTGGGAAGGATGCTCCCAACACTTGTCTTAACCGCTTGCATACAACTACAATCTCTGTTAGCAACTCTCAGACATCAGTCACACAAAAGGAAAAACTCCCAATTTTAAGCTCTGGCACACTGAAGAGATTTACCAGTTGTCAGGATAGTCTGTGACATTTCTTCAGCTTTTTATACTTGGAAACCAAATCAACAGCTTCAACAGACATGGAAGCACAGCTTACTACGGTCAGGAGCAAGCAGAACCTCTTTCACAATAGGAGAGTCTGAAGCAACTTTCCTCTGTAGGCACACTGCTAGCACTCTCCCTACCTGGGGAGCTAACAGCTTTTTAAAAGGGCAGTTTCTCCTACTGCTTACCTATGACCCCAACATTTGAACTGACTGATCCACCAAGAGAATTCACATACCTGTAGCAACTAGACCCAGGGATGATACACCAGGCCTGGCCACAGAAGAAGAGAGCTCAGTTCTGTGCCGTGCAGCCTCAGGGCCGTTACCACCTCTGTTAGCTATTAGTTTCCTAGACCCTCCAGGGCTGGGCAATGCAATGGAACATCTGTGCATCTGTCTTTCTGCAGGGTGTATTATGCTCACCATGACAGGTCCTCCATCTCTGCTGAGACCTCAGTCAGGGGGCTGCTGTCACGTAAACTTTATTAAGTGTCCTTACCAACTCATTTGTCTTAAAGCAGCTTGGGCAAAATAACACCTATCCATGTGTGCTTCTTTAGTGATGTTCAGATCATTAAAGAAGCCAGATTCTTCCACGTGGGAGCTACTCAACAGGAGAGCAAATATTTTATACAAAGAAATACGATGGGTGACAGAAATATTTCCATCTCAGATTCCTTAAGTGCACTTGCTCTGTATATTTCTGGAGGGTGGGCTTGCCAGAGAGCAAATCAGTAGCCTTCACATCAAGCATTATCACAGGCAGGTCGCTATCCAGAAATAAATACGACAGAGAATAACAGAGGTCACGTCATAGGTTTTCTTTAATTTGTGTAACAAAGGGACATGGCAAAATCAGAAGACAAAATATATTTTTTTAAAAAAAATATGTATTTTTCTACAACATTGTCCTTTCTTGTGACTAATTTATCCCAGCATCACACACCCAGGCATCAGGGACAGACTGCCCTGGACACTGTTCTGCTGTTTGTTAGTGGGACCCTGTAAAATTTCCTACGTTGCCATCACGGGTCTTGCGATACAGAGGGGAAAGTCAATGACTGCCTCTTTCCCTCTGACAGTCAACACTTCCTCTACAACTTGCAATTCAGAAAAAAATATTTTAGTGAACTCCACGTCTGACATCAGGACTCTCTCTCTCCAGCAACACAGTGACTGTGGCACAGAGGAAAACTGCTAGTCTAAGTTGTTGAGAGAGGCTAGTACAGTGGTGTTTTATTACAAGTTGAGAAGTTACTATTTAAGTCTTCAGGCTAACTCAAAGGTTTAAAAAAATATAATGGTATTTTAATGAACCTAAGTAATTTTATTGCAGATTCTTCCCACTCAACAATGCAGAGAATTTTACTAGTAAACCTTCCTATTTATAGGATAATTGTATATTGTAAATCTCATTTATAAAATTATATCCTTATTTAATGCAAAATACTATCTCTTTATGGTTTACCTGCTGTGTCGTATGCAAAATATCTTACAGGGACAGAAGGAAAATACGTTGGTTTTAATATTAAAAAAATAGCCCACTGTCTGGTGGAGATAAGTCACAGAAAAATGAGATAAACCAACATTAAATAATACAAAATTAACAAACATTTCTGTTTCCCACAGATCCATTTTCTATTACTATCTGGCAATATTTTTTCTGTTGCTCTTCCTTGAAAGACTCTTTGACCTTTTTCCTTTTCAGTCCCCCATCCCTGAAAAGATACAGAAAAGAAACAGCCCTGAGCTCACCTCAGGGTCAAGGCAGAAAAACGTTACAATAACTAGACTATGTAGTCAAAGCACTTTTCACCCTAAATGTTGGCTCTTGCAATACAATGCTAAATAGTCTGCGCTGCCAAGACTTACCACAAAACACAAAAAACACCTTTCCTTTAACCCCACGTTTAACAGGCAAATAATTTCTTTTCACCAAATACTACCTGCTGGCTAGATCCACATGTCAGCACCATTTCTCCTTTTTATGGTATATTATTCTATTTATTCTAGTGGAACCGTTCAAGGAATAAAGTAGTGTTTTCTGACTCACAGTCAGTAAGGGTGATGGACTACAGCCCAAGCAAAGCAAATCTGGAAGAAGTTTTAACAGATTCCAGGCTAATGCTTCAGAATACAGAATGCCTAAACATACTTTAAACGCTAACCTCAAAAGTGTTGCTTCTTACCAAGGAAGCACAGACATTCCTCCTCGAGCAGCAATGACAGCCTTGACTCTGTTGGCAAAGTGAACAGCATCTTCTTCTTCCTGAAAAAAAAAAAAATGAATAATTTGCTTTGCAACTTAAACATTTTCTCCATGTCTCACTTAAAGAGGTACTTTCTGCCAGACAGCAGGCACTTGGGTTTCTGTCAGGCCCACAAGCCAAACGTGACCTGCAGGGCAGTTCCAGCTAGCTAGTCTTGGGGAACACTGCCTGGTTTGCCACCATCTGCTGCCAAAAACAACTAAGAGGGAGGCTCTGCCGTTTCTGAGGCAATCTCAAGCAACACACAGGGTGAGGTCACAGATTAGGCCAGAGCAGGGGATGCATCTGCTCCCAGTATTTCAGTATCAGTCCAAAGCTGGGAACACACCAACGGGATCACCCTTGGAGGAGATGGCATGCCTTGAACATGGGTGGGGCCTGGTGCATTCAAGACCAGTGAATTATTGTGAGTTCTCAGGAGCCTGTTTGCCCAAACTGCAAAGGACTGAAGATACATGCATTACAGCAGCTTCCTTGCCAAAACTAGGGCTGAGCAAAACCAGAGTAGGCAGTACCAAACTGGGGCACTACTGGAGCAAAGGCCTTGACCACTTCATTAGTATCAGGTCAATACCCACAGGTAGTAGGCAGAGAAGCTGTGCCAGGTTGTGGGGTAAAGCTGCTGAGCAAAGGATCAGCTGGATATGCTGCAGAGCTGAGAAACACGGAGGTGGGAGGAAGCTGTGCAGATGGAGGTAAAGGGGGAACACAGAAGGCAGAAGCACCCCAGGACAAAGGGAAAAGAAGGCCTGGATCTATGTATCACTTCTGAAATAAAATAGGGAAGTCTGCACCAGGCCGAGGGACAGGACGCCCACAGCATAAACCCACAAATTTATCATCTTTCCTAGTTTCTGGGAGAAGAGGAAAGCAAGGCAACTGCACCCAAGTAAAGATGCTGTTTGGGAGCAATAGGAAGCATGGCGCAGAAATGTCTGAATATCTGCAAAAGTAGTTTTTTCTTGAAGGTAGCTAACCCACATAAATCCATGCCTGCTTACTTTTAAGACTACAGTGTTACTTTCTGGCCTTTGTCCGTTAAGTTGTCAATAAAGATTCACAAATATAATGCCAACACACTGTGCGCAGTAATGCAGACTTTCTACCAGACAACACTTTCTGAGCATTTCCAAACCATAAAAAAAAGAAAGCGTAAGTACCTCTTTGATCATCGGTGGCAGGTACCACACATTACAGACAATAGCCCAGCTGGTCATCACATTAAAAGCATAGGTCATCATGGAATACTTTGTGCTGTTCCAGAATGCATCTGCAAAGCGGGGGTCATACTGGAAGACAAGAATAAGGAAGGCATAGTATATAAACCAATATAAATACCTTGGTTTAAATCACATAAGCTGTTCTTTTTTGGCCATGAAGTCACAGTTCAACTTGTTAAATCAGGGGCAAATCTAATCACACTTCCTCAAAGCAGTAGTAAATCCAGAGTAAAGCTCCACATTTCAACATTTATTACAAGTTTATAACAATTAACCTTTAAAAGCAATGCAGGACCCCAAACTGTGACAGACCCGTTGAAACATCTCAACTGTAACAAGATAGATCTACTCAAAATGTAAAGACTTGTCATCTACAGGTATGCTGACTACTAAGGTTTCCTTGACAATGCTCACACCAGTTATAATGATTTTTGTAAGATTAGGCAACGTTATAGTTCCAAAAAATGTAACTAATCTATCTAAAGCTAGGGTGACTTGGCTAAACCTACTCAGAAAGCCTTGGGAGTGCTAAGAAAAGTGCCTTTATCCCCAGAGCACACAAAAGCCCTGGGACAGAAAGAGCAGGCTGAATGATACTGGAGTAATTTTATCAGTGTGCTTAACTGTAAATGTTGCGACTAATGTATCCATGACATGGCCGAACTGTACAACGCTGTATTATGTAGTTTAGCTACTAGTAGAATGCAGCATTGTATGGTTTAGTTAAGCAGATAGGAACCGAATAATGTCCGAAATGAAGACATGAGCCAAGAGAGCTGAAACAGGGCCAGAAGAAGAAAAGGTCATGAAAAGGATAAGAAGAAGAGGAAGATGACAAAGAAGATGAAGATGTCCCAAACGACCACCAGAGGACCCCCGACCCATCAGGCCACACATGTGTAGCAAAGAGTGTGGATATGATAGGTAGTTCTTGGAACTGTAATGAATATGCCAATAGTTTTTCAGAAATGTCATTAATACGTATAGATCAGCCGTATAAAGATAAACAGCAAACAAAGCCTGTATGCACATGGGGCAGAACTTGTCCCCCGTGCATCCAGCTCCAAAAATAAAGCATGCTGCTTTCTAACACTCCAAACTGGGTATTAAGAGAGTTTTGTATCCGATTTTTCGGTATCAATAACTGAACACACAACACCGTAATTGCACCTGTGCTTTTCAGGTTCTTCGTTAATCAGTTGTAAAAATATGCAGTGTTAACGTTTGCCATACTGCACTGACCTGCGAGATATTGAGCACCATGAAAAGAATCCATTTTCTCAGGCTTATTCAGTACCCTATTCACACAGAGCAAACCCCTGTTTAAGGTTTATCCGCAAACAGCTTCTCCGACATGAGAAGTTTCTGTGAATAATCCTTCTGTGTTTGGAAACATGCAGACACGTTACCTTGATTGCTACTGGATGGATGGTCCCTCCTACCTCAAAGCTTCCCTTCTTAAACATCATTACTGATGTGTTGTTTATGCACGTACCTGCCCAGAGTTAAAACAGATTAAGTTTTAATCCACTCTAAGAAAAATATCATCAAAAGAATCCTAAACTATCTTTAAGGAGACTTTAGTTGCTAAAGGAGAAAGTAAGTTTTAGTTCTGAAACACAATCCCAGAGCCTGTTCTCTCTTCCATTATGCTATAAGCTAAAGCAAATAAGACTGTCATAAAACTGTTGCAAAATACTAGAATCTCACTTTCAATCTCTCACAAGAGCTAGTTAATTCTACAGAGTAAAACCTAACATCTCACTTGAAAAGACTGGGTATAATAAACTCCACTCAGTGGCAAGAGCAGCAATAAAATCAATATATTTGTTTCCTACCTTCTGGGAAAATTAAAATGGGTAATTTGGCCTTATCTGCAATGTGTTCTCTAATTCTGTGGAGAGAAAACAAAATTTCAGTGTATACTTCATATTTTTATTTGGCCAAGAATCTAAACATCCACTACTTCTTACATAGGACAAGAAAAGCCCTTGCCCAATTGCCCTTTGCCAGTCAGTAGCCTCAGCCAAGACGTGTGCTAGTTTCAGGCCTTTATCCCAGAGGTTATCACTTGCTAACTGCAGAAGCAGGTCTTCTACAAAACTGTATACAGTCTTTATTTCACCATTTTAATGCAATTAACATGAAGTCAGAGAACAGTGGTACTTGGAGCATGTAACAATCACTTGCCATTTATTTTTGACAGGTTCCAGCTACGAACACAGTTGAACTTTTTTTTTGATTGAGGTATATTCCATATTTTAAGTTTCATGCCTTCTAGGTTCATAACATCAGTTTTATGCTACCTAATGATTCTCTGCATCTAGTTAAGAGATAGGCCACTATTTCACTATATTTGCTGCATCACTTAAAACCAAATGTATTACGAGTAAGCAGATTACCAACACACAAAATCTGATGTTTTCTGAGACACCTCTCTTGCCTATGACTCAAAAGCATGCAGTTCATCTCCAGCCTGCATATAAAACCAAAAAAACCCCCACCATCACACCAAAGAAAGCAGAGAACAATCCAGCATGGAAGGGACCTTCTCCATTTTTCTAAGAAAAACTGTTATAGACAGTTAATGTTAGCTGTGTTGCACCCTATTTCATGAAGATTTAGGATGACTACGAACAGCCTCTGTGAACACCTGAGAATACTGACAATGAAAGAACTGCCACACTGAGTCAATCCTGTTCACGTCCCTTAAGTCCAACATGCTGTCTTTGCCAGGAATCAATACTGCAGGCCCGGAGAGCAGTATAGGCAGTAAGCAAACACGCTGACACTTCTCCAGAGTGCTCCTCCGGTGTTTAGCAGCTAGGTGGTACCCTGGGTTTGGGTTTGGGTTTTTTTTTCGGTTGGTTGGTTGATTTTCTTGCTACAGTCAGCCTCCCTTTAAGCTCTACTCACAGCAAATATAACCAGATTCAATGCTCAGAGCCAATGAAAAATGTACCACGATCTGGGAAGCAGATGTGCTAACAGAACTCAAAGTTCTGTCCTGATGTCCCAAATCATCAGCCTCAAAACTGAATGAACAGGCTCCTTCCTGTCTGTGGAAATTCCCAGAGGTTACAGGGCAAATGATCAAAAGTTCAGTAGACAATTGCTATACCCTGCACCTTCACTGGTGGAGCAGTTCCAAACCTTACACTGATGACAACCTACAGCTGTCCAAAGAGAGATGCGGGGTGAGAACAGTCTCAATTCATGCTTGGACCTCACAATTACTAGGCCTGACGGGACAATTAAGCAAACTTACTTACTCACTACCTTACTTTTTCCTCACCAGATGACGATCTTTCATTTCTGAGCGTTCAAACAAAACATGCTGACTGGTTTGCATGCAAGATTTTTGAATGAGTCCCAGAAGCCCTCCATGTGCCTGGCCAACCTGCAAGCCCAAAAGAAACTGGTTACTGTACAAACACACACACACTTAAATAATAAAATTATGAACACAGATGCACCAGTTCTTAAGCTCATTCACAAAGTATAACAATCTTGGACAAAAGTGTGCACACACCTGCCTGTATCTATTATCTTGCAGTCTTGAGTGCTATCAAATCCCACCTTTTCCACCTGTAAGTTTATCCTTTTACCTAACACTACATCCACAGGCACCTCAACATTAGCAATATTTACCGACTCTCTTGTTCATACCAAAGAATAGCATCCATCACTTGCCAAGATTAGAACATCTAATGGAGATGTGTGGTTGGCAACACAGATGCCTCCTGCTCGTGGTTTGTTTTCCCTGCAACAACCATAGAAGTAATTACTTAATGTTTATTCTCCAGACTACAGGCCCCATCCAATGACCATACATCCACAATCGAGACTCTCTGTGACAAAAGCATTCCAGGAACATAGCTTATCTACAGATCCATAGTAAGTGGAAGAACACAAAGCATGTTAAAATACTAATATTACTATGATATATGTTAAAACTTCTGGCAGCACTTTACAGCAGATAAGTCATCCTTCCTCATACTTTCAAGAGTCTGTTCACATTTCCATCGTCTTGGCATCTCACCAAAACCAGTTTCCTTTAGCTGAGAATATAAGACTTCATTGGAGCAAGCATTTTAGCTGCATGTATTCATAGAGGCATATATCAAAGATTATTCGGACACTCAAACCCTTAACAGCAAAGACACTAGAGCATGATTTTACTTGTTTTCTAAAGTATAAACAAAAAAAAATATTTCAGAAGTCTCCATTACATAAAGCTCCATCAGTAAGCAAGCAAGATCTTATGAAAACTTACTGAAATACCATCCATAACTTACTTTAGGAGAGAGCATGAAGAATTACTTACCAAATAGATCAGCTAATAGAACAGCTGAACATTTTACGGTGATACTCTTGCATGTGATTATAATACATTCATAACAAACATTGAGATAAATTTCTAAGGGTATATTTAACCAAGAATACAGTACTACTTCCCTTTCACATACCCTGCCAATACACAACAGAAAACACAGTGGGGCATGCAAACATCTCAACAGAGTCTAGATGATCCAAACAGCTTCCTGGATCAAATTGTACCATCATAGTATCTGTGCAATAATGGAATAAGAATCCCACTCTGAAACTTGATACACTGAGTACTGTAAGAAATCAATACCAAACCAACAAGAGCAGGGTGGCACACTCACCTGTTGTGGAAATGAACAAGACCGCCCACACATCGGACACCTAATGTGGCACATATCATCTGAACCTGGTTGCTCAGCCAGCACTTAATTCTGTAAGAAATAGACATACATACATTTTCATTTCTATGTAGTTGCTCACAGAACAATGTAATGTAAACTCTTCAAATTATTCCCAATAGCTGTTACAACAAAGACCATACTAAGCAGATTACCTGCACTAACACCTCCATGCAGGAGGAGCTTATCAGGTATCACAGATACTCTTGTTCCGTTCTTCTACTGTAATCTATGCTAAACCCACCAGATTCAAATCAGAGAAGAAAACAATCAGGATTTTGTTTTATAAACTTTCTCTGAAAGCCACTGCTATTGACTCATTCATTAACATTAATAATATAAAAATATTTAGCTGGTAGAACACATTTGAGGTTTTTTGCACTGACAGGACATAACAGTCTCACAGTATTAATATGCAGTCGCTCAGGACAGATGATTTACTTGCCCTGTTCTGACTCAAATAGAGCATACTCTATCTGGGTTACATTGCATGTCCACTTTCAGATGCCATTGCCATACTCTCTCTCACAGTGCTCTGAGTTTACAGTAGAGAAAAAGTCACCCCATGATAGTCCACATTAACCCTTTGGACTCAAGCAGATTTACACACCACACTAATTCAAATCCTTAAAGAAATAAAAAAAAAAAAAAAAAAAAAAAAAAGCGGAGACCTCAGCAAGCACTTACCTGCCATTCGGAAACCGTCCTACTACCGTAGTGACTAAGACCAGCAAGAGAATGCTGAAAACAGACAAGCAGATGCTACAAAGCAAACAATCAAAATTAAATGCTAAGAAGCAAAACTGGGAAAGCAACCAAGAAAAGGTTTTATTTAACCCTTTGATCCATTTCAAAATTCATCCCTCCACTATTAATAGCATCTAACTAGCAATACAAACCAGTTAAGGCCAACCAGATAATATGAGCACGTTTCCACTCAATCCTGCTGTATTAACTTATATATTGTGGCTACAAAGGCCAATGATATCCTGGGGTGGGGCATGAGGAGGAGCATGGCCAGCAGGCGCAGGGAGGTGATCCTGCCCCTCGGCTCTGCCCTGGGGAGGCCGCCCCGGGAGTGCTGTGCCCAGCGCTGGGCTCCCCGGTTCCAGAGACAGGGAGCTGCTGGGGAGGGCCCAGCGGAGGGCTACAAAGATGATGAGGGGCTGAAGTATCTCCCTGACAAGGAAAGGCTGAGAGAGCTGGGCCTGTTTAGCCTGGAGAAGAGAACACTGAGAGGGGATCTTATCAATGTCTACAAATATCTTAAGGGCAAGTGTCAAGAATATGGGGCCGGGCTCTTTTCAGTGGTGCCCTGTGACAGGACGAGGGGCAACAGGCACAAACTGCAAGGCAGAGGGTTCCATCTGAATATGAGGAAGAACTTCTTTATCTGAGGGTGACAGAGCACTGGAGCAGGCTGCCCAGAGAGGCTGTGGGGTCTCCTTCTCTGGAGACATTCAAAACCTGCCTGGATGTGATTCTGTGCTACTGCTCTAGGTGAGCCTGCTTTAGCAGGGGGTTGGACTAGATGGCTTCCAGCAGTCCCTTCCAACCCTGACCATTCTGTGATTCTGTGAAACCTGCATTGAATACAAAACCTTGTGCTGCCTGGAGTCTATCTTCCAAAAAGCACTACACTCTGATCTGAAGCTATCATATGGTAAAGAAACGATCATGTTGGAAAAGAACAGCAAGTAGGCTAGTGTTCTTTAACGCAGATGACATTTTTCAATGCCAAAAGGGACTTGTCATTTCATTTTTAATAACCTATCCAGAAATTTCAATATGTACTTCCACCCCAAGCTGTAAGCTACTATATAATCACGAAAATTAAATGTTATTCGTTACTAATGGCTGAGCAAGACCAATATTGAAGCTATTTGTACACGAATGTTGTATTCTTAAGCTCCATATCTAAGCTTACACACAGGCACATGTGCTCTACTATGTGACTGACTGTATGAAATCCCTGTATGTGCTGCAGCTATGTTTTAAATATACTGTCCTCCCATCAAAGGAACAAGGAAATTTAAAAGCTCCTGCTCTTTACAAGAACACATGAATATTTGTAACTGTTTCGTCAATATGATAAAGGCTGGTTTTGCTTAATAGAAAATTTTAAAAGTTTGGAAACATAATACATTCCAAGTAGATGTCTCTCTTTCCCATCCATCCCTGTGCTCCCTCAACACTGGCTTTGCTTCAAATCCCAAGTGTTCAGCATACAGTTTCCCTGTCTCTTAGGCAGGTAGGGCCTGATCCTTTCAGTTGAAAAAATCGTTACTTTACATAGCAAAAAAATCTTCAGATAGTTTCTGTAAAGTTTTGCTGGATTTTAAAAACAAATTAATTACTAATAAAACATACAGAACTTGAGAAATGTACAACTTCAGCGCGGTTTTTTCTTTTAGCAATATTTATGTTTCAATGACATCTTGGAAAACAAAGTAATGCTAGGTTCTCCTTTCTGCACTAGTCAACAGCATATAATTTCACATTTTTTATAAGTAGTAACACAAAAACCAGATCCCAACAAGTTACACCTGGCTTACCGGAAAGGCACCAGAAGACAATACCGAATTAGGATCCCAACGACCCACACAATGGTCAGTTGCCAGCTGACATGGTGTAAGTCAGCGTTGGTTCTGCTGAGGAGATTCCAGGACACCAGCTCCTCAGAGGAGAACCGCTGGGTGACTTCATCTTCTGCAACTGCCTCACACCCCTTCTTTGAGAAGTACATAACATCAGCAAGGTTGAAGCATCCTTGGCAGTGGCCAGCAATCGCCTCTTCCATGGAGGCTTCCTCTCTCTGGACAATCCCTGCAGGAGGAAACGAGTCTTCCTTCCACACAATGGAATGGACAGTACGGATTCCAAAACGAGCAAAATACACATGCCTTTTAGAAATAGCTCTCCTCCTACTCCAAGCACCATAATTGCATTGTTATGCCTCATTTACATACTGGCTTTTAATTCCACAAGTTACTTGTCTAATCCTGTGCCACGTAACACCACTCAATGGTTGAGGAAAGGAAAAAAGCATTCAGAGCAAGCTGCAAATAAAACCTTGAGCACAACACCTACTTCATTGTCATTTAGCAAACAACATATGTACACACACCCAGAAATGCCAATAGTGCACTGCTAAGATTGCAGACCCCTCCTGGTCCTTTGACTCAAATTCAGGCAGTGTTTCTACAGTTGTTCTTGCTGCTGTTGATTAGTTTTACTTTTTCCCAGCAATAGCAAACATCTTTCTCTGGTATTTTTTCTCAGAGCCTTCTCTCTTCACATATCCCTTCTCCTTTAGGAGTCACTTCACTACCGAGAAACTTCAAGAAATGTCTAGATTTTTCCACTGAGATATACCTAGTGTAACACAGTAGTGTTGTGCAGGAAGAATGACAACACATTCATGCTCCATATCTCTAAAATTATACCTCATAGGCCAGCCACACAGCAAGTCTCAGTGATGTTTGCTGTGGCCACTCTGAGACCAGATTCTTACCTAGCTGGTTACAGTGACTAAAATTTTATTGACTCATACCAGCTAACACCTGGGGGTTTTGTTTGCCTTTTTTTGGGGGGGTGGGGTGGTGTAACTGGAGGACATTAGATATGCATTATACAACATACATTTAATTTGCCTTAATCAACATGCTACCTTCTGATCAAAATCACAAAACCTTCCTCCAGCTGCACTTTGATCAAACCTTCAATGTTCAGAAAATCATCAGACCTGAAATTCTGACAAACCAAACAGTCCACATGACTAGTGACTGAAAATGGCACTACAAGTAAAAGGATTATTATGAGAACTTAATCCAGTCCCCTTTGGTCAAAGAAGAAAGGAAAAATAGTTGGGAAGAGAAAAAAAAAATAAATTGGTCTTTCAGATTTTAACCCCATGCTTAGAGAAGAATGCAAATTGTAACTGTGATCTGTGGGACAGTGTAGCTTCTTTACTTGAGAGACCCTGGCTTTTTGCATGCTAGGAGTTACAAGAAGCAAGAGAGAATCCATACAGAG
The DNA here is from genome assembly GCF_015220075.1 of Falco rusticolus. NCBI lineage: Eukaryota > Metazoa > Chordata > Aves > Falconiformes > Falconidae > Falco > Falco rusticolus. Next base: position 109,978,932 of record NC_051187.1, on the reverse strand, counting down.
GAATGTCAAGGGCAAAGAATACTCTGTTCTCCTAATCTCTTAAAGAGAGGTGATGAAGTCAGAAAGTACAAAATACTCATGAAAACAGGGACAGCTTCCCAAATGCTTATCGGCAATGTCCTTCTATACCCACACTGTCTCTAACATCTTTTATTTAGAAGACTCCATTGTTCACTGATTGTCTTGCTTATAACATACTTAAGGTCTCTTTGTAGTTTGTAACCTCAGCAGTTATTTGCACAAAGTCCATTTTGGCCATTCCAGTTTTCTTACTTAACATCAAATGCAATTTATGTTTCTGCTTACTCTTTTCTAGGTAAGATATTAAAATAGTTGCCTTTTTACAAGACAAATAGTGCTGTGTCACCTTCATTCAGAGATCTTACCAGTGGAGATTAAATTTTCAAGTGCCAGCGCCTTCTGCTTTTTTACTCCCTCCTCAATCTGCAGGGTGGCCCACTGTTCCCAAAACAAGAAAAGTAGATGTTGATGGTTTTCATTTCATCATTTCCAGGCATTCTGTAATTACCTTAGGTGAATTGTCTGAACCTCTCTTATTGAAGCCAGGTCTTAGATTTTCATTTTTCAAATTCAGCCTGAAGGCTGTCCTGCACACCTCCTTGTTTCATTTGTTACATAGATTACCTTTGAGCCAAACAATTTTTCCTGAAAATGACAAAACTTCTTTTCAGGACACAGGCAGTTGTTTTTTCCCTGGGGTCCCACAAATTACTGTACTACCTAAGAGACTCTATGAGGTCCACGGGTCCAAAACCCTCTCTTCCCCAGTTAGTTTCAGGCAATAGAATGATGCAAAATACTATCGCTGACATTAGAGACACGCCGGAAAAATAGATCTAAAAATGGATTTTCAGAATAAAAGACATTACCACAGTTTTAGGGCATTCATGCAGTTTCTCTTAATAGAAAACAGAGGAGGGATCATTTCATATCCGTAGTATCTCTGTAGTAGTAGCTCTGGTAATGAGCTCTCACCCTTCCCCATCTTCACCTTTCTGAACTAAACCAAGTTTCTCCTCCCTGCGCACAGCAGCATAAAACTTCTCCATTAGGCATATTGGTATATTTGATTTTGCTAGTTTTTGAAGTTTTCATAGTTTTGAATGTTTCCATCATACACATATAGACATACAAATAGTAGCTCTCATGGGTACTAGATCCTCCCATATTTACATCAAGATATCTGCCCTGACAAAGGACACAGGACACTTGTGTGTAAGCTCTTCTCATTATTAAGGTATCAATGACCCGCTCAGGTTATGTCCTCACCTGCTATTAAGGCTTTCCCACCTACAACAGATAAGGACAAACTCTTGCTAAACAGTTTATTCCCCTCTTACTGACATACGCAGCGATTGAAGTCACCATGAAGCATGATCTCAAAACAGTCTTTACCACATTACAATGTGTTGCATGTGCCAACATCACCAACTAGCTTTTTTGCCATCCTTAAGTTCTCTACCATCTCCTTCTGTAACTATTGAAGTTTAAGTCAGTAACAAAAAAGGGACACTTTAGCTCAGCATAGTTAGGATATTTCAGTTACTGTTAGTTGACTTTTTCTGCTGGCCATCTGAAAAGAAAAGAGAAAGCAGAACAGGCAGTGATGCTGTATTTTAACTCCATGCAAACCATCTGTTATAACACCATAAAAAACCAAACCCAATCAAACAAACAAACCAAAACAAACAACAACAACAAACAACAAACCAAAAAAACCCACCAAAATCCCAGACCTTCAACTTGTCTATACTTCCCAATCATTCCCTAAGAAAGGTAAACTGCTACATCATCCGTCTCGATCTTTTACAACACATAAAGAGTTGCTCAGAACTGGGGAGACAGGGGATGTCATGAGAACAGCAGCCCATACACTGAGAAATGAAAGAATATATGGCATAGGAACAAGGGTATCGCAGAAGAGAGTAATGGCAGACATGTCAGACTTAATCACTTCATAATGCACTGCTGGTCTTCACCCCTTCGCAAATATCCTTTAGAATAGTTACATGGTATGAGGGAGGAAAAAAATAAAAATCCCCTAGTTCAGCAAACAAAGCCTCACTCCCTGCTTTCATGTCTCCTGTCTACCACCCTGATCTTGCCCATCTCAGTCCTCCTACATGAACAGGCACCTGCCAGCTAGCAAGCACTGCCAGAAATGAGCTTGCTGATACTATCGCGGAGGATCTGGAACACATCGAGGAGGCTGGCTTCTGAAGCACAGGTAGGAAAAGGGTGATAATCACTGACCAAGCTGACTCACAATATATGTTAACCAATTCAAATGAGCAAGACAAGTCAAAACCAACAAAAAAATTATAAAGTTTACTAGTGAAGTATAAAGTCCTGCCTTATAGCACAGTGTAACGGTGGGACAAAATACAAGAACTGGGGAATATCGTATGAAAGTGTTGGGCAGAGTAGGTTATGGACTTCACTGTCCAGGACATATTGCCAGAGATCATCAGAAATTGAAGCAGTTGCATAAAAATATGGATGAAAATCATCACAGGACACAAAACTCTCCTAACTTTCTAATTGGCATGGGAGGCTAAAGCAAGCATCTGGGAGGGTATTCCTGGCAATGTGGCATACAAGCACTCAGCTCTTAGGCTTTTCATCAAGCAACTGAGTTGATGCCTGCCAAAACCAGGCTCTGTCTGGGTGAAAGTCTGGACTGACCCAGCAGAGTAGCTTTTATGCTGTTCTGCATTCAGTGGCATCTGTATGTTTGATTTGTTTTCAAAAAGGCTTTGTGATTGCCTTTGTTTTGCACAGTATTGAGACAGAGCTGTCATGCTGGTCTTTGTTGCAAAACAGTAATGAAAGCATGTTTTAAATACCTTACAAAAACATGGATGTTGCAACAAACACAGAATTTAAGTGTTAAATGGAGCAACTTAATTTCTAAGTTTGCTGACCAAATGAGAACTCGGGTGCTGTACTTGCCTTCCTCCCATTTCTGAAGTGGACGCAACATGTCCAAACATCCAGCAGGTGATCCCAGCTGGAATACTGAAGACTTGACAGCTTAACTCCAACAGCCCATTTGTTTGAGGATTCCTCTAATTAGATTCTGAACAAAATAAGGGTACCTAATACTTCTTTTATTAATTACTTTCTTCATAGTACATGACACGAAGAGCTATACATTATGGAATGTTCATTTAAAAAAAAAAATATCTCACTTCTTGTGTTCTTTCCTCTTAAGTACATTTTGGGGTGTTGTTTGGTACTCCATTTTTCCATACTGTAATAATTTGGTTTTGCCTCTCTCCCTCTACATTCCCATAGTTTATGGCCTCTTCTCCTATGTTCTCAGGAAAGCTTTTTCTAATCACTCGTTACATTGGCTTTTTTCAATCCTTTTCTTGACTTTGCCCCAAGGCCTTTGTCACGCATGAGAACAATTACTCTATGTAAAGTCTCCACATACAATTACAAAGAGAAGGTCAATAGTTTTTTACTGCAAGCTAAAATTACCATCTAAGATCAAGCACTTAGGACCTTTTCATCCAACAGCCCTTTCTGTCCGGCCTCATTTCCGCTTCCACTTCCCAGACAAGAACCCAGATCAAATGAACTGTGTATTACATTGCATGTCTGAGAGGATGTGCAAGCAGCAACTTGTCTGTAATCAGATGGCAAAAAGCACTCACAAATCTCCTGGCTGCTCTACTGAAGGCAGATGAAATGCGTTGAGAAGGGTTCCAAACATTTATTTGGGATAAAAGCACAAGTATGAGTTCTTTGTTTTTTGATGCAGTGGCTAGCTCAGGATAACCATGTACTCCAAAGCACGCCAATGAGCTGCTTCTACTAGCTTAAGTGGCTGCAACACCTGGTACTCCAGTGGGAGCTAACAGCATACCAGCTACCTCAATGTACAAGGGAGCTATCAATTCAAAGAATATCCACAATTATTAGATGGCTGATGTCTTTCCTACACATGAATATTTCTCAAGAAACAATACACCAATTTTATACAGAAGCTCAGATCACAACATTCCACAAGATTCTTGGCAAATGGAGCTACAGCAGTTTAACATATTTATTTGACTCTCCACAGGACTGTGAGAGTATGATGTAGATTTCATTTTAGCAAATGCATTTTTTTTTTTGCAGCTGCAAAGCTAAAAAGCTAGAATCATGTCCCTAGCATAGCTTTGCTAGTATCATCACTTCCACCAAACCCTGTTACAGACAAACAAATACAAAGCTTAGAAAAAAGACATTATTTCACAAATAAAAGCTTACAGGCGTATTGGAAACCAACCAAATTTATCCTTAAAATATTTCCCAAAATTATGAAGATGAACTGATGGTAGTAATAATAATTATGGGCTAATAGTTATGCAACTGAGAAATTACAGTCTTGGAGATCTTTTATTATCATACTATCCACATCCTCAAAAAACAAAAGCACCCAAATACACCAAAACAAAAAAACCCAAAACACAGAACCAAAAACCCCACAAGCAATCACCCCCAAAAATTTCAAACCTTGAATCTTGCTTTTGTGAAAAGGTTTGTTTTGTTTCTGAAAAATTAGTATCTAGATTTCTCGATGGAGAAGCAGCAAAGGGTACAAATTAATTCCATACATATAATACATCTTACCCATTTGTTCAAGTCACTGTTCACACTGATAAAACACTTCAGTGAAGTCAGGAAATCAAAATTACTTATCTCATCATATGCCACCATTACTCACTGCTTAGTAATAGATCTGCAAATTTGGGCTTTATCCTAAAATACCTAGAGGTCCCATCAAATTCAGTAAGGGCTACAGAGATGCTTTCTTTGAAAACACAATCTTGAAAAAATATCTTGTGACTTTAAAGTCCTTGATTTCAGTCTCCACTCTTTTTCTCCAACTGACAAAACATGGAAGAAAATAAAACACATTTTCCCTCCGCCTCCCAATGTGAATAGTCAATTACATCTGTAAGAAGCAAATACGAACCATTCTCAGGTGAGCAGTTTTCTGTTAATTTCACTGGTCTACCTAACAAACTAAATCAAATGCAACACAATAGAAAAATCCAGTTACAGTGCTCAAGTTTGGATTTTTGGTGAAACATCAACAAGTTGTTTGGTACTTCCTAGAGCACTGATATTCCTGTAATACAGTCAGTAGTGTGCTAATACATGGCTAAGCATCTTCTTTCAGCATTTTCAGCTTAGCTATTTGGTAAGGCATCCTATTTCACCATTCAGGCTAACAACAGGAATCAAGGATGGTCTTTGTGCATTACCCGGTTAGCAAGATCTCAGGTAGATAATGTCACAGCTAGAAACAAGTTGACACTTCACTAGGTTATCAATGTCAAGTTGTTCTTCTCTTGAACAAAGGGCACGTATAAGCCTGTTTTAAAGCTAACTGTATCCCAAGCAGCAATTTCAGCCATGTTCCGGTGAACCAGCCCCAGGACTTCAAGATTAGGCCCAGCAATTGCATGCACAAGCTCTAACTCAGCATTTCTCAGCCCTACCCTTACTTGCAAAGAGCCACATGAGCCAAAGCACGAGCAAATGGGACCTAACACATTCCCTCCGTTCCCTCTCTCTCCCATTTCCCATCAAGATAGCTCTTAGTACTCATTTTTTGTCACTATGAGACACATTTGAACAATACTTCAAAGGAAACAGTGGAAACTAATTGTAAGATTAAAACAGAGGAAACTGCTTTTTTGCCCCCAGGACAGTTACGGAACAACTTTAAACTAAAGAACAAAACAAGCCAGCCTGACCTGCAGTATATGGAGCTGTGCTCTTCCTGTTATTAGTTGCTATAGTAATGGGGAACTAGGCATAAAAGGCTGTATCTGATCAAGTAACAATTAACTTAATTAATTCTATTTTGATAAATGAATCTTCCACATTGTGAATACAAAATTATCATGCTCATAATCGGTTACGAAAACTGTGGACAGAAAAACATTTAACGTGCTTTTCCAAAAAGAAGTGCCTTCCTATATAAAACACCCACTGAGTGGGTCAAACATCCTTCAAAGTTGGGAAATGCATAGGGGAAAAGATACAGAAATTATTTTAATGTCTGCCAACTGCAGCAGCAAAGCTGTCCAAAGACCTCCTCATGTTTGTGTTTGACATGAGTGTGCCTGATGAAATCAATTCCAAGTGCCACAAGCCTCTGACTCAAGATACCAGTAAGAACTTAATTAGCATACCACTGCCTGATTTAAAAATAAGTATCACATAAAAGCCATATTAGATATAGACACTGCAGGCAGTCATTTCACATTGACATCAGTATCTGAAAAAAAAAGTAACCCCTAAAGTTTGCAGTCACGTGCACTATGCTAAATGATGTTCATACAGCTGAAGACAACCCCTGCCCAAGAGCTCTTAGTATGCGCGAGAAAGAGCAAATTACGAAACAGAAATAGCAAAGTAAGAGGGTCATGATATTAACAGTATTACATTATTATAAACATATTCTACTACACAAATAGATGGTTCTAACAACTTAATAATAGTAATAATACCAGTAATAAGGTTTCTGCCACAAGAAGAAAGTATATTCATGCAGAACAGGTTTATGCCAGAAAGACAAAGTTAATCTACCGGAAAATGGAAATGTTTCACTGTTCAATATGATGAATTCACAGCACCTACTTTTGGCCACTGATGGATATGAAAAGTCAGACTTGAAAAATTAAATGCAATTGTGGCTTATTAAAAGCCTCTGAAAACTTATATCGGCAGAATCACGATCTTAGCCATGACCTGTTCATCTCTAAAAAAATTATACTTTTAGAAGGTTACATGGATTCCTCAAGTCTCATACAGCAGAAATTATGACTGCTGCCTCCACCAGATTGTATAACTGGAAAAAGCAAACACACAGTCAGTATTCTTACCTAGAACAGTGCTCGTCAATACCATGTAATTAAAATAATCCAAATAAACCCACAGAAACTTATGTACATCTAAAACACACGTACTTGTTACTTACCAACTCCCATGAACTACTGCATCTTTTTATTTATATTTGACTTGTCCTGAGTATAGCATGAAGTATTCTAACCAGCTTGAACTAGAAGCTACATAACATGGAATCTCTAACCCAAGAAAACCTCAAACTGGTACCAGATTATAAGATTATAACCCAGAACATAACTAGGTATCATTAAAGACACCATTCAAAAGAACTACCAAAAAAAGTTCAAGCTGCAGACAACAAACCCAAGTTAATGGAATTCTTTCTGCTGACCTCTACGGCATCTCTACCAAATGTACAAATTTTTATTTTTTTATTAAACATGTTTTGTAGTAAACATGTACCTCTTTAACCCAACTCCCAACTTACCTCTAACATTTTAATTACAATTTTCACATATAAATGAGAAATCCCCAATGACACTCGAAACACCGAAGGCAACAAAACTAACACCACAAACAAAATCATCCAGATAGACAAAATCTTGCCCTCTGCAAGGCCATGACCTTCTCTATTTTCTTCCATGCTTGCTCCTTCAAAATGGCAACCCACTGCTTCTCTGAAAATACATGCTCATCTGTAGTGGAGAATCCAGCAAGCTTTAAGAGACAGAGGCAAATGAAAATTGCACATCCTGAGAGCCAAAGCTTTCTCTAGGAGAAGGCTGCTGCCCTCTGAAGCCTGACACCACCAATGCTCTCAATGATAATGTAATTTCTACCTCTTGTCCCGCCCAAATTCAACCCACTTCCTTTTAATTGATAAGCATTTACTCACCAAATATAATACAGGGGAGAAGAAAGAAAAAACATAAGTAATAATATATGTTAGGTAATAAAATGCTGACAATCAGGAAACTTGTCAATGTGTCAACTAGTTTTCAAAAGGTGTCTCGCTGATAAATTACAATACAGAACCACAAAGGTGTGGTTTGCAGACTGCCAAACATTTTCTGTTCTAAAACTCATTTAATACACATGAAGCACTTCTCCAACTGGCACTTGCTCTAATTAGTGACTTATTTAGTCAGGCTTTCTACTTCATGATCTAATGACTGCCTCATTTTGGTATTTGACTAAAGGAACCAAACTGAAGCTTGCGATAAAAGTCAAGTGTTTTTATTTTACTTTATATTTCAATAGCACCTGTGAAATGGAGATGCAAATTTCAGCAGGCAGGAACTGACAGTCTGATAAAACCTGCTCCCTCCACTGCTCTACAAGAAATTACCCAAACCGTGTTACAGCGTTACAAAATGTACTGTGATGAAGTAACAAGTCATCTGCCTCTGTATTTATTCAACTACAGAATTTAAATACAATAGATAAGCAGTTTTCTCCCTCTATCCTATCAAATACCAACCATATAGTTCAGTCTCTTTCACTGACCCCTCTCCTGCCTCTGTATGCATCACAGAAGAAACAAACGTAACTGAATCTCTAGAACCTAAGAAGAGCCTATCAGCTGCTCATACAACCTTATCACAGAATAAATTAACTAACCTTGGTGAAACGAGGGTCTAGGGGCATAACTTCCAAGACAGTGATATGCTGGTCCATAACAGATCTTTCCTTTGCACATGCTTATTATTAGCATGTTTGTCTAAAGTTGGGGCTATTCTTTTCAAAATACACCCATTCCCATGTACCTTTGGTTTGTGTGGTACAGCAGCCTTGGTACAGACAAACTGGATTCCTTAGAAATTAAAGTAGACCCAAAGATCCTCTGTAGAAAGTGCACCCAATACACACCAGTCAGTAACAGCAGCACAGGTATCAGTGGGCTACACCACACCAAGTCCTCTAGTTTATACCATGCACCCAGGCACTAACAAGCAGGTTCCTGACATGTTTACAAGCTCACGTGACACCATGGCATGCTTCTTGTGCCATATAATGAGTCATATAGCTTTGCACCTTCAGATTTGCTGCCGAATGCCATCCCTCAGATCTTTGTAACTACATCGCATCTTCAGCCATCTGCCTGCTTTACCTTCTTTCCCCCTGCTGACCTCTTTTGGAGCCTTCTGTATCTTCTACAAAACCTCACTGGTTTGTTTTTTAATATTTCTGCCTGACCATTGCTTTCTTTCACTGGCAACCTCAAGCCCCACACTCTCCCACTTACACTGCTGCTGCCAGGCACATCATTACCCACGATTTCTAATGCACCTCACCAAGACTCTAGTTCTAGGCTTCTTTAGGAACAACGTTTCATTATTTGTAAAACAGCTTTGCTCAGCCATTTCTGTTTAGCTGCCATTCCCTACATTCTCATTTGTGGTCTCTTCCTCAAGTGGCTTGCACTGCTAACACACATTCCTGAGGGTGGCATATGGTAGAGAGCTGGATGAGCGGGGGTTGATCCTGTGGCACAACACAGCACATCTCCAAATAGCTACCTTCAGCCTTGGCACAGGCGATCAGTATGCATGTCGTCTGGGTGCTAAAAACTTTGTGGGCGGGAGGGTGGAGGTAGTTTCTGGGACCTGATTTGAGGCTGGAAAGGTGGGTGAAATGAAGTATTGATAGTACACCAGGAATTAACAGGAAGGTGTGGTGACTGTCTTAATGGAATGTCTTAGCAATAAGCCTAGGCACAAAAAAAGAGGGACCTTCTTAAAAGGATAGAGGGAAATACAGAGTTCCCTGCCTTGGGGGGAGGAAGGTTTCCCCTTCTGAATGAGGAAGAATTGTTTTCCATCCTGCAAGACTGTATCATTTGCACTGTCTGTCTAACCCTTACAAAGTCATATTCCCCGCCACACCAGTAGCACAGACACTGTAATTCTTCCCTGCCGCCTTCTAAAAAACCAGTAAGCAAGCCAACTCCTCCCATGAGCACCCATCCATCATGCTGAAGGATGGGACTGCAGCCCTTTGTCAGTTACATTTTTCCCTGGCAAACCACTCAGTCCAAGTCATACGACATTTTCGGGGGGCTACTGAGACAACTATCACAGGCATACCCAAAAAAAAAGCAGAACAGGTTCGGAGGGGGAACAAGTAAAACAGAGAGGCTTTAGCAATCTATTGCTTTTCACCCAACATGTCACATTTGCCACAATTACTACACCCATTCTACTCAGTGTGTTCCTGGACATGCAGCACTGCAACAACGCACTGCAGTGAAAGCATCACTTTGAGTTCCTGGGCCAGCCTGGGAGGCCCAGCCCCTTGCAGGGCTGTGAAAGGGGAGGCTATAGGGATGGCGTTCCCACATAGTGAAATATGAAGAGTTGCTAGCAGCCTCTCTACTGAGGTAGCCAAACTATCTAGCCCAAAGGTACTACAAGATTTAGAATGCCAGGTCTCTTCTGATCTTTACTTTATCCACTTTGTACCTCCTGAAATCATGCAAAATTTCAGTGTTCTTACTGTTCTGTTGCAAACCTTCAATGTCACATGGTTGGGGCCGCACACACACACACAACCAAAACAACAAAGCAAAAACAAACACCAAAACCACCCAAACTGGGAATGACACAGAAATCACAAAGATTCCAATCAATTCTACATCTGCCTATTAACAATACAGAACAAAAAACCTAATGCAATGGAAAACTGTCCCAAAAAGCACTAAAGAATGAGCTTGAGTACTGGAACTGGTCCAATCATGACCAAGTTCAGTCATGGTTAATTTTCTATCAAAAGTGGCTGGCAAAGCTTCTAAAGCATCTTTCTGCTCTTGGGATCATGAGCATGGAAACAACTGAGACATGGTCAAAGCAGGTCTACTTAACTGCAAAGCACTCAGGATTGCTATAGAAGTAAATCTGGACTTGAACTGTATCTCTGTATAAAGGTGATGCACCCGCTCGTGATGTGAAAAAGAAAGGAAATTCTTTATTTCTCCAGACAATTCATATCGCAGCTTCCTATTTCCAGCCAGAAAGCTGGCATAGCTTATTACACTGCCATTGCAATCATTGAGGGGTTTTATTATTTCAAAAGAACCACTGCAATGTATGTTTGTCAAATTCCAGTGTAAATAGACATGCATCCAACACTACGAGCTGAATAACTACCATTCGTGATGGGGCTACAGAAAATTCCTCAGCATTAGGACTTTCTTTATAAATTAATATTAATTAATTAAGAAGTATTAGGTTTTTTAAAAATTAGCTCTGCCATCCACTGACTTAACAGACCTTCTGCATGTCGTTCCTCTGCCCTTCTTGTGTTCATCCATTTTACCAACAGCCAGCTGGCTGAAATCATGTCCGTTTTGAGGCTGGAAGAGATACTTTATCCAGCAGTGTGAAGGTATTGCAAATAATTTAAATAAACATGCAGCAGCAGAATGTAGCTTCACTCATTTGTAAGGTCCAGTAAATAACAGCTGATTAATTTATACCAAATAACTACAATCACTTCTTTATGAAGTACCCTATATGTCAGGAGAAGTAGCAAGATGATGCATAAAACTCTCTGTTCATTTGGAAGAATGAAATCCAACTTAGAAGAAAGGGATGCTGGTAACACAGGAGGAATTGAAAAGCAAAGCTCCATTCAATTTAATGAATCCCAAATTTACACCTGCAAGCATAAGAAATTCACTTGAAACAATGAAGATATTCCTGTCTCCTAATGAAATGAGAAGGAGATAAAAATGGGTGTCAGCTGCCTGCTCTTGGCTCTCCATCCTTGAGGTCATTCTGCTAATTTCTTATTATTAGGCAATGTTTTGCAATTGTCTGAGGGAACCGGAATTATGACCAATTTATTTTTTCACTGCAAAGAGAAGCACTGACCTCTGCCTATCTGTAGTGCCTTACACGGAAAAGTTAAATCATGCATAAACTGCCTTTTCCTGCATAGGAGTGGCTATACAGCAGTCATCTTTCAAGCAGGTATATATACACTGTGAACAGATAAAAACTACAATAGGATATAGCTTTCAAAGAGCACCACTATGGTTTTGCCTTCTGTTTGGTATGCTACGTACTGTGGACACAGACTAGAAAGAACACTCAGCGTGGCCTATAAAGTGAAGGAATCACAGTCACAGAAATTTTGGGAACCGCTCTTTCCAGATATGTCTCCTTCCTGTCCAATACTAAGTATTCCAGTGACTCCAAAGGATGCCTGGAAGGATGTCATCATAGAGGAGAGTCTGCAGCCAATACTGGCCTGCTTTTCTTATTAACTCTTTTTGTACCAGACTACCAGAACGTTGTATGTCCCTAGCAGATACTATTCCAAAAGAGCACTGACATACCAACTTTAGTCAGGTGGTGCTTCAGATGTTGGAAGCAATACATTCCCTACAGGTTAACAAAGAGGTATTTCTACCTGAGGCAAATGACAATAGTCTCCATGACTATCAATCGTGGTCAATCTTCCATCCGTTTATCTTCTTTTTTACACTAAGTATACAGGGTATATTGTTTACTTGTTTTGAGCTGCAACATGATCAAAAGTTGCTTACAGCAAGAAGTATACACCCTAGCTGTTGTCATTAGGCACATAAAGGTGTTACTGTTGCTAAAATTGTTCCTCTGACTCCAGTTGTAGGGCTCCTTAGTATTTCTATACAAGTTTTGCCATGCTACAAAGACAGCAAAGCAGACTGATCTACTCAGAAAAGCCCTGTAAGTCAACGACACAAAAGTCAAGAGAGCAAACCCGGGCTGATTTCCCAGCATCTCTTAACATCCAGGGGTAACAGGATTATGTTCTGCAAGGTAAGTTTTTCAAACAGGACCAACCTGAGCATTCTGCACTTGAGAAATTCTGATGTGTGTACTCGTATGTGGAAACTACTGAGAAGACCTCTTTTTCAATTAAACTTTTACCAACTATAACGACAAAAAAAAGGTCCTTTTGGTTTTTGCTTGTATCTTCTCAATGTTTCAACCCCACATTCAGCAAACTCCTCACCTGATTACTACTTGAGGGTGAAATAATCTCTGGTAGTTTTGTTTTCATTTTTATCAAGACGGAGGTTCACACTTCACTTGTGAAAAATCCTCCAAAAGGCCAGAATAATTTTAACGATCACCTATTGCATGGTAAGCACTGTCAGGTGCAATATTTTTTTATGGAAACCACACTGTCTTCACATACTAAAGTGCAAATATCCATTCCTCTGCATTCATACTCTAACTGATCTATGTCTTCTGCTCTTCAGGTCTGCACAGATCCTGTCTATGCCACTAAACAGATCTTGTTTTATATCTGGCTGCGGCAAGATTGTGCTATTTACAGTTTATCTTTGGCCATCAACAGCTGAGTTATGAAAACATTGAAGAAGTATGTTTAAGTATTGTATCACTCACTACGATGACTGTAACACATTTAGCTCTGACCACACAGCACTATTGTTTCCACACCAGATAAATGCAACAATTACAGAACCTTATTTATCATGTCCTGTAGCTTACAAAGGGCTTGTGGTTTTGTATCACAAAAGCGGGAAGTCCACTACACATTCTGACTGCATTTGTTTGCCTCAGCAATGTACAGATACCCATCAGACTTGTAGGTGTCCTGGTTTCAGCTGGGATGGAGTTAATTTTCTTCTTAGAAGCTGTGCAATGCTGTGTTTTGAATTTGGTGTGAGAACAGCATTGATATCACAGTGATGGTTTTGGTTGTTGCTAGATAATGTTTATACTAAGTCAAGGGCTTCTCAGTTTCTCAGGCCCTGCCAGCAAGGGGGCTGGAAGAGCACAAGAAATTGGGAGGGGACACAGCCAGGACAGCTGGCCCGAACCAGCTAAAGGGGTATTCCATACCATGGGACATCATGCTGAGTGTATATAAGCTGGGGGAAGAAGAAAGAGGCCGAAGGGGGGAATTTGGCGTTATAGCATTTGTCTTCCCAAGTAACCATTACACATGATGGAGTCCTGCTTTCCTAGAGGAGACCTGCCAATGGGAAGTGGTGAATTAATTCCTTGTTTTGCTTTGCTTGCACACATGGCTTTTGCTTTACCTGTTAAACTGTCTTTGTATCAGCCCGTGAGTTTTCTCATTGTTAGTTACTCTTCTGATCCGATCCTCCATCCCACTGTGGCAGGAGGAGCAGCTGCATAGTGCTTGGTTGCCGGCCAGGGTTAAAGCACGACAGTATTGGGCATTACATGACCAGCAACACACATCTCATATATTGTCAATATAACTCTTGCATATGGATGGTGTATCATCAATGCTGAATGCAATAAAATTCTTTGTCAATGCCCAAAATTTATTGCCTTGATTAAATGCATAAAATTTTCTCACAGTTCTGACTTAGGAGTGACTGCAATTACAGCACAGGGTTCTTTGGGGCAATTTCTGAAAGATGTCAGCATTCATGTCTGCTTTCATCATTTTCTCCACAAATGGCTATGGAAGCTGGTAATATCCATCTGTTCTTGCTGCCTCCACCATGGCAATGCGCTCCATAATGGAGTCATCTGTTGTAATGTATCACTTCAGTTGTGTTGTACTTACTACCCATTCATTTAGTAACACATGGCCTGCATTGCAAGAAATGCATACTAGCTCTTACCCATTAATCTTGTTAGTCATTCCGTATCATCTGGAGACTCGTCACCCCCTTATTCAGTGACCTAGATCGTTTATGAGCATGCTGATCATGCTGAGATATGAAAGTCTTAGCTGGTCCCTCTCTCCACTGTGACAACAGATAAGCATAACAACCATTTTCATCTTCTAAATACTGGCACCCATCACATGTATTTTAACTAATACTTAAGGAATTTTATTTAAATGTAAAAATGCCAGAACTAACCACTCTCCTTCTAAATCCTGCCAGCAAGTTTTAAGGGAAAAGAAATTGCACTAAAAAGATTGATTTTATATGCAACCTGGAAATACATGCATGAGACACCAAAACCATGGAAGTACCTCTTCTTGAAAGACCACAGGAACATAAATCCTATTTTGAGAGTCAGAAATGAATGACTAAGGCTAAGAATATGCTTACCTATAGCTCTGGTGAGGGATGAAATCAAACATTCGCTCTCCTGAAGCGAAGGGGAAAAACTCCTGTGGTCTTTAGATGGGATCTCTGGTCATGTTTCGAAGAATGCTGTCATTTTTAACTCTCCCTTCCTGAAATTTTTTTCTAGACCTTTCTTCTGGCTGACATGATCAGGAACACCTGCTAGAATGTGAAAAAACATGTTACTACAAATATTAAAAAGAAGTAAAATGTGACGACTGAAAAAAGACAAAACATGCATTCTGCAAACTCAGTGCGTGTCTCAGGAAGAAGCGGTACCATTTACTGCTGTCAAATCATTGTTTGGCATTATCATTTTATTACTTCATTATTACAATTTATTAGGTTATTAACTCAGAAGATTCTCGTCACAATCTTAAACAGTACAGTGCATCTCCAGGCACACAGCTGCATGTCCTGTTTCAAAAGGTACAACCTTGTTATAGAAAGGAGCTCAGCCAACACCATGCCTTATCACCTCCTCCCCTTCCTTCACTGACCTTGGTGTCTGCAGAAATGTTGCTCTCACATAGTTTCTCTCCTCTCTCCTGGTGGCGCAGATTTTTTTTTCCCCTTTCTTAATATGCTATCACAGAGTCACTACCACTGCCACTGATGGGTTGGCCTTGCCCAGCAGTGGGGCCACCTTGGAGCCGGCTGGCTTTGGCTCCGTCAGACATGGGGGAAGCTTCTCACAGAAGCCACCCCTGTAGCCCTCCACCACTACCAACAACTTGTCGCTACAACATTGCAGGCTTGCATGACACAATCCTCCTGCTCTGATGACAGAAATACAGCTTGCTTTACCCACACTCCCAGCTGGATAATGCGGGCCAGGCAGCTCTGTTTAAATGCTGGTTTGATGCTTTACTAAAGCTCTCAGTATACATCAACAAGGCGCTTCTACAAGGGCTGATCCCAGCCTTTGGCCTGGAGCTCTGCATGGAGCTCGCAGGCAGGGACTGGCTGCTATCGCTGGGGCCAGACAACCCACCTCGCCCTCAGGAACAGCCCCCGCTGCCTCGCCTGCCACCCATCCCTCCAGAAGCCACCCATGAGACTCAGGGGACCCGAGCCGCCTTCTTGAATCGCAGCATTCTGTCACCTTGAAGGGTAAAACCGAAATAGGTATTCAGAGTTCAGAATTACGCTGAGACCAGCCAAAGGGCTGGTTTTGCAGCGAGCATCGCCGGGCTGGAGGCGGGAAGAGGCTGTGAGAGGCCTGAGGCGGGCGCGGGGGCGAGGGCGAGGGCAGGCGGGTGAGGAGAGCCCCTGGCTCGGGCCCGGGCCGGGCCGCCGCCAGAGCCCCGCACGCCGCCGCCGCCGCCCCCCCCGCCGCTCCCGGGGATCGGATGTGCCCGCCCGGGCCCTGCCCTGCCACGGGCGGCCGCTGGGGGCTCCCGCCGCCGCGGCGCGGCCCGCCATTGTCGGGGGCATGGAGGGCGAGAGCACGTCTGCTCTGCTCTCGGGCTTCGTCTTCGGCGCCCTCGCCTTCCAGCACCTCAGCACCGACTCGGACACGGTGGGTGCGGCGGGCCCCGCCGCCGGAGGGGCGGGAGAGGCACGGCGGGCGGGGGGAGCGGAGGGAGGGTCGGCTGCTGGTGCGGGGGCAGCCCGCCGCCGGGCCTCCCACGGCCCCGCCGTGAGGGAGGGTTGCCGCCCGCCGCAGGCCCGCCCCGACCCGGCCGTTGAGGAGGGCCCGGGGCCGTGCCGGGGCAGGGTTGGCAGCGCCCATCCCTCGCCGCTGTAGCGGCGGCTGCTGCCCGTGCTGGTAATGGCAGGAGAGCCGAGGGGGGTCTCTCGAAACGCTGAGATGCGGGCCTGGTGCGGCGGCCTGGGTGCCGGGGCTGCCGGGAAGGCTGCCCGGGCCTGCGGGCCTCGGGGGCGGGCACCGGCTGTGCCGCCGCAGGCTGCTCACCTGTGAATGAAAACACCAGGAATGGAACAGCCGAGTACACATTCCAACCTTTTTTTTCCCCTTAAATACAGGCAGGTACTGAAAAATGAGTGAGAACCTATTCTGTTAAAAACAACCAACCCACGTTCATTTTGACAGCATTTTCCCCCTCCTGAATACATTTACACTGGTAACAGAGAGAAAGTCCTGTTCAATGCTACTGGTAATGCAAATGTGGTTTTTTTTTTGTCTCCCTCTATAAAGGAAGGTTTTCTCCTTGGAGATGTGAAAGGTGAAGCCAAGAACAGCATTACTGACTCACAGCTGGATGATGTTGAAGTTGTTTATACCATTGGTTAGTCTGTCTGCATTTTTTAATACCAATCTTGGTTTCAGGCAGTACATGACTGCTTACAGTTTTGATGAGGGCAGTCAGCACCTTACAGCAAGATCAAAGCTGCTAGATCCTGGGATCCATGTTGACATAAAACAAACATGGAAAAGTTATTTTATAACAATTGATTAAAAAAATTACAATTTTACTGTAGAAAGTACAATAATTTAACAGAAACAGTAGCTCTTAGTTCCTTGAATAGCTCCTCTTTGCCAAACATCTTGTCACAATAAAGTTAACTTAGAGTTTAGAATCCTTATTTGTCTTGGCCATGTTATAAACTCTCCTGGGTTTCAGTTGCCCTGGAAAAATTTGGCTTATTTCAGTGAAGCGAACTGTAATGTGTTAGCATCCATTACCTGCGTATAAAATACTGTGTGTGAAGGCTGCAAACTTTATATATTTCATTGAACAGGTGCCAAATGTGTTTTTCTTTATAGTCTTCACAAGATTCGATTGCATGGGCATTTTCTACTAGCTCTTAACAAAAACATATGTATATGTGCCCACATATTCAACTCCATTTATTTAAAATGCAGTTACACAAAAAGAGAACAAGGTTATACAGTATGGGCCTTCTTTCCAATCTTCCTGAAAATATGGTAGGGAGAACCTGTATGCCTTTTTCTAGTTCTGCTCTAGGATACAATTAAGGTGAACGCTTTCCTCCACTGAGTGCCACAGATGAACTAAAAATGTGGGGAGTTTTTTGTGGTGGCATTGATCAAGTCACCCAATCACCACTTTCTTGTAGGCAGAGTTAGTTCCTCCAAAGCTTGGGGTTTTTTTTAGTTTACTTGTGAAAATGAAAGTAATGGAGACTTTAGGTAAAAAAAGGATTTAGATTGCCATTCGATCACCTACCATTTTTTTTCTGGTAGTCAGTCTTCCAGTTATCATTTGCCCTATGGGTTTCTGTTCTCCAGCTTCATCCTCCTAACAGCATTCATGCCTTGCTGCAGAGCAACTCAAGTGAAATCTTTCATGTTACATACTGCGGTTCTAAACAGAAGGAAGTGAAAAATAAGTGCCCAAATTGATTTTTCACTTGACAAAACATTAAAAATACAGTTTATGTAAGTGGTTCATTCCCTTTACTTTTGAAAAATGTATTAGAATCCTTTTAAAAAATACTTCCTTTCTTAAGCATATTTAATTAGATGTTAATGCATTTGATCTTAAGAAATTATATAGAATTCTTTCTTGGTGCTTCTATCAGATTAATTCTGATCATAGCGTGTAGCATACATCTTGAACTGATGAACCCAGAGTAATATTACCGTCTCTTTCCAGATATACAGAAGCACATTCCATGCTACCAGTTGTTCAGGTAAGAATCTTAATCTTAAGTAAAGGGATACGAAAAAGTTAAAATTCACCCTAACTTGAACCCTTTAGGACCTAAACTTGTATTACATTACTGAGAAAACAACCCAGCTGTAACTACAGTACCCACGTCAACCTCTTGGAATTAAGATGCAAAATGCCTTATGTTATTTCCATGTTGGTTCTGCATGTCTTTTTTTGGTGTTTGTCTATACATATAGAATAGAGGTATAGCATGTTGCAACTTCTGGTGAGTTATACCATACGAACTACAGAATATTGTCAACCTTCTGAAAAAGAACCATTGCTTTTCTAAAAGCATACATTCCAACCCCACTCCCTCAAATAAAAAAAAAAAAGAGAGAGAGAAAGGTAGCATCAGCCATAGACTTGTAAATGGGTCAAGAAAAAGAAACACTTGTTAGCCCCACAGCAGCAGTAGTTTCAAGGACTAATATAGTTACCTCATAGATGGGAACACAGCTGTGCAGGTTTACAACCCTGTAAGGGGAGAATCAGCACGATTTCCTTCTCAAATCCTCCTGAAAACTAATGAACCCAGATATTACTATAAAGGAATTTTGTATCAAATTGACCACATCTTACCATTTCATAGCTGAGAGAACATAGATGCTACCTTTAACTTCTGTCCCAGTAGCACTTGATGCCAGAACAGCATCTGGGCTGTACGAGACCCCCTGCATAGCTATTTGAGTAATGAAATTAACTGCACTGTCCTAGCAGAGAAGCTGTGTCAGCATATCTTTATGCTTACCAGGGGGGGAAAAAAAGCTATTAAAGTGAGATGATTGCTCCACTGCTAGGGAGTACTTATTTCTAACGTAGCATTTTAGGTTTTAACAACAAGAAGTGCTGGGTCCTGGGCTTGGGTCAGAACAACCCCACGCAATGCTACAGGCTTGGGGCAGAGTGGTTGGAAAGCTGCTTGGTGGAAAGGGCCTGGGGGTGCTGGTTGACAGCCAGCTGGGCATGAGCCAGCACCGTGCCCAGGTGGCCAGGAAGGCCAGCAGCATCCCGGCTTGTGTCAGCAACAGCGTGGCCAGCGGGACCAGGGCAGTGACCGTCCCCCTGCACTGGGCACTGGTGAGGCCGCCCCTGGAATCCTGTGTTCAGGTTTGGGCCCCTCGCTGCAGAAGGGACACTGAGGGGCTGGAGCGTGTCCAGAGGCGGGCAGCAGGGCTGGGGAAGGGTCTAGAGAACAAGTCTTACAAAGAGTGGTTGAGGGAACTGGAGTTGTTTAGCTTGGAGAAAAGGGAGGCTTAGGAAAGACCTTATCATTCTACAACTGCCTGAAGGGAGGTTTTAGACAGGTGGGTGTCAAGGGCAAGAGGAAACGGCCTCAAGTTACACCAGGAGAGGTTTAGATTGGATATTGTGAAAAAATTCCTCACTGCAAGGGCGGTCAGGCATTGGAACAGGCTGTCCAGGGAGGTGGTGGAATCACTGTCCCTGGAGGCGTTTAAAAAACATGTAGATGTGGTGCTTAGGGACATGGTTTTGTGATGGACTTGGCAGTCCTGGGTTAATGGTTGAACCTGATGATTTTAAAGGTCTTTTTCCACCCTAAATGATCATATTTTGTCTTCTAATTGCCCTAATTTTCTTCTAGCTTTTATAATTCTGCAGGAGAACTGAATGAAGTTGCCTTGAAGAAAATACTATCAGGCTGTAAGAAGGTATTTTATTTTCAAACCTAAATCTTACCAAGGAGCTCACTCAAATTTTGAGGGCTGTTTTGGATACCTCTTGTACCAAGCTTTTTTTTTCTTTTTTAAAACTTGTATGTAGTCCCTCACTGCTGGTCAAGGCACCTGCATCATGTTTTCCCCCTGAAAGATGAGTTTAGGTTATTTTTTACTAGGGTTTGCTTACGTATATGTCACAACTTCATTTCTTTCTTATTAATTTCTCAAGTGAACAGTTCAAATATCCCAAAGGAATTCTACCAATTTCTACCTTGAGATCAGTTGAGGTCAGCTTATTCAAGCAGTTAAGCACCACTTGACCAAAAAAATGCATCTTCTCCAAAGAACAAAGTTTCACAAAGGGAAAGTAGAAGCTGGAAAGAGACCAACAGCAAAATAGCACAACAAAGTTTTCAGCTTGAGAACAAACTCAGAAAACAGGCCAGTTCAACATGTGGTTTTGAAAGAAAGAAGCTGTCACACTGGAATTAGGCTTTGATGTTCTAAGGGTTTCAGGTTAACTACCTGCTTGAATATGTATTTATCACCAAAGAATTCAGATTTGTGACTTTGTACTGAATCATCTTAATTTGCTTCAATGTGACACCAGGGACAACATGATTCAACAGTAATAATAAATTTTCTTTTGCCTGCAGAGTGTAATAGGATGGTACAAATTCAGACGTAACACAGACCAGACCATGACATTCCGGGAAAGACTTCTTCATAAGAATTTACAGTCACACCTGTCAAATCAGGGTCTTGTATTCCTTTTATTAACCTCTAGCGTGATGACAGAAAGCTTCTCTACTTACAGACTGGAACATGCTTTACATCGGCCACAAGAAGGGTAATTTGTTTTTTCTATAGTTTTAATAAAGCAGGAGCATAGCATTTGGAACAGGTGGGGGTTTTTTCTTTGTTGGAACTGAATTAGTTAAGACTGTTTTATTTTATCCTTGAAACTTACACATTAAGTAAGATTACTCCTTATATTGCTACAGCCCAGCTGAAACCTTACCCTGGAGTTCTGTTCAGGGATTTGCCTTTATAACTGTCTGTAGTGCCAGTGTCAACATGCAGACACTATTAGTTCATCTGTGCACATAGACCATTCTTGGTAAGTTTGGGTTTGTGTATAGGACTTCAACTACACATGGTGTTCACCTTCACCTATCATTGAAATATTTAAATTGGTGGTAACCTCCAGTTATCTTCAGAGACATGCTGCCCATAAGCTAGGCTTGACAAGCAAGTATTGCATTATTGCATGACTTGTACTCAGAAATGGGGGGAAAAAAAAACCAGCTCAAGCCTCTTGTTGCTCTTGCAGTTTTCCTTTAGCCATAAGTAGTCATCTGTGTGTGATACAATACATCCAAGCAAGAACTATACTGTCAACTTTCATCTGGCTTAATGGTCAAGAACCTTTAACTATCAGAGAGGCCTCTGTGTGTTAAAAAGTCATGTTTTCATACTCCTGCTTTTTAAGTCTTTTCCAGAAAGTTCCTCTGGTGGTTACCAACTTGGGTATGGCAGAACAGCAAGGTTACAGAACAGTGTCTGGTTCCTGTGTATCTTCCGGGTTTGTCAGAGCAGTAAGACAACACAGGTACAATATATGCCACATTTACTGTTAGCTGTAGCCTTCAGTTAAGTATAGTTATCTTTAAAAAGTTTTTTTTAAATGCTTTTGCAAATGCTACAGCCGTACCCTGCTCGCTTGTTGACCAGTTTCCTCCAATTATTTACCTTTCCAAGCTACTTGGAAATTAATCCAGGCCCATACTTAGCCACCAGGGCAGCTGTTTGTCTCAACACAGGCACCTAGTGTTGAAGCTCAAAATGCTTCTTTATTCATTATAGCTCCTACTAAGCAAGCACTGGGATCATTAACTTGCAATTATACAATCATATTCTTGGTCCACAGGTCACAGTTCTTTTATGAAGATGGATCCTTAGAAGAGGTTCATAAGATAAATGAGATGTATGCCACCTTGCAGGAGGAACTGAAGGTAAGTCGGGCATGCCTGCCAATACAGTTACAATTACAGATTTCAGCAGTACTGCAGAAGAAAGTCAAGCAAAAGGTACACCATGTTGCACCACATGAGAAACAAAGCTGTGTCTTGGAAAAGCATATTGAAAGATCAGTGAGTTCAACTTACTATTAGTAGCCATATACTAAGTTCACAAAGTTGAAGCCTTGAGTTTCCATTTGATCAGAAGTACACTAATAAATCCTCAAGTCCACTAATAATTTCTCACAAGAAGATTATTTTGAAGGAGTACTATCTGTAGTTTGTTAGATCTTCTTTGCTTAGTTTGGAACAAATAAAATGTCTTGCACCTCATTCAGCACAAGGTTCAACACAACACTACTTTGTATCCAGCTTGAAGTCATGAGTACCTTTAGGGATTTTGCAACAAGGTTAAAGTCACTTCCTTGAATACTGTTAATTCCATCAAATGCCTTTTCCTTGCAGAAAATATGCTCTACAGTAGAAGTCAGTGAACGATCTGTAGAGAAACTCTTAGCAGAGGTGAGCCAATTAAAAGAAGAAATAAAGCGGAAAAAGCAACAGAGTTGTTCAGGTAAGTGAAATAAATGTAATGCAAATCTTAGTGAGACTTCCAAAGTTGTTTCAACTTGCAGCAGCCAAAACAATTGTGTTAGAAGTGTGCAGAAGGGACTGCAATTCTCGCGCTTTTTTTTTTTTTTTTTTCAGAAGACAGAGATGACCCAGGAGAGCCAAAGGAGAATGTTCTCCTTTGTCAGGCACTGCAAACATTTTTCCCTAATTCTGGATTTCAGACATGTATTGTTTCCTTCAAAGGCCAACAGATATCCAAGAACTGCTGTAACATTGACCATAATATTAATGTCATAGACAAACTGACTCTTATGGTAAAGGAAAGAGACTTCACTGAAGCTGAAACAAGACACCTAGCCAAGCGTAAGGTCAGAGGGACCATAACAGGATCAAAGTCATTCAAGAAATCCAGATCACTGCACCTTCACCAAAAATTACTTCAAGACCAAGAGGACAGTGACCAGGAAAGGAAGTTTATGCTGATGAGCACTGAAACAGATGAGGACATCTTTGAAAAGGGAGACACAAATGAAATCTCACTCTCTCCTACTTTTTGATCTGTTAATGATTTGTCCAGATGACTTTGCACCAAAAGCTACTGCCAGCATATTCAAGTGACATATCATTTTATAGCAGGGATGAAAATAACAGTGCGTTTTTGCAAAACATACAGGTGGTTTGTTGTTTTTTTTATTCCAGTGCACAAATCCTGTCT
Source organism: Falco rusticolus (assembly GCF_015220075.1). Lineage (NCBI taxonomy): Eukaryota > Metazoa > Chordata > Aves > Falconiformes > Falconidae > Falco > Falco rusticolus. The sequence continues at coordinate 109,955,356 of NC_051187.1, read as the reverse complement.
GGCATAGAGACAAATTGGATGACATTCCCTCATTTTGCCTTCTAGAGTTAGATCTGTGTATTCTCTCTCAGGGTTTGAAGATTGCACTAGCAGCATGTTAGCAGTCATAACTAGTTGTCACATACTGCCTCAGAGAAATACAAACCGAAGCTGCTGTTGAAGGAGCAGTACTACCCTCAGCAGAAGCTGAGGCAGGGAGCATCAAATGAATACAGGTAACATGCTTAACAGAATTAGCCATCTACATGAAGTGCCACAATTTAAATACTTCAATTTATCCTTACATGTCCAGCACTTGTTTATTTTCCCCTCCCCCTTCCAATCCAGCAAGGGAAAATACAGCCACCTCAACTTTAGCAAGACTTGTAAGCAAAGTGGTCCATACAGCTCCCAATTTCTGTTGCTGCTTTCATCTTTCATACTTCCTTCAGACAATGAATTTCAGAGACCTGACACTTCATAAAAAAGCAGCTGACACCCACCCTTCAGTCAGTGATGCATTATGTTAGCCAACCACATTTCCAGTAAACAAGTATATAAACAAGAAAAGTAGATTTATTGTTTATTTCTTTACAGTGTGTTACTCTGAATACTTGATATTACATATCTTGGGGTCTGTGAGAAATGATGGGCTCTTGTACATAACTGGCATAAATCCTGTAGAAAGATAAAATGGAGGTTTTCTTAATAGAAAAGTAGGCTTGACTTGGAAAACTCAAAAGCCTTATCATACTTACCAAACACATGAGCTCTTTTAATGGCTTTTGTAATTTCCTTCTGCTTCTTGTTGCACAAACCTAAAGAGATGAATCATTTTTAGTCTCTTAAATCAACAATAACCAAATCATTAAAGGGTGAAAGGCATGTTACTGACAGCTCCTTCTAGCTTTGTGTGTCTTCCTACACTAACACACGTGCTTATACTGTTAAATACAAAATACGTATAATTAAGGTATATTTTCATTCCTTTATGCATACTACTAAGAATAATGCTATTACAAAATGTATAGAGTTAATAGTAGTTATTTGGAAAAATAGCTGATATACAGTTACTTTACGAGTCTAAGAAGAACATCTAATAAGAACATTAACCAGTAAATTATTTAATTTAATACTTCACATACCTGTTATATGCCTGCCGTAAATGCAGCCAGTGTGCGGAGAAACAAACTGGGAAAGAAGCTATGTAAAATTCAGAAATCCAAAGTGAGTTTAAGAACTTTTTTCAGAGAGCATTAGTTTATTTTACTACTTGCATTTTATTTTTTGGGGTTTTATTTGTTTTTACAAAACTCAGTTCTACCTAGAGACAAGAAGTATGGCTTGGAGCTAGACAGTATTTTATGTGCCACATCATTTAAGCTATATCACAGTGGAATTGGAATCAAAGACTCTTTGGTAAATAACAAAGTCGTAACACCTGCATATAGGATTAGTAGATGAACAGCTTATCACAGCTACATTATTTGACTTTTATCTGCACACATTCTTACTCTTAAGTTTTAAACCCCTACACAGATAATTTTTTTTATTTTTGTGGACTTCCTACACGCATATTTAAATATAGTGAACTAGTTACCTTCATCTAAGGACAGGTATTTTCAAACTCACCTGCACATTCTTATAGTCCACATTTATTCCACATAAGACACATCTTTTTGGAGGTTCTTTATAGGGGTTCTCCATTTGTATGGGCTGAAAGTAGAGAATTAATATAATCTGTAAGCTTCACAAGAATATAAGGAACATATATTATTTTTATCCTTTGGGCAAAACATGCCTTGGAACCAAAAGCAGTATTTAGTGCGTTACTGAAGTTTTTCCAATACCTTTATCTCCATTTCTCTACACAGTGTTCAGTACCTAGCAATCTAAATGGTGTCTCACTGCTACACAGCCTTTTAAATCTCAGTAATAATGACAACGTAACAAGTCACTTAAAGCAATCAGTAGGATAGTGCTTACACCCTTTACTTGGAAGGCAGTATCTACAGAAGCTGGTAGTAAGGTAGTTCTGTCTAAGAAGCCACAAGGCTTTCCTCAAAATAAAATCAAAGCAAATGGCCCGAGGGAGCTCCTGCCCACACACACACTTTAACAGGGAGGTTCCCAAAGGCCTCCCAAGCCTCACAGCACACCACCCAGCACCAAATCCTTGCAAGACATGAGCAAAAGGAGAAACTGTTTTTGCAGACATAGCTGGAATTTGGGCAAAAAAATGTTTTTTAAGGTTTTCACTGGTACCAGACAATATGTTCTTATGACATAACAACTATACCTACTGCATTCTCTCAGGTTTTCCCAGCTATATACAGGAAATCAGTTAGTACTGCCAAAGGTTTTTTACTCCAAGTTTGAGTTACTGAGAGTTGCTTTAAGTGACCGCAGGTAGATACAGGGCTACAGAGCTCCAGCACCCGGTGACAGACAGACACAGACACACCCCCCAGCACCCGGTGATATGCCCCCACCCTCCCCCTCAGTACTCGGTGATATGCCCCCCCCAGCACCCGCGGGGTACTGCTGGGGCCTCACCTGGTCGGACGGGTCGAGCGACCGCTCATGCTGGAGCCGCCGCGGCTGCTCCCACAGTGCCGCTACAAGGTAAGAACGATAGGGTTAGCGATAGCACGGCGGGAGAAGCGGCCGCGCACACACCCCCACCCCGAGGGGCACGGCCGCTCATCTGACAGGGGAGGGACGAGGAAGCAGAAGGAACACACCCGGCATCAGCCGGCGCCAGGGACTCCACGTCCCCACCGCCCGCGCCGCCATGACACCCTCCACAGTGCCCCGCCTCGGCCGCCCCACTTCCGCCTGCGCGGACTCGCGGTGCACGAGAGCGATGGCTGGCCAATGGGGCCCGGCCTGCCCTACTTGAGGCAGGCGATTGGCCACCACCTGCCGCTCTACCGGGGTAGCGCGCGGCCGGAAGCGATGCTGCGGCGACTGGCTGCGGGGAGCGCGGCGGTGCGGGGTGTCCGCTCTCCTCATGGCGGCCCTGCCTTCCCCTGGGGGCTCGGCTGGCGCTCGCCGTGCCCTGCCGCGACTGTGACCGTCTCTGCGCCGCTTACGCGCAGCCCCAGCCTCGGGGTGGAGGCTGATAGCCCTGCAGTGGCACGAGGCGGTGGTGATGGCCGAGCCCGGTCCCGCAGTACGGAGGAAGAGCTGCCCCGGCTCTGTGCGCAAGCGGCGCCAGGCCCTGGTGCCGTGTAGTACTGTCTGCTCGCCGGTGGCTTGCAAGAAGCTGAGCTCCGGTGGTGAGGGGCCCGCGGCAGAGGCCACGGTACGGGGATGGCAGGGTACGGGCATTCTGACGCTAGGCGCTGTGGCGGGGTGGCTGAGCCCAGGCCGAGCCTGTGGGACACTGACCGGGGAGGGCCTTGCTTTGTGTGAGAGGGGATGCGTTTTGGCCTTCACTAAAATACATCACTACTGAGTAGGTATGCAGGCATCATGTCTGCTTGTAGATTGCTGTTCCGTTGAATTAAAGTATGCATTGCTTTAGAGTTAAGCTGCATTTTCCTCACAAGCAGTGTCAGAAAAACACTTAACTGTCTTGTTAAGTTGGAGAAGAGTTAAATTGCATCTGATGTGTGTGGTGTACAAGTTATGCTTGCCCTCTTTGGTGTTACTTTGGGGTATTAATACTTGTGTTTTTTTGCAGTGTAGTAATGATAGTGAAGAAGACATGTTTGGCGACTATGACAGCTTTTATGGAAATGATTCTTTGCTAGCTCAAATTGATGATACAGAGCACGAACACCTACAAGATAAAAATAAGGATATTAAAGCAGACGGAGAACTCATACTTGGCAATCTTCAGTCAGGAATTTACCAGGAAAAGGACAATTTTTCTACTTCAGAAAATATGGTTATCCTTAAAGCTGACAAAGAGGATGCTTTTGAAATGAACAGAAACGACCTGTTAGACAGCAATCAAGAACCAACTGAATCTATTTCGGATGACTTGCCATCATCACAACTTTTGTATTTTGCAAAACTGAATGAACTTTCTTCTGGTTCTAGAACATCTCCACTCTCAGAGAGAAAGCGTAAATGTAAGAAGTCTTCAGACAAAATCAGGAGTCCGTTGTCTTTTTATCCTGATGATGAACACAGGAACAGACCTACTGACTTGTCCTCACACTCTAACTGTGCTTTATTTAAAACTGACAGTCTCAAAGATAATCTGAAAAGTGCTATGACTGGAAATGCCAAAGCTCAGACTCTGCAGGTCTCTAAGACCAAGCAGCTTAAAGAAGCTGTTTTATCTGAAGAGATTTGTGTTGCTAGGAAAACTATTGAATCATCTTCTGTTGATATAGGCCCTTTTTATGGATTACCTAGCAAAGTTAAAGATCTATTCAGACAGTTTCGAGGGATTGAAACACTTTATGGTAATGTAACTAATGTTTTGTTGGAAAAAAATTGCTAGTGAATTATTGCCTATTTTACCTATTACACTGTAAAAATACTTAAGGTAATATTTATTGTAAACATGTTAAGAAAGTTGTTTTATTAAGTGGTTATTCTTGGTTTTTAGGTGGATGGGAAAGGTTGATATGGCTTAAAGAGTACTTTGTAAGGCTCAATCACCAAAAGCTTTTAGCAGTTTATTGAAGAAAAATAGACGCTAGTCTTAAAGTATTCTATATCAAACACAAATATTTTGATACTGGTTAACATGGCCCTGGAGGCTGCTAATAATTCTTTTTTAATTTTGCAGAATGGCAGCATGATTGCTTAATGTTAGAATCTCTGCAGCAAAGAAAGAATCTAATATACTCATTACCAACCAGTGGTGGAAAAACACTTGTAGCAGAAATAATAATTCTACAAGAATTACTCTGCAGGCGGAAAGATGTTCTCATGATCCTGCCATATGTTGCCATTGTCCAAGAAAAGGTCTGGATACAGTGTTTCTGATACTGCTTATCTTTTGTGATATACCTTGTTATTTGTCTGGTTATAATACTAATTCTTGCAAACTCAATGATTTTCATAGATAGATGGTGGTGAGTGACTTCTCCTAGATGCTGCTCTGAGGGTCAGTAATATTGCAATAAAAGACTTAAATTGAGGTGAAGATGCTGCATTATAAAGTGTGTTGGATTTTTGAAGTAATAGCTTTTTGCAATGTTACATATAGTTCTGCAGTCTTAGAGCTGTACTCCCCAACTTGCTAAAGAAATGGTCTTGAAATAAAAACTTAACAATTTTTTTGATATAAAGGAAAAGTTAATTTTAGAGAACAGATATAACCCAAGCTTGATAATTTTTGTAAGCACTTCAGCTTTACAATTGGAAAAGGTAATCGTAGCTCGTGTGTTTTCAGGATTTCAGCCAGTTCATTGTGATTTGTGTTGGTTGAGTTCTTGAGGCAGGTCTGAAATCTGAAAGGAGTGTGAGTTTGTTCTCTAATTGATCTTTGGGTTTTTACAGGTTAGGGGGTTATCAAGTTTTGGGATAGAATTGGGTTTCCTGGTTGAAGAATATGCAGGAAGTAAAGGAAGATTTCCACCCATCAAGAGGAGAATAAAAAGGTCTCTTTATATTGCTACTATAGAAAAAGGACATGGTCTAGTGAATTCTTTAATTGAAACAGAGAGAATTGATGACCTTGGTCTGGTTGTAGTAGATGAGGTATGCTACAAGATTTATTCATATTTATAATATGCAATTTTTTTATATTTACAATATGCAGTTATTAGCAAAGAGCAGTTTTTTGATTACTTGGGGGTTTTGTGTACTTATCAAATTATTACTAAAGTTTTTTCTGTATTGATACATAATTTCGTAATACTTAAATCATTTTTCTTTAACTGAAGCATTTGCTGCTATATCAGGACAATAGATTCTATTTTGAGAGATCTACTGTGTTAGTGGTTGGTGTTGCATTACTTAGTAACTGCTTGTCAATTAGACATCTTTAATGGATTAGAAAAAAAAAGAATTAATTTTAATCATACTGAATGTATTTATGAATCCCAGAACTGAACTCCTAAATGTGAAGCCTTAATACTTTGCCTCTGGTGTTAATAATCACTAAATGGAACATCAAAAAAAAACCAAACCAAAACCAAGTTACATTTAACTGTGACAATTGCCCTTTAGTCTCCTTTTTAGTAGTGTGGCTGAGTTGTGCTTCTAAGGGTTGTTTGTGGGGTTGAATCACAATGTGTTACATCTAACAGAAATGTTTAATTTATGGAATGATTCAGGCTGACTGGCCTTACTTTAGCCTAATAGCTTCTAAACACAAGGCAGCTTAAGAGCTAACTTCTATTTTTTCTGAAAGTAGCTGGCTGCTACAAAATTTTTGATGTTAACTTGCCCTGTAAGTGTTGCTTAACACTGTTTACAATCAAAATCACTTTATACTGGTTGCTACAAAGATCTCCGCACTGTTTACTGTCAGGAGTTAACTGTTTATATCAGTTATGGTCTAGTTAAATGGAAGGTAGATCTTGTTATCTATGTTTGCTTTTGGGTCTGTTTTTCTGTGGCTCTCAAGTGTTATTTCAGTGAGGCTGTACCTCTGGAAGAGCTTAGCAGTCAAAATTTACCAGAGGGGTGTCATGAAGAAGCTCAAAAACCACATTCCTGTAATATTTGTTTAGGACTACATAATTTGATTTGTTTTGTAGAAGTATTCTAAACTTAGTAATATTCTTGCATTTTCTTTTTCCTTTCTTTGCACAGTTGCATATGCTGGGTGAGGGAAGCCGTGGAGCAATGCTGGAAATTACTCTTGCAAAAATTCTTTACAGTAGTAGTAAGTCATGGCTACACTTAATGTTATTAAAATATTTTTGTGACAGCATCTCTAGGGAGAAGCCCTACTTTAGCTTTCTGGATTTGTGGTGTTCTGGCTGCTTTTGAAAAGCATGGTATGACTCCATGCAGTAACAGTGTTTACTTGTTTAAGTCTTAATCAGTTGACCCTGTAATGATGGGCTGGATGCTTTTGAAGCTTTTTTGATACTACTTCTCCAATTAAATGCTTCCATAGAGGAGGATTCCTTTTTTTATGTTTACATCTCGGGTAATATTTCTTAGCTATATCCCCCTTCAAACCTGGTACTTTGGTATTTAAAAAGATTAATGATGGAGGCTTATAAATTAGATACTGAGCAGAAGTGTTAAAAATTGTGAACATGGCAATAAATTCATGTCAGTTTCTGTTTTACAGAAAACACGCAGATCATTGGCATGAGTGCAACTTTAAATAATGTTGGAGACCTGCAGAAGTTCCTGCAAGCGGAGTACTATACTAATAATTTTAGACCGGTCTGTATGCAAAAATACCATCAATTAGTAAAGAAGATATTTGGCTTTAAAACTATAGCAAATCTGTTCAGGATTGTATTGCAGCTTTTGTGTTTAATTTCATGCTGTAGTGTAATATGATGCCTGCTACTGTTGGCAATTGTACCAGTACAATAAATAACACTATGCACAAATGCAGGTACCTTTATATTGTTGTGTTAAGCCATTTGTGTCATTTTATCTAAATCAATTTCTAAATTACAGCTACTGTGATAAATCATTGCAGTTCATTTGATATAACTAGAATCTGTACTACTGGTACTTGAATGATGTCATGACAATGGTTTATGGATAGTCCATGGGATATAATATTTGTCATTCTTTGTTAAAATTAGACATTTTCTCAAGTCAGATAATTAAAACAAATTCACTTAAAAAAAAAAAATCTTACTGGAGTAGAGTCTGTGCTTGTCTACATGGAAGTATGTATATGAAATGCGATGCTTAAAAAAAAACATGAGCTGTACATCAGTAATAGCTTAATCTTTAGAGAAGGTTTGGTAATTCAACTAAAGTTTTTGTTTATGGCTTATGTCTTCCTAGGTAGAATTAAAGGAATATGTAAAGATAGGAGGCACAGTTTATGCAACTGACAGCAAAACAGAAAGTGGCTTTACTTTTTCGCGTTTCCTTAATTTCAAGGTAAGACTGAAGTGCTTATAACTAATTCAAAGAAACTATGAAATGTATTATTTTTTACACTGATTTGTTTACAGAACTTTTACTGAAGAAATTACTTAAACATGGTCATTCATTTGTAATACTTACGAGACAGAAAATAGTAGGCTTTGGGGAGGGAAAAGGCTGTTAAAATAATGAGCACTCAACTTTATTTTTCACTACTTTACAGCTCATTAAAAGATTTCTTCAGTATTTTGACATGTGAAGAGCAATGAGTTTGAGTGTTCCAGATAAACAATGCTTTATGGTTTGGGATAAATTTCCTCAATAGTTGATCACTCTTAGATGATACCAAAAGACGACATCTCTTTTTGATTTTTGTCAGTTTATTACTGCCTTGTAAGGATTCATTTCAACCTTTAAAAATAACAGTGTGTGTTATGGTAGGCTGGCAGTAGCACAAGTAACATCACTATGGTGTTGCTGTAAAGAAATTGTAGTATTAAGAGGAAGAAGCAAAGCATTCAATTCTTGCATCCGTTTATCCCTCAGTTAAAGATGTCTTAAACTTTCAAGTGAGGATTAGGAGAAAAACTTCTTCTACAACTTCTTACAATTGTCACATTAAAGCAAGTGGGAGTGTTCTAGTGAAGGTTGAGAACAGGTATTGAATACTTGGTTTCTGAATTAATTTCTGTGTTTAAATGTTTGTCAATCTGTGATAGTATTCTAGTAATCTGCAGAAAGCAGATCCTGATCACATCGTTGCACTGGTTACTGAAGTTATTCCTAAATATTCCTGCCTGATCTTTTGTCCCACTAAAAAGAACTGTGAGAATGTGGCTTCAATGGTGTGCAAGTACCTCAAGAAGTAAGTGTGTCGTGACTTTTTAGTTGTATATGGAATAATTGGTCAGAAGTTAGGAATTGTCTTCACTAGTTTACAAGTGATTTTCCTTGGTTATCAGATGTAAGTACTTTTAATATGGGATCATGTGGAGTTCCTGACTGCATAAAGGATGGCAAACTGCTCAAGGCTCATTAAACAAATGTTTTAGAAAAAAAAATATTTTTTTTAAACAAACTATTTGAAAAAAATGGTTATTTGAGGACTAATAATGAAGAAAAAAGGAAAAGCTTACTAAATTAAGCTAACCTTGTGTCCCTTTGGCACTGGTCTCTGCAAGCTTAGGAGACAAACATTCTTCTCTATAGCCTGGTATTTGATCATGTGTTACTAGTTGATTATCTCTGTTCCATACCTACTTTGTGAATGTAAGTTTTACAATGTAAACCAGGCTTTGTTAATTAAAGGAAGTAAGACTTAAGTTTGGTTTCATTTAAATGTGGTTTGATCAACTCATAATGGTCTAGCAAGTTACATTTTGTGTAGGAAGAAATTAAACAAAACTCCTCCCTTGCTATCAAAATTGAAACCATTTTTGATGTATCTATAATCTTCACTATAAGCTGATACTGTCCCTATTTCTGTTCTTCAGTGTGCTCAATACCCACACCCAGTCAGTATTTGGTCCTTTCTGTACCTGCGCTTACAAACAAGAAGAGTTCTGTTGCAACTTAATCAGTCTCCTGTGTATTGCTGTTTTAAAGTTACTAGAAATAACTGTTTCTCTAACCTACATTAGAGGAATGGATAATGAACAGAAATAGACAGTAAGCATGTCTTGATATTTTTTTAAAATAATTAATGATTGATCAAAGTCTGAAGAAACACTTTTCCTCCTAGAGAATTTAGAGCTCACAGGGAGAAAGAGAAACAAGATCTCATCAAACACCTCAAGAACATTGGAAATGGAAGTATCTGTTCTGTTCTGAAGCAAACGATCCCTTACGGCATTGCCTATCACCATAGCGGCCTGACAAATGATGAAAGGAAAAGTGTAGAGGAAGCATATTCTGCGGGTGTCCTGTGTCTACTTGCTTGCACAGCTACTTTAGCTGCTGGAGTCAACCTGCCAGCTAGAAGGTTAGTAACTGGAACATATTTCATTGTTACATTGATGTTTGCTTTGTGAAAAAAATTGCTTTGACAACTTGGAAACGTCGGTGCTGTTTAAAGTATGTTTCTGCTTTTACTAGCAAATTGGAAGTGTAAGGGGTTTTGTGTTCAACTCGGGACAAGAGTGCAACATTGTTACATAGGAAATATCAATCTGTAGCAAGTCCCTTAGAATGCATAACTGAAGAATACTTACTTAAATGGATTAAGGAAACGCTTCAGTATTTTAGTAATGTTATCTAGAAAAACAAGGAATTCATGGTGGTTTCTTTACATGTGGTCCTAAGAACAATGTTTAAATTGTAAAATAAATCGTTTCTAAGGAAATGATTTTGAATGTGTTTTAACGCAAAAATGTGTTATCTTTTCTTATACAAGTGCTGATGATACATGGCTTCTGTACTGTGTATGGCCAACAACTGTTTGCCAAGAATCCAGTTTTGTGTGCGTGTATGTTGGAATAATGTGTCTGAGGGGAGAAAAAAATTCATACAGACAAGTGTTGTCTTTCTAGCATATAGCTGATATATGGTCAGTGTTGCTTAGTAGAGTTTATATCTCAGTAATTTTCTCTCTTAAACTCAAGCCTTTGAATAGATCTAAAGACGAGTTCCAAAGGTTCTGCTAAACATAATAAACATGGCTTATCATTCAATAAGCCTTAAATTGTAAATTGTGTTGATTTACACAGCTGTTCAAACAGGTGCATTTGATTTTTATTAGTTGCTGAGCAAGGAGCATATATAAAGAATGCATTTGTAAAATTTTATTGCTACTTTAATAATTCTAATGTGCAGCATAAGTTACTGAAGATTTCTTTACAGGGTTATTCTCAGAGCTCCTTATGTTGCTAATGACTTCCTGAAGAAGAACCAATATAAACAAATGATTGGCAGAGCTGGTCGAGCTGGTATTGACAGTGCTGGAGAAAGTATTCTCATAGTGCAAGAAAAAGACAAACACTTGGTAATTTTTACAAAGCTGTTGGTAATTTAAATTGTTGGATTAATCTACTGGTACAAACGGGAAGAGCTGCCTGTCTTAATTTTTGTTCACTTAACATTGCAAATATTTGACTTATATAGTAATACCTATAAACTACATTTATGTGGGTTTTTTCATATGTGAACTGTGAACTTCAGATGTCTGCGCTTACTTCCTTTATAAAGCTGAGCCATGCATATCACTATCTTAAAAATATTTTTTTTAAAACTAATGAATAAGTATTTTCCCTGAACTAGTATGTTTCTTGCTCTTTATAGGCTCAGCGTTTAGTTAACAGTCCTTTGGAGAACTGTTACAGCAATCTTCTGCTGGAGTTGACCAAGGGAATGCACAGCCTGTTGTTGTCTTTGGTTGGACTGAAGGTATTGGTTGACTCTTCTCTGTGAGTAACTTAAGTGCTTGGGAATGGAAGGAAAAGCTTCTCTATTGATTCTATAGAAAAAAACCCAGACTTCTAAAACAGATGGCCTTACAAGTTCAGAACAGCTTCTGATCAAATAAGGACAAGGATTTGATTAGTCTTTTAATTTAACTCCGTTACCAAGTAATCATGTAACATGACGATTTCCTTATGTGTAAAAGCCAAAATTATATCTACCTTATGGTTCATTACAGTACTAATAATGTTTCCATTTCTGATACTAGATTCAAAATACCAACAGAAACAGTGGAAACAAATTAACACGCAGTAGCTAGAATAGTGGAATAGATGGAGACCAGTCTCATTAGATCCATCATAGACTGTCTATTGTTCTGTTGTCATCTATTTCTGTAGAAACACATGAACAGGATATCAAACTGCTGCTCCATTCTGTAAATTTTTTCATATAGCTTATGAAATATGTGAAATGACCACTTTAAAGATGCTAATTGCTTACAAAACTGATGCAGATAGCAGTTACCCGTGAGGAAGTCAACACTTTTATGTGCAGTACCTTGCTGGGTGTTCAGCAGCATCTGCTATCTAAAGAGAAGAGCCTCTCAGAGGTAATTAAAGATGGACTAGAACACCTAATAGAAAAAGGACTCCTGGAAGGAAGAATGTCTGGGAAGAACCGCAATTCCAAATATACGTTAACAATCACACCGTTGGGTAGAGCTACATATAAAGGTAAGACTTCTTTTTTTTTATTCTTGTTATAATCTATTTCAACAAAACCTTTCATCTCAGCCTTATCTCAATTTGATATGCTTTCCCATCTTGTCTGAAACTACAATGAAAAATAAGTTGTAGAGAGACAGTTTTGATTTACTAAATTACGTTCATCCCCATTTTCGGTCTAGCACAAGTAGTGCACGACTGAACATGATAGGAATGAAGTGTCATAACAGTGGTCGCAATGGAAGTAAAACCAGAACTGTACCCCTAAAAGATGGAAAGATTTGTGTTGGGGATTTCTTGACCTAGAGGGAAGCTTGAGAGAAGGAAGTATATGACATGTAGACCAATTGCAATAGGGAGTATATCAGAAAGTTCTGATATACGCAAAAAGATAAGGGGTGTGGGATGCAGTTGGAATAGGATGAATCTCTGAAAGATTCCTTCAGTCTACGAGATTGTTCCAGGATTTCATTAAAGCCAAGGCAATTCACAAACATTACAAAACCACACACAGAACAGACTGCCTTTCCTCAGCTCCGTTTAACTGCTCGTGTTAGAGTAATTATTCAAGTTACATTTATTTTTCTTCAGTTCATACAGTATAACTAGCTTTGATGGAAGATAAAGGAAATATTGATTCTATGTTAAAGTCTGTTGCACTTAACTCTGTATGCCTGTTTAAAATTGCAATACGTTGTGTGCTTATTATAGGATCTATAGACTTGGCATACTGCAATCTTCTTTATAGAGAATTGAAGAAAGGTTTGGAAGGGCTGGTTCTTGAGAGCAGTCTTCATCTTCTGTATCTGACAACTCCATATGATCTGACTTTTAGCTGTAACCCGGACTGGATGATATATTTGAGACAGGTGAGAATTTACTAGCAAACATGCATTGGGGCATGTAGTAATTCTGCTTATTAGATTTTAAGTAAGTTTGTACACATAGGAAGTTTAGACAGTAGGTAACAGCTTGATGAAAGTTAAGATATGCTACTTTATTTTAGTACCAGGGCAGAAGTGTTTTCCTGAACTGCATAAAAATCTAGAGTTCTCTTTCGCATTTATAGTGTTTGACCCTGTTTGGGGGAAACAGTGATGTGAAACACTTCTCTTGAGTTGCCAGCACTCCAAATCCTGACTCTAACCTTGGTGCTAGTGTTGCTGTCATCAGAGTCTGGTTAATCTCAGACAAGACTTTCCTATAAACTAGTTATATGTAACCACATAGTCTTGCAAGAAAGCCACTGTTAAATTAATCAATAGACATATTTAGCTTCGGATGCTTGCTGATTTAATCTGTAGTTTAGGAAGCAAAATCCACTAGAGGATATTAAGTCTTAATGTGTTTTATATCTAATGATTAACACCAGCCATGACTGCAACTATTACACTGTGACCAATACCTTCCTACAGATTACTATGCTTTTGTCAGACTTAGCAGCACAGTCCATGCTCTGTGCAACTACTCTTTTCTATGAAGTGTTGTAAAGTACAGGTAGTGCTAAAATCTATATTTTCTTAAAATGTGGCATTCGGAGATGGACAGTTACAGATAAACAAGTAGGCAGAGAAGCTGCAGATCTGACTGTCTAGTAACTAGCCTAGTGACAAAGTACTGCATAGAGATATTGAAAAACACTGTTTCATTTTGAGTAACAGATTTGTGTTTTCTATAATATTAAAATAAATATCTGAAAGTTCTTTATAAATTTTTACTTTAGTTCAGCCAGCTCAGTGCAGCAGAGCAAAAAGTAGCAGATATTTTGGGAGTACCTGAAAGTTTTATTACAAAAAAGGCTTCTGGTCAAGCCGTCAAAAAGGTAGGCTGGAGATTTCTCATACCTAAGATGACAGTTCAGTCATTTCAATTGATTATTTACAAATTCGAGATTATTACTGTTCTACTTACTAAAGTTCTTTTAACCTCATTGATTGGTTTTCTTTAATGTTGTTTAATGTCTTTAGGTATAATAGACATGTTTTAGAGATCTGAAGGACTGTAGTGCTAGCAGTATCTTGAATGTGATATTGACTTTGAATTTTAATTTGCTTTATTCCTAGAATGTAGACAGTACTGTGGCAAACAGGCTTTATCTGTCATTTGTCCTTTATACCCTACTGAAAGAGACAAATATATGGAGTGTTTCAGAGAAATTTAATATGTCCCGAGGATACGTGCAAAATCTCCTTAATTCTGCTGCCTCATTCGCCTCCTGTGTTCTACACTTCTGTGAGGTAGTGTGTTAAATGAATTCCAGTAAAATCATTGGGATTGGTTTTGCAAAATCTGGACGTTTTTTTGCTTTGATTATAACAAAACACAGGTGGTGTTTTGCATAGAAAAGGTGAAATACTTCTTTTTCACCTTTCAAAATTATTTTTCCTGTTCAGAAAAGCATACTTGTACAGTGATACTCGCTATAGCTAAAGTAACCTGTATGCTGTGAGACCGTGAAAATATACAAATACAGAGCATTTAATCAGTGTCAGTGCGACTGGTGAAATAATTGCCAATTTTACCTTTCTGTTGGAAATCAGGCTATCTGGTTGTGCAGTGTCATCTTGGGAAAAGAGCTGACTTGGCTTGGGTTTGGGGTTTTTTTTTCTGTATTGAAATAATGCATTGCTTATCCTTAGAACTGCCCCACCTTTGGGATGTTCAGCTGAAGAGTGCTGAATACAACTCTGCAACCAGCTGAAAGGATAACTAGAAACAATAGTGCTTCCCCTGTCTAAAAGACAAATATATGCTTGTTGCCATAGCAGAACTCTTATCAGCCATACCCTTCAAATACAGAGCGTAGGATCTGATTCTAGTCATCTTTGTCTCTGCAGGAATTGGAAGAATTCTGGGTTTATAAAGCCTTGCTGACAGAACTTACCAAGCAGCTGACATACTGTGTTAAGACGGAACTGATCCCTTTGATGGAGGTAGCAGGGGTTCTAGAGGTTAGTAAACCTGGCTTTGTGAGATATTTTAATGTAAACTTTAATGCTAAATGTTACTGCTTTCAAGTATATCTGGAAGACCAAGCTAGTCTTTTATTGAGAATTTGGTGTAGTGCAAATTTTCTTGAAAAGAGTCCTGCAGAGTAGGGAAAAAAGTAGTATGTTGAGGAGTTGTGAGCCAGAGCCAATAGTGTTTCTCTTCTGACTCCCACCACAGCAACAGTGAAAATGCTGTATTTGGACAATAAGTTAGCTATATACTCAGTGGGAAAACAGAGCCCGGGTTTCTTTTGTGGTAAGGATCCTTCAGTTCATGGTAGTAAAGAGGAATAAGGATTTAAATATTTTAAGTTAGAAGATCCTCACAGAAGTATGTGAAGTCCTATTGGGAACTTAAGCTTTTACAATCACTTGCAGTGCTGCCTGTATTTAAAATAAGAAACTTAACCAGTCTCTGAACTGAGGACTCTTATTAAAGCAGAAAATCTTTTAGGGCTTCGGTGCAAGGTTATAAGTAATCACTGGACCTCTTGGCAAATTACCTAACTTGCCTGTCCACCCTGTTGTTAGAATCGGTTTGTCAGCAAACCACTGTATTTTTAGTGGCGGTACGGTTTTATTCTTAGAAGCCGAACAATGATGAAGACTTAAAGCCTAATCAGATTTTCTGAATTGGATGCAAAAGCTAAGTAGTCTTTTTTTCCCATGGCTTACTCTGTATGGGAGTGTTTCTGTGTAAGGACAAAACCAGCCTGGACAGCATGAATCTGCTGAAGTTGCGTTTTAAAGGTGACTCTTCAAAATTGTTGCTATAACCAGGGTACTTTTGCACTGGAGTTAAAACTATACCAACAGCTGACACTTGTAGCAAGTAGAATTTGATCTTGAACAGACATGATTTGCTTATATTTGTGTGGATGAAGTAACATCAATCTTTAGGTTATTGTAGTGAAAGAGAAAATTATTTCTTGCACATTTACTTGTACAGTTTTCAAAGAGCAGTTTAAAACCTTTTCATGAGACTTCGATCATTATTGGAGGAAGGATCTGTGTCACTGGTCATACTGTGCAATTAACAGCCAAATAGAGCACAGAAAATCTTTGTTGGATAAAAATAACCACAGTTAGTGGTTATTTTTGGTGAAACTAATGACACCTAGTTCACATCAATGAACATGTGTAATCCTCTGTTACCATGGAGGAAGATAATATATTGTAAGCTGTTACCTGTTGGATGCTAAAAAAACGCACATATGCCATCAAACAAATGTCTTTCTATTCCTTGTCACCTCTTTTAAGAGGTGTGGGGGGGTGGAAGCCCAAAAGATAATTGATCAGATGTTTGGAGGTGTAACACTTATTCATCAAACAGGTTTTATTTCATAACGCAGGATACTAAAGCCTTGGGTATACTAAATTACTCCGCTACTGTGTAGAAATGCATTTTAGTTTAAATTTTGTAAAGCTCTAGCAGTATTTGTTTTGCAAAGGAAATGTTTGCCCCAAGACCCTCTGTTGAGAAAATACTGCTTGGCTATTTTACATAGCAACGGGATCAAACCAAGCTCAGAAAGCAAGTAATGCACACACCCCTTGCACTGGTGATAATCAAATTCCAGAAAATCTCTCCTGTGATGTATACCTGTCCTGTATATGTGAGCTCACAGCCATGACTTCACACAAAACGAGAGAAAGTTACCGTGGTATTAAAGGAAAAATCATTTATAAGCTTGAAACAGGAAAGTATAGCCTTTTTTGGAATCTTGTTAAAGCTTTGTTCTGTGAAAATTCTGTGGGGAAAAAAATGGATAAAATCAGCACCCCTTCTGCTTAGACACCTCCAAAGAATGCAAGACAGTCATTCCTGTCAGTGATACTGAATGCAGAAAACATGTAAGAAATGAGGATGTCAGAGTTGGTATCACCTAGGCTTAAAGAAGATAATGACAAATGGGTTCCTAAGAGCTAAGTAAGACTGTACGGGCCAGTAAATCTTAGCGCTAAAGCTGTATTTCTGGGAACATAGATTTTCAGTGATTATTTCTGTTCTTAGAAAGATAAATCAGAGAATTGGATTGATATGCAAAGATAAAAATTGAGTCTGGTGCAGTGATTGGCACTTAATGGTAATTCTTCTTGCCTGTTCTAATAATTTAACACAATTTTGGACTTGCAGGCACGGGCAAAACAGCTTTATAATGCAGGGTACAAAACTCTAGCACACTTGGCTAACGCAAATCCAGAAACTCTGGTCAGGATGATTGAGCACTTGTCAAGACGTCAAGCCAGACAAATTGTTTCATCTGCAAAGGTAAGTAGAAACAAAGTTATGAAAACTTGCTTCAGAACTTCAATATGTCAAAAGTGGACATTTGAATGACATTGAAAGTGAAGGGATGCACTGTAGTAGTAAAAGCATTAGTGGATATTTGTGATCCAAATACTAAAATGCATTAATAATATGTTGAAATATTTTCTTGGCAATATAATTTATCAAAGATGGTTAAGAGTAATGAATTGAGCAATTGCTGACAATCTTCCTGCTCCTAAATGATAAGCAAACTTAAACTTTTCTTGAAACAGTTTCCTATAGATTGGATAGTGGAAAGTTGTGCTCTTTTCCAGAAGGGCAGTGAAGGGCAAAAATGTTTAACAGCTTGTCTGATGAAATGCAGGTATTAAATGACTACCTTAGTCTCTGTGCTGAGTCATCATCACTGAAAATGCTGGATTCTGCCTCAGGATTTACCTTACAGAGGTGCTAGTGGTAGTTGTGATAAAAGAACAGGATTTTCAGGTTTGTACAGATGGAAGCCAACAAGGTGTAGGGTTAACCTCACCTATTTAGGTTGCTATTGCCATGCCCTGGTATTTGCTCTCTAATTGTTTGCCATTTTGATTATGCATTATGAGAAGGGCCTTCACTTAGTATCTGTCTCTAAGGCACACTTAATGCCTTAGACACATGTAAATAATCCAAGGGAAAGAATCTGTAGCAAACATTAGATTGTGCCTAAACAAAAAATACACTTATCAAGTGGTAGTACTTTCTCTCCTCCATTAATCATCCGCTGTTGTGCTGGCATTGGCTTCATGTTTGATTCTGCTAAAATAGCAAGTTTTTGGTAAAGTGAGGGAATGCCTAGAATAAACAAATGAGTGGTTGGTGTGAAAATGATACAGTCAGTAACAAAGTCTTAGGTTTTTTTATTCTCATGGAATAAAAGTACTACCTTTGGGGTTTATGCAATTAACGTTAAATGGCCATGACCTTTTTTGTTGTAGGCTCCTTACTGCTATTTTGCTGCTGTGTGAGCTGAAAGGGAGACGTGCAGATTCTTTACCTACATGAGTACCAAATCCAGCAATCTGCCTTACTCATGCTCAGATATTAAACTGATGGAGTTTTCTAACTTGGAAGTTAAGAGTCCTTGCATGTGTTATGCTACACATGTTGCTGGGGGACTGTTACACTCCAAATGCCAGCCACAAACAGTTCAGGGCAGTAGATTAAACAATTGCTAATGTAGGAGGTCCTATATGTCTGATGTAAAATGCTGTAGTAATTTCATATAAAGCAAGAAGTCGGCATCTTGGCAAGTGCAACTTACAAATGCTTATTCCAATATGGAAAATAAATGTTTAAGTTTAAAAATGTTCTTGTTAACAGTTCTAGACAAAACTGTTTGTTCTGTTAAATTTTGTTTGTTATGTGATGATAGAACTGAGAAAATCATGTGTACTGCATGAATCTTTGTGTGTTTTTCATATGGATGTACACTAAGCAGTAACAATGTTGATTGTAGTACTTGTGAAAATGTTTGTCCTGTGAGGCAAAGGTGGTGTGGCCCTGTGAGCAGCAGCAGGAGGGTTTTTTTACAGACTTCGAAAGAAACACTGGTCTTTTAACCTGGCTATAGCTAATACTTGTGTTTGTTTTCTGATATTTTTTTCCCCCTTGTATAGATGCTGCTGAGTGAAAAAGCTGAGGCTTTACAAGAAGAAGTTGAAGAACTCTTAAAGGTGCCTACAGATATCCCAGGGACTTAGTGACCAGCTGTCATGAAGAAAAATCATGAATTCAAAAATCAGGATATTTTTAAATTACTTTGTAAAGTGCTGTAATTACAAAAGACATTAAAATATTTATTATATACCTCAGTTTTGTGCAAGTTCTGAGTTAAGAATGTTTCTTGGACAGTTGACTTCGTTTGAAGGTTTCGATTATGAACCTCTTGAGCAAATAGGCTAGAATCAAAAGGTGTGATCTTATTTCATTCCTGTGTTTAGACATAGCCCTAGGAGTGCTTTGGGGACTGAACTAACTGCCTGGTGTGTACTTCTGCCTAGAGCTTAGGTTCATAGCTGACTTAATGCCTTTACATTGGATATTCCCTGTAGGACACATGCTTGAGTGAAGTACTCCAAAATTTCTCCTTGCAGGAATCTCTGTACTCTAGGTGTGGCTAATGGAAGGAGTGAAATAACAATTGCATTACATAAAGAAGTTGTCCCAGAGCTGTGTAAGAAACTCTAAATTATGCCTAGTTTAAGCCTTGTTAAAAGAATACAAGAATATCAAATTTGTATTCAGCCTCTGGCAATACCCCAGGGAAAGAATTCTTTCAGGATGTTTATGTAAGTCTTCCAAACAGAAAGTTTACATTTTTTGAATGCTATTAAATTTCTTGCTTAAATGTTAAGGTGCAAGAAAGATGAAGGCTTGAAGAACAGATTTTTGAGAAGCCCTGTCAGCTTCTGAGACTCCATGGGCATGTGTCAGTCACACTAGTTGGGATTTTTAAAGGTATCTGGACCAGATTTGCTCCAGCAAAAGCTTAGGCTTCATGAGAAGAGTCTTGAAGGTACCTGAAACTTCTTCAGTTGTGATACAGTGCGCTCCTTTTTTTCAAAGCTGGTATGTAGCACATGACTAGTACATGCTAGAGCACTGCACATAGAAACACCTGAAAGCTGTGACAGACTGCTGGGTTAAATCATGGTAGCCAGTATACTGGCACACTTAAATATGGCGTTTCTATGTAAAATCAGGTGTCACTTCTCAGTAAAGGAAAAGTAAGGCAAGCCTTAGTTAAACTGTCTTTTTTTTTTTTCATTCAACTTAAGTTGAACACTTGACTGAAAGGGGTTATAATGAAAAACTGATGAAAAGGCCAGTATTTTACTGCTCATTTTGCACTGGAGAAATCATAGGCAGCAATTTAGTAAATTCTTTGTAAGCCTTCATTTAGCAGAAACATGCCTCTGAGACTATATGATAATTCGTAGTGGCCTGCTAAGTTTGGATAAGTAAAATACTTGAGTGCGTTCAGTATTAAATCAGGTCAAGCATTTGAAAACAGCACTATTCAGAGGGAGCATGATTCATTTCCACTGCTAGATTTAGTGTCTGCAGGGGAATCCTTGTTACCAAAACATCAGTGCCTAAAGCACAAGTGGTTTTGGAAACCTGAGAACATGTTCAGTTGGCTCTGACAATAAGGTATAATTGGCCCTTAAGTGCGGAGGCAGTATTTGCTATGACTTGAGGTTATCTAAGTCTGTCTCTTAATTGCCTTACCTTTTTAATTGAGATATATTTTTGACCAAATGATAGATAATATGAAGTTCTCTTGGTTTATTTGTGTTATCTTCAAAAGACACATGATACTTGCTCCAGCATAAATGTGGGTACCTATCTAAGCAGTTGATGTAGCATGCATGTAGGAAAACTAACGATTCCTAGGAAAAAATGATGCCTGTAAGGCCTTACTGGTTGATGTAAAGGTTTATTGGTGCTTGATGGTGTTCCTCCAAAGTCTGAGAGTCTTGGGTGGATTTGGGGTGTGTGTGAGCAAATTATGCAAAACTATTCACTCTGAATACCAAGTTGGTGCAGTAACTGATGTTTTGGAAATAATCTGTTAATTGCTACATTAACTACGGGAGTAGTTAATGAGCCATTAACCTCTGTCATGATACTTTTTGTGACGTTTGTACTTGCATGCTAACAAAAGCGTACACTTTCTTACTATATTGTGGAGGCAAACGGCAGGGAAAAATTGTTTCTGCCATCTGTCTGTTGTTGGGCTGCTAACTGTCCATCCTCACACTTGTACGTCACCGTAACAACCAGCACTGTTTCAAGATCAGGTTCTGATGAGACACGTGTTTAGGAATGAAGTCAAATATTTCCTACAAGTGCTGGGAGCCCCTTGAAAATGTTAGCAAAAGCTGGTTTGAAGTGAGCGGGTGGTTTCAGGTCTGCATGAGGCTGGTCTGGAAAGAAAACAAGGTTGACATTTGTTGTCTCTGCTGCTCTGTTTATACAAGCTGTGCTTTGCCAGATGGATGAGTGCAACTCCCCCAAGGCTTTCTTTATGACATTTGATAACATCAGAAGTGAGATGAACGATACTGCAGCTATCTGCACTGAAACTTTGCTATATGTGTATCTGAAATGAAACTTGTCAAGCAAGGCAGTACAAATCTTTCACATTGCTTTTTCTTGTTACAGTAATAATATATGATTAAATGCTTTTTCACAGAAAGCTTTCTTACCTGGGCTTTTTGCCTGGTTGGAGATGGGAGGGGGGGGGGGGGGGGGGGGGGAGTGTACAACATATGCTGCTCACAGTGTTTTTGTGCCTGCTGGATGATGCTGATGTGCCTCAGTATCAAGTACTGTACTGAGCTCATCAAATACAGTATAATGGGCAAGTGCCAGAACAGGTGTTCATTGGTTTGGTGAGCGTTTGTTATGGGTGGTCATGCTATGGGAAAACTTGCACTAAGGATTGTGTTTGGTGATGTTTTGGAAGGCAAAGATTTCTCCCTTATGTCAATGGGATGTTTATGTCTTAAAGCTTGTGTTGAAGCAAAAGAAGCAACAATAGCTTACCTATGTGAAATAACAACAGGCGCTTCAGTGCTAAAGTAGGTCAAAAAAATATGACCTCTATAGGACCATCTATAGGATATTCCTGCCAATTTCTTCATAACCTACTGCAAATTGGATCAGAGCTGTGGTGCGTGCAAGTCTCTTCAGGCTGCAAATAGTACAGAGTAACTGTTCTTACCAAAAACTTCAGAGCGTATTTCTTAGTCTTTATGCCTATTCACTTCACGTCAGAACTTGCCCACATAGACCAGTTCTTGTGTTTGTGTGACTGACTCCCCTTCCCCTGGGTCTGTAATTCTGTACTCAGGAATCCCTGTGCATAACTTGCTGAAAACTGCCTGGAAGGACTGGGAAGAGGATTGGGCTTAGCTTAAAGTTTAGCTGTTAATTTCCATTGTGTGAACGAGACCTATTGTGTTCCCATGTTCTGGAAAGCCGCTTCCATGTAAGCTAGTCCTGCCTAGGCAGCTCTGGTTTTGTCTTTCTTTTTAAAGCTTCATTTCATCTCTTTCAGCATGGTGGTCCAGCACTGGGTATAGGTTGTAATGAGGGCCAAATATTGTTGCTTATAAGCTTTGTTTTGATGAGAAGGGAGGCTGAGTGATTTTGCAGTGCTCTGGTGTGCTCAGCAGCTTCCGTGGTACCTGAATTCATCAGCTGTAGACTCAGTGGAAACAAAGTATTTTAGCAATATCCAAAAAGCTGTGTGTACTTCGAGGAGAACTGCTAAAAGCTAGACCCAAAGTGTTGTTTCCTTCTCTGAGGAAATGGAGCGTGTGCAGTCAGAGTCTCATAACCGGCTGGGTTCAGAAATAAATCCATCTGGGAGTGCTGAGAGCTGTGTGCTGTGTCAGGACAAGGTCTGCCTGGGGTTTGACCAGCAGGGAATAAGGATAGTTTACAAAAACCTTGATAGGCATCTCTCTGTTTTTTACAGCTTCTGGATTTCCCTTGGCATCTGCTTAGTCTTAGATTCATCTTCCTGAGGCTTCTTATATAGAAACAGATGAAGTGCTGCTCTGACATGGGTCAGCTCTGTTCATCCACCCAATCACTGCTATGTCACAAGAATTGTTTGCCTTTTGTGCCGACAGCTCTTCCTTTCTGAATTCCCTTAATATGCACAGGTAAAAGAGAGAGATATGATATTTGTTCTTGGTTCTTACCCAGGAACAGCAGTGGGTGCTCGCTCTTAGCAACAGCAATGGTGCTGCTGCTGTTGGACAACTGAAATTCCTGGAAAGTTTTATTTTTAGTTCTTCCTAGTTGTAAAAACCTAGTTGGCACAGTGTGCTAATGGTGTCACTGGCGTGGGAGAAGCAGAACCACCAGACAGGAGCTGCATGACTGAAGTGCTTGAATACCACAAGGCAGGCAGGATCGGGTGCTGGTGCAGAGCTGCCTTCAAACAACGTGCAAGTGAGTTTAAGACTAATCCTGGTTCTTACACCCTCCCCTTGTAGCTCACAGGGCACCACTCAAATTCTGCCCTAATTTCAGTGAGAGTCCAAATACCTCTGTATTGATGTCCCCTACTTCACAATATTTAAAAATGGGTGTGATGCAATGTGAGAAATGCCCAAGCAAAAGCTACCAATTGCCATTTAATACCTGTAGCTCTTCCAGGTAGCAATGCTAGAAGGCATTATTTTCCAGCTATGGGTTTTTGTGGGCTGCTAAAAGCATAACAGACCTTTCATACCCACATCCACATGCAGCGATGGAATCCAAAACGTAGCATTGACTGTTTGAAAAACAAACCTCATGCCTCTGTGAGAAATACAGGCCACTGGCAAGTGCCTCAAAGTGCCTCTCTCCAAAGAAGCACACTGAGAAAATTTAAGGGAGTAGTGGTGAATTCCAACAGAAAAAAACCGTGCTTAGGCTGTGTCTTACCTGACGGCTATTAACATCTTCTGTACCTGCCATGACAAGCTTAGCCTGGTTTGCACCAATGATGTGTCACATGCTGAGCCGTGTTCTGAAATCCTGAGTTCTCCTGGGACTGGGTGGTTTGTGTGGTGCTCCAGCCATCTGCTGATGGATGAATTACTCCCCTGGCAGATAGTCACCCCAGCCCTTCCTGCAGGCGTGGGCATATAATTGGTGGCGTACCCCTGAAATGGGAAGCGTTACACTAAGATGCTGAGGCAGTTAAGAATGTCACTGACATTTCCTTTCTGGCAGAGCCACGGATGTGTTTATCAAAACTAGAGTTCATTTGGTCGAGTTCTTCTGGTTCTGGTGGCGAGTTACTTAATAGTACAAAACCTAGAGCAAGCAGGAACAGGAAGGGCCGGGCAGGCGAGCGCTGGAGCCACACTGGTTAATGGCCTGACCCCCCGGGAACTGCTGCACTTGAAGTAACAGATAAGGGTTTGACTGTCTGCATTGTGTTCCAGCAGACGAGTGTTTTGAAAACAAACTTGGTAAGAAATACGGACGCTTCAGGATGAACTGATGCGGATGCTTCAGGATGCTGATGTGGAATGGGAAATGTAACGGTGACTTTAAGTCTGTTTAAAAACTCTGCAAATGTTCCAATAGCCTGTGTATCTAGTAATTCCTGCGCTGTGGCTGCAGGTGGCTGTCTCTAGACAGGGCTCCCTGGCGAGGCTGTTGCCAAACGAGTTTCGGCACAGGCTGGACCCGGCAGTGGGCACCCCAGGGGCAGACCCAGAGTGTGCTTGAGTCTTTTTCTTGGGACAGCAATTCCAAGTTGCATGTCGGCTGTGATCAAGAAGCGGTGTTGCAGCGTGGGGATGGTGGGTTTCAGCCTCAGACAGCACTTGCTGCCTGCCGCTGTGACTCAGTTTCCCGCAGGGAAGGTCCGTGGCTGGGATGTCAGGCTGCTCTCCCACCCCTGGGTAGCACCGTTCAGTGTGTAGCAATCTCCCAGCCCACTTGCTTTGCACGCAGCTGCCCAGGGTCGCGGGGGCAATGTGGAAAGCTGTAGGAGTTGGTTGGTGGCCTGCTCAGACCTTCCTCCAGCATCACAGACGCTGCAGCATGGGAACCGACTGGAAACCCAGGTTCATGGTGTAGTGAGGCTGTTGGGAGAGTAACCCTGGGCTTCAGGCGGCGCCGCGCTGACCTCGGTCCCCGAGCAGCGGGGAGGCTGGAGGAGCAGGGCTGCGCTGGCCCGAACAGGAGCCCGGGGCTGCGCCCCCCGGCCGGGCCCGCCCTCCGCGGGGGTGGTGCCGCCGGCCGGAGCCGAGGATGCTGCTGCCGCTGCCGCCGCTGCTGTTGCTGCTGCCGCTGCTGCTGGCGCTGGCGGAGGGGCGGCGGGCGGCAGAGCTGCGGCTTGGGCTGTGGGGCAGCCCCCGGGGGAAGGTGAGCCCGGCCTTCCTCTCCCTCACCCTAGATGCCAGCCTCGCCCGGGACCCGCGCTACGTCGCCTTGCTCAGGTGAGCCGCACACCACCACCACCCCCCCCCCCGGTCTTGCCCAAAGGAAAAAAAAAAGGGTCCTGGAGGTGGGCGGCAGGAGGGGTCCCCTGGAGCCGGGGGTGGGGGGTCCCGGCAGGCCGTGAGAGGTCCGCAGCCGTGGGGGAGGTGGAGCCCGGGCATCCCGGCGGGGAGCCGGCGAAGGCGCCGCTTCCCGGGGCGCTCCGGAGACGCAGGGCAGGAGGCGAGCTGGGGGGGACGGGGGGGATCTCCCCCCGGGGGCTTCTGCCTCCCCCCGGGGGCTTCTGCCTCCCCCCGGCCCGGGTCCCGGGCTGCGGGAGCTGCCGCGGGCGCTCGGGGAGCGGGCCACCGGGCGGGAGGCACAGCTCAGCTGGTCCGGGCTAGAAGCAGCGCGGGGATAAACTTGGGAGAGGAGCTGCTTTGCAAGCAGGGAGAAAAAAAAATAAGGGGGGGGGGGGGGGGTACAAGAAGCTGCTGAGCGGGAAGATTACGTGTGGTAAGGCTGAGGGCTGGGGCTGTTATCCCTGCTGCTTCGCGAAACAAAAATTATCTGAGCCCCCAGGCAGCTTTGCGGAGGTTTGCCGGGGCACTGTCCGCGTTAAGAGAAATACATGCTGAGGAAGGCCTGTCGCCATCGAAGCTGATCGAGAGATCTTAAAAATGAAGCCTTTTTGTTTCCCCCTTGAGTAACGCTCAACAGCACTGGACTGCCAAGTGATGGTGTACCCTGCCTGTTCTTTTGGGTCTGACCTCACTCTTGCCTTTTCTTCCCTGATTTTCCTCTTCTTTTTTTTTTTCTTTCTTGTGATTCTACCTTTTTTTTTTTTTTTTTTTTTTGGAAGCTGTCTTAATTCTTTCCTTTTATCTTTCTGATGCCATACTTCATCTCCATGGTATTTCTCCAGTCCTGTTTTCCTTCCTCCCACCACTTTCATCTTTTCCTTCTCACCAAGGTGGGGAGAAGGCTGCTGCCAGCTTTATTGGCGAGTGCTCACATCTCCCACCTCCAGCCCTGACAGCACTACTGCCGCAAGGAGCGGGAAGTACTTGGTGGCCCCTAATCTACTGCATGTCACCACTGAGCAGATAGCACTGGTGTGCATCGCGGTTTCCCCCAGCAAAGGCCAGCTGTCAGTGCCGCACATCTGGCATGGGGTGCATGAGTGGCCGAGGCAGATGGCTTTTGCTTTATAAACCTGCTTTGCTAAAGTTAATGCTTGCCCCAGCGTGGGCTCCTAATCTCTGTTGGGTACAAAAGCAATCGCTTCGGCTGTCGATGGAAGTCGGGACTGATGATGTCAAGTCAGCCTTACATTCACCTTCTCGCAGGACTGGTATGTCAGTTCTGTAGAAACAAACCCAAAATATCTAGGGGAGAAGGATGCTTAGGATAAAAAAAAAAAACAACCAACCAAATCCAAACTGTTTTAAAGTATTTCCTTACTTTGCCCCTGGGATTTGGCTCCCTGTCCATGAGTATGTTCCCTGGGGAATGTCTTCCCCTTGCCGCCCTGCCGGCCCACTTAGCTGGCAGTGTCTCTGTTGCACCGTGCAGAGGGCTGGGGCACAGGTGCCCTGAGGGGTCAGGAGCACCCCGAGGTTACCAGGTAGCCCCAGGTCACCTACGGCAGTCTGTCCCTCTGGGCACTGGCCACGTTAACCTCTATACTGAAGCCACTGTCTGCATGTATATAGTGTTTTTCTGTTTCTTGACATACTTTCCTTAGCAATCCGAAACTGATCGCCCTGGCAACGGCCCTGTCCCCAGGGTTCCTGAGGTTTGGTGGCACCGAGACAGATTTTCTCATCTTTGATCCCAACAAGGATTCAACTTTGGAAGAAAAAATCCTCTGGGAACTTCAGGCCGAGCAAGGTAAAACTGGCATCAATATGTTAGACTCAAAAAACATCCCAGGTTTAGGAGGTGGCTTTGATGCAGGCTGGGGATGCCACAAGGGCACAGTGGCAGTGCAGTGCCCTCCATGGGGTCAGCATTGCTCTCCTCCATGGAGAGGAGATACATGGACCTTCAGCACAGTCTGTGGGAGGAGGTGTGCCAGCTGTGGGAAAGCAAGGAAGCGTGCAGAGGGCTGCATGTCTGCCCCAGCATCTGCTGGGGCTCCCCCTTTGCTGCCCTGTACTCCTTGCGGCAGCCTTGGAAGCTTCGCCACTGCCTGGGAGGTGGCCAAGGTCAGCTCAAAAGTTGTGGTTTCATTGTGAAAATTAAGTAACGCATGGAAGGCGTAATCTGATAAGAACAGAGCCTCTGTTTTTGCTACCTTGGCCAAAGCTAGGCTGGGGGTGCAGCCTTGCCCTCCTGTCAGTTTGACAGGGCAAGAACAAACCAACCAGACCACATCCAACTGCTTGAGCTTTGTTCTGGTGTGCCAGGTCTCCTGCTGTGTCCATACCCTCGTTAAACTTAGCAAAAGCACAAAAACCCTTCTAGAGGTGTTTCAGATGAAAAGATTCCCACCTACTCCTGTGGTTCGTAGCACAACAGTGCAGTGGTACATCACTGTACGACCCAGGATACCTGGGTTTGAAGTCAGGTGGTACTTTTCCCCCTGCACCACTTTGCCGAGGGGCTGTCTCCTATCTGGGTGACTGTGACCCCAGCTTCTACCTTCCTTTTTGGTTATGGCTCGTTCCTGGTTTGCATACCAAGAAAAAAACCACGAGCTTTTTCTCAAAGTGTCTTATGACTCCTGCTGGCATTGCCATGGGAGCCGTGCAGGGCAGCCAGCGCTTTGCCATACGCGAGGCGGGCAGTGCAGGAAGCGCTGCCCCGTATCTGCCCGCAGCATGGCGGGCCATGCACCGCGCCGCACCGCTGCCTGCTGGGGTGGCTTATCTGCTCCTCGGCGCTGCAGCCCAGGCCTCGTCAGCTCGCTGGAACAAAGGTTTCCGGATGGTGCTCCAGCTAAAATAGTTTATTGGGGGGTGACCACCATGATACCACCAGAAGCACAGCTCAGTCTTCCCCCACTCCCCCATATCCATCACTTTAAGCCGGGAAATATACATTATATAGAAAAAGAGGGTGGCTCAATGCATAAATATACGTTAGCTATGTGGTTAACATTGTGAAAGCAGGGGTGTGTTTCACAGAAGTACGTGACTGGCACCCAGCAGTTCTGCTTTCTCCTGGGGGATGCAGCCCTTTGCATGCTGGACCCTGGCTATGAAGACAAGGGCTTAATTGCTACCAACCTTCTTCTGCCCTACAGAGACTTGTGGCTCCAGGCCTGCGTTTGCCGCTGTGGAACAGCTGCTGCTGGCCCAGTGGCCCAGCCAGGAGAAGCTGATTCTTGCAGAGCATAACTGGAAAAAGCACAAAAACACCACCATTACAAGTAAGGCTTCAATGGATTTTTCTGCTACAGTTTATAACCAGGGGGCTGCAGTTCTCTGCCCTGCAATAAAAGGGTGGCAGAATTTTTTTTCCATTAATGATCCCAACAACCCCTTCCCTAGGTACCCACTATGGATATTAAGCTTTTCACCGAGGCTTCATTCCCATAGGCTGTTCAGAGCTGAAACCTCTGGAAAAGAAATATTTTATTCATTTATAGAAAAAAAAATCTTTGAATATTTTTCTGTCTGCCACCTCATATTTAATAGTATTCAGCTGCTGCAGCCGTTGGGAGGATTTCAGTACCTTGCAGGATGGTGTGCGGTAAGGTCTGGGCTCTTTTGTCCAGCTGGGAGAGCTTGGCACATCTGCAACACCAGGCTAAATAAATATAGGCGGTGGAGATTGTTGCTTGGCCAGAGCACAGCCAGCATACTCTGACCTTGAGATAAACAGCCCCTCTTTCTCCTCCGTGCAGGAAATACGCTGGATATTCTCTACAGCTTTGCAGTCTGCTCCAAGTTTCACCTGGTTTTTGGCCTCAATGCCTTGCTGCGAAATGGTGGCTTGCAGTGGGACAGCTCAAATGCCCAGGCGCTGCTGGACTACTGTGCCTCGCAGAGGTACAACATCTCCTGGGAGCTTGGGAACGGTAAGTGCAAAGCCAGCCTGTGGGCCAGGCCAGCTGTCACCTGGAAAGGTGCCACTGCAGGGCAGGGGCTGGCAACTTTGAATGTTTTGCATGACAGCCCATGAAGGCAAGGTGTTGTTTTATTGGGAAACATCAAGGTCTTAATTTGCGAGGAGGGATTTCACAGGAAGCGCAACAGATGAGCAAATTGAGATGATTTTTCTGCTTCTACCAAGGCTCTGAGGTGAGGTGAACGATGGCCTGTGAGGTGCAGGATGTCGCCCATGGGGACTGACAGGGATAGAGTGCCAGAGAGCAGCATGCTCCATCACTTGGGGCTTTTCAGTTTCATGCTCATCACCTTCAAATATCTCACCTGTACCGTGCCAGATCACGTGAAGCTGTAGGGGAAGCCACTCCCCACATGGAATGAGCTGCCCTATTTTGTGCCCTGAAACCAGAGCAGGGTGCTGATGCATATGTGTATTCCCCAGAGCCCAACAGCTTCAGGAAGAAATCTGGCATCTACATCGATGGCTTCCAGCTGGGGCAAGATTTTATTCACTTACGCCAACTTCTAAGTAACTACACCCTCTACAAGCACGCGAAGCTCTATGGTCCTGATGTTGGGCAGCCCCGAAAGCACACGCAGAGGCTGCTGAGAAGGTAGGGGTGGGGGGTCCCAGCAACACCCCCCACGGTGGGCATGTGTGAGATGGCTGTGGCTCGTCTGCACCCAGATGCAGGGGGCATGAGAAGGCACCTGGGCAGGGATTTAAGGATTTTCTGTTCCAAACCAATAATAAGGATGTACCAATGGATACATCCAGTCTATTTGAGAACTAATCCCCTTAAATTAGGAACATGGAACTTTTTTTCTTTGACTGTGGATGACTGAAATCTTACCTGCATGTACAAGCTCAAGGCTTAAATGCTCAGCCTAAACTAAGATGCTAGCAGTACTCCAGCAATCCACATGCCTTTCGACTGAGTGCTGGCTCTAGTGCTGCATTAACAAGGGCTTTTCACCCTAGAAATCTCCATGTGTTACACAAGCATTAATTCATCCCCCCAGCGACCCACCAAGGCGGCTGTGCTGCCCAAAGCCATTTAAAAGCCGTGGCAAGCATGGTGCCAAACCAGCTCACCATCACCACCACCAGCTGGGGCGAGAGGGGACAGCTGCGTGTGGCAGGTTGCTCATAGGGGGCTGCAACCCATCACCAGTCCCTGTAACCCCGCCATGCTCCATCACACTCCCTCTGCTTGCAGCTTCCTGAAATCGGGAGGGAAGGTGATCGACTCCGTCACGTGGCACCAGTAAGTACTGCTCTGATGCCATCATCACTGTTTTCTTTACAAAATGTCGATTTGAACATCTCAACGGGAAGCAGGGGGGTGAAACACCCCTTTCAGTGGTTCCTCGGGTGCCTGTCCATAACCACCTCTGCTCAGAATAAGAGATGATTTGAGGGAGCGTGTTACAGAAATGCAGAAGCAGCGAGGACTTGTAATGTAGGCATGGCAGTGGGGAATGCGAAACGTGCGAGGTGGTAATTTTGCTTGCTAAATATGTGCACTGGGAAACACGGAAGTGGGATGTGGAGAAAAAGATGGCACGGCAGCTTTACTTCTCAGAAGAGCACAAGTGAGTAGGTCACGGTGCTCTCCCGCGTGACAAGAGTTTCTGCAGTGGCTGAGCCTTTTTGCACATGGTGTGTTTCAACATGTGCCAAAAGCTAGTGAGATCTGAGCAGTGGTCCTGGTGGCCTCCAAGCTCCAAGTTGCCAACCCTTGCCAATAAAATGCACTTTCTTAAGAGAAGAAGGGGGTGTTGTATAAAAAGAAAAGAAGGTAGCTCAGACTTACTTGGCAGAGATCTCTCTGCTGAATTTTATGCAAGAGCAAAGGGTTTTTAATGTAAGGTTTTAAACAACTCGTGAGGGTCTGGGCTTTGAAACAGAGTCAGCACCCCTGACACTGCTGCTGCTCTTGGCATTAGAAAGACCGGATCTGCTTGAGTGAAATCTTTGCTCCCTAAAAGCAAATTCAGGGTGTCACCAATGACCCTGCTGGCAAATGCATCTAACGCCTTGTAAAAAATGCAGCAGAAGACGAGTTAGCTGATGCGTTACATGCTGCCTTGTTTCTTGCCTGTCTGATATAAACAAAAAGCCTTGCAGGGCTGGCTGACCTCTACCTGTAGAGAAGTGCTAGCAGCTTCTCCTGCTCCCTTACGTCTGCTCTCCAGGTCAGTTCGGGCTGTGTGTGGGTACCTCCCCCTCAGATCCCACCTGCAGCGCAAACAGCATGGGCACAGTTCCAGCCCTTCCCTCTTGTGCCACGGCTTAGAGCCACAGTTTTAGAGTGCTCGGGTGGGCAGTGGGTAAGTTGGCCCCAGAGCACCTGCCGTGAGCTCCATGTGTTTGAAAGTGATTTCCATGTGATTCTGGTTTTCTTTCCGGGCTCGAAAGCAGCACGGTGACATGCAGCAGACAGGTAACAGCGGGAAAAGATGCACATGCTTATATTATATATCTATGTATACATATATGATTCATCTATGTATTTTGAGCTGTTAGTAAGGCATAAAATGTGTCCTTTCCCCTTCCTGAGCTGTTCTTGCCCTGTGGCTGTCTTTGCTTTGAATAAGCATGCATTATTTTCTTTACTAATTTAGGATTATCGGGTTTTAGCTTCCTCTTGTGGCTGGAAGACTTCTGCTTCTGGTAGGACTGAGTGATAGCTCGATGAAATGCAAAAACCATAGGGATACCAATTTCCCATTCTTTATTCGGACAATCCAGACGTAAAAGCCCTTTTGCTTTATGTGGAGGGCAACCTTCATCCTGTAGAGATGCCTCCATCCCGTTCCTCTCCAGATTGCCAAAATACTCGGAGGGACAGAATTTGGGACCTATATTTTTTATATATAACTTGATACAGTAAAGCAAGTCATAACATAGGAGTGTCAGACTCCTCAGCAAGAGCAGATTTTACAGAAGCTGCCTCTTATTCAGGGATGTTTTTCCTCATTCTGAATGAGCAGATGCAAAAAAACCCTACTACTTCGGTTGATCAAAATTTGTGATGTCCTGCCTCCATCAAGGTAATTATACCTGATAGGTCCCTTAAATACAAGCAACATACCTACACATTTGGAAAACAGAAAAGGAAAAAGAATTGTACAGAAAAATAGCTCTATGGATAAATTTATCGAACAACCAAGTACTTCTGGTGGTGTTTTGTACCAGTGGTGTATTTTTCTTTAATTTTGGCTGTGGGGTTTTCTTCTGTTTCAAGTTACTATGTGAATGGACGAAGTGCAACAAGGGAGGATTTCTTGAGCCCTGAAGTGCTGGATACCTTTGCCACAGCTGTACATGAAGTCCTGCAGGTACCTTGTCCTGTTCAGTCATTCCCATGTTCAGTTTGCAGGAGGTTAGCAGGGAATCCAGAATACAGTACAATTTCTCACTAGCAATAACCAGGGATCCTCAAAGCTTGGGTGCTGCTGTCATTGTAAGTTTAAAAATAAAACAACAAAACCCCCCAATACTAACAATAAATGAGCTTCAATAGTTTGCCATGCAGCAAGCATGGTGCCAGATACATCACAAACGTACAACATTCTTATTTATTGTTGTACTCGTTATTCAAGGATGTAATTTATTGCCTTCCCCACCCCCCAATTTCTTTGTATTTCGAGATGCTGAGAGAAGTGTAAATTACAGTATACCACTACTCAGTACAAGAAGATTTACAGGACCTGTCTTTTAGTGGTTTGCCTTGTTCTGCATGCATAGATGTGTTTTTTTGGAAGGGAGGGGTAGTAAATCTGCTTCTAGTCCTTCTGATCAGAATTTGTGACACATCCTGGCTCGGTTGGTGTCATCCCTTAAATGCAAACATCATACATCGGCATTTGGC
The DNA here is from genome assembly GCF_015220075.1 of Falco rusticolus. Classification (NCBI taxonomy): domain Eukaryota; kingdom Metazoa; phylum Chordata; class Aves; order Falconiformes; family Falconidae; genus Falco; species Falco rusticolus. The sequence goes on along the minus strand of NC_051187.1, from coordinate 109,922,101 downwards.
TAAAGCATTAAATTTTGATTACCCATTATTTCAGTAGCCAAAACACTTAACTGTTGTCTTTTTGTCGTCTTCCCTCTGCCACACTGGCCAGATTGTTGGTGGGACTGTGCCCAACAAGAAGGTCTGGCTAGGAGAGACGAGCTCTGCCTATGGAGGGGGAGCTCCCAGGCTGTCCAACACTTACATTGCTGGCTTTATGTGAGTACCGTGTCACAGGTGTGTGGAAATTACATGCCTTACCAACTAAAGGGGGTTGCGTCCATGCCCTGTAGGAGGAACATCTCTGTCGGGCTTCCAGGGAGCGCAGGCAATGCTCTAGGCAGTGTTGAGGACCATAACCTTCCCACTGCTCCTAGTATGCTCGCCTCATGCCTGAGGTTTGATGTAGACCCAGGTAACAGGAGATTCCTATGGGAAACTGAGGATGAGAAGCACGGAAAAGGTGTACTTCTGCCCTTGAATCTGCAATGCAAACTCCATCCTTTTGTGAGGACAGAAAGTCATTCACGAGATGAGTGTCCTTTTCTGATGTCATCCTTCGACCACTGTGAGATACCTAAGCAAAGGGAAATTTAGTTATGAAAATTATTTTCTCCAAGGACTCCAGTAGCATTTTATTGAAATAAAAGAATTCAGGCTTTCTTAGCACTTTGATCAGTTTATCGCTTCAGGGAGATAAAATTGCATGGGAATGTGTGGTTCACGCTTCAAAAATTAACCAGAAACATGATTGCAATGTATTTTTTTCCCCTCCTGTAAGGCATGATGATCTTTTCATCAGGGCCTGGTGTGTTAGCAAGTCAAAACCTGGTAGTGGCAGGCAACCTTGTCATTGATGTGATGGTTTCTGTCAGCCTTCAGGCCCATGGCCAGTTCAGGAGCATCTGCTCCTGGTTCCCACCACCTGCAAACAGGGGAGTGGGGCAACTGTTCCCACCAACTTGGACCTCCGTAGTCTGAAATGATTTTTTTTAAGGTAATCAATGCAAAATTTGAATTGAAATTAGCTGTGTGATTTTTGAGGAAGTCAGCATCATGCTCTAGTTCTTGCTTTCCCGCTTCCTGAGCTGGTTGGAGAGGGGCACTGGGGTACAGTTGAGGTCAGCGATTTCATCTGTGTGTTGTTTGCCTCATCTTTTGGCAGGTGGCTGGACAAACTTGGGCTTTCAGCCAGGCAGGGAATTGACGTGGTGATGAGACAGGTTTTCTTTGGGGCAGGGACCTATCACTTGGTGGATGCCAACTTTGAGCCTTTACCGGTATGTATGCAACCCCACCAACACCACCTGAATGCTGCATCTATTTCTGCACAGGCAGCACGGCATGTGGAGATACGTCAGCTATTTTAACAGTGTCTTTTGTTTGTTTGTTTGTTTGTAAGATAGTCATGGTTGTACCTAAAGTTAGGTCACGTTTCATCATGGGTTCATGTATTGTATATAGATACAAGATATTTACTGCAGCGGGAGGGACGCAGCTAGTCTTCAGCACAGCAGAGGCTGATTTCTGGGTTATAATGTGAGTCGTATGAAGACAGTTCTGGAGTTCACAAGGCTTTTCTGGATAGACTATGTTGGTTTGCGTACTCCTCAGCTGAATGATGAGTAGATTTTAAACAGAAGTGATACAAGGTATTATAATGAATTCCAAATGAAAACCAAACCAACATTAAGTCAAGACACAAGCATTTCTTAGGTCACGAGCGTATTTAGCCTTCAGTGGTAGCGGAAGGATAATGAAATTAAAACATGCTTTCAGTATAGTTGGATTTATTAGGAAATAAAATTCTGCTGTAATTAAACATTGTTATTTGAACTATTCGTTGTTCTTGCATGTACAGCATGTTTATTTGTTCTAGTAGCACTTAACCTGGGGGTGAGAGGATAGCATCTTTCTTTTTAGCTTTCCTCTCATTTTTCTGATTCCAAGTTGTGATTTTCACAGGCTCATAGAGACCATCTGAGAGGACACCCAGCATCCAGGGGGTTTCTGTCCTGCCTGTTCAGCTGGTCCCCATACCCAGGGTCTGCATTGTCAGGCTTGTCGTTTTGGGCTTTTTAGTCCCTCATTTAAAATAGGTTTAATTTAGACTGAAAGGATGTGCCTTGTTCCTCACCTATGGGCAGTACTAATTTATTGTTAATCAAGTTAATAATGCTTTAGAGGCAGGGAAATCCCAACCCAGGTCCATCAGCTTTCATTAGCATGGAAATGAAGGACAGCAGTGTCAGAAGGCTGCACCTCCTTGCAGAGGGGCTGAGCGTGTGAGCCGGTAGGAAAAGTCACTTCCCCAGGCTTGTTGGTGAGTCAGGAGAGAAACACCATGGTTTTCTTTCTAGGAAAACCTCAAAGACAAACAGACGAGCTGGGAGAAGCTCTCTAAAATGCACCAGCTGGAAGCACATCCTCCCCTGGGGCTGTGCTCAAAGAAGCGATGCTGCAAAATGCAGCTTGCCTGCAGCCTCCTAGTCCCAAAACACATCGGCACATGCGCTCTTTGGTACAGTCATGGACTTCACAGAGGAAAAGTAGTGGTCAAGATACAGGAAAAAGGAGACCTGGAAAAAAAAATGAGTCTGCACAGGGCATCAGCCTGCTCTCGGGCATCATCCTGGGGTGTCAGGATATACTCTTAACTGACATTCAGAAATTATTCCCGAAACCTGTTCAAAAGCACGATGTTAGTGAAAGGCATAAAAGAGGGGGTTTCTTCCTGGCACTGTGCCTGTGGGCTGGGCACAAGCTCTCCTGCAGGAAGGGCAGCCCATCCCCTGGGATTCAACCTGCAAGTGCTCTGTACCCTGCAGAAGGGCGTTTCCAAAGTCCAAACATCTTTGCCACAGAAAATGCTCCGAGATTTGCATATGAATGGGAATATGATTCTAAGGTACCTTGTAAACACAGCTGTTCTGCAGCTTGGAGGCAGGGTTTTCTCTTTAGCTATGTTGTTTGTGGGAATTGAAATAGATACGGTGAAAAACTTGGTAAAGCAAAAAATTATTGGGGGGAAAAAACCCCCACCCTGAAATTACCAGAATAATGAACATTGCATTAAGCACCATGTGAAGTACCTGGCACGATGTACCCAAGTGCTTATGTGTGGTTTTGTGCCTCCCAGGACTACTGGCTGTCGCTGCTCTACAAGAAGCTGGTGGGTACCAAGGTGCTGCAGGTCAGCCTGGCAGGAGCCAACGAGAGGAAGCTCCGTGTCTACCTCCACTGCACGAATGCCCTCCAGTAAGCTTCCAGAAAGCCTCCAAAATATCCCAGAAACTGAGCCCACATCCAGGCCTAAGCCAACAAAAGCAATCTGGGACAGCACGAGGATGCACGCTATTTCTGTGAAACCTCTTTCTCTCCTGATCCTCACCATCATCTTCTCTCGCCTTGCAGCCCAAAGTACAGAGAAGGGGATGTGACGCTGTTTGTCTTAAACCTCTACAACGTCACCCAGCATTTGCAGCTACCAAGTTACTTATCAAGCAAGTACGTGGATCAGTACCTCTTACTGCCTCATGGCAAAGAGAATATACTTTCCAGGTAAGCATGTGATTCCTCCTGCCTCTGTAGAAAAGGTTGTGGGTTACGTGGCCTCCAAAACCTCACTTTGTTCGGTTTGCAAGGATGGGGGTGGGGGGAAGGGGTTACTCTTCAGTCATCTAGGGCTTTTTTCAGTAAGGTCTGACTTCTGTTGAATCAAGTATCCTAAAATCAGGCTGCTGAAAGCTTGCTAAGGTACAAAGACACTTGTTTGATGTTAATCATGAAGCTTTTTCCTATCAGGCTTCGGGGCACTGGACCAGCTGCTGGAGTCCGTTTTCTTTTGCACAAGCACAGGTATATTGCTTTCCCAGGTGCTGGCTCCTGATTTACAGCAACGTGTTCAGGCTGTGTATGGTTTCTCCTGTTGTTCCCACTAATGCATCGGTATGGGAAGGATCTGCTCTGGGGGCATAGAAGATACCCTAATATTTGCAGGAGAGAAAAAACAATTGAAATTTTGTACTTTTCAAAGCCTGTTCTACTGTTAACCTCACTAGAAGAGTAAGAAACATGTACTTTTCAACTTGCTGTGCTACGACTCTAAGGGACTCCTTGCAGAGGGACTGCTGCAGATGCTGTGTGTGTGATAAACCCCCAAAGGAAGTTTAGTTTAGCATTGGGCTGAGTTTGTGTTTACACTCAGGTTGAAATCTGTTTGATGGCAAACAAAGCACAGCTGCCCAAACAGTCTCTCTGTCCCTCTCCAGGTCCATTGAGCTGAACGGCCGTGTGCTACGGATGGTGGATGACAAAACGCTGCCAGAGCTCATTGAAAAACCCCTTGGTCCTGGCAGCATACTCGGCCTTCCAGCCTTCTCTTATGGCTTTTACGTTATAAAAAATGCCAAAGCTATTGCATGCATTTAAATGGTTAATACACGTGCACGGTATAAATGTAAAGCACTTGGCTAGTAGAGAAGTTTAATCCTAGAAATTCACTTTTCTACCACAAGACTAAATTCTGGCAAGAGATGCAAATGTGGTGGCACTGGTATGGTTGTGGGCTGGGGAAGACATAAGGACCTGCTGGGTAATTTGTACATTAAAGATGCTCATTAAGCTCCCTGAAGAATTATCCAGGTAGAGCAAGCCCAGGCAGGGGCTGGTTTTGCTCTCCGTCCAGCCTAGGTCACTGTGCTTGGGCATGGGGCCCTTCTCCACACCACATGTGGAGCTGCATCAGCTTCTCACGCTGCACTTGGGGCTCTGCCAGCCAGGAACTGCAACTTCCCCTCTCCCTTTTGTTTCTGCAAGAAAGTTCCTTCAAAGGCTTGCCTTCAGAAAGGATGAGCAGGGGGGTTATTTTAGCTGTACAGCTGTGATTTTTGCCTGTGCCTTGTGGGGAAGCCTGAGGAGGGGTTGTGGTTGCTGAGGGCATCTCGAGGTGGAAAGCAAGGACGCACAAAGTAAACTGAGGTCAGAGTGCCTGCAGGGGAAACCAAGCACCTTGCCGAGGACCCAGGTCCTCCATGGGATTTGGGGCAGCACTGCAATTTTTTTCCAGGCTAGGAGAGTTGAGTCACAAGATGGAGCTGTGGCCACGTGCTTTCCAAAGGCGAGTTTTCCACACGTGAAATACAGGCTGTTCCCGCAGGGTGGTCCACTGCTGTCCTCACAAGCTTCATCCACAGGAGGAAAGGATAGGAGCCCACCAGTGCCCTGGCAAACCCTCTGTGGTCAGTGGGCTGCACAGTGAGGGCTCGTGACTCCTCAACCTTCACCACCCTGCAGGTGGTTCAGCTGGAAAGGACTTCCCTGAACCTATCTGCAGGCGAAGTCCTGCCTTATGGTCTCTTCTGCCCTCGTGGAGATGGGAGAGTAAGGAGACTAAGCACATCACCCACCCCTCGACCATCAGCTCAGTGGCCTTAGAGCATCCTGGGGACAATCCTGCCCAGCCAGGCTGACATCCCTCCTGCTGGGGAAACAGCCATTTTGGCCAGTAATCTGTGTTGGTGGTGGGTGGCTTTTCTTCTCAACTGTGCCTTCCCCATGCCCGCCTTGCTGTGGTTTGGTGTGCCACTGGCTGCTTTCCTCTGGCACAGGGGCTGCCTGTCTGCAGGGGAGCAGAATGCCTCGGAGAATACCTGTGGTCTCCTGCACGTGTTTATTTGCATTTACTTTTCTTGATAATATATAACCCATGTCGCTGTCAATGCCTTACGATATTTTGAGCACAGCAGGGAAAAACGCCACCACCACACCACTGTATTTCCCTTTTTAAGCTTTAAAAGGATGTTACCAGCTACCGGGGGTTTCAACAACATGGGGAGGGGGAAGAACAGTTAAAATTAAAACACTTTAAAAACAGATGTACTTTTGAAGCTATGATGAAAAATTGCACAATAAAAAGGTTATATTTAAGTTCTGTGTGTTGAAGGAGTGTTTGCATCCACAGCGCAGATGCATTCTGTGAAGGGTTGCATATGAGGGGGTAATATAGATCACAATGAGAATAAAGAAGGTTGTTTCTTTACATTGTCCACGTTCACTAAAAGAAGTAGAGAGAGCATAAAATGGAAAGTCTTACATACAGTCAACATAAAGTTAATAATATATTATTATAACAATAATAAAAGTTACAAGTAAAATATCAAAGTTATTGTTTGCCAGGTAGCTTCTTTTTAGACCTTTTCTAACAGTTTTGTTCATTCCTATGCTTATGACTTATATTTGAAGATTTTAATGAAAGTGATTTATACCAGCTTTTGGCAATCTCCCTGGTTTTTTAAGATTCCTTTTTGGCATTCTGCTACCACTCAACGCCCTACCTTTCTTTTGGTCATACATCACCTGCACTTTGCATGATTCCTAACAAGAGTACCCAAGTAAATACAAATTAAAGAAATCCTATCCAGGTTGGTGTGTTTCAATTGCCATTGGTTCAGAAGCCCTCCATCCCGCTGCCTGACTTGCACACAATACATGGGCTGATGATCAGAATGCAGGAGTGTCCTTGTTTTGGCTGGGATAGTTGATTTTTCTTTCTAGTACCTGGTGCAGTGCTGTGTTTTGGATTTAGTATGAGAATAATGTTGATAACACACCAGTGTTTTAGTTGTTGCTAAGTAGTGTTTACCCAAGTTCAGGAGTTTTCAGTTTCCCATGCTGTGCCGCTGAGAAGGGGCACAAGAAGCTGGGGGGGGGCAGAGTCAGGACAGCTGACCCAAACTAGCCAAGGGATATTCCATACCATAGAATGTCACACCCAGTATATAAACTGGGGGGAGCTGGCCAGGAGGTGCTGTTTGCTGCTAGGGGGACTGGCTGGGTGGTGAGCAACTGTATTGTGCATCACTTGTTTTTCTTGAGTTTTCTTCTTCTTTCTCTTTTTATCTCCCTTTTCATTACTATTATTATTAAATTTTGTTTTATTTCAAGTATTAAATTGTTCTTATCTTGCCCCATGAGTTTTACCTTTATTCGGATTTTCCTCCCCATCCCACTGGGGGGGCCAGGGAGCGAGTGAGCAGCTGTCTGTTGGTACTTAATTGCTGGCTGGGGTTAAACCATGACAAGAAGCTACTAGCAGGGGTACAGGGATGTCGGGGCTGCAAAAGACAGCTGCTCTGGCTTTACCTCCCAGCCACATCTCCTCTGAGCACACAGCCTGGTTCCTCGTATTGTGGGGTGGCGAGAGATCTGATTTACAGCTCAAGTAACCGCTTTCAACTTAAAAAGCTCTGCGTACACCCAGATGGCTTCCCTTTATGAAGTGTTGTACATTAAGCTCATAGCTACTGTTAGCTCTGTGCAAACAAAGCAGGAGGGAGATGAGCATGGGAAATGAGACACTGGATCCCAGCACAATGAGACAGGCATGGTCAGAACCAGAGGCAAACCACCCTCACAGGATCTGCCTGCAGCAGGCACGCCTGCCCCATTGGGTACCTTATCTCAAGGGCTTTTTTTTCTCTGTGGATGTTGTAAACCTTGGGGTCTCAACCTTGAACATCAATATACTTATCTGAGTCCAGGGACGACAATTATATCTTGCACACGATCCAATTTACTTTTGCATTTTTTACTCTGGAGCTTGGATTGCTCACCTTGCGTTTACAGTAAATCAGTTCCTGGAAGGTGGAATAAATTGCATCGTGACACCTTTATACAGGGGATCATTTAACATATGTGAAAGTAAGGAAACTGATAATCCTTTAGAATCAGGGGCAATTTGACTAGCCACTCAGATATGTCTCGAACAAGACAGTGGGGTCTTGATAGCTTTTGGTGATTTTCCGAAGTCGGAAATGTGCTATTCTCTATTTTTTTTTTTTTCAGTGAGGGGCCAGACCACTTTATAATGAATATAAATTAGTGACAGTTTGCTTTTCTGCTTTACTTTCATGAGCTCCTTTAAAATTGTCTGCAGGTGGTCCAGAGTTTGCTCACCACATCACACATTAAAAAAAAAAACCCACCAACATACCCACAGTGTCTGCTCAGGAGCACCCACCTGGTAAAACTGGAATTCCCAGAGACAGCAGAAAAGAAAGGCTGTGGGCAGGCGTTGCAGGGACTTGCTTGCTGCCCTCCAGGATGCACTGTTCACATGTGGTTTGGACACTCATCTGTACCGAAATAAAGTCCTCCACGACTGACACCCTCATCGTGAGAAAGCCAAGGTCACAAAAGAAAGTATTAGTTACACTTTATTAGAGTTGAGCAACTGTTTCTTTTATGGTCCTGTGGGAATGGTTTTACTGCTGCAGAGCACTCACTGTAACAGCGAATGGAAAAATGCCAAAGTCACTTATCCTGTTGGGTTTTTTTAATTCCCTTTGGGTTTTTGTCAGTTGTTCAAGGTGAAGGAAGTGTAAAACTAAGGCAGAAGTGATAATGCTGCGGAGCCACTGAATTCTCCAAGAAGTATTTCAGCAGCAAATGTGGGGATATTTTATCACTGAAACAATGCCGTGCAAGACAAAGTTTTCAGGGCCCTGTCCAGAGCTCCCCTCCCTGCCTGGTTTATGCGGTAATTCGCATAAGACGGTGGGAGGGCTGAGTGAACGATGACAGAGATCCAAAGGCTGTACACGAAGTCAGAAATTTTTATTAACAGCAGTCTGGAGAGGATTGGGTGATGAGACACATGCTGACGTATGAACACCTATGTCTTGTAGATGGTATGTTTGATGACATACAGTCACTTCTGGGATTTCGGCCAAATAGCATGCAAGGCTGAAGAAATTCAGCAGTAACACCAGCACACACGCTGTCAGCGAGATGCTGAGCTACCGTAAGTGGAGACTAGAGAGTCACTAAACCTGTGCGGGTTTTGCCCGGCTGTTCAGCCGCCGGTGGCGCTGGGGCGCGCCGGCAGTGCGCGCTGCCGGACGCCCACGGCCGGTGACGCGGCTGCCGGTGACACGGCTGCCGCGCCCAGGGCCGCGCCCTGCGGCCTACGGGGAGCGGCCGCCGCCCCGCCTCGCCCGCAGTTTCGGCTCCCGGGAGCGAGGCGGCGGCCCGCACACGCCAGCCGGGCGAGGGGCGGCGGCGCCCGCCCCAGGGGCAGGGAGGGGGGACCCCCGGCCCCGCGGCCCCGGCAGCGGGGGGGACGCTGCGCATGCGCGGCGCCACGTGACACCGCCCCGCCGGAAGCGCGGCCGCGCGGCGGCAAGATGGCGGCGCTGCTGGCGCGGCTCTGCCGGGGCGCCCCCGGCCTCCGCGCCGCCCGCCTGCCCCTCGCCGCCGTCGCCGCCCCGCCGCTGCGCCGCCCCTCCGCGCCGCCGGGGCCCCCGCGGCCGCTCAGCTTTTCGGCGGCCGAGCTGGTGCGCGCCGCGCCGGGCCCGCTGCGGCCCTACTTGCGCCTCATGCGGCTGCACCAGCCCACCGGTGAGCGGGGCGGGGCGGCGCCATAGCCGTGGCGACGCGGTAACCATGGCGATGCAGGCGCCAGCGGGCGAGAACCAGGGGCTCCGGTGGCGGTGGCCGTCGCACCACTCCCCGGCCACACGCTCGCTGGGCTCGGGCAGAGCGGTTCGCCAGAGAGCGCGTCGGTTCGGCCGTGCCGTCGCTCGGCAGCGAGCTGCCCTCTGCCCCGTGCGCCCCCACCTCTCGTTGCCCCCCTCGCCCCACCCGGGTTGTGTCCCCGCTCAGGGACGTGGCTGCGGTACCTGCCGTGCACCTGGAGCATCGCCTTGGTGGCTGAGCCAGGCTGCCTTGTCCCCCCCTCCCTCCCCCCCATCCCAACCCCCTCTCGTTGCCCCCCTCGCCCCACCCGGGTTGTGTGTCGTGTCCCCCCCCCCGTCGTTGCCCGCCTCGCCCCACCCGGGTTGTGTCCCCCCTCAGGGACGTGGCTGCTGTACCTGCCGTGCACCTGGAGCATCGCCTTGGCGGCCGGGCCGGGCTGCCTGCCGGACTGGCACATGCTGGCCCTGTTCGGTGTCGGGGCGGTGCTGATGCGCGGAGCCGGTTGCACCATCAATGACATGTGGGATCGCGACTATGACAAAAAGGTAGAGAAACCGCCGTGGGCTTGCAGGGACCTCAGGGAAGTGGTTTGCTGGTTAATTAACCAAGTACATGTCTGCTCATTTCCAGCATCACCGGTGGGTCCTTGCTGAGTGCAAGGGCTTCAGGCTCCAGGCTCAGAAATTCCTCCATGTTTCTGTCAGATATGCATGCAATTAATTTGTCTATGTTTCCTCCTAGAATAGTAGAAATCTGTTTATTTTGTATAACATTTCTCTGTCTAGGACTATAGTAAGTCTTCTAGAGTATTAACCTCTGTGTAAGATAATCATTTTTTTCAACAATTTTTGTCAGCAGTTGTCAACAATTATTTGTTGTCAGCTGTACATAGTACTTGAGCAAGTTTATTTTTCAACTTTGCTTTGCATGACAGAGCAGAATAACACTTTTCTGCTACACTTGCTAGTTGCAGTCTACCCAAGAACCACGTATTTTATTTTTTTTTTAATTTTCAGGAGCAGGTTTTTCTTGAATATTGTTAATTTCCTCATGGCTGTTAAGTGTATCATGCCCAACCCTCAGCTAATCCTCTTCTGTTATGTTGTATTTTTCATCTCCTTTTTGTTCAGAAGAGGGAAATGAGCAGAAGGCAGTGCCCCGCGTCAGATGTTGGAATGTGCACAGGTGCAGGCTTGGAGGGGGAGCATCCTGGTGATGCGTCACTGTTTGTTTGTCTTGTTTTCTGTTCCTATATTATTCCTCTGGTTTTGGGGTTTGGTTTTTGGTGCTGGCAAGAGACAGGTTAATGAGCCAGTCCAATACGTGAAGTCCTTACAGCTCTGTTGTATTTGTGCAGTTGGGAAGGCGATGGATCAGTACAGGTTTTGTGGCAGCTTTGCATGGTTTAGGGTTCAGAGGTTATCAACATCTACATATGCTAAAAGTATTTGCCAGGGTGGGGTGGGTGTGATTAGTAAGGTGGCGTTTTCAGTGGAATGAATTCCTTTGTGCATTGATGGGATGTGGTTAGATACAAAGTTTTAAAAATTCTCATTGCAGCTCTTTCTTACGTACCTTAAGAGGGTATCTTCAAAACAAGTGCGATAGAGGCCAGACCAACAGCAGGGTGTTGGCTTGTGTTGGTGATGGTGGTTTGGGGGTTTAGATTTTATGTTACAGATTATTTGGTAAATGTTTTCTTTTCTTTAAATGGAACATCCTGTGTTTGGTTATGATGTGCAGTGGAATTGGTCGCAAATACATTAAAGGCATGTTTAACCTGCAGAAGCAGTATTTGACGTTTAACATAACCTGAATGGGGGGCAGAGAACAAACTAAAAGAGTTTATTTACATTCACATTATTAAAGCATATGCAGAACACTTAATACATATGTAGCATTCTATAAAAAGTTGGCTTTCGAACTTCTTTGAATGGACTTTACACCATTTTCATCAACGTGCAAAACTTTTGTCTTTTTTTTTCCTTTGGCCGTGGTCACCTTTGGCAAGTAACTCAGCATACATTGCAAATTAACTTTTTTTCTGATATTTTTTTCTTCCTTCAGCTAGCCTCGTATGATTTTCTGTTCCAGACGTATTTTGTAAAATCCATTGTATCCCAACTAGGATTAAATTAATTGTCCTCTCATGGTTATTAACTATGGTTACGTGTGCTAGAGGAGCCCTGCACCTTTATGGTATTTTGCATGATAATCACTTCAATGCGTTTAAACACAGAAGAACTGCTCAAATTTGGGATAGTTAGCTCACAACTTTTTAGGTCTGATTTTATTTTTTTTTCCCCTAAAGTAATAAAATTTCAATATGAGATATCTGCAGTGTTTCTAATCAGCCTCATTGCACACAATTGGCGCTTTATTTCTGCTCTAGTTTTTAAAGCCTACATGCTTCTATTATGAGTGCTGCTGCTTAGAAATAACAGCTCATGACCATGATGGCATGCTAGGTTTGTATCATTGAAGGAACCCCATCTCATACATTCTGTGACCTGTTTCAGTTTATTTTTGTGCTTATATGCCAATGGTGTGACTTCTCATTTTAAGATACATTAGAATGTTTTATGTTGGATTTGGTATTAATATGATTATTTCAATTTTTAGGTTGCGAGGACTGCAAGTAGGCCCCTGGCAGCTGGAGAAATCTCCATTTTTCAGTCCTTCATTTTTCTTGGGGGACAGCTTAGCTTGGCGCTTTGTGTGCTCCTGTGTCTGAACTACTATAGGTGATGTATGAGTTACCTTTTATTTAAAATTTTATTATGGGTCCAGAGTTAAGCACAGATTTTCAACAGAAAAGGTGTTGGGTGCAGACAGAGGAGGCTGTTAGACATGGAATTGTGTTTAACGGTAAAAGAATTAGTTCAGTAATATGTATGGCTCCTGTAATGCTGCACAATATCTTGTGATCTTTAGACTGGCAAACAATAAATGTCTTGGTACTTTTTACAGTATCATTCTGGGAGCAGCCTCTTTGTCTCTTGTGATCACCTACCCTCTGATGAAGAGAATAACATACTGGCCGCAGTTAGTTTTGGGTAAGCTGGAAAAATTTTTACTATTTTTTTCTTCTTCTACAAATAAGTAATTGAACTTTTTCAATTACTTGAAGAAAGCAATCTGATTTTTTATAACTTTTTATTAAAGTAAAATTACCTTATAAACAAAGGTTTGTTGTGCCAGAAGCTTCTTAAAAGAATTTATAACACAAGAGTTGATGTTTGGGTTAGGGATTTTCTTTGTTAAAAATCAGTTCCTTCCTTTGGCAGAGTGAAGGGATGGAGAAAGGGAGGAAGGAAAGAAGTATTTGTCATTTGAGAATCGGCTTTAGTTTCAGGGTGCTCTTGAAATCTTTCTTAAGCATACATTTGTCCTGCATTTCAGTCTTCAACCTCTACAGTACCTCCCGTGCAGAAATGGATGGTGCTTGTATTTCAGGATGAGCTACTAAAACATATCTTTGTATCTTAGCCTTCACATTCCAGCTGCCTTCAGCGTTTTCAGCCAACTTTGTCATTTTCAGACTTGAAGTACCATAGTGGGCTGTTGTGCACTCTTGCAGTCAGTTATACTGACATCTTTTGTTTTACTGACATCTAAGCATTTTAACTTTAGACCCGTTGTTTGAGTACACGGGCATAGTTCTGTGCAAATATTTCCCTATGCTAATGAAACCAAATTTAAACTGAGGGAAAAACCTGTGGCTGTAACCATTTCTCCTTGTAGGTCCATAGTATATAATGTCAAATACTTGAATTTATTACCTGCCTGAAAATAAGTGGTAGAAAAATAGAGATGCCAGTATTTTATAAAAAGCTGCTGATAAACACTCAAACAATATTTATTTCTATACATGTAATTCAGATTGCTCCTGGCAATCTTGTAACTTTTTTATTTTTAACTCTCTTTATGTTTTTAGGGCTTACATTTAATTGGGGAGCCCTTCTTGGCTGGTCTGCCATCAAAGGGTCATGTGAGTGGTCTGTGTGTTTGCCCTTGTACTTAGCTGGAGTAATGTGGACGCTGCTATACGATACCATTTATGCACACCAGGTAGAGTAACAGTGAGAAATTTCAAGTGTCTGTGTATGTTTGTGTGTTTAATTTACAACTTTGTTGTCAAGCAGCAGTACTAACCCGCTGCCGTTCTTCACCCTCAGCTGAGCTAAAACAGCATCAAGGAAACCCCAGCCCCTGGACCTTTTATTGCTGTTTGCAAATGTTTTACATACCAGACAGAAAGCTGGAAGTATAATGAACTTTATGTACCTATGCATTTGCATTGTGTAAATAACTTTGGTATTGGTATTGGCTCTTAGCTACTAAAGCAGCTTTAAGGACCAACCTCCTAAATTAAATTTTAATTCAGAGACCTACAAATGGACTTAAATTGGTTTCCTAATAAGAAATGTTAGAAACTTAAGCAAAGCCCTTTTTGTTTTCCTTATGAACTGGCAGTTGGATTGTGGATTTTTTACTAATTCATCCTTCCATTCCAGGATAAGAGGGATGATATCATTATTGGTGTGAAGTCAACAGCCTTGCAGTTCAAGGAGGATACGAAGCAGTGGCTCAGTGGCTTCAGCCTTGCAATGCTCCTGAGTTTGTGCATGGCAGGAATGAATTGTAACCAGACATTCCCGTATTACTCAGCTGTGGCTGCCATAGGTGCTCACCTAGTGCACCAGGTTTGATGGATTTATTTATATTTTTTCCATGTGAAAATTCTTGATAAGAAATCGTAGTGATTTTCTACCCCCATCAATTTGCCAACTACTTAAAAAAATAACCCTGTAAAGAGAACTGAAGTCTTTTGACAATAAGATTGCTTCTTTTAAGTGCCTTTTGCAGACCTTTTGTTTGGAGAGACCTCCAGTGGTCCACATACTGTAGAGCACTGGTTTTCAGTCTGTTCCTGTCCAAAAGAACTGCCTCACATTAAGCTGTGATCTCAAGGGAGCAGTTTTCTTCTTGCTTCCAGTAGCAGCTGCAGCTAGATCCTCCTCCATGTCCTGCAAGATTGTGCAGTTTTTACTCTTCTGATGCAGCTCTTGCTATGTCTGGCACATATGATCTGAGACAGCAATTGATGTACGTTATGAATGTTCACTTGCTTTAAAAGATTTTGTGGTCTACACTATCAAGGACACAGCTATACAGTAGCTATATGAATACGAATATTGCATGTTCTGTCTCTCAGAGGTGGTTAATTTTACATCTAAATAATTATACAGTACTGTGGTCTGGAGCTTCAGTCTGTGATCTGACAGTTTAACAAAATTTTCTGTGGCTTGTTCACTACCACCTGTAGCAGATGTTAATATTATAATTTCATGGTAATCGACTGTTCTAATTCACAGTTCTTTTTATAGCAGAGAACAATCCAGTTCAGTCTCGTATTAATTTAGAAATCTTAATGAATAGCAGAAAGAAAGAAATCAACTGTGTCAGTAAAAACACGCACGATCTTGTTACCCTGTTCTTTCTGAATCGTAGCAACTGTGTTGCCCAGCCTTTCAGCGACAGGTCAGTCTGTATGAAAATTGCTGGTCTTGATAGGTGAGTGATAGCAAAGAGGTTTGAGCAAGTAGTAAAACCGTCAATAGTCTGAGAAGTTAAGTGTGTGGTTAACATGGAACTTTGTAAAGCACATTAGACTTACATTACACTTTAATGGGGGGAGCTTGTGCAGGTGATGGACATTAACAAACCTCTGGGTAAGAGAATTCTTATGATGGTGTAGTCTGGTACTTGTCAGCCACTGCTTTTCATAGCGGTTGTTCTTTGAGATTTATGAGTGAAAGAGTACTATGTTCCGCTGCATAATCATGTACAGTTTGAATTGTCAGAGAGGCTTTACCTTGTAGTTTTGGCACAATTCCCTGCAGGGGAGGGGGTTTATAAATGAGAATGCAGACCTATTGAATGTAAATGGTGAAGAGTGTACACAAATTTTCTAGATTGCCAAAGTCACGAGAGCAGTGTTGTTCTGTGTACCACAGAGTAGTTTCCTTTTGAGTGACTATTTTAATATTCATGCCTTCTAAACATTGTCATGCTTTTTGATCTAGATTTCTGAGTGTGCTTACCTAACTGAGTTTAGAAAGCTGAGTAAGCCTCATGAGGGTTAGGTTTTCCTGAATTGATTGGATTTGTGCCTGAGACAGAGGAATTTGGGTCATGAACGTGTCAAATTTCAATGCCACTCAAGAAGTTCAGTGGTAGAAAAATAACATCTTGTATTTGCTTTGCATTTCTGAATGGTTTGGCTGCTATTGGGTTTTATTTCTCAGTTCAGTTCAGTGGTTTCAGTTCCCTGTGCTTGAGGGGCTGGCACGTTTTCAAGGGCGTGGATAACATGTCTTAGAAGCTTGTGGACAATGTTTCAGATTATTTGATCAGAACCTAGCCCCGTCACCTCTCTACAGCTGCAAATGGCAGAAGAACAGATTTCCTAGCAAAAGTTTCACTTCTATTTAGTCTGATATATTCTGATTTCTTCAAAGGCTGAGTTGCAGGGTTTGAGGTTTTGGCGGGGTATTTCTTTCATTTATTTTGCTTAACATTTCCTCTTGCCATCCTTTTCGAGACTTTTGCACCAAGTTTTGTTTCTGGGAATATTTGTCCAGTAATTTTGCTCTTGTTGTACTGTGTGGGGTTTTTTCACCTTTAGTTGTGACTCACAGCAGACAGCTGCCAAGCTGGGCAAGCTTTGCTTCTAGCCGTTGTTACAGGTGTCCTGGTTCTTTTTTTGCAAGAGCGTTGAACAGACATGGCTAAGAGTGACTGGACTACACCAGCACTGTGTGATGAGGCAGGGCTGGGCACCTTCCTGTGCATTCCAGTTGGCTTGATTCACTGCTGGCTCTACAGTGCCTTGTCTTTACTTAAACACAGAGCAACACCTGGCAGCAGAGATTTAAAGGTGCAGGCAGGTTTGGGGGGGGCGGTTATTTTTATTTGAAGCTCCCAGTGTGGAATTATGTGGCAACCTACTGAGGAAAATCTCAAAAGGACTTATTTACATGCCCAGATATTTTTACATTTTAAAATGTGAAACCAGACACACCAGTATCCAGGCTGTTTATATGGTCCTTCTTTGAGAGGGTCCAGGAATCAGGTTCATGTATGATCCTTGACTTTTCTGCAGTATGTTGAATAAAACTGCCAAGTAAACATAGATGCCAGTTATGCAAAAAATCCTTTGTAAGCACAGACTGTTCCGGTTTCTTGTGGAGACAGCGGTATGCTTTAGAATTTGAGATTCAGTTTTTGAAGTTACAAACCATTTGGTGTCTTTTTGTGATGTGTCAAATATTTATGAGTCTGTAGAATAATAATGCTATAATGTTATACTGTGCTTTTGCAGATTTACAGTTTGGACATAGACAAACCTGAAGACTGTTGGAAGAAATTTGCTTCAAATCGTACTGTAGGCATTCTGCTCTTCATAGGGATTGTGCTTGGAAATCTGTGGAAACAAAAAGACATAAAAAATGCAGAAGAGTCTTTAGAAGACAGGTAGTTGAAATTGCTATAAATACTGATATTTCAGTCCAGCTAAAATGTAAGTACTGTAAGAAGGAAAATGTTTTTAACATAAATATAGCTGCTTTATACTGTTTATTTGTAAAAGCTGGTGAAAACATTCTTGTTTCTAAAAGCATGCAAATTAAATTATTCTACAATATAAATTTTGATTATCCTTAAATGACTTCAACCGCCGTAGAAGCTTCAACAAGTGCAGCTGCTCTGGTGGTCCTGCGTAGTACAAGCAAACTTCTGTCAAGCTCTCGGGACTGTAAGACCAAGATTTTATACAAAACAGATGTCTCTTAGTGACAGCATGTGGGAAAATGCAGAGTGATTTCAGGATGTAAATAAAATCTGACTGTACATGTTTGGTGTTCTGATTTATTACATGAATGATTTTCAGTTTGAGTTGGAGCTTGTTGAGTGAAAAAATTGCAGTAACAATACAAAGTGATCCTAATTTTTCAATTTTTATTTGTTAATTCTATACATTTTAACATGCCAACTGGTTTTATTTGTAGCCTTACAGGAAGAGCTTTTTTATAGGAGGCTGCCTATAAACAATAAAAATATCAACTACAAGCTAACCATTACATTACTCCAAACCATTCATGTTTTTGACTGGCTTATGCTCTCTCAGTTACATGATTTGCACAGTAGTTAACCTTTTCTTAGACTCATGGTGTCAGAGATCTTCTGTGGCACATTCTGTAACTATTTTCTGTGGAAGGTGCAGCAGACACGCCTGTTCTACGAAAATGATACGGTGGAGTTGACTTCAGTTTACATACTGGTAGGCAATGCAAACACAGTTTTCTCCACAGGTAGCTTTCCATATGCCTGCCTGTGGGGCTGTGGTTTGGTGGTTGCCAAACTCGTTATGGTATTCCAACAACCCTTCCTGATGTCTGCTCTGCTCCTTGAGTGGTGGGGCACAACTGTGCAGTCGCACCAAAAACTAGGCTGCGTACTGCTCTAACTCTGAAGATGGGTATCATATTTTAAGGTTATTTAAACCTATATGTCTGAGAGACATTGCAGTCCAGAGCTGTGTGTTCAGGGTTCGCTAACTAGTTTTGTGTTACTGATGACGGTGAACCGGTGAAGAAGTTCCTGTTGCAGGGAAATGAGAAAACATATGATGAGTCAGTGGCTTTCTTCACAGCAGATCTTTTTTGAAAATTATTGCATGTTTTCTGTGGAGTGTTTCCAAACTCATCTGGAAATGCATTTTACAAAGATATACCATAGCTGTATTTTAGGTTCATTGCCTGAAAACTGAAGAAAGGTTTAGGTTCTAGGCTATAATACTGAGCAGATACTGAGTTATCTGCTTGAGCATTTTGTGATTAAAACACAGAAGTAAGTGTTTTTTTAAGTGCAAAAGAGACAAAGGCTGAACTGCTTTCTAACTAAAACCCTGTTTGTATCTGCTGGCCGGTACATATGCATATCTTCTTCCATTCCCAAGCTATTCTATTCCAAATCTTCAGAAAGAGTCTTATCTGCTGTATTTAGATACAGTCTGTCAAAAAATTCTCAAATATACCTATTTCTGAGCAACAGCTTCATTATTAGCTAGTGTGCTTTTGCACAAATAAACAACGTCTGCTGGAAGAGTCTCCTCCAACGCCAAATGTTGCATTTCTTCTCCCCTTCCTTTTCCAATGTTCCTCCACAGGCTGTTGAGATAACAAATGCTTTTGGAGGCAGCAGGAAGGTCAAATGTGCCTTGCAAAAGCAACGTGAAATGCCAGCAGATGCTTGGTGAAACAGAAAACTCCGTAACCAACACACACACTTGCCTTTTTGTGCTCCCATTGTACTTCATAGAAAAGTACATCAGAACAACACCAGCTTGTTGCCCAGGAGTAGCGGTATGTATTTAGAGTCCTGCAGAGGTACGGGGAGGGGTTCCCAAGGCATTGGCTGCCCTTCAGAGTGGGGATGGATCTTTGACTCAGAAGCCCTCTTGGGGCAGTGGCACACAGGAGCTTTCACACTCGCCTTTGCCAGGGGCAGGGATTCACCATAAGGTCATCCAAGGCAAATGTCCCTGCATTTTGCTATTTGTGTATTTCTTGGTAAATGTGGTATCAATGAACGTAAGCAGGTCAGATTTTTCTCTCCCTCTAATTTCAGGAAAGTGTGCACTGCAGGCACCTAGCTCAGGAGCTGTGGTGTGCAGACAGCATGGGACAGAGGGCATGGGACAGCCAGCGTGGCTGGAAGGCAGTCCGGCTGCAGGAGGTCACCAGGTCAGTAGGTCAAGCATAGCGATGGCCACTGGTAGCCTGGCTTGGGAACAAAGAGGGGGCTTGGCTCGAAGTCAGAAAGGTGTGTCAGTTTGTGGAAAGATCAGAGCATCCTGTGGCCGGGAGTCACTAAAAAGCTGGCTGAAAGTCAAGATAACCCATCGCCTGTACCAGCATGGCATTGTGGTTAGCTGAAAGCACAACCACTGTGAGGAAGGACTGGTAAACAGAAGCAGAAGAATATATTTTGTGGGTACTGCTTCTTTTTTTTCCTTTTGGTGAAAGCAGGGAAAGGGCCATTAGTTTCTAAACACATCACAGTGCAAATGTCAGGAGAGATCTGTTTAAGCTTCAAAACAAAGCTAACAAGAAAAAATGCGGCTGTTAACCGGCCATAGATAATGTGAAGTTTCAGTATTAGCTGAAGGCTCTTGGCGTATGGGGGGGGAGTTCCCTGCAGTGCCTCCCTGTAGTTTGTGATGAAGGCAAAAGGCCAGAGCAAATTTTAACACGGTGTGTGCTAGGTACAGTACCAGAATTACAAATGAAATAGCAAAAAACCTCGCTGGTTTTACAGCACTTTTCTTTTCCTGGATGGTGGTGTTTAAAAATAAAACCACCTTCCCCCTATCCCTGGCCAGGCAGCTGTACACACATGGTTTTGTCTGAGCTAAGCAGGAAGAGGTCTGATATAAATAAAAAACAAAACAAAACAAAACCAACAATGAAAAATACTGTTCAAATGCCAAGTTCAAACTATTAAAAATACAGCTTTAATTTCTGGAAGAGTGAGTGGAAATCCTTACCCTAATGAAGAATAAAAGAAAACCAAACCCACCCCTAAATGTTCACGCTAGCACTTCCTCCAAATTGCAGAGCTTCTTGGATATGACAGGTAAAGAGGAGAAATGCTTAATATAAAATATGTTGCTTCAACTGCATAAAGGAACAGAACCAAGTTAGTAACAAGCTGAGAGGGCTGGGGGAAAGAAACTGCTTGCCATTCCACAGTACTTTTGTTTGTTTTCTTGGACTGGTGTCAAAGTATTGTTCAGCTCTGAATGAAAAGTATATTGAAGGGAAATAATTTTATCTTCAAGTTAACCCTACAGGCAACAGCACATGCACAGAACGAGGGGACTGTTTTGAGGAGAAACTTCGAGAAGGTGAAGTGGTTGCTTAATAGAAAGACCTATGTGCATTTTGTGTTGGCTGTCTTGCTGTAGCATGGCCAAATATTTTCTGGCTTCATCAGAGTTTATTTTCCATCGAATGCTGTCACGCTATTAACCACTTTTTCAGGAAACACATAAATGGAAATAAAAGTATTTGAGAGAAAAATGAAGGAAAGCACAGGCTTTATGTATACCATAATATATGTTTTGGCAATACCTGCATTACTGTTCTGCTTTATTTAAGCATTGATCGGAAGGGACCTTAAAGAATTTGCACGATGCTTTTCTTTTTCCCCTGACTTCTGCATGCATGACACCACACAGTGGGTGCAGTAGTGCAAAAAATGGAAGATTTGACAGGTCGCTGGAAGAAGTGTCACGCTGACCGTTACCTGTCAGGCAGAGGAGCTGGGAGGTCTCCTGTCTCCTTCCTGCATGAGGGCAAGACCCAGGGCAGAAAGCCAAGGCTGCATGAGCGCAGGTCGTCCGTGAGGCTGATGGGGCTGAGGTTGCTTTTGGCAGGGTAAAGGACAGGCGGGATGTCCGGTGTCACGGTGCATACCTCCTCTCCCAGGCAAAAAGTTGATTAAGACGGGGTTGCTCAACTTTGGCACCCACAGGTTCGTCGCTTGCTGGCGCTTCATCTGGTGAGGGTACTCTCCACAGGTGGCCTGCCACCAGCATAACCTGGCAACCAGTTGAGCTGCTGTGCTGTCAGGGGTCCTCTGAGACGTTGGAACATCTGCGCAAGGAAGCCATCCACTACGGAGTAGGTGCAAAGGCAGTGATTGTTGTATCTGCTGCCTTCAGACCTTGCTCAAGAAATCAGTGGCAGTGCAGAGGGGGACCAAGAAGTTGCCCTCAAGAGTTCGAGCTGCTCAGTGCAGATTTATTTATGCCAAGCTAATCAGAATGTGATTCAGCAAACTGGACTTGAAACACATAGGAAGCCACCATAAGAGGCTATCAGGGTAAACGTGTTTTGCCAATAGATGGGGTCAGCACCAAGGATACAGACACCAAGGTAAAGAAGTGAACTGATCTTCACTTACATTTAAAACAATAAAATAGTAAGTGAAGTAATACAGCAAGAATAAAACAAGACAAGGCAATGCACCTAATCACTACTGCATATGACAGACTATAGTGGTTTAGAAAGACATGTCAGCAATTGCTCTAATACTTCACCATCACCCAGATCCACAGTTACTGGGGAGCCCTGGTTACAGCGAGGATTTGGCGAACCTTTCCCAACAACTGGGAGGTCCTACGCAGTGCATCTGCTTGCAGGTGAGGTCTCCAAAGTCGCTGTAAGAGCTTTTATGCTGTTGAATAAACAAGCTCACATAATTTAAAATGCAGAAGCATCTGGTTGCACTCTCTTAGACCCCACCAAAGCCTGGCCAGTGTCACGGTTTAAGCCCGGCTGGCAACCAAGCACCACGCAACCGCTTGTCCACTCCCCCACACCTGGAGGGGTGGGAAGGAGAACTGGAAACAAGGGTTGAGATAAGAACAATTTAATAATTTAAACAGAATAAAAAGGTAAGAACAACAATAATAATAAGAATAACAATTATAATGGAAAGGTGGGGGAAAGGATAAAATCCAAAGGAAAAGGGAGAAAGGAAAACAAGTGAGATGCACAGCACAGCTGCTCACCACCCGGCCAGCCAGTCCCCAGGCAATGATCCCCCCCAGCTAACCCCCCAAGTTTATATACCTAGCATGATGTCCCATGGTATGGAATACCTCTTTGGCTAGTTCATGTCACCTGTCCTGGCTGTGTCCCCTCCCAACTTCTTGTGCCCCTCAAGCCCTCTGGCTGGCAAGGCCCAAGAAACCAAAAAATTATTGACTTAGTGTATAACATTACCCAGCAACAACTAAAACCATCAGTGTGTTATCAACATTGTTCTCACATCAGAGCCAAAACACAGCACTGTACTAGCCACTAAGAAGAAAGTTAATTCCATCCCAGCTGAAACCAGGACAGGGAGGAACCAATGGAGTTCCCTGTATCTACTTGATTTTAACCGCCAGTTTGCAAACTGGGCCATATATCTGGTTTCATGGCCTTGACTACCTGCTTCTAAGCAAGGAAGGATGCTCTGTGTCTTCAGTGATGATTGTATTTTATCTAAGCTACATCTTTCACTAGTGATCATAGAGAGTTCACTAATCATTATGCATATTTTTCTAATGATCAGATACTAAATATATATATATATAACTATATATATATATAACATTTGGTTGGTGGGTTCATCTAGAGGTCAGCTTTGGCTCAGGGCTTGTTGCTGAGGCCTCAGAACTTCAGCATGTTGGGTGCCGGGTTGATGAAATCACAGGGAAGAAATGCCATCGTCCGCAAGAGGCATCACGTGCACACAGAGGGGAGAAACAAGGCTGCCATCGAACTGAAGGTGAGCAAAGCTCTCCTCCGAATACAACTTGTCACGTGTCCGCAGCAGGTGCAGAGCCACGCGGCTTCCCCCTCTTGCACATCATCCCCTGTTGGAAGAAGGGTTCGCCGGAGTCAAGAAGACGCTCAATATGAGTTATGCACCTTGCTCAACTTTATCAGTTTCTAACACTACTTACATAGAACCGATACACATGCATATTCGTAAAGCAGAAATATAACTGGTTAGTAGTCTCTAAACGCGCGCGGTTCTCACACCCCTAATTATCATGACTAAAATAAGCATTCTATCCACGTAGCTAATTGTGTTGCTGTGCTTCAGCCTTGTAGTTTGTTACTCCCTATTTTCCCATACCGGTCCCCATCTTTCTTGGCCCTGCACCTGCTTTCCCAGCAGCTGTATCTTGTTACAGCCACGGCCTGTTGGCACAACGTAATTACTTGGTCTCAGGACTCAAGAATAGCTCAAGGCCACCTTTCTCGTTAACTTCAGCACAGCAACTTCAGTACAATTGTGATTGCAGGCCTATTCTAATACCAGGCCTGGATTGTGCAGATCTTCAGAGATTCTAAGGCCATGCTTCTGCAGCCATTCTTCTACAATCCCCCTCAGTTGAACACACATTGCCTTCTCCCATCTCTCTTAAAAAGCATCTGTTATTCAGTAGTAAAGGCCCTTTGGAATCAAAAGAATAACTCATTCTGCTAAGTAACATGATACATTTAAAAAGCGCTTATCGCAAGTCAAATTCTGTTGCAAAGCGTGTTGGAGGTCATTTTGCCCACACCTTGGTTAATGTTGGATTAACTTTGTGGTGCATCATGTGTGCTGTTCAGTCAGCTCCTGCTCCTGTTGGGCTAACGTGCTGCTCCTCACAGCGCCATCAGGTTAAAGCAAGGGCATCATGTGTGCTGGACACAAGGGGCATGAGAAGGTAAGGTCCACTGTCCCCTGCAATGTGGTGGCAGCAGCTGTCAGCTTGGGGTGACACTCCTGGGAGGCCATAGAAATGGCACAGAGCGCACATCCAGGCTGGGAGGGAGGCACAGGTCAGCTTATCCATAAAAGCGTCTGGAGCTGGCCCAAGAGCTGAGGTTCTTCTGCTTCCCAGCACTGCCTGGGGACAAGGATGGGGACAAGAAGACCTGCACTTGCAGCTTCTGGTAGCTCTTCTGCTTGTGCGCAGGTGCAAGTCTGTGAATTTTTGAGTTTGGGTATTAATGAAGGAGCAAAACAAACAAGTTGGACTACTCTAGTTACAAGAGGGTTGATTTGGTTGTTGATTTTTACCTTAGTTGTTCTTTACTTCCTGAGCTCCTGAGATGAAGTTTGATTCCCAGAAGGCATTGTCCTGTAGGTGAAGTGGCCTGGAAGAAGGGTGGCACTGCTGAAAGGATGGTGAGAAAAAACAAGACGGTAAGCGCAGGAAGCAGAAGCTCAGCCAGGCTGCGTGAAGCATCTTGTGACAAACCTTTGCCCAAGCCTGCGTGTGACCAGATGTGGATGTGAAACCACTTCTGCTACTTTCCTTCAGGTCTCAGGCACTGTGGCTGCAAGCTGCTGCAAAGTCTGCGACACCCTTGGGCCCTGGCAGTGAGCTCCCCACTGTGTGTCGGACCTCGTGTTTGGGTGTCTGCAGGACCAGGGACCCCAGTGGCAATGCACCCCCCAGCCGTAACCCCAATGCTGTTTTCTGTCTGACCAGTCAGCTAGGTGGACCCACTCCAGGGTGTGCCGTGTCCCTGGTGTAGGAGGGACGAGGGATGCACAGGTGTGGGCAGGGAACAGCTCTCTCCTTGCACCAACTGCAGTTGCTTTGGTTTTGGTGAGATGTGGACCTGACCGTCAGCCGTATTTCTAAGGGCTGTGAAAATTTCCCCTAGCGCTTGCTCAGCTCCTTTCTCCTCCAGCTTTTGTAGCTGCAGGGGGTTTCCTTTCACCTGAGTCACTCCCAGTTGTGAGAAGAAGGCAAGGTTCGGGGGAGAGGTGCTCTTCCATTGAATCAGCCCAGACATCTGGAAAAAAACCCCAGTTTCAGCCACTGGAGCCCTTCTCTGTGTCTGAAACAAAACCCGGTTGAAGCCCTGAGGTTGTTACTCTGCCTCTTGAAAGAACTGGTGAGACCAGAGCTTTGGAGAGAGTCCCCCAGGCCCCCTCCTCTGCCAAGCAGCCCCCCCAGCTCACAGTGGGCTCGCTGGAAATGAGCCCACTCCTTGCCACTGGAGATGCCAGGGTTGGTGTGACAAGGAGCACGAGGCAGCGTGCTGGGGAAGGTGGCTTTGCTCGTCTGCGGTAGTGTTTTAAGCTGCGTGATGGAGTTGTTTCAAATGGTACACGGAACAGGTGGGAATGTTTGCACGTGGGTGATATCAGCATAAACTGGGATCAACTAGTGTCTGGTTGCCACTTCTCTGTAAAAGACAATGGTAGGCTGAGTAATTTATGCTTTGCTTTTTGTAGAGAAAGCAAAAATGTGGTCAGGGAGGTTTTTTAATCTATATTCCTGAATCTTTATTGAAATGGCATTTACCATAATACAGATTTAATTGGTGAATGTTAATTTCAGCTAAGTTTTTCCATTGTCTGCTTGGAAATCATTTTTATTCTTACCATGTGGAAAAAGACGTTACAGGTTTGGTTTTGTTAGTACGTTTCCTTTCTTCCTAGCTATTGAGATGTTTTGCTCTTTGTTGTCTTGCTGTGGCTAAGAGAGGTGTGCTCTGCAGCCGACTGCCCATCTCCCCACAGGGCCACTTCATGGACGCAGAGAAGCCACACACAAAGGGCCCGTGGCCACCAGTCACTGGCAGAGCCCGGCCGGTCCCCGTGGTGAGCTCCAGGCAGGAGCCAGGGCATCTGCAGTGGGAGTCACCCAGTGCTCCTGGCTGGCGCGGGGTGAGGGTGATGATGTTCTCGCTGCAAGTTTCAGGAGTTTGTGTTTGGATTTCACTGGTGAGATTTTTGCAGGGCTTTTTGTCTGACCTAAATGCCAGGTGAAGGGAACGAGCTGAGGTGGATGTTGGTGATGCTGTTTTCTCAGGGTGACAAAGGGCAGTCACACTGTGATGCATCAGGATTGCAAGTGGGAGTGGGCTGCTTTCCCACAGAAGAATAGCCCTTGCAGGACCTGGCTGCTCAGACAATCAGTGTCACTCCAGCTCTGAATAAAGGACAGACTATTAAAATACTTTAAATGTTGCTGATGAGCTTTTTCATAATGTGTTATCTCCCATACCAACCATGCATTTCAGTTTCCAGTTTCCCTCCGTCCCCAGCAGACTCCTAGGCTAGCTGGCATTTTGCATGAGCCTAGTCTAGCTAGCTGTTGGGATGTCAGGTATCTCCTCTTCTAGAAAATACCTGCTAAACTAC
Organism: Falco rusticolus; assembly: GCF_015220075.1. Taxonomy (NCBI): domain Eukaryota; kingdom Metazoa; phylum Chordata; class Aves; order Falconiformes; family Falconidae; genus Falco; species Falco rusticolus. Next base: position 109,895,866 of record NC_051187.1, on the reverse strand, counting down.
AACTTTTTACAAACCTCAATTCCCTCAGCCTCTTGCAATGCTTTTTTTTTAGGGGTGTGTGGGGGGGAGGAAGAGTGTACAGTCGAGCCAGGGGTCAGGCAGGCAGCCCCACAATAAAGCAGGGGCAGCCACAGTTATCCTTTGGAGCCGTTGGAAGCCAAGGGGAGCATTTCATGTATCACATGATTTACCATAATCTCATCAGCACTGTTGGTAAAAAGGCTCCACCTAAATAAATCCTGGCCTCTTGACAAAGCTGGCAAATTGCACTTTAACCTGAACTTCTCCTTCTTCTGTTCTTGTCCTTGGTGAGACAGAAGGAAAATGCAGAATCAGCACTTCATGCAGGATGCTTTAACTTACATCGCTTCCCGGCAAGTGGCCGCTCAGACCCACTCTGTGTGTCATTTTGGGAAACAAGACCTGCTGTCCTGGTGTCACAGCTTCTCCACAAACTGTGGCCATGCATCCAAAACTGTCAGTGACTTGCACAGGGCATGAGCAGTTAAATATTTGGGGCATTGTCCTGCTTTCAGCTGGGATAGAGTTAAATTTCTTCTTAGTAGCTGCTACAATGCTATGTTTTGGATTTAGTGTGAGAATAATGTTGATAACACACTGATGTGAAGTTGTTGCTAAGTGGTGCTTACTCTGAATCAAGGACTTTCCAAGTTTCCCATGCTCTGCCAGTGAGGAGGGGCACAAGAAGGTGGGAGGGAGCAGAGCCAGGACAGCTGAGCCCATCCAGCCAAAGGGATATTTTGTGCCACAGAATATCACGCTCAGTATGTAAACTGGTGGGAGCTGGCTGGGAGGCACTGAGTGCTGCTGGGGGACTGGGTGGGCATCGCTCAGCGGGTGGGGAGCAACTATTGTACATCACTTGTTATTTTTCCCTTGGGTTTTATTCCTCTCTCTTTCTCTCTCCTTTTCATCATTATATTGCTACTACTATTACTAACACGATTACTGTTACATTTCAATTATTAAATTGTTATCTCAACCCACAAGTTTTACCTTTTTTCTGATTCTCCTCCTCATCCCACCAGGGCAGTTAATTTTACAGTAGCTGGGCTACATGGCTTGTGACATGGGGAATCATGTCTTAGGGACATCAGCTCGGTTATTGTAGCCTCCACGTGGAGTGTATTTACTAATTCAGAAATGAAAATGCAAATGCATCCCTAAGAAGGAGCAGGGAGCACACTTGCTGCAGATGGAAGGGATTAAAAGCAAAGGTACCATGCTGTCCTGCTGCCTCCTTACCTGGGGCTGAATGAAAGTGGAGGAGGACAGTCGGGGCTGGGGCTTCCCCCCATCACAGTGTCATCCCACAGGTTGCTGACCCACAGGGAGCCACTCCTGATGGCGGTGGGTTCAGCTGTGGCTGGACTTGGCTGAGAGCATCCTGTTTAGCCCCAGCACCACGGGCTGGGGCTGTGCTGGGCACCACAGGGACGTTCCGGCCCCATAGGACCCCTTGCCACAGCCCCCTTCCACTGCCACGCTGCCCACCCACCATCGCCCAAGCCTGGTTGTGAAAGGTCTGCACAAGCCCTTGAAGAAAAGCACCCTGAGGTGTTCTTCATGTAGCCTGCTCTGAGATCCAAGAAGTATGCTGCTGCTTTGGGGAAAAATTTTGGAATAACATCTATCCCAACAAATGCACATCAATTATTCAGTGCTGTTCTCCCCTGAACAACAACCACGTGCACACAGAGTTAAGGAAATAAGACAATATGCATGCAACCATGTTTTTAAAAGATAAATGCCAGTCTATCATTTAGTTCTGGGAAAACGGAAAAAGAATTAAAAACATGCTCTGCACATGTGTTAGGCCTGCAGCCATAAGGACAGGGCACCGCTCCCGACCTCCCCCTACAGTTACCTCCCACCGTAAAACTTGCTCACTGGCTGCAATAAAAGCCTCCAACAGAAAGTTTCGTTTCATCTTCCCCAGAATCTCTCTGTGCGTGGTCACAGCCAGCAAGGAAGCCTGCACCGACAGAAGCTGCTCACCACAAGGTTAGTTCTTTTAAAGCATGGAAATAGTAAAAACTTGCTAGGATGGGAAGAGTGGGGTAAAAGTGCAAAAGCAGAGATTTTAATTTTTTTTTTCCTTCTGCTCAGCATGTAATTTAAAGCAAAATAGATGGTAAATGCTGCTTTGGGAAGGGGGATGCTTTTAAAAAGCTGTGCATAAAAGCTGGATTATGGAGAGGTTATTACTTCTTTGCTGCTTTCTCCTGCTACCAGAATTGTGTGACTGTATTAAAGGAATCTGGCTGGTCCTTTGCTGTTTAAATTGGGCTCTTTCTTGCCTACCTGGGTGCTCAAGACCGAATTCCTCTCAGTAAGGCTACTTAGCTTTATGTGTTTACTGGTAGGCTCTAAGGATGTGCTGGATGGAGCTGCTGGCATGCCAGAACCTTGGATGTCAGTCACTTTTATGCATTGCTGCCCCATCTGTATATTTACTGTCCTTTTTTATGGGGCGTGCTGCTGGTGACAAGCACCTTCATGTTACAGCTTCTTCATTAATGCTTGCGGTTAAGAGAGAAGCATGAGAATACTACCCATATGCAGAATGCTGTGCATTTGTAAAAGAGTAGAAAGTAGAGAAAGCAGCATTGCGGTGGGGTGGTGGAGGGAAGCGCTGGGAGGCATCGCACGCTCCCAGTTTCCCTCTGGACACATACAGGATGCTGCCTCTGGCCGCATTCGCACCGGGCTTGCAGGCTGGCGTGCGCTGCCGGGTAAAGCTGGGAGTGGGATTTCTGGAGGAGTCTGTGTTGCCCCAAAGGAATGAGATTAGGGTCATCATCACGGTGGTCCGTCCCCCGTCCCCTTTCCCCCTTCCCCCCCCCCCCCCCCAAGCATTGCTCACTTGGTTTTAGTTTCTGTTCTGGCTTCTGAGCTGAGGAGCGGAGCGGGATGGGGAGGAGCCTGGCCACCCCGCAGCTCGGTTTCTGCTTTTGCCAAGCTGCTGTTTCTAGTATGAAAAAAACCACGCTACCCTGATTTGTACCAAAAAGCCTCAACAAATGTGAGCAGGAAGTTTATCGATTATTTTTTTTCCCCCTGCTCCTTTCATCTATTTGTGCATAGAAGAACTTGGCCTCAGGGCAAAACTTGTTTTTAATTGTTATTTAAGAATGTTTTGTGCTGTCTTTTACTTGGCTGGAAGAATAGAAGCATAGATATTTGGGGGTTTGTTGTTGGGTTTTTTTAGCCCCGAGCCTTACTGCTGCTCAAGGTTGCTTAACCTTCTCAACCTTGCTTAATCATGGGCAGGCAAGGAGCAGGATTCGGGCTTGGGATGTAGTGTTGGGTTCCTGCCTTTCTGGCTCTCGGTGATGAGAAACCGGAGATACTTGTTTTCTGCTGTACCCCCCTGCTGTGGAGCCTGGCTTCCTTACGAGGAAATGTGGTATCACGGCTGCTTCCTGCACGCTTTGTAGCCGTGCTGAAGCAATCGTGTATAAAATATGTAATCTTGTGTAAAGTAGACCAAGTTCAACAACTGCAATGCCCGAGTCACTGGCTTTAGCTGGGGCTCGCTGCCCAACCCTGCTTGGCACAAGGGAAATCGTTTAAGCGCTAGTGAAGCCTTTCTGGGCTGGAGTGGGAAACATCAATGACATGATGTGTTTTGAAGGCTGGATAAAATGCAAACACCTTGAAATGACACAAGTGCAGGTAAGATGGTTATGCTCTATCACCTCCAGCAGCAGCAGGGGAGCTGGGCGAAAGGCTGCCAGCTGAAGAGCAATCAATGGTGACTAGCTCAGTGGGGGATAAGATCGACCGCAGTTTTTTCACCAGCTGTCCCCTTCCCCTCCTGTCTCTTTCAGAAGAGCAACGGAGAATGGCCTTGCCGTCCGTCGTGACAGTGCAGCCGCAGTACAGCATGTCCATGCCTGCTGCCTCAAGGAACGTTTGGCAGACAGGGCTGATGGACTGCTGCACCGACTGCGGCGTCTGTAAGTGCCTCGGGTGGTCCCATCCCTCAGCTGCAGTAACGTGCTGCACTTGGTCCCAAGCCCTCTCGGGCCACTTTCCTGGCCCCTGCTGCTGGGGTCGGCAGTGCTGTCGGTGCCGGGCTGGCAGGCAAGAGCCTCACCGGCTGCTGCATCTCTCCCCCTGCCAGGCTGCTGCGGGATGTTCTGCTTCCCCTGCCTGGGGTGCCAAGTGGCCGGGGACATGAACGAGTGCTGCCTGTGCGGGACCAGCGTGGCCATGAGGACGCTGTACCGCACCAGATACAACATCCCGGTGAGTGGTTAACCTGCTCCCTCACTGTGCTGTGAGGTTCAAAGTCAAGGTGCCCCGAGTCCCCCCTCTCTCTCCCCACATCAGTGATGAGCGTGGGGCAGCAGCACTCCCCGCTCGCCCTGAGTTTCACTTTCATATCCCGACTGATGTCAGGAGCGCAGGACAGTGGTTGGAATGCCCTTGGCCATACTGATCCCTGGGCTGGTGTCCAACAACAAGCGTTAATCAAGACGCAGCTCCTTCCCCGCACCCCGCACCGGGAGCACATGGCCTGCCGCCAGCTGCCGCCAGCCACAGCGGCTCGCAGAGCCTCAGCCACTGCTTCCCCATGGCATCCCCAAGCTCTGAAAGATGGGAAAGATTTGAGATAAAGGTGGGCAGACTAAAGAACAGATTAAGTCAGTTGAACAGATAAACACCTGTAATCAGATGCAGGAGAAAGGTGGACATTCACACACTGTACATATGTGAAGTGGTTTCTTCCCATGGTGGGCTAGTGCCGTCCCCAGTGCAAATCATGGTGGCCCAAGTCCAGTTTACCCAAACTGACTCTTTTTGTGTGCATTTCCCCTCCCAGGTCTCAACCTCAGATGCTGAAAGATACACAGCTACCTGCAGCCTGCAGAGAGGGCTTTCCCCCTCCTTTCCCCTGGCTGTGGGTTCAACACCCCCACCCCCCACCCCCAGTTTTTACTGCCTGCTGCTCAGGAAACAAAGGGCACACAGAGTGGAATGTAATTAACATTCCTTGGATGAAATGTGGCTTTTGGGGAGCCTCCATCGCTAACCAATTTCTTCCTAACAGGGGTCCATTTGCTCTGACTTCTGTATCACCCTGTGGTGCCCCGTGTGCTCCGTCTGCCAAATTAAGAGAGACATCAACCGGAGGAGGGAGATAGGCATATTCTGGTAAGCTGGGTGTGCTGACACTGGTTTGTCAAGCTGCTGCCTCACACAGCCGAGCAGCTTCCTGGGGTCCCTCCTGCCAACACCTGACCTAAGGCACAGGGTTGCTGCCCTGGGGAAATGGCCATGGGCAGGTGACAAGAGTGACCTGTCCCACAGCGAAACGTTGCTGGGAACCTTGTGTAGGACTGTGGGGGCAGGACTGGGGACACACACACGGTGTGGTGAGGCACGGCCATGCTTCCTGACCCTCCTCTCCTGTCCCCTTGCAGATGCTGCCATCCTCGCTGCACCCTGCCGAGCCGCTGTGGGCAGGAGTCACTGCTGCCCTGGCCCTTGGGAAAACACCCCGCGGGGGGGTTGTCTTTGCGGTTGACTCCCCCTTCCCTGGGTAATATGAATAAACAGCAGAATTTGTCTTCCTGCCTGTGTATGTGTCACTCTTGCACCACCTGAGAGCAGCCGTCCTTCTCCTGCTCTGTCCATCTCAGCAGCCCCTTGTGCAGCTAAGATTTCCCTGCGCTCGCTGCAGAGGGAGGTTCTCACTAGTGTTTTGATACTTGCTCAGCTTCTAGAAAGGATGTTTGATAGACGGGAGGAGTCGATGTTGCTCATGCAAGTTGTAAGACTCGGAAAAGTGACTTCTGGGCTTCCTGCAGGTAGGTAATGGCTGCAGGCCACTCTCAGAGCTGTCCCTGCTGCAGTGGCCCAAGTGGCTGCCTGGTGCTGCTGATCACTCCTACCTCTCTGAACATAAAGCCACCGGGATTTTTGGCTGCCTGGCACCAGCCCACTTCCTGCATTGCAGAGACGTGCTCCCTTGGGGACCCCCAACAAGAACTCCCACTCTCCTGTGATTAAAGACCTGGTTGGGCTGTGGGTTGGCCATGTCTTCTCCATGGGCCAGCGCCACTGCCTCCTGGCCACCTGGCCACAGGCAGGCAGAGCACGCCTGCGGGCGCTGGGCTGTTAGTGGTATGCTTTCCATCCAAAGGCAGTCGTTACATCCAGCCTCTCTCCCTCACTCTTGGAGAGATGCTAAAGGATTTTTGATCCCTACAAATCTCCTCCAGCTTCTCTTTCTCCGAGGAAAATATGGGTGGTTTTTTTTCCTTTCTGCCTTCACCAGAGACCTGGTAAGGGGCAGCGGAGGCTCTGTCAGCGCTGTGGGGTGGTCCGTACAGCGGCACTCCCACCTGCCTAAGCCCCAGACAGACCAGACAATTCTGTGGATGATCCCTGGAAATACAGAAAACTGCATTTTTCAGCCTAAGAGAGGTAAAGGCCAGGAAAGCAGAGAGGGGGAGAGAGAAACACCATGCTGCCGCCTCATCCCAGCACAAAGCGGTATGATTTTGTCGGTGCTTGCTGATGCTCAGGTTTAACGAAGGGAAGGCACTGCACCTCCAGCATCAGGTCACTTAAGGCAGAGCAGGAGCCTGAAAGGAAACCATCCTTCTCTGAAAACTGCTACCAACAGCGCAGTGTCCCCCCGGGGCTCTGGGCCTGTGGGATGCAGGTGGGGAAAGGCGGGAGGGGCAGCAGGAGCCTGGCTGAAGCAGCAGCAAGGTTGCAGCCAGCAGCCTTCTGCAGGGAAGCTGCGATTATGCAAAGCAGCACCTAAGCTGGCATCTGGTCTCTGAGTCAGGGGGTGCAAAGGTTGTTTGCCAGGGAGCACCCAGAGCACATAAAGGCTGAGATCCAGGAAAAAGTCAGGCGTCTCCTGGGACAAGGGTGGCTCGGTAGGTACGTGTGGCTCGGCTTTACTTCAGCAAGCACTGTGGTACAGAACTATAGAAATCGCTTGTGGCTGAAGTGGTGTTGCTGAAGAACGGAGGTGAGGTTTTCTACCTGCAAAATTACTTCAGAGCTAAAGCACAGCATGTTGAGTGCTGCTGGCAGGCGTCTCGATAGGAGTGGGCAGCAGAGGTAAAGCACAGCAACCTGCACTGTATTGTTCGTTTGTGCATGTGCCCGTACGTAACAAAATGCAGCTCTGTGACCCTGGTTATCGGTGAAATGTGGCTGTGTGGACCTCAGGATCCGTTTTATTCTCATCAGCCATTCCAACGGCACTGGTGGTGCCATGGAGCTGTAGATTTGGGGGCACTCAAGGGATGATCGTGTGGTGGAGGCTTCTCCAGGCAGCTGCCTGTTCCACACCACAGCCTCCATCCACGCAGGGATGCATCGCACTTGTACTTGGGGAGAGGAGGGGCAAGTCCATGCTCAGCCCTGCCTGCAAAGGGCACAGTGTGCCTGTGGGGCAATGAGCACTGCTCAGCTGCATTTTCACTGTGTGCTGCTATTAATCTCGCTATCTGGTGGTGGGGGAGCACCTCCTTCGTTGTGGGAGGCTGGTGGGGTCCTGCCCCTAATCCTCCTGCAGAGAAACACCTTTGCCTTTTAACCCTTGGCACAGGTGACTGAGGCAATCCCGCCAGCTGTCGGTTCCTCCTTCGAGGCCGCTCGTCACCTCATGGGAGCAGATACCAGTGTCTCAGATGGGGTCAGCTCAGCCACGCTTCTGCTGCCTGCAAAAAAGTAACGAGCAAATCACTTGGAGGCTTTTTACAAGCTTGCTTCCCTCTTACAGCAGAATTCAACATGCCCTTTCCTCTCTGTGTACTACCAGGCATCAAGGGTCAGCCGTATGGCAGCAGGCTGTGTCTGATGGCAGAGATGTGCCTGGGCCATTCTGTAAATGCTGGGGAGCTGCAGGAATGGCTAGGAGAGCCACCAACACCTTTGCCACCTCTTGGCAATAGTCAATAAAAATGCAATGCCACAGCCTGTATCTCTTTGGTGTTGGGTGCAGGTAACGCGCTTGATGGCATCATCTGCGTGCTGGACATAGTAACATACTTATTCCATCATATTCCTTGTGTGTAATACTTAAGTTCTGTGTAACCGTGTAATTCTGATGTGAAAACTATCCCATTAATTATTAATGCCACCATCCCTTTCTTCAAAACGTAAATGCTTCCCTGTTTTTTCTTTTTGCTCCTCCCACCGTGCTGAGACTGCCGCTCCCTTGTCACACAGGGGCAGGGAGTCCCGGGGCACGCAGGGGAGGGCTGCTTGGCGCTTGGCAGCCACACACCTCCCCCCTGGCACCCAGACAGGCCAGACAAACACGTCGGAGCCGGGCGGGGGCCGGCAGGGCACCAGCTGTGCAAAGGCGCTCCGTTAAACGCCCGTTGCGGAAACGCCTACGGGCTGTGCAGGGACGTGGTGGCTGGAGAGGACCTCCCTGGGGAACCCTCCCGGGCAAAGGGGAGTAGTGGGGGGTCCGGCGCTCCGGCTGCTTTCCCGCTGATGATTCCTTTGCTGAGGATTTGTGGCTGTGCGCTGGGAGCAGCGAGGAGAGAGCCCTCGCAGCTGCAGGAGCGTGGGTGCCCCTGCATCCCACCCCCACGCTGCTTGACGGAGTGGCACCTCGCTCGGCCGCAGGGCAGGGAGCGTGTCCGTATGGGGCCTCCTGTGGGAGCACATTCGGTTTTATTGACTTTATGTTATTTTTGAATTAAAGCTCCAAAGCTGAAATGAGAACGGCAGAGGGTGGTGCCGCGTCTTGCAGGGAGGGAAGGGGTCCCAGGTGGAGTTGTTAAATGGCTCAGGTGGGTTTGGGGGCAGTGCTGCAGAGCAGGAGCTCTGCTGCAGGCTGCAGCCCCTCCCTGGGGTAGGATGGGCAGGAGTGGGCTCCAGGGTGCGTGGTGGCCCCAGGGAACCAAGGAAGAGGAGGAGGCGGCACTGGCATAGACAGGTAAGCGAGGGAAGGATGGGTATTGGTGACTGAGCTTAAGGCAACGCAAAGAGACAAGGATGCTGCCTTGAAAACTGCCCCAAAAAGCAGAAGAAGGAAGGGAGAGGGGGAGGCAAAAAGGCTGAGATGCTCAGGGAACAGAATTAAGGTGGCTGATGAGAGCTCAGGAAAGCTAGGATTGAGCTGTAGTGGCTTTCTGACACTGTAAGTGTAAAAAACCTCACCATATTAAGCAGATAACGATGCAAGATGAACCGAGTATGAGAAGAGAGGGTTGAATTGAAGTAGTGAGGCTCTGAAGCAGAAGGATTCTGTTTTCACAGAGACATTTTGCTTGCACAGGCAGGGGGATGAGGTGCTGCTGCCTTTGGTGGGGGGCCGCTTTTGGGGAGCGCTTTGCCACGACAGACAGTGTCAGCACCTGGCAGAGCTGTGCCCCCCCCTTTGTGGTGGGGGTGGCAGTGCCCTGGCAGCAGGGACCCCTCAGGGACCTGTGCTGCCCTCTCTATCTTTGAATTCAGCAGCCTGAGCAAGTCACCCACTTCAGAAACACCTGCAGCATCCTTCTCTGGTGGCTTTTCCTTCCAGACCACAAACTACCTGGAGGGACCCGACCCTGCGCTGGCAATGGCCTCTCACCACGTGGTCACAGTCCAGCCCCAGATTTTCGTTGCCCCACAGGCAGGCAAGTGGCAGACGGGACTGCTGGACTGCTGCTCTGACTGTGGCGTGTGTGAGTACACTACTACTACGCGCCCCTTGCTCCCCGTGCTGGCTCACAGTGTGTTGCTGCTGTTTTCCCCGCTCCTTCTGCAGCATCACCCCTGCTGCAAACCCCACTTCTGTGGGTACCAGCGGTGGAGCAGCTCTTGAGGTCAAGAGCCACGGCTCCTACAGCTGCACCCCCAGCTGGCTTTTCCCCCTTTCCTCTTTCTTGGCACCTCTGTGTCTTCTCTCCGTCCCGCAGGTATTTGCGGAGCCTTCTGCTTCCCCTGCCTGGGGTGCCAAGTGGCCGGGGACATGAACGAGTGCTGCCTGTGCGGGACCAGCGTGGCCATGAGGACGCTGTACCGCACCAGATACAACATCCCGGTGAGTGACCACCCGCAGGGGCTGTCCCGTTGGCAGTGGCAGCCACCAGCTGGGTGCTGTGGAGGGGGCTCAAGGAGCAGAAAGGAGTGCCTGAGGGGGAAAGTGGTGGCCAGGAGTTGCATGGGCAGCTGCACAGGCGGGGAGCAAGGGATGCTACAGGGACACATCCACATCCATGCTGCGAGCTCTCATCCGGGTCCCCACTGGGCATGAGTGGCACTGTGCTGCGTGGCCAGGGTTGAGCTGTCCAGGGGCACTGATGATGAAAACCAGGAATTTTTCCTATTTTTCACGTAAAAGCTGATGTGGCAAGGGGTTGTTCACGCAATGTCCCTCACTCCACAGGGCTCCATTCTGGATGACTGCACCGCCATCATGTGCTGCCCCATGTGCACGCTCTGCCAGCTGAAGAGGGACATCAACAGGAGGAGGGAGCTGGGCATATTCTGGTAAACTGGACATGCTGGCACTGGTTTATAAAGTCACTGCTGCACAGAGCCGAGTGGTTTCCCAGAGCACCCTGGCACGCTGTGGAGCCGCTACGGGCAGGAGTTACCGCTGCCCTGGCCCTTGGGAAACACACCGCAGGGGGTTTGTCTCGGTTGTGGTTGATCCCCACCTTCCCTGGATAATATCATGAATAAAAAGCAGTTTGTCTTCCTGCCTGTGTGTTGCTGTTTATTTCTCTGTGTCCTCCTGCAGCACCAGAGGCCAGCACCGTACTCCCATGTGCTGCGCAGCCAGAGCAACGCTGAGGTTATCAGGTAGAGATTTTCTCTTGCAGACCAAACCACGAAGTTGGGTAAGAAGATGAAATCCCAGCCTGCTGTGGCCATGGGCAGTGTGCAGAGCTGGTGGCAGCGTGACCCTGTGCTCAGAGAGGCTTGGGAGCACTGAACCCATCCCTGTTTCTGCCTGGGCCAACCCAACACTGAGACACGAAAGGTGGCAGCACGGGAGTGATGGTGAAGGTGCTCTCTAAACTCCCGAATTCTTGATCTCTGATGTAGTGCTAAACTCTGATTTAGTGTTTAACTGTAAGTGCACAAAGCTTGGGTCAGGCTGACCCTCTAGAGTTGTCAGGAATGGCAAATGAAGGGACTTCTCATCCAGGGAGTCAGCCTTGGGAAAGGCAAAACAAAGAATATTCTGTCTTTGCAACATAAGCCTTAGAACTTCGACTGCGCCGTTTGTGTTAAATTCTGATTAATGAGCTCTCATGGTCTTTAGCCTTGCCCTAGAAGTGACCTATCCCCTTTGTAATACCAAAAATCACACGCCCTAAGGCGAAGACCCGGGCCCACTAAAAGACCCTTCCTCAGAGAGCATGCCTAGCAGCAAAATAAAGGTAGGTAATGGATATGCAACTGTGTCATTTATATGGATGCAAATGTATGGATGGATAGGCAAATGGATCATCTATATGGACCTGCCCTCTGGGCAGGGAAAGTGCAGTAAGATTTTTGTATATAACATTTGTAACTATGCACTGCGGTGCGCTGGCTCCGTTTGCTAGCATCCAGGCTTGGGCAAGTCTGGTACCTCCCCTCGGTGTGTGAGGCTGCTCCTTGCACACTGGGAACCGACCCCCACCTTAGCAACAACAGCCCTGGTGACCCAGCTGGGACCTCTCCAAGATCCTTGCCCGGAGTGCCCAGCTGCCGGCAGCGGGCAGGCGGAACGGTCGGACCCCAGCGTTCCTGGTGGTCGGGGGCTCCATGGATTCCTCTCCCTTGCTGGGCTGTAAGTGTCTCCAAGGGGCGATGCTAAAATCGAGATGTTGTATTGAATAAGTATAAATTCTGAAGTTTGTTTGTTTGAATTTGTTTGTTTGATTTTGATTTTTTAGAAAATTAATTTCTACATCAGTTGCTCCACAGGATTGTGGTAGGAGGTTGAAAGGACTGGTACACATAATTGTGGTGAGTTGATGAACTCCAGCTGAGAGTATGCAGGCTTGGATAAAGTTTTGTGCTGGGAAATTATTATAAAATGGGAACTGGTTCCTCTACCGAAATATCACCCTGTACCCCTTTAGGATGCGCCATTACCCATTGGAATAAGTTTGAGGGAGACCCCATGACAAAAGAAAATCTGAAATGATACTGCACTCAGTGGTGGCCGATGTATACATTGGAGGATGAGGAGAATTGGCCTGAAAACAGAACGTTAAATTACAATACTACATTGCAATTGATGTTGTTTTGCAGGAGATTCAAAAAATGGGATGAAGTACCATAGACTGATTTGTGTAATGTAATCTCTGTAATGATTATGAGATAAGAAAGAAATGTAAGCTGCTGAATACTGATCCAAATGGAATATATGTCCTAGCAGAAACTGGAGAAAAGAAGTCAAAATGTTGTGTGGCATGTGAAGTAGGGAAAGGCTGTGTGAGGCTGCAAGGAAATGAACAGATCTGGATCTGGAGAATCCAAACAGTAGAATGATGTTCAACATGCTTTTTATTGGACAGTCAGCTCCTGATACTCGTAAGTAATTACAGAAAGTAGACGGGGCTGAAGGGTTGACCACTTCTCCGTTGGCTGAAATTGCACATAAAGTATATCGTAGTAGGGATGGAATAGAAACGAAGAAGCAAAAAGAAAATAAATACAGATCGAAAACGTCAAGCTAATTTGCTGGCAGCTGCTGTAGTGGAGGGAAATAGAGGTAAAGGAGGAAATTTTAGAGGTAGGGGTTTCACGCCATGTTCTGTGGCAACTCCCATAGGGGTAAATCAGTGTGCCTGCTGTCAGGAGGGGCACGGGGAAGCTCACTGCTCATTATTAAAAGGGCAGACACAGACATCAACAAAAGGGGGCCTTCGCCCCGCCCCCCCCCCCCCCGTAGATTTGTTACTGCTAGAAAATTATGATACAAAGTCAAGGGGACTGGGGGTGAGCTTAGAGGCATCCCCAGATTCCAGGGGTTCCAACTGGAATCAGATTGGAATCAGATCCCCTGGTTCCAATAAAGCTGGGGGATGAAACTGTAGATTCCTTAATAGACACAGGAGCAACTAAGTCTGTAGTAACTAGTCGCAAGGGGCCTCTCAGTAAATTTAATATGCTGGTTGTTGGGGTTACTTAGAGGGAATTAAGGCCATTTTTGAATGTCAAATTGGAAGTAAAGCTTTAACGCTTGAGTTCTTGTATATGCCGGAATGCCCTATACCTCTCTTAGGTTGGGATTTACTTAGTAAACTATATGTCTAAATAACATTTTCTGAGAATTCCGTTCAGTTGCATATCCCATTGGAAAATGGCTGGAAGGTGCAAATTGGCTGCTGCAAGGGGAATGATGAAGTGAACCAGAAACCTCCAAAGAAATCCTAGATGCTGTATTTTTGTTGCTATTGCCAACTGAAATACTGGGGAAAGTTAACACCACACCAATAAAGGTAGAATTAAAACAGAACTCCAAACCAGTAAGATAAGCACCAACATCCTATGAAAATGGAAGCAAAAATTGGATTAGAGACTTTGGTAAATAAATTCATGCAATATGGACTTTTGTCCAATATCAAGCGGTATTACTGCAACTGGACTATGTAAGTTTAAAGCTAACAACCTCTTTGAATCCTGCTACTTTGTGGCTGGTATCTGATGACACAAACTTGGAGCACGATTGTCTATTCACTATTGAAGAAGCCTTTTTCCAGCAGGCTGGATCTGAAGGGTGTTCCACTGGAAAATCCGGAGCGGACCCTCTGCACAGCTGGAAGCAGTTTTACCCTGAATGGAGAGCAGTGATGCATGCGTGCAGCGGCAGCTTTGGAGGATGTGGTTGAATCCCAACCCTTACCATCACATACTCCAGCACAAAAAGCTGAATTAATTGCCTTGACTAGAGCTTTGGAATTGTCACGGGATAAACAAGCCAATATATATACTGACTCTAAATATGCCTTTGGACTGATACGTGCACATGGGGCAATACAGAAAGAAAGAGGACTTCTAACCTTGCAAGGGTCACCTTTTAAGCACGGATCAGGAATACTGAAATTATTGGAAGTGGTTCCGAAATCTGAGGAGGAGGCCATAATTCCTTGTAAGGCTTACAGACCTAAATATACTGAAGTCATAAGAAGGAATTGTAAGGGTGTTGAAATAGCGAAGGGAGCGGCCGAGGAAGCAGTAATGGGAGCCTTGAGTCCTCAAAACGTGGTCGGAACTGGAGCACCCAAACACAACGGGAAAGAAAACGAATTAGCGAAGATGCTAAAATGTGAGAGGACTTCGGACGGATGGTGGGTGACATCTACTGGACGATGTTTGGTAACAGCTCCCGTAATGCAGGAGTAGCTACAGCAGACGCGACAAAACTCCTGCAGGAGCAGATGCTGTAATTGCAAGTGTTAGGAGATAGGCAATAGGGCCGAAGATGCAAAGCTGTGTTGATCAAATAGCAAAACAATGTGTGATATGTTGTCAAAAAAATCCTGAAGTGGAATTAAAATCTCCACCTGGAGAGGTAAAAAAAGGGAAAATTTCAGGGGAATACTGGCAGACTGATTTTTCTCAATTACCAAAATGCAATAATTATAGATATCTTTTGGTATTGGTATTCCATCATTTCAGGATGGCCTGAAGCTTTCCCATGCCGGACCAACCGAGCTAGAGAGGTAACAAAGAAATAATTAAAAGAGATTACACCGAGATTTGGAGTTTCAAGTGGGATCTCATCAGACAGAAGCTCACAGTTTATAACAGAAGTAATACAGACAATTTCTGCTCTTTTAGGAATAAAATGGGATTTACGTACACCTTGGAGACCAGGTGTAGTGGGAAAGCAGAAAGGATGAACAGGTCTTTAAAGAAACAGTTGGTTAAATTGTGTCAACAATCTAATTTAAAATGGATGGATGTTTCACCTAGCGCTTTGAGAATCAGAATCACCCCAAAATTCAGGGAAAAGGTGACTCCATTTGAAGTATTATATGGAAGACCGTGTGCTGTAAATTTAACAGGAGAGGAAGACCAAATGCATATTTCTGGTGGTCAGGTGTTCACCAAATATATACTGTCTTTGGGAAAGACTCTTTCCTCATTGTACAGGTGTATCCAACAGAGAGCGACTGTACCATCAGACATGCTGGTGCATCCTTTCTGACCTGGAGATCAAGTGTGCCCTCGAGCTTGGAAGGACGAGCCTTTGCAGGAGCAGTGGAAAGGACCATATTTAGTCTTACTGATAACTAATACTGCAGTAAAACTTTAAGAGATATATTCTTGGATCCATTACACCAGGATTAAGAGGAGTCCTGAAGTAAAGTGGAAATCAGAACTGGCTCCTCTGAAACTAAAAAACAAGAGATTTTAATATGAACTGGTTTAGGACTGAAGTAAGACCCTCTATAGAATTGGATTGTATACAGAGAGGTTTGAGTTAAGTAACTGCCTCTTTAATATTAGCATGTTTTCTTTGTAGATACTTGTTTAAGCATGTTTTACAGATGTATAGGATTTTGCCTGTTATGTGGTATGGTAAATTCTCAAATTCGGTGGGATCAGGAGAACCCAAGGGCTCAAAACGAGACACTTAATGATGATCTAGGAAGCCATACAGGTAGTCAGTAAGAAAGAGCTGTTGGGTATGTACACACTTCCCAGAACATTCAGATAAGGAGATCCCTATATTGGGAATACTCCTTCCTGTTCCATAATCCTGGAACCATTTTTGTGAAAATACTTCCTTTGAAAGAGATCCAAAGATAGACCTGCAAGAATGGAACATGGATATTCTCAGAGTTGGTCTGGGAGCACAGTGTATCCCACAGCATAATCCTCTAAAAGGATTAGCAAAGGTAGATTGTATGAATGAAACCACCTCAGCAGAAAATCAGTCACACACAAAACAAAAAGCTACAGCTGTAGGAACCGCATCAGGTCAAAATTATGCGTAAGGACCTGGACACGCAGGAAAGGGCTGGGTTTGGTTATGTGGAGACAAAGAGAGAAAATCCCTACCCTCTAAGTGGAGAGAGACTTATACTGCAGGTGCATTAGTCCCAAATATAACAATTACTGAGAAGTTAGACAAGAATTTTTGGATGCAGTCTTATAGGAAGGTGTATAAATGAACTATCAATAACCTCCTTGTGGAAAGAAATAATAGTTTCCGCCCATTTGTCAGATGGTTTACTCCATGGTTAGAAGCCAGTGAACTAGAAAAAGCAAGAGTAAACATAGCAGAATTAGAAATAATTGAAAATTGGTTTGCTGGTGCTATATTAGCTTTACAAGAAGAAGTTTTGGAAGCAGGAAAAGTAGCCTTATAAAATCTCATGGCCTTGGATATGCTATTATAGTCTCACAAGGTGGAGTTTGCAACATAATTAATACTAGTTGCTGTGTTTGTGTGGCTCAATCTGGAAGAGCTGCTACTGATTTAGAAGAGATTTGGAAAAACAAAATCTTGCATGAGATCCAGAAAGATGGCACCTCTTATGGATTTCAGAAAGTTTGGAACCGGCTAATGTCCTGGTTTCCTGATTTACACCCATGGATTAAGAAGTTAATAGTAGTTATTGTACTCGTGATTGTTATATTTGTATGCTTGTATGTTTTATTACAATGTATGGTGAGGTGTTGTATCATTACAGCTGAGAGGAGTTCAGAGAGAGTGGGACTCATTGATAGATGGAGATAAATGTAAGTTCTAAAGCAGGAGAATCATTGTCTAAACTCCCGAATTCTTGATCTCTGATGTAGTGCTAAACTCTGATTTAGTGTTTAACTGTAAGTGCACAAAGCTTGGGTCAGGCTGACCCTCTAGAGTTGTCAGGAATGGCAAATGAAGGGACTTCTCATCCAGGGAGTCAGCCCTGGGAAAGGCAAAACAAAGAATATTCTGTCTTTGCAACATAAGCCTTAGAACTTCGACTGCGCCGTTTGTGTTAAATTCTGATTAATGAGCTCTCATGGTCTTTAGCCTTGCCCTAGAAGTGACCTATCCCCTTTGTAATACCAAAAATCACACGCCCTAAGGCGAAGACCCGGGCCCACTAAAAGACCCTTCCTCAGAGAGCATGCATAGCAGCAAAATAAAGGTAGGTAATGGATATGCAACTGTGTCATTTATATGGATGCAAATGTATGGATGGATAGGCAAATGGATCATCTATATGGACCTGCCCTCTGGGCAGGGAAAGTGCAGTAAGATTTTTGTATATAACATTTGTAACTATGCACTGCGGTGCGCTGGCTCCGTTTGCTAGCATCCAGGCTTGGGCAAGTCTGGTACCTCCCCTCGGTGTGTGAGGCTGCTCCTTGCACACTGGGAACCGACCCCCACCTTAGCAACAACAGCCCTGGTGACCCAGCTGGGACCTCTCCAAGATCCTTGCCCGGAGTGCCCAGCTGCAGGCGGAACGGTCGGACCCCAGCGTTCCTGGTGGTTGGGGGCTCCATGGATTCCTCTCCCTTGCTGGGCTGTAAGTGTCTCCAAGGGGCGATGCTAAAATCGAGATGTTGTATTGAATAAGTATAAATTCTAAAGTTTGTTTGTTTGTTTGAATTTGCTGGGAATGGACTCACATTTTATTGACAACGAGGGTGGGGGATCACAGCCCCATTCAGCTTCTCCCACACAAACCTCGTTAGGAGCACGTCGTGTGGGAGCTGCTCTGCTGTGGTGCAGGAGCCTGGCAGGTGTGGGTGTAACACCCTGTGGTGGAAGAGCTGGAACAGTCCGCACCTTGCTGGCGCTTGGAGGTGCAGAGGTTTATCTCTCCTTGGTGCAGGGGCTGTGGGGTGGCTGCATCAGGTAGAGCGGGGTGATGCCAGCCAGTGGCACTGTGGGAGCCCTGGGCTACCCCGGTTTGACTGCACAGGGGCCACTGCTACAGCTTGTGAGGGTGACATGACCCTCAGGCGTGTGAAGGTTGTAGCAGCAGGTTTGTAGGATACTCCAGGCATTTCACCTTCTTCACATCAATGAGAGATGTGGCTACCTTGTTTTTCCACAGGGATCTCATGTTTCCTGTGGGATCCCTGCAGACCGGAGCAGGACACGGAACCAGCTGTTGTACCCAGTGCTGCATGCCAGGGCTCTGCACCGCTGCAGCTGTCCTGCACCAGGAGCACCGTGGCCCTCAGGATGAGCACCATCAGGGCAGCAGCACATCTTGGGGACATCAAAGGACATGGATGTGCCCTACGACACCCCCCAGGTGAGGCACCACTGTGGCAGGAAGCCCATCTCAGAGCCAGCCCTGCCCCAGCAGCAGGCCCTGTGCCCCATGGCTGCACGTAGCACGAGTGATGGCTGGGATGGGGTCCCTGTCCTGGGGCCTCTGGGGTGATGCTGACAGCATGTCACAACTGAGTAACTGTTTCCTTAAGTTGATGCAATCTTTTAGCTAAAATACTGCGAACAACTTTCCCCAATCCTCTGTCCATGCTTGTTACCTAACCAGGTCTACTTTTTTCTTTTAAGACAAACCCAAGATTTGTATTTTAACTCAGATCAACAGTTCCCATGTTTATGCATAGGTTTTTGCTGTTCTCCTCTTCCTTTTTTCTTTCACAAGCTTGCTGTTTTAAGGCATCTGTGACAGCCCTGTGTCATGGGGTAACTGTGGCTTTTCAAGTCACCTGTATCTGTGGGATGAGAGTGGTTTCTTACTTGTTATCCCTGTTATCAGTCCTGGGTGGGTTTGTGTGAGGCTGCTCTTCTAGGGTTCCCCTGGGCTGTTGGTGGTGCCCAAAGAGCACCTGTGTTGGGGACCTGTGCTCCAAGTCACCCCACCCCCTCTGGTGGGCATCTCTGTCCCCCAAACCCTGTGGGCAGCCAGGCACACTGTGGGGAGCAGCAGGGATGTGTATGGGGCAGGGATGGACCTTGAGCTAGGGGATTCTCCACTGGGGAAACCTTGCTGATGCTAAGCCGGGTCCTTCTTGCCACTGCTTTGCCCTCATGTCATCACAGGGTTCTTGTCTGCACAGGTGATGCTGCAGCAGTGCAGCCAGCCCTGAGCCTGGGTAAGGGATACCAGAAGCCACCTTGTCTGAGGAGCGCTGGGGGATGTGGATGTGCCCCACAGCACCCCCAGGTGAGGCACCACAGTGGCAGGAACCCCCTTCTGTCAGCGCCAGCCCTGCCCTGGCAGCAGTCCCCATGCCCTGCACCTGCGTGTGGCACAGGCAATGGCCGGGACAGGGATATTTTTCTGGTTCTGACGTGTTTCTGGTGGTGTTGTTAAACCTCCTTTGTGTGACTGGGTGAACAGCTGACTCAAGGGGTCCTGCATCGTGCTCCCCCACCACCCCTCAGGTGACGCAGCATGCTCCCAGCACACAGGACATGGCCACCGCCACTCTGTTTCTGGGGTAATGGCTACAGCCGCACAGGTACAGCCATTTGTTATTCTCACCATCACAGTAAAGACCAGAGCGTACAGCCATCCCCACTGAGGGAACGAGCTTTCCCCTCTCTGGGGGGAAACTGATCTTGTTAACTTGCATCTGTCAGTCTTGATTAATTTGTCTGTAGTTTTCTCCTGTATTCAGCCTGAGCCCTCAGCCATGGCCATCTGTCTCCCCAAGAGCAAGCACCTCACCTCCCTGCCTCACGCAGGCAGCCGTGGCAGTTAAACCCCAGAGGCCGGCGTGGAGGGGGGCAGAGCTGCTCACACCTTGGGGCAGGCATTACTCCTGCTCCTGGGCTGCCACGTTCCTCCCCTCCCCGGGGCCTTTTGGGTGACACTGCCAGCCTACAAGTGAGCTGCTGTTCCCTTAGTTGATCCAGTCTTTTGGCTAAGGTACATTTGTCAGTTCTTTCCCAGTCCTTGGTCTGTGCTTGTTATCTACTGGTACTGCTTTTGCTTTTAAAGCAAACATGAAAACTGGCGTTTCAGCTGAAAGCAGGAGGAGGTGCCCCTTGGCAGTGCTCTGTGCCAGCTGTACTCATGCTGCTGGGAATGCTGTGGGGAGCAGCCAGGCCACGTGTGGAGCAGGAATGGGGCGCAAGCTGGGGGTTTCTCTCACCAGGAAAATATTGTTAGCGCTGAGCTGAGCCCTCATGTCTCCAAGGGGTTCTTATTTGCACAGACAACGCTGTGGTGGCGCAGCAAGGTGCCAGGAGCAACCAGTCCTGAGCCTCGGTGAGGGGTATGAGCACCCACCTCGTCCAAGGACCATCAGGGGATGCAGGAGCTGCAGGCAATGCCTGGCAAGTGCCTGAAGTGGCAACTGAGAGGCTGTGCACCCACCTGTGCCATCAGGGCAGAGCTGCTGGCAAGGGTGGGAGATGCCCAGCGCAGCCAAGGGCATGGGGTTTTCAGGTGGCATGCCACAGGGGCAGGAGGTTGGTGGTGCTGCACCCATGGCAGAGCCTGGCAGGGTCAGACACGAGGGGGCTGTGTCCAGCTGTTGCTCAGGAAAACCTCGTTGTGCTTGGTCGTGGTGCTTGTGGCTGCTGTCCTGACTGGGGGGCAGCCCAAGTGTTGCTGGCACTGTGGGGGCTGGGCTGGGGGCTGTGTGGCATGGTGGGAGGCCTGTGGCGCTGCATGGGGTGCAGGTGGGGGATCCACAGGTGCCTCCCCTGGGCTGGCTGGTGCTGAGCACCGTGTGGAATTACCCTGAGCAAGTTTCCCCCTTCTCTGGAGGGGGGTTCTGGGCACATAACTGGCTCTGCTGGGGACCCTGTCTTCCGTGCAGGGGCTGCGGTGTTGGCACGGGTGGTCCGGGCCGAGCTGGGTGATACCGGCCTGGGGGGGTGCATCCCTGTGGGAGCCCCATGCTGGGCTGTGCAGGTATCACTGCCATGACCTGTGAGATCATCACGGCCCACAGGTGTGTGAAGGTCACAACTGCAGGTTTGTAGGATGCTGTAGTACACAAGAACATGGAGGTTTTGTTTCTGTGCATTTGTTACAAGTTACTACAAATCACCACTAGTAAAGCAAGTACGTACTTCAGATCGCTTGCCTACAGGCACACCTATATGTATTATTTAAGGTGTTACTGGCACAAAATGCACCAAACCACTGCCAGGAGCGGAGATGATGGAGAAGCCTCATCACAGGTGATCTGTGTTATGGAGCTCAGAGTCAGCTGGGTGTCCCTGATAAGGGTCATTCCACCTGTGAGATCTCCACACAGCAGCTCTTGCAGAGAAACTGATCTTGGGTAGGTACCATGTTACTTTTATACCTTTTTGGTGTAGGCACGTAACGGGGTGCAGGACACCACTTCCCAGGGCAGCTGTTGCTGGAAGGCCAGCTTGCTGTCATGGTTTCTGTGCTGGCTCACAAGGAGGCCTCAGCACCCTGCTGAAGCTCATCAGGGAAGCCTGGGGCTCCCAGCTCAGCATTTGTCCCTCTTGTCCAGTCCATCACTCCGTGGCTGCTCGCACAGCCGGGCTGAGGGTCCCTCTCCCCTGCAGCCAGGGGCTTGAGTAGAGCAAGAGCTGTTGGGGTCCAGCTCAGCAGTGGCTGGGGGCTCCCTGGGCAGCAGGTCAGGGTTTGGCCTCAGGTACCAACAGCAAAGGAGGGTGGTGGGTAAGCGTTCCATCCCCTCTGGGGGCTGCCTGGGTTGTGGGGCTGCCCCTACTGCCTCTCTTGGCACTGTATAAACATGGGGCGGGGGGCTCTATGGGGGATGGTGCCATGTGGGGAGCTACCAAAGCCCCGCCCGGGAGGTTTGTACCTCGCCTCTGGGGGACTGGAACTGGGAAGGGAGTTCATGGAAGGTGGAGTGAGAACTGCGGGGGTCCCCAGCTGCACCCCCTTGGCAGCTGTGCTGTGCCAGGCTGGGAACACCTGTCCTTGGCGCATTCCCTGGGGCCAGGCTGGGCATGTCCCCCCGGCTGTGGAGGGGCACACAGCTGCAGCCCCCCAGGCTGGAGGACCCCCACCCTGCCATGCACAGCCTGAGTAAGAGGCAGCCGGGCCACCGTGCGCCCGGGGTGAGTAGGAAAAGAAGGGACAGGTACCCGCGTTGTGGGTCTGGGGCCGGGCCGGCGCAGCCTGCTGGGGGGAAGGAGGGGGGGGCAATTAGCCACGGACAGGGCAATTAGTGCCAGCTGAGCAGCTGGAGCCTGACAGCAGCCCCTGTCAAGGTGCCAGGGGCAGCCGCTGTCACCCCGCGGGTGGGGGGGGTCCGTAGCTGCCCTCTCTGCCCCGTCACTGCTGCCGACAGCCAGGGACAGAGCCATGGCTGCTCCCACCCCCCAGTGCCCCCTCCGTGTCCCCAAGCCGCTCGAAGCGCACACAGGTCTGACTGACAGCAGCCCGACCCCAGGAATTAAGTCAGGGGGGTGTCTGCAAACAGCCTGAGGGGCTCCCACAAACGGGGGACAGCCCGCCCAGGTGTGTGCTCACGGAGGGTCGGGGGCGGCTGAGCTGCTGCTGGAGGCCGGGGAGGGTAAAACCCTGGCTGTGCAGACGGGGCCCCTGTGCAGCGGGGTGGGGGGCATCTGGGCAGTGCCACCCCTACTTGTGTGCTCGCACACGGAGCCTGTGCCGTGCTGCTGGCACTGCCCTGCGCCCCGAAGCTGGCGAAGCAGCAGTAGGAGCGCACAGAGATGCTGTGCACACCTGGAGAGGCTGTTTCAGACAGGGGAGTCACACGCAGGCTCCGCAAGCTCACCCAGGAGCCCTGGAGGGCAGCTGCACCCGCACAAAGACACAGAGTCCTTGCATGGAAGGGGATTTTCCAGGCAGTGCCAGAGGAAAAGCCTCATCCAGCACCCAAGGCAGGAGGGCTGCAGCTCAGCCAGGGTGCGGGCGTGGGGTGCCCCGTGCAGGCAGAGCAGCCGATGGAAGGACAGCCACCTGTCCCGCAGCACAACCGTCCCACAGGGACATGGGAAGCTGCAAGGCACGACCCCAAGCAGCAGCTTCAGGCTCAGTTCTGTTGGGGAGGTCTTTTAATGAAAAGTTAATGAACTGTGACTGTTAATATGCTGGATAGTGGCAAAAGCGCAGCTAATGCAAGCTCCTTCTGGAACAGTCTTCCTGCTTTTCCAGAGTGGTTCCTTAGACTTTCAAGATGGCCCTTTGCCATTCCCTCGTTTTTGTTTTACATGGGGCAAAGCAGTGGTGGTGTGCCTGCACGAAGTGAAGGCAACTAAACCAGACTGCCCAGTTTTGCACCCCACGCTGTTATTAATGGACAAACTCAATACTACTTATTTTCTTCCCCTGGCAGCTCCGTAATTTAGAAATCCTCTGCGCAGAATGAGCGTGGGGAGCAGAGCGTCAGTCACTAGAGGGCATCAGGGAAGAAGGATGCTGAAGAGGCTCGCTTGCTTCTTGAATAGTCCAGCATACCAAGGAGAAAAGAGTTCAGAAACGCCCGCTGTGCTGCTGCTGCTGCTCTTTGCCCACAGGCACCCCCCCGCCCTGTGACAGGACATTTCTGCACTGGCACAGCAGTTTAACAGTGGAGAGGAAACGTGTCAGTCCCTGGTACATATTAGAACAGCAACGAATGGATGTAAAAACGCAGCGTATCTATCAAGGTGTCTTTGATCCTTTACTCATTTGCGTCTGTGATGTTTTGCAGTCAGTGCAGTCTTTGCCACCTGTGGTGCTTCAGCTCCCTCCCTGGGATTTGCCGTCTCAAGGAAGTCAGACGGCTGGGAAGCAAAGTACTACAGCAGACGTGGAGCAGGGTAGTCAGGAGGACACTGTGGGAGAGACCCCTCTGATAAAAGAGCAGCATTTTTACACAGAACAACAGGTAGAAGTAACTTCTCCCGGTGCTCGTACTGCCCACCATCTCCAATGTGGCCAGCAAACAGGATTACACACGCGTCGGGCTCTTTGGCATCTCTTTTCTCTCCTCAGCTGTGGACAATTCCTAGAGGACTGTTTTCTTCCTGGGCTGGTAGGAATGCATGCCGCTGAGCGAGCGTGAGGGAACCCCAGCCTGCTGGAGGCACAGCTCTGAGGTGCCCATTTTCTCCAAGTGGGGCCGTCACAACCGAGGGGGCGCTTGGGTTTAATTTCACTTGCACGGGTGGTAAGAGCTCTAGGGACTGTTGTGTTCGCCGGTAGGAAACAGAGGTCATAAATATTTCCTAGGTATGTCAATTTGTAAGTATGCAGGGCTTCGGTCTAAAAAGCAAAGTATAGGCAAGACTTGTAAGACAAAGGACAGAAGGGCTGTGGAGGAGTGTAAGTTCTCAGCTTAAATTCAGAAGGAGGGAACACACCAGCCCACTCCAAGGAGCAGGGAACCTGCTGGGAAACCTGCCGCTCAAGTAAAAGGTGTGATGTTAACATCACAGTGTTTTAGTTGGAACTTTTTTGGGGCATGGATGAAATAATTTAATGTGTGAATGTTGAGCCTTACAGGGGAAAGGCCCATCATGTTATTTTCAGGGCTAATGGGACAGACCGAAGGGACTCCTGAGGGGTTTGCATCTGATACCACGCTGTAAGTACTGTATGGTACCATGCCAGCCTGATCCACAGCTCAGGGCTAATTCCTGGTGAACATTGTGTTGAGTGACATTCAATTCAGGCTCCACAGCCCTTCCTAGCGTTCATCACTTAAAGTTTTTTCATAGCAATTACTCATACAAAACGCATCCTAGTCTCCTCTTCCTAATAAATTATTATGGTTTCTAAACATTGCCACCAATTGCTGGGGTGAAGGTGCAGAGTCCTTTTCACCTCTAAACAAAGAAGGGGCAGACCCAGGGACATGGTTGGTGTGGCAGCTGCACTGATTCTAGCTTCTGTCCTGGGTAATGGCCAGCTGGGGTGGTGATCTGCCAGATTTAATATTAAACTGCACAAGCGAGTGCATGAAAGCTGTTGGGCAGCATTGTCTGATAAGGCAATACCCCACTTGCGATGTGTATAACACCTCAGGGTTTATATATTGTGAATTGACCAAAGGTCAGTTCCTTGATACGGGTGTGCCATGCATCTGACCGAACGCAAAACACTAGTCTGAAAGGTTGAACTCCATGTTTAATCAGTTATCAACAGTAAGTATTTTTGTGATATTGTCCCACAGGTGGGGTCTGGTACCCAGTGTGCAATAAGCCAATTTCACACACAGAGCTTAGATACTTATTTCATGTTGCTCGCAGATGGGTGCTAGGTGGTAATTCCACAAAGCTAGCACACCACACCAAAGAACTACAGTGTGTTTATCTTGCTACGTGATCAGCAAAACCTAAATTCATGATTATTGGTTAATTACATCAAATTGGCCTCGCTTGCAAAGTAGATTAGCATGCATGCTCCTTGCAGGTGTGGGGGCGCAAGTCTTTCCAGTCATCAGTTGAGTTGGTGGTTGCGATCTCCCCCTGCCGCTTCTACCTTTCCCGTAGTTACTGCAGGTTTTGCTGACTTCTAGCCGCCAGCACCTTCTAGTGCAGGATGTTCCCCTTCTATCAGTCTTTCAGTTCCTCCTCAGGGGCATAGCTGTTAGTGAGGCATAGCGCAACAAAGCTATTGATTGCTACAACCTAGGTATTATCCCAAACATAGGGCTACGATATGGCCACAAGTTTGTCCAGAGATAGATGAGGAAAGCTTTATGAACACTTGCCATGAATTCTCATGTGACAAATAAGCAGTCATGGCCTTGAAACCAGTAAGATAAAGAATTTATTAGGGTAGAATTTCTAAGTGAGTTTTGCACTCCTGTGCACGCAGGTTTCAAGCCCTGCAGCAGTACATGAACCCTGGAAGCCCTGCAGCAGTACATGAACCCTGGATTCACCTCATCCCCTTGGGAGCCCTGCAGTAACAAAGCTGACTAAATATCAGAGGCTGCACTATCTCTGTTGGAATCTATAGTTTTATCACTGAGGAATCACATTCCTACACTGTCTCTTTTACTAATTTTGATGTAAATAGGTCTACAGTGACTTTATGCAAGACTACCAAGCATCTCAGCAGCTAGCGGAGTTGCTAACACAGTCCCAGCAGCCTCGCTAGTACATGTGCTCTGAGAGAAGAAACTTCAGAGTGAAATTTAACTTAATTTAATTTAAATTAATCCTGGCCAACTCCTGAAACTGCAAAAAGACAGGCTGAATACTTGTCGTGCAATGTTTCAGACTGTAATGCAAGCATGAGCTGTGGCTTTTTTTTTAGATAGACTACTCCATGTCTGAAGACAGACACAGCTGTCTATTGACCCACTCAGAAATGATCTCAAGGATATCTACAACAGTAGTTTTGCATCTATTTGGTCATATGTGCAAATGACCCTGCTGAAATGCTACTGGGACTATGCAATGGTCTTCACTAGCTGCTAGGATGCTTCTAAGTCTTGTATAAATACAGAGTTAATGATGATAAAATTGCTGATAAAGGAAAGAACAAGATCCCAGGAGTGTTTATTCCTGAATGATGAGATACTTATCCATCCCAAATTATAGCCAGCTAAAAAACCTGTCCTTGCGATGGGTTTTGACCTGGACAGCTCTTACAGGCAGCCTTGTTGTTTACTAATCAGTGATGAGTCTTGCCAGGAAAATGAGAGCGTAAAACTCGTGCTTTTAACTGGAAACCATCTGTAACGTCTGCTTTTCTGCATCCTTCTGCCAAGGAGAATGCTTATGACCACATGGGTTCGTGCTCTTGTCAAAGCACTGGCAGAGCCCTCCCACAGGATGGTACCTGGGATGACGGCCAGGAACAGGCAGCCCAGATGAACTGAAGAGTTCCTTCAGCATCCCCAGAGCCTGGCCAACCTCATCTACTGGACTCACAAGCTACAGCTGTACTGGTGAGCAAAAATGAGTCACAGAGAAAATGTGAGAGGTGATGTGCACATCTCTGGTGCCACTCCAGATGTTAGTGCAGCTCCTGGAAAGCCGTGGCCTGTCCTGCCCGGTAGGCCCAGCTGGGCAGACAGCATGTGCCAGGGACCAGTGCCCCTTCCTCCTATAATGCAGGCTGCCTCAGCTTTTGTTCCCTCCATAACATCAACTACATGCCCACGTGTTATCCTGTGAAGACCCCGCTCTGATGGGCTCTGTACAGCCTTTGCATTAATGTAGGCGTTTTGAACTGAAGGAAAGCATGCTCAGGTAGCCCCTGTCTGCAGGCCACTGAGGGAGAAGACTTCACAACCAGCTGTGCATCGTCTGACATGCCATGCCGGCAATCCCCAGGCCCTGCCAGCCTCAGCCATCACTGCGAGCCTCTGGCAGGTGGAGATGCTTTGTTCAAATGCCATTGCTACTGCCAGCGATCCGTTTGGGGTGGCTCCCGATGAGGTGCTGCGCTGCAGCTGGCTTACGCCTTGTTCAGCTAAGAGAAAGCAAGGTGCAAGTTGTGTGCTAGTCCTGGCCCTGCCCTCCCCACGAAGCCCTCTGGCTTCCCCGGCACGCAGGGAGAGGGTGGAGACTCCCCGGGGTGACGGAGCGCTGGAGGAGCCCGGCACCTGCTCCTCACCGTTCTGCAGCAGGCGTGATGACACGGGTGGAACTGCCCTGCCCCGCGAGCTCAGCCGGCCATCGGGGCTGCCTTCCTGCACACCACGCTCTTCTCTTCCCTGGCTCCTGTTTCCCTTCCACCTCCTCGGCAGCCCTGCAGCGCTGACCCAGACCTGCTGCTGGTAAGTGAGTCTCTAGCAGCAGTTTAGCCCTTACGCTGAGATAGATTTAACGCAGTGTAGTGGCTTGCTTCCTCGTGCCTGAATTGCTCATGCTGTTATTGCTGAGGAATTAGATTCAGCAGCTGTTTTCCTCCAACAGCCAAGGAAAACATAGTGAAATACTTGCCTACCTTTTCCCAGCTTTTCAAGGGATTTTATTGAGAAATATGTTTTATAAATGGGGGATGAAAGGCTCAAGGCTTAAAGTAAAACCTGTAAAAAGGTAAAAAAAAAAGAACATTTTGCAGGAACTATCACACTCTAGAGTTTGCCTGTGCATGTTAATGCACTGCAGATAACACATGTGCAAATGCCAGCACACCCAGAGCACTGCTTACTTGGTCCCCAATTAACACACAGGGCTCTTTTCAGAGAAGACAGGTTACAAATCCCCAGTAAATCAGTTGGCAATTAACTTACAGATTGCCTGAATCTCATTATCCTTATTTACCGAAATGGTTTTAATTTCCTGTGTGTGTTCCTGAGAAAGAGGACTGTATGGTCCTGGGCTGGCAGTACTGTTCTTTTTGTGTGCCCACATCCATTCTCTGGCCAGTCTACACCCCTGTAAATGCAAGTGGCTGAAGAGCAAAAAACAGGTACACTTAAAAATTTCTGTGAATTTTTATGTATCGAAAGCCCCAAATGCACATTTGTAGTACGAGCTGCACTGCTTCAGCTTGTAGGTTGCAAGACTAAACTTGGTACCCATTGAATATAAAAGACATAATATGCTCACTTAATTTTGGTTTCTCTGGCAAGTTCAAGTATTCAGAAAAAAGAAAACAAGCTATTTTTTTTAAAGGGTTTGAGCCAGCTTTTTTAGAAAACTCTGCTGAAAGCTCCTTGGGTCTCTAAAACTCTTTCTCCTTATGCAATTTCAACACTTCTTTTCTATAGAGATGTTATACTTTGAAAAACTGCCCGCATTTCAAAAAATCAGTTGAAATGCACTTCTGAATTTTGCCATTCAAAATTTTACTACCACTCCTATAGTATTGTTTTTTCTATTTGAACTGCAAATCCCTCTGGTGCCAAAAGCTTTGCAGGAAGACTGGCAGGAATGTTACTTAGCATTTTATATAGACAATACAACTTAAGGCATACAAATAAGTTTGAAAGACCCCAGGTATGATATTCTGTGGTTCAAGTATGTTTAAGTCAATGAAACTCTGTAGTACATGTTGTTGACATTTTATGGTTTTGTTCAGTGCCTCTGTGTATGTAGAGAAAATGAGACTTTCTACTTTACAAGCCTCAGAAGAATACGCAGGAAAGTGGCTGTGTTGAGAGCTTCATTTTCTGTGCATTGAAACATTGGGCAAAGAGATTTCATGATAGTTTTTAAGAAAGGAGTTTCATTTTGCCATTAATAAAAGGTTAAATCTCAAGATCCATTACTTTGCCGTCCTCACTAAATTTTCTGAGACTCTCTCTGAAGAAAAGGTTTTTCTATTAGGCTTGAACTGAAATTGATGCTGAAATCAGTGGCAATAAAAATGTTTTAGAAAGATTCTGGGAAACAAATGAAACTTATAAAATTCCCAAAGACTTCATAAATTTTATATTTAGCTGATGCAAAAATAATATATTGTACCCAGAGTCGATATGATGAGGATATGAAATATTTTATATTAACGAATATTTCTGAATACAGAAGGCAATGCATATTGTCACTGAATCTTCTGCTCATTTCTGATCTGAAGTAGATATACAAATACTCTTTTTGTGCCATTCACAACGAATTCTAGGAAACTTCATTTAAAGAATTGTAGTCTGCATAGAAATTTATTTGATTAACATTCATCATGGTTGTTTCTTTGACCTGCACATGCTCTGACTTAAAATGTTTCATTGCTGTATGTCACATTAAATACAATCATTATTTTTTTTAAACAAGGCTTAAAGCAATATTTTAAAAAATCCATTCCCAAGTAGCAATTGCAAACAGCTGACAATTTTATTAGCTGTAAAGGAGCATGCACCTGTATTCCTAAGGTGAAGTTTATTGCTAGATCAGAAATGGAAAGTTTGGTTTGTAAAATACCAAACTGTTTATCTCACTGCAAGTACTTACCCCACAGTGGGGGGAAAAAAAAGGTTTCCAAAAAAGAAAAGCAAATCAAAAGCCTAACTCTAGCACACAGGCATTATTTCTGCTGTTAACCCTTCATCTTCTCTCAGCACGCTGTCAGCCAGGATCCAAATTGGCACTCTGGGAGGTTTCCATGAGCCACCCAGGCAAAGCCATGTGTTCCCCAGCCTCATGTTGGCAACAGTTCTGCTCGGAGGGAGAAGCTCTGGGTTATGGGACTTCCCAAGGCTCCTTCCCACCAACATGTCCAGAGCCCTGTCATTTTGTCATCCCAAGGAGCTGCTGTGACAGAGTCCTTGCGACAGCTATGGCCCTTTGAGAAGGGAGACAGCTAACACATTTCCTAGAGCAACTGATAAGTAACCGTTCCAGTTTCAAGTGAATGTGTATTCCGCAGTTTCTTTCTGCCATACATTCTAGTAGCTCTGAAAGTGTAAAACGCTATTTTCAGTAGTAACTTAATATCTGAAATAGTTTGTTTTTTTTTTACTTTGATAAATGGGGTACGCCCACAAATACACCTTTCCCTGAGGGGGCAACCATCAGGAGTAACGGAACAAACCTGTGTCTTCCACCTACAGCATCCCATCCTGTCACTGCCAGTAGCACAGGTGCTGCAGCCACAAGGGGCCATGCCAATTTACACCAGAGGTCCAGCTAGAACCAAACCCAGCCTCTAATCACAGCTGCCAGTAACCAACGCCTTGGCAAGGGGCAGCATCAAAGAATGCTATTTTTCTCTGGCAGATTTGGGCACCCGGTGGGTATCAGGTCTCCCTAAACCGGAGGTTTCCTGCTGAAAGCTTGTTAAATAGTCACTGAGGGACTGTCTCTGGATACACCTCTATCTATGGATATGGTTAATCCTTCTCACAGCTGATTTCTTTATCTAGCTTCTGCAGTGTTCTTTGCAAAGATGTTTACAATCTAATCAAAACTCGATTGGTAAATTTAAATTTAACTTTGGCATACTGTCTGCTCTTAAGGACAAAGGTAGTGTGAATCTGTATTTATGGAAATAGTTTCTGATCCTGGGCTTATTGTCTGCCAGTTGAATTCAGTCTGGAAGATACAATGTTTCATTCCAAGTTTGAATTTCAATGAAAAGTTTGTTTTCTAAAGAGCGTTTCTGAAATTTTAGTGCAAGTGCTGAGTTTTTATGATTATTTTTATGCTAGGTTTTTATGATAGTCTTTGGAAAAAAAAACAACAAACCCAAACGAAACAAAGAATTTAACTATTCTGTTGATAATGCCTGAGGTCATACTCCACCTCACTCTCCCCCATTTGCTCATAACATTACATCAGTAATACTGAAACATTAAGCTGAGAAAAAAAATATCTGATTAAGTAAAATACAGATGCAGTGATATGTCAAGGTTAGAGCCACATTGTCTTCTGAAGAATTCTGCACTCCTATCATGCTGCTGGTTATCCAACAATTTAAGGGATTTTGTAATGTCTATCTGTGGTGTTGACTCAGTGGTTGAGTATTTGGTACCTTGCTGGGAATGCTAGCAAACATCTGCTCAGTGTACTGTGAGACTTGAAGGGAAAAGTTTCCACTGTGGTTCTGAACATACATCTCTACTTTACCAAACCATCCTTTCAAATGGCAGTGATTGATGTGCAGCCAGATTAGCCCAGAAACTACTATATAAAGAGCCTTATAAAATTAGCTGTCCTCCTGCAGGTCTTCTCTAGCACAAGCAGAGAAGAGCATAGGCAGTTTCTCAATAAAAGGCCTCCAGACTCTAAATGTTGCACATTTAATTGATGTTCAACTTACTTAAAATCCATTTTAGCTTAAATTAAAGCTAGTCCCATTATAACTATATTTGCAACGGTTTCTTTTAAGTGTAGAAAAATTTGGCCCAGATTACTACTGATTACTAAAACGTTAAGACCTGACATTTTTGCCAGCACAGAAGACTACAGCTTTGTCAGAAGAGGCAAGCTCGGGCTAGATTTGGGGTAGCATCGCGGGGAGACAGATGAACCAGCCTTTACTTGCAGATAGGCCTGTTGCTGAGAGTAGGGCTTCCAGCAGTGTCACTGCACTGATAGCCAGAAAGGATAGTTCAGCTGGCTGTCAAGAAACCTCAGCAAACTGACAAGGTAAGGACTTGGGTTTTTTATGTGACCATATGACTGTGTTAGTTTAAACGGCTTTTTTTGCGAGGGTCCTTTTGTTAGCTGCTCTCAAATTCATTCAGCATGTCTGAAACAGTCTCGTTATTTGCCTTGTTCCTTGCTGCAAGCACTATAGCTGTGTTAAGGTGCGGGAGGGATCATCCCAGAGCTCCTAGCTGCTTATCTCGCCTCTTGGTTCCCATGAACTACTGCATTACTAACATTTCCCCTATTGACAAAGTAATTAGGCTCTGATGAGTCAACACGATATATAAAGAGAGGTTACAGCTCCTACCTCCCACCTAAATGACCCTTGTGTCACTTAGGAAGCACAAAGGGGACAAAGGTCTGCATGCCCAAGGGACAGCTGGGGATGCCCCAACAGTGCAGGTGGATGGCTCACAGGCAGGAGCCTGGCTGACAAGGGAGGTGAGATAACTTTAATTATTCCACAACAACCTTCTAGTTTTTACGTAGAAAGCAAATCCAAGGAAGATAATTACTGGGCAGCAGTGTCAGTTCCCATGTTCCTATACCCTTAGCAAAAGTGTTTTGATTAAAAAAATAACCCAACAATTTTCAGCTTTTGTTAGGGTTGTGCAGGAGCCCTAGAGGTAGGAGTATCTTCACTTTCAGTGTACACCTTTTAAAGAATATCTAATGGGCAAACTCTAAGCGCAGTCAAAACTCAAAAGAATTCTGACAAAGCGGCTGGGCAGAAGGCCAGGTCCTTTTGGACCTCAGTACTTTTGAGCTGATCTTTTAATGAGTCACTTGTTGTACCTGTGGTTTCCAACAAGCGTGCAGTTTATGTACAGGCCTCCCTGCCAGGGGCAGTCCTCCAGAAAGAGCATAATGCCATGCTAATGCCTGCTGTGAGAAGTACCTACTTCCTCGTACTGGGAGAACAGATGCAGTTGGTGCCCTTGGCCAGGTGCTGCTGCAGGGGGCTGCCAGGGGGGTGTCTGTGAGAAAGGACCTGCAGCTGCCCCACGCCAGACTCAGCTGCCTCCAGCTGATGCCAGCAGACCTGCCACTGGCCAAAGCCAAGCATGTCAGCAAGGCTGGTAGTGCCTTTCTCAAAACCTGTTTAAGAAAGGGTGAAAGACGCTGCGCAGCATCTGTGAGAGAGGAGTGAGAAAATGTGGGAGAAACAGCCCTGAAGTCACCAGGGCCAGTGAAGAAGGAGGGGGAGGAGGTGCTCCAGGCTCTGGAGCAGAGAGTCAGCAGACAGAGCAGCTGGGTGGGCAACTGGTGGCCAGCCAAGGTCAACCTGCCACAACAGACCATCAGGATAGAGGGAGACTCTTCTATCTCCCTAACACTGCCTGTGGTGTGCAGCAATGTGGCAGACCCAGCTCCCCATCAGATCTGGTCACCCCAAGGTCTGCGCCCACAGGACCCAAACTTCCTATCTGAAAGAGGGAGACATAGATGGACATCTGCAAGGCTCAAAGTAGGTCCAGTGCTGAACACTGAACCCAACAGGCACATCTTACCTCTCCATGCCTACAAATCTCTCTCCTTCCTGTTTTTTTCATTTATAGAGGGGAAAATGGCAGAAGGCCAGCCACACCTAAGTATTCAGATGTCAGACTTGAATACAAATGGCATCCCCAGCAGAAATCAGTCTTCTCCAGACTTAGCCAGCAGGGGAGGAAGCATATTAACTTTCCACAACATCTGCTACCATGTGAAGATGAAGACTGGGTTCCTGTGTCATCAAAAAACAACCGATAAAGAAGTCTTGAGAGAAGTCAAGTAGGTATTTAAACATCTCTTCAGAGTACGTGTATGTTTTGTTTCTGTCCAGACAGTTGAGCCCACTGATGTCACTGAGCCACTAAGCACAATATACAGCATTTGATCAAGATTTAGAAAAATTGTATGTATGTATGGTTGTTTTGTGTTTGCTATCAACTGTGCTTAAGCTTCCTGCTGGCCCCAGTGGTCCTCAGTCATTAGCGCTGAGCCTGTGCAAGTGACAGGTGATGCTGCTGGGTGCCGTTTCCCCTCGACCCGGGGGGGACAGACAGCCTTCCTGGCTACAGCACAGGGGCACACGAGTCAGCTGCGGTCGTTTCACCCTGCCTGGCAAGTCTCCCGCTGTGCCATGGTGTTCAGCTGAGGTACCAACAGCCTGCCCTCAATAGTTGCGTCTCCTTCACTATGGTGGCCTTTGGGAAGGTTAGTTTCAGGTGTTTTGACATAAAATGTTTAAGATGGTAATATAAAGGAGGGTTAGGTTAACTCTGAAGAGATGTAAAGTTTTCTCTTTGCTTTTTTCCCCATGTTGAATGCTACTGCTGTAAAGGACTCGCATCGTTATAGCCTTTGTTCAATAATCTATGCATAAGGCTTGCCCATTCATAGTTCAGTAGTTAAGCTAAGTGGCAAGTACTCATACAATATGCCATTGCAAGTCACCTGTGACTTTCGCCTCCCTAACTCCAATTTCTACCATAAATTTTCACCCTTTTGTGTTGCTCTGTCTGTCCTGCTCATTACCCATGCAATTTCCACACCTCCTAAACATGAGTTCTTAAAATCTTTTCTACTTTCCTCAAGAGCCATACATTATGGTAACTCAATTGACTGACGCTGGTCACTTGCAGTGGTGTGAGCAGAAGGCCCCTTTTGTGAAGACCAACATTTAACACACGTGATGCTTTTCCCTTGTAGAAAAGGCAACATCTGCATTTTTTTTGTTACATATTGGTTTTTCATATTAAAATCACATATAACATATGTATAATGTGTATGCTTCTTAATCTGTGGAACCATACATTTCCACAATAAGAAATTGAAGGAATAAATATATGCATCAGGAAAAGCAAAACCGAGCCTCCAAGGCTGCATGTCATTAGACCACAATAACAGCTGTACTGGGCCAGACCCACAGCCAAGTCCTCAGATTGCTGATACCTGGATTGCTGATAACAACCTGTACCGGAGTGCAGTTCAAGGTAAACCTGGTATCATAACACATGGTCAGCATTTGTATGTGCAGTGCAATTCCTGTGCACACCAAAGCTTGTCAAGTGCAGGTTTTAGGGGCTAGTTAAGAAAAATAGCAGCGATGCTTTCACATGCTCCAGCAAAAAGATAAAACCCCCAGGCAGCAGTATTTCCACATACCGTATCATTTCTATAGCACCTTTTCCCCAAATACTTCAAAACCTTTTCTATCTGACTTTGGATTTCCCCCCGTGGCTTAAAACCAGACACTGAGAAACTATCAACGGCAGTTTCTGTAAGAAAAAGAAATCCCTAGTATGTTCTTTCCACAGGGAACATTAATGTTTCTAAGAGAATACTACCTTTAGAACTGAATGTGGTTAAAGCAAGTGTGTGCCTCCCTTCTAGAGATCCATGGGGGCAAAAGCATGCATACAGGTTTTGCTATATTTTGCTCCAGTTTCTGTGTTGTCTTCATTATATAGATTAGTCCTTCTTGAATTAGGAATAAAAATTAAGGTGGAATTTGACTGATCACAAATATTGTTTGCAGTCAGGCAGCTTCATTAATTCCAAAATCAATGGGATGCGGAAGGTAGCCCTACAGATAATGTACACTAGCCTACCAGATGAAACTGTAAGAGAGATAAAAACACCGTATCTATTTTGTTAAACCTATTTTGTCTTACAGTGGCATCATGAGACCAGGGCTGAATGCAATTCTGGGACCCACTGGCAGTGGCAAATCTTCGTAAGTGCCCCCTTTGCCCTACACAGAAATTACACCAAGGAGAAAATGAACCTGCGCGTATTTAGCAGTAAGGGATAATACTTTCAGGGAAAGATTTCTTTTTCATTTCTGTCTGTGCAAATCTCCCTGGTTTCTGAGAAGTACCTGAATTCAAAAAAGACAATCAGCGTACATGACAAAGATGTAATTCCATTATAGTCTGCACTTTCCTGATACATGATGTTTATGTATCATTCTAGGTTAAATTATTGAATGAATGGACATAAATGCCCTATGAAATTGCACAGATCTCACTTCCTTAGGAGACCAGGACAAAAGAAACGCAGCCCTTGAAAGTTGCTGGGGGTTTTCTAAACTGCAAATGTTTAACATGAGGTGGTTTCATGTAGGTGTTCGTTCCATGAACTGGGTTTGTGGTTCAGAGACCTTACCTCCTGCATGCTCATCTGACAAAGTAACCAACTTTTCTCCTAGTCTGCTTGACATTTTGGCTGCAAGGAAGGATCCCCATGGGCTTTCTGGTGACATTTTGATCAATGGAGCTCCTCAGCCTGCCAACTTTAAATGTACCTCTGGATATGTAGTACAGGTAGGTAATTTTTATCACTTTATGGATTTTATTGTCCCCTTCTGACTGCAGTTGTAAGAAGTTGCTGCCGTGTTGCAAGTACCTTGCTTTGATCCAAGAACCAAGGCTGATGCAGTAGCAACTCTCCACACATCCACCCTCACTGGGAAAGAGTCTCTGCTTTGTATCTGAGCCTCTTAATGCTCTACAGTTGGTGGGAGCAGGCACTTTGGACCCCTCCTTGTTCCCCACCTGGGGGAACAGCTGTAGGCTACCAATACACATAGAGTATTTTCCAAGTATGATGCTTTCTGGTGATACACAGCTTGCACCTCCGCTTGCCCAGAGACAATGTCACTAGTTGTGTTCTGGGAGAACCTTTTTCCTGCCAGGGTGGGTTAGGGAGAAAGACATGTAGAGACAAAAGGGAAAATGCATCCCTCTTTTCATATCTTTCCCCTTGCCACTACCCATGCTCAGCAGCATGCTTGCAGTTTATTGAGACCTGAAGAAGTGCACTTATGAAAAACCCTTATAAAAGCGCAGTCAGCATGTTACAGAAAAGGTAGTGTCTTAAAACACATAACTCTCTCAACTTGCTACATCTGACAGATTTCTTTTGAAAGAGGCAAACAACTAATATCTGAAAAACCTAGTCTCCTTCCTCTTTTGCTGAAAAAAGCTTGGAAAACGTTTGCCCTTTCCCACACGGACCTAACCTCTCTTTTCCCTCCTTCTCTTCTGCCTGCTCTTATCCGCGGTGAGCTGAGACTGCATTAACAAATGCACAGTGATAGTGACCTGAGCTATAGCTGCTCCTTAGGTCCCTTTAGCCCTTCAGTATCTCACTCAACACCTCCAAAAAACTGAATAAGGTAAGAATACGTGAGTGATAGCTTTGAATATGTTGCTATTTATGCATTTTTGGTATCATGCATGATGGAGGATGTGCCTATATTTTGTTGCTTTATGAATAAAGGTAAATATAATTACGTGCATGAGATCAACTCTCTGCTGACACGGGCACTGAAGATGTGCCTTACCACATGTTCTGGCAGTTGCTACTGTCCCTCTGCATGGAAGGACAACATAAAACACAGGTAGATGCAGTTCTCGGAGGACAAAACCAGAAATTGCTAACTAAGCATCAAGTATCTACTTTTCTTTTTTTAAAAAAAAAATTAAGGATGATGTGGTGATGGGAACCCTGACTGTAAGAGAAAATTTGAAGTTCTCAGCAGCACTCCGTTTGCCGAAGTCAGTGAAGGAACAGGAAAAAAATGAACGTGTGAATCAGATCATCAAGGAGTTGGGTTTAAGCAAAGTGGCAGATTCCAAGGTAAGGCCTGCAAATATGATCCTTAAATCATGAACAAATCTTAAGTGCTTTATTTAATTAACCAAATGGCTTAGCATGACAGATATAAAAAAAAGTAAAATCAAACAGACTTTCAGTAATACAACAGTTATTAAAACTTCTGTATGAGGATCTGTACAGACTGCACTGATACTGCAATATACTATTACACTGTGGGGAAGGGGAAAAGTAGTCTGTGGTTGGAGAAAAAGAGAACATCTCAAGCAATAATAATGTTACAAACCAGCCTATGTGTGAGGTAACATCTACATCTGTACCTGAGAGTAGGGTCAAAACTTCTTACAACTCCTCCCAAATGCTGCCACATCTGTAGGACGTTGTTCACTCAAGTATTTGTTATCTGGCCAAACAAGACAAGTTTCTTATTTTGTGGCAGGTTGGCACCCAGTTCACTCGTGGGGTGTCCGGAGGAGAGCGGAAAAGGACCAATATTGGGATGGAGCTCATCACAGATCCTGACATCTTGTTTTTGGATGAGCCAACTACAGGACTCGATGCCAGCACTGCTAATGCTGTTCTACTGCTACTGAAAAGGTGATGGCCTTGGAAACAGCCTCCTGTTTTCACCACTCAATTCTGCCACATTTCAGTTGTATCTAACTTACATTACAGTTAAAAGGAGCAGACAGGGAAATCGGACATGTAATTGTTTACCAGCGAGCCAAGGCTGCAAAAGGGGTAGGAAAAAGGCTGTATGCATTCTCTTGCTTCAAAGCAGCTGCTCACAGCAGTACACAGAGCAGCTTGCACGAAGTGTGTGCGTGCCAGGGCTGCTATTTGTCCATGATGGCTGCCAGAGACAGCTTCATTTACTGGCATCCCTGCCTGTGCCAGAAAAGTGATAGAAACCTCTGTTGTGCAGTATGGTAAGGGGCTTGATTTTAATATGGATGGTAGATAGGACACAGCTAGCTGTTCCCCCATAACAAAATCTTAGGCCTATCTTTAGGAAAACAAGCACAACACACTGTTCACAAATTTCACATAATTTTGCGTTGACTACAAGCAGAGAGAACTCAAATGCCTCTCTCCAGGGCTTTCTGTTTGCATCAAAGTCTTCTGAGGACCTTCCCCTCCAACAACCTTCCCAGCGAGAGGGAACTTCCTTTTCTCACACAAACACTATAAATATGACCTGAATAATTTTTTTTTCTTTTTCTTTTCCCTTTCCCTCTCCTTTCTCTAGCACTCCAAGTTAATCAAACTTAACCAAGGCTTAACTGAACTTTCAAATTCTCTTAAATGCTTGTTTTAAATTCTCTAAATACTGAGTCGACTTGCAAAGCTAACGCCTCTGTTGTTCTTCACATGCAGGATGGCAAAACAAGGGAAAACAATCATCTTCTCCATCCACCAGCCTCGGTACTCCATATTCCGCCTGTTTGACAACCTAATGCTGCTGGCTGCGGGGAGGGTGCTGTACCACGGGCCTGCTCAGCATGCCATCGAGTACTTCCAGTCTATCGGTGAGCACAGCTCGCAGCGGGGCCGACTACAGCAGCATCTCTAGCTCACCCTAACCTGAATACAATGCCAAAAGCACTTGATCAGAATGTGACACTGTGAGCATTATTTTAACAGACTAAGCTTTTCTCTTGGTGTTCCACCTCTGAACCCATATGTGGGTTTGGATGAGAGGGCTGACCTCTAGCTGACTGTTCCTGGGTGCATCTTAAGGAGACAAAGCTCAGGCTAGGGTTGAGAAGGGCACATCGCCAGCTATCACCTTGCTTTCACTGACAGAGCTGTTTGGCAGTGCCGTTCAGCTCTTGGGTATGCACGGACCTTGTGAAGCCCGCAATGCTTATGGTGCAGGGTGCTCAATGGGCACAGTGGCGTGGCTGTGCTCATGACGGCCGTCTGCCAGTCACGCAACCACCATTTAGGGCTTGTAATGCTGTCACTGCAGGCTATGAGTGTGAGCCATACAACAACCCTGCTGACTTTTTCCTGGACATCATTAATGGAGACTCCACTGCGGTGGCAATGAGCAAGACCAATGAAATTAACACAGGTATGAAAAGCAGAGGTGAGTGAAATGACCATAACATGTTATCTTGCCAGAAGGTGTCCAGCACAACACAGAAAAATTACTCACAGGTGTCAAACAACCAATAACTGTGTGTGCAAGTGTATGGTTATTTGTATGTATGAGAGTATTAGGCACTGCTGATCCATGTTGCTTTAGAGGGGAAAAGAACCCCAAAATCACACCATTCCTAAATCCTTTTAGTTTAAACATGGAAAATTATTTGCATAACCTGAAATAAGTACCAGATTCACCTATAGCCCTACTATATTAAATATTCCTGTCTATGCAAGAATAGTTTGCCTCTCATAAATGGGTATTTAGCAATTTATCATTGCTATCCATTTCTACATAAATGGACCTGCATACTTTTGTGTCACACTAAAATCACAAGATGTTACAGGTGAAATAATATTTTCCTGTGTTGAAGTTATAATGTTTGGGAATATAAGAAACTATTTTGTTACCTCTCAGCACAGAGAAAGAGCTTCTTTCATCTCTGAGGCAAACCAACTGAAGTCTTGTGTAAGCAGAGACGCTAAAGCAGGACATTGTTCCAGTTAGGGACATAATTCGATGCAGTTATGACCTGTATTTTTTACCTAATGGAATGGTTTATCTGTTATGAAATTACTGTTTTCCTTCCTCCGAGTAGTACGGGAGGAAGGGGTAGAGATAGGGGACCAGTGTTTTCCTGATGCTTCCCTGAAGTTGTGGTAAGGCAGAAATTATCCCCAAACTAACAAATCAAATCTCACCTACGTTCAGTAGCATGCTTTTTCATCCTGTCTGTTGCTACTAATTAACGGCACGCTCTCTTCTCACATGAATGAAAAGGGAAATGAAGAAATGAATATGCTAAAGTTTCACTGTATCTTTACCAAAAAAGCAACCAGCATTTTACAGAAATGCCAACTGTGTTCAGGGCCTGAATAATATTATAGCTGGCAACACACGTTGTATTTGTCATTGGAAAAGCACACACTGGACTACAGTTGAGAGAGAAAAAAAGGAACTCCTGCTAGAAATTTATGACGGGTTCAAAAGTTTGATTGAAGCAGACATGTGCAGGATTACCTGGATCTAAAAGTCTGGGAGGCCTAGGATTATCTCACCAGATCTGCAAAACAGATCACCTACAGAAACCTAGGGGGAAAAAAAATGGCTTTTTGATTAGAAGTCAGATTCCCACCAGTTTGAAACTTCACCGGCAGACAAGGGTTTACCTAGTCAGTCTGCTGTGAAGCTGCTGCCTGCGGGTCATGTTGCAAAGACAAACACAGAGGTTTGGTCTTATTTATAACTGACTCTTTTGAATTACATGCTACAGGACTGAGTGCAATGAATCACTGGAACTAAATGTTTGTACTAATTCTTCTGGTTTGTTAGTAACTCTCCCACCCCAAACATAACTCTCCTTGGCTTAACTCCTAAACAGTCTTCCCATCCGTTACAGAAATGGTTGTATTTCTTTTTAATCTCTTCAGCAGAGAGCACTGAAGAATGCACTGAATATGATAAAACCTTGGCTGAGAAGTTAGCAGAAAAATATTCCAACTCTGCCTGCTACCAAGAAACAAAAGCAGTATTGGAAAATATTTCTTTGGGAAATAGAAAGAAAACAAAAGCAGTTTTCCGACAAATCACGTACGCCAATTCCTTCCTTCATCAGCTGAAATGGGTGTCCAAGCGCACATTCAAAAATCTGGTAGGAAACCCTCAAGCTTCCATAGCTCAGGTGACGTTATTTGTATCTATCCTTTTGTGGTGTATGTCGAATTTATTTCACTCCTGTATTAGATAAGTCATTGGGATGATTTTGTCTCTTGATATTTTGACTGCAGTAAGCATGTGAAAAAAGTGTTTGGGGTCTAGAAATCTGATTCACTAGAAGGTGTCCTGAATGCTCCCAAATGAGTAGCATGAGGGACCATTCAGCAATTACTTTTGGTCTACTGAAAGACTTTGGGAGGCAAGATCTTTTCCAGCAAGGTATTCTGCTGCTCCTGGCCAGGAGCAGATTACCTCCCGAGCAGTTTCACACATTTGCTCGAGAACATTCTTCAGATTTGGCTTTAATTGTCCAGGCTTGGCTGTGGGGTTTGGCCTCAAATCTTCTTCCCTACTAGGGAAAATTAACAGACTACATTTGCATACTTAATTAAACTTCAGCACACAATGAAGTGCTGGCAGTTGGCTCAAGTGTAAAAATATTTTCACAGTCTCAGAAGGTGTGTGTCATTTGGTCGCTTGATTGTTCATAATGGTGATGATGTCTTCCGGAGGTGTGATGAAGGCCCCAATAGGGTCTAACACCTGCCACAAAAGATGAGCATGTTCTACATGACTGGCCTTGTTAGGGCTGCTTTTTCAGAAGAATCAACGCCAAAATTGTTGATTTCTTCAAAGCTGTACATTGCCTTCAAAAATAAAGAATGCCTGGCTGACCTCTGCAGAATGACTAATCCTCAGGAATCCCCTAATTCACAGGCCAAACTCTGCTGTCCCAGCAACACCAAAACTCCCACTGCAATTCTCAGCAGTTCTAGAGGAGGCAATAGAAAACCTGGTCTAGAGCCAGGGGTATAAATTATCTTCATCATGGTTAATATAAGAGTGAACAAATGGCCAGTGTGGAGGGGAATGAGTCCAGAATCCCCGATGTTAAAAGGCTTTGAGTGTGTGTGTATGTGTGTCTGTATGTTGAAACTGCAGAGATCCTTAATAATTGCTTTGTAAAAGCTTGACCTTGTGACAAGAATTAGAGTCCCAAGGATCTTGTAATACCCCAATGTTAATGGTCCTGACTTGTTTCTCACAATCTTTTCTATCTCCCCACCCTCATTAGGGGTGGATTTTACAAGCATTCTTTTAGGGGTACACGGCTCATTAAGGCTTTTTTCATTAATCTGCTCCAAATTGGTCTTGATATGATCCCTGGTTTCCACTGCAATTGGCTTAGGAGCTGAATTATCCCTGACATTTGCTCCTTTTGGCAGGACCTTAGCGATAGGGTACCGTGGATCAAGGTGTTTATGGTATTACAATTCATGCATTGCTCACACTTAAAAATGACAGAACTGCCTGACACCATCAGTTTTGCTGAGATTTTTGTCATCTGCATTTAGCATTAAAAAAGTGTGATGTTCACATTTCAGTCTTTTAAATTATATCCTTGGGACAGATGGTATCTTTGCTTTTTAAATTGTGTTACAGACTGCAAATCTCAGTACACCTATAGCCCGATGGTAGTATCTCACTCATGTTAAAAAGAATCCCATAAATAAAATGTGTGATAGACTGTGAAGCATGAAAATAAACTGTCAACCCCAACCTGGCAGTCAGGAAAGACTGCTTTTGGTTATAAATAAATATAAATAAAATAGCATTGAGATGGCACCAGAGAAACCCCTGCAGAAGTGCTGCACTGAAGAGCTGCAGTCTGCCCTAGAGCTGACCCTTGTCACTGACAGGAGATGGAGATCCTGTCTCCAGGAGGATGAACGGAGGGGGGTATCGTTAAGGAGAGAGGAATGATGTTGCAATACATCATCAGTTAACTTACTCATGATATCCAAGCATGGTTGAAATAGTGGTGGGGGGAAGGAGCTTGGCTGAGGTGCACATGATGCTGGGGTTCCTCTGGGGAAAGGTTTTGTTGCCTCTTTCCAACCTGCCCCACCAAGCCCCTGCTATCATCCTTCTCCTATTACTGGTGCCAGCACCTTCCCGGCACTGCCAGAACAGTTCCCTCCAGTCATAGATCTGGCCAGGCTGAAGGTCTGGGAAAAGCTGTGACACTGCTGCAAGAGTGTGCCTCCTGCCAGTGCCCCCACTGAACAGTGAGCAGCAGCTGAGGCTCCTGTACTGTCCCTCCATTCTAGCCACCCCAGTGCCATGCCTGCGTGAGGCAGCAGCGACTGGCCGCTGCCGAAGGCAGGTGGCTCTGGGGACCTGCTGTGTCTCACAGACGCCTCTTGAAGGATACTGTGGCACAAGAATCAAAGTACTGCTATGCTGCAGGTTGCTAACCGCCCCATCGACTCCCTTCTCAGCCTGGATAGCTGTTCTCCTTTATGAAAATGCTTCCTATCAATCTACACTCACCTGCTACACATTTAAAAAACCTATTGAAGCTTTGAAAGCAGTAAGAATAACACTTCTCCTCTTCTTTTACGTTTAGCTGTGTGTTACAGCCTTCCTGGGACTGGTTGTAGGTGCCATTTTCTTTGGACTTAAAGAAGACTCTGCTGGACTACAAAACAGGTTAGTCAGTTTAGGTAACGGATACCAAAAAATTTGATACAGATCCCTTGTTGTTGCGGTAGGGTGATGAACAGCTTGGAGGCTGAGAAGGAACCCGTAAGCTCATTAGGAAATATATCCACCTCTTTAAAGCCAGTGCTTTTCCTCGCATCAGTGGGTAAGGCCAAGCCTATATTAGTGACTTCAGAGTGAGGATGTTCTTCTGCCTCTAGGAAGGTCCCTGCAGAACTGAGAGGGGGATGCAGCTCTGCCCTGCCATGCTGTAACCTAGACAAGCAGTCTAAATGAAGTGAGTAACACTACTACTGTAGGATGACATTATTCAGTGCCAGTCAGGTTGCTGAACATGCTGAAGAGCAGACATCACATTAAAAAGGCTTAATTCAGCATGGCAGCATTTTAACTTC
Organism: Falco rusticolus; assembly: GCF_015220075.1. Classification (NCBI taxonomy): domain Eukaryota; kingdom Metazoa; phylum Chordata; class Aves; order Falconiformes; family Falconidae; genus Falco; species Falco rusticolus. Next base: position 109,851,663 of record NC_051187.1, on the reverse strand, counting down.
TTTTCTGCAAAGACTTCCCCAAGATAAAAAGATTAAAGATTAAAATGTACACACTTGGCTACATAAACCTGGGTAACTAAAGCTTTGATCTTGCAACTGCTTCTACATACACACTTGAAGTTACCAACAGTAAGTCAGAAGGTGCATCTAAAGCTAGATTTTAAAAATTATCCTTGTCTATGTATCATTCTGACAGCTGTATGTACATGACCTGAGTCATGCAACTAAGAAAGCTCTGGGTTCTTAGTCTTGAAACGTTTCATACCTTTTACTTAAAAACGGCCCAGTTTTAAACTGGCTATGAAAGTGTGAAGTCAAAGCCTTAAATTTTAGTGGAAAAGGTGAAAACAACTTCTTACATTGCTTATTCAGCTCCTCATAGTTTGCATCAGAAACATGCCTCCCAGACTAAGAATTTTCAACTTGTCAGGAAACTACATTAGAAAAAATAAGGAAAAATCTGTTCATTTTCTGTCCTTTGACTGCATCAGGGAACTTGCTATTCCTTGCATCAGGAACATGCTATTCTTGCATGCAAATAACAAATACTGCCTGTACCACATCTGCTTCAGGCTTGTTACGGAGTCAGACTTGTAGCCAAGCCTTTTCCTGTGGAACTTGGGATGGGAGGTCACATACTGCCCAGCTCCAGGCATTAAAGTTAGATTTCTGTATGCTGCAGTGGAAACTACGTTTATATCACATTTTTAATAACAGCTTGCTGGTTTGCTTTTTGTAGAGTGGGTGCAATGTTCTTTCTGACCACCAACCAGTGTTTCAGCAGCATCTCAGCTATTGAACTCTTTGTAGTGGAAAAAAAGATATTTATGTAAGTAAAACATACAAAAAGGTTGTCAGGGACTGCTGTTAGAGAGTTTGTTTGTTTGCCCTGCTGTACCTAATTGTCATTTAAATGTACCTACTACAGAGTTTTCAAGTTACTTCATTGTTAGTCCTCATTGCAAAAGTAGTATTTTAGTCTGTTAGTAAATTGTCTACAAATCCCTAAAATGGTGCTTACAACTGCAGACGGCTCAGGGTTGAAAATTATTAACTTATGTAGTAAAAAACCCCTGAATAGTCAATTTAGGTATTGATTAATAAGCTTGTGACTTGCTAGTGAGGACAGTAAATACTATCTAACTGGATTCTTTAAAGCTATGCAGATTACACTGTACAGAAAAGGAAAATTATTTAAGTTGTACCCTTGCTCTCTGTTTTGATGATACGACACATATATTTACTAAAAATTATGTGCACAAGTATCCATATTCATTTGCGTATGAAGATGGCACCGTTACTATAGTATGTGGCTGACTGGACATTTGCATTACAACCTAACCACGGAAGAATTCTTTTTTTACCCAGTTTGAGCTAAAATTTGTTTGCCTCCAGCTGAAAATAATCTTACTGTTTTTAAGTGATTAAATTTGTAATATGCTGTTCATGTTTCTTTGTTCCAGACATGAATATATCAGTGGGTACTACAGAACATCTGTGTATTTCATCTCAAAGCTACTGGCTGATTTAATACCCATGAGGACTCTACCAAGCATCATCTTCACCTGCATAATTTACTTCATGTTAGGCAAGTATGGTCTCCTACAGCCCCATTACAACCTGAATAAATCAACAAGGCATGTGCATATAGATGTGCATGTATACAGCTATATTTATATAGGCTGAAGGACTATTATTATTAGCAGGCGGTGGTTACTGTGCATGCTTTTAGCACACCATGCTGTTTACTGAAAAGACACACTTTCAAAGATTTAAGCATTCATGCCAGAATCTGTGATGTCTGATCTCCACTGTCCCCAGAAGCAAGTGTGTCATAATCATTACTGCATAGGTGTGATTTATTCCTTTTCATTTATGGCCATCTTAGCTTCTGGTCACTTTAACAAGACACTTTTTCCATCCTTGCAAGAACACTCATCAAAGGAAAAGTTTTGTTTTGAGAACTTAATATTGTGTAAATTAATATCAGCCTGTTCTTTTTGGTGAAATGCCTTCTGGTTAGTGAGCAGAATTTGAAAACTGCTGGCACCAAATTTTACAACCCTAGAACACCTTCAAATGTTATCCCTAAAATGTGTCCCGGGGCAGACCATTTTCTTAGGGTAAGGTTTCAGATCACTCCATCCTTTTGGGATAATCCACAAGCTTGAAGGTGCAAGCAAAATTTAAAATAATCACGGTTTGCTTTGGTCTGAGTTTTTTTCCCTAAGGAGTAGGAAACAAGGCTGCATCAGCAAGAGGCTCTCAGATTGGGAGACTGGAGCAAGACAGACCTTGCTACCAAATCCATAGCCACCAAAAGGCCACTAAGTCCATTAGGAGAGCTCTCTGCTGCCAGCAAGTGAAATGTACAACTACTGCAAGTGCATGAGAGATTTCTCTTTTGATAGACAACGTGAAGCCTTCACCTTGGACTGTGGGGAGTACAGTACTGTAACTTATACCCATTCTGATATCTCCAGTGTTACAGTGGTTACAGGCAGACTACTTACTCATCCTCACCTCTGCTGACAGGGCATAGACATAAGGGCTGTCACAAGCCTCACTGCAGGCTTGCGTCTCAGTGATGTAGCCTGTGCTGTCAGACAAAAGGTGCTCGGTAGGCAGGATCCACTACGTAAGTCAGGATAGCGTTCAGGTTAGGGTAGAGCTGTGCAAGGATCATACTGAAACCCTTCTTGTTCTGATCTTTAAGGTTTGAAACCAACAGTAGAAGCCTTCTTTACAATGATGTTTACCCTTATGATGGTGTCCTACACAGCCACTTCTATGGCGCTAGCCATTGCAGCAGGACAGAGCGTGGTCGCTGTAGCAAACCTGCTCATGACTATCACATTTGTTTTTATGATTGTGAGTAGCATTATTCAGTTTTCTAGACTGAATCCTGAAATCCTAGAAATGCTGAGATCTAGAAACCCTACAGCACAGAGTTCAGCTGAATTCTGCAAAAAGACTGTGGGGTCAAGCATGTCTAACATCCTGATTTGTCCGATTTGAATATTCTGATATTCTGGGCTTGAATATTCTGATTTGTCCTTTTAACTTACAAGGACCAGAGGGCTGGGTGTGAGGGGGAGGGATGGTGGTTCCTCTGCCCCCTTCTCTGTGGCTCTGGCAGCCAGCCTACTGCCTGGAAAGCAGAAATACAGCCTAGAGCTACATCTTGTTCACTCTCCTTTAGCTTTGCCAAAGACAAATTTGGCTGCCTGAGGACATGACCTGCAGCCTCCTGCTCTCTGAGGCCATGACCGTAGTTGCCCTCCTCAGCTGCAGAGCCAGCCATCGGGCATGTTAGCAACAGGCAACACACAAAGAGCTACGGCTGGAAGGCAGGCACCATAAACAATGAGGCAGCGCTGAACTTACAGCCAAACCCACGTTGCCTCAGACTTGGGGCACACAAGCAAAACTGAGTGCACACCTCCTGCAGCTCCACACACCCCAGCAACAGCAGACAGTTCATGTGGGACCCACAGATGGGAAGCATCCAGGTTTAATGCATGTTTAAATTTTATCTGTTTAATGCAGATTTAAAGCAATCCTAGTTACTCATTTTGGGAGAAGGACCACATGGGGTTATGGCCCAAAGCTGGGTAACAAATGACTCCTTCCCTCTCCCCTGTTCCTCTACTGAAAGAGTTTCTTCCTCTAGAAATGCCTTCCCACTCATTTTAATCTGAAGAAGCAGAGTCAAGAGCTAAAGAACACATGGTAACAGCATGTAATTTGTAATTGTTGTTGTTGGGGCTTTTTTGTAATCCTTGCTTCTAGATTTTCTCTGGGTTGCTGGTCAATCTCACAAGCATCGTGTCTTGGCTCTCCTGGCTCAAATACTTTAGCATCCCTCAATACGGAATGACAGTAAGTGCTGTGTGTTCCTGTGTGCAGACTTGGAAAAGATTTGCTAGAAAGGATGTCTTTACTCATGATAAAGAAAACATTATGGGCTAATAGGCAAAAAAAGATAAGCTAATTAAATTCGGCAACCTCAGAATGTAGTGCAGTATCTTGGAACAAGAAAGGCTTCTCATCAGCCGGCACCCACTGCTCCTTAGAAGAGCTCATTTCTGTAACCTGGAAACACCTAATATGAGCGACACTAAATAACTACATCCGTTGGAATGCAGCTGGACAAAACTGATACTGAGTAAAGAACAATGTTATCCCTAAAAGACAATTCTTTTTTCCATCATTCAAACAAAAACTTGTCAAGCTAAAACTTTTCTCCTCATTTTTGCTAATTTAAGTCAGGGCGATGTTTCACAGAGAAATTTGGGTTTTAACATGTCTATGCAGAAGTAGTCTAGTTGGGGGAGGTGTTAAAGGCTGGTGATGCACCACACATGCATTACAGGGTGTGGACTGCACACATTCCTCTCTTACAAGAAAAAGAATGTGCTGCTCAGTTAAAAAAAATGGGGATTTGGCCAACATAATAAACAGTGATACCATCATGTTTTTAGAATAAATTTGAATGTAATTATATCTCCTCTTGTTCATGTATCTTTCGGTTTACCTACTAATTTCTGTTGTCATTGTTTCTTTTATTTGAAAAGGCTTTACAAATCAATGAATTGGCTGGCCTGAACTTTTGCAACATCACTAACAACACAAACCTAATCAGCAATTACAACTATCAACAGATAAACCAGTCGTAAGTATTTTGGTATATTAAAATAAATCCCTGTCCTGGTTTCAGCAGGGATAGAGTTCATTTTCTTCATAGCAGCTGGTGGAGTGCTGTGTTTCGGATTTGATGTGAGAATGATGTTGCTAACACACTGATGTTTTTAGCCACTGCTAAGTAGTGTTTATACTAAGTCAAGGACTTTTCAGTTTCTCAGGCCCCGCCAGTGAGAAGGCTGGAGGGGCACAAGAAACTGGGAGGGGGCACAGCCAGGACAGCTGGCCCCAACTGGCCAAAGGGGTATTCCATGCCATGGGACATCATGCTGAGTGTATAAACTGCAGGGAGCTGGCTGGGGCCTGCCCACCACTGCTTGGGGACTGGCTGGGCATCAGTCTGTGGGTGAGGAGAATCTGTATAGTCCATCACTTGCTTTCTTTTCTTCCCTCCCTTTGGATTTTGTTCCTCTCCCCTTCTCCCTCCTTTTCATTGTAATTGTTGTTCTTGTTATTTTATGTTATTTCAATTATCAAATTGTTCTTATCTCAACCCACAAGTTTCACCTGTTTCCCAATTCTCCTCCCCATCCCTCTGGAGGGAGGGGTGGGGAATGAGCAAGCAGCTGCATGGTACTTATTTGCCAGCTGGGGTTAAACCATGATAATACCACCACCAGTAATTAATCTGTTTGTGAGATACCCACTGAAGACCAGCAGAATCTGTGAGTTCTTCTATGGAAAACTAAGTTTTGACTGGGTTTTTGCATTCTGTCTGCAGAGAACATTCTATTTATTCTACTTATTGTCATGTTTAGTATTTATAACACTAGAAATATCTGGCATTATGCCTCCCATTTTCTTTAAACTGCATTTACTGAAACACAGACACACAAACTACAATTATACAGCCTCACAAACCCCATTTCAGCTTCCTACAGGAAACTGATTGTAGCTACAAGAAACATTTACAAACAGAAAATAAAATAGTAACATACAGCTGGTGTTTGCCTGGCTTACTATAGACATGAAATCACACTACAACTTCTAGGGATCTTCCTAGATACTTCAGACTGACAAAGCTTATATGCATGTGTATTTATCCATAGGTTGTGTACTGGAGATGAATATCTGAAAAATCAAGGAATTGATGCGAGTAGCTGGGGCCTGTGGCAGAACCACCTGGCTCTTGCCTGCATGACAGTAATATTCCTTACCATTGCATACCTGAAACTGCACTTCATGAAGAAGTTCTCTTAAAACCAAAATGAAAAATGCATTTCCTACTGTTCAGTAGTTCGATAAACCATCTGTGCAATTGACTTTACTCTTTTTTGAGACCTTCCTTTGTACTTTTGATTGCACAAGTCAACAATGTGAATGCCATCCTTGTATATTAAATAGTATTAATGCACTTTGCTGAAATGTCTAGCATGCCTCAGCTCTCTTTGCCATAAGAAGTACGCAACTATTTATTTCTTCAAGAGACTACTCATTCTTTCTGCATGTGCTAGCTATGAATTAGTTAAATATTAGTTTCATTGTTAAACAGCTTAACCCCTCCCAAAAAAATGGTTCCATACTTTAATTAGCACTTACATTTGCTGGCAAGTAATTCAGTCCAAAGTGATGGTTATCAGGACACCGATGCAGTCCCAACTGCTAACGTGGTCACAGTCCGTGTGAGACAGTAACAAAACCATCCTCTCCATCCCTGTGCACATCTCATGCCCTCTCCTATTTAGGAATCGTTACTGCTCTAGAGTGTACTTGATTAATGCTGAAAGTTTTTTTCTTACCAAGCTCGAGTGGTAAAAATACTACTTTTTAAGTAAAAGTGACTGTGTGCTTTCTTACGCAGCCAGTTTGCATAACCCTTGTATCAAAACATGCATTTTCTCTGTGTAACAGCAAGTCATCTTCACTGTCCTGCTATTGCTGCTGCTGTGAGTTTTTAAGGTGTTGTTTGTTTCTGTTTTTGTTTTTTTTTTATGGTGACCAGTTTCAGGTGTACAGCCACCTACCACCAGCTACCACATCTGTAAGGGTCTGTAGGCTGCAGTAACCCTTTCCTGGCAGGGCAGCTTTTTCCCCCAAGCCATGGTAGTTCATCTCCTTCCACTTGGCACAGATGCAGCAGCAGTTCCAACAAGGATCTTAGCCCTTATCACTCTTCCCCCTTGTCACTTCATGCAATAAAATTTGCTTTATTTTGAAGACCTGTCATCTTATTGTGTCTGTGGTCTACAGACTCCTCGCCGGACATCCCTGCTCCTGCGTTTGTTTAGGAGGTCGGCAGTACAGCACCATCATGGGGGAACACTTGCCTAACTCTACTTCTTCACCAGTTTCCTCCCCTCTGCCACGACAAGCCCACACCTGGGGCTTAGCCTCCCCCTCACAGCTGAGGGGTTATCTTGGTTATCTCCTTGTACACAGCTCAGCCTGCACATTGCAGCAAGGCTACATCAGTGGCCCTGAGGTGAGGTTTTGCCCTGTGAGATGAATGGAGGGAGCAGGGGACGAGGCCTGGTGAGGCCTGCTGCACCCCAGTTGCTCTCAGCTATAACGCAGCAGGGCAGAGCCTTGGTGCCTGCCAGCCACCAATCACCACTCAGCAGCTGCACCCCGCAACCAATCACTGCCTGCCTGCCTGCTCTATGCCCCGCCCCTGCTCCTCAGGCAGGTGAGGGGGAAGGGCAGGACCGCAATGGCGTTGCCATCTGACATGGAATTAAACTGCTGGAAAACAGTGATTGTGCTGCAACGGGTTTTACCTGCCTAGTTACGCATAAAGCAAATGCATAGAAATGCACAGAGGCCAACTGCGCAGCTCTTCCTTGGGTGTCCGCTGTTCATCTTGTTGCTGCCGCAAGACTTGCCCTGGGCTGGGTGGGTGGCATACAGCCGCGGATGGAAATGTCTTAGCACTGTCCGGCTCTGGTTCGTTTTGATATCAACCAATGTTAACTGCGCCAGCTCTCCTACTAATAGAAAACATAAAGTAAACCATAGCACAAATTAGCATTACACATTTCCACCTCCAAATGTATTAATGTTGCGTTTAAATGACAGTGTGTTAAAGTCAGTCACTCGCCCGGTGAAGCGTGGTGTCCCGCCAATTTTCCTGCAGGTTTTCTTTCTACACCAACATCAGTGAGCTCAGCTCCTGCAGAAGGCAGCAAGTGCTGAGGTACCGCAGGACAAGCTGCTGTCACACACCCAGGACAGCCGAGGTCCCTCTGCCTTTTTCTCTCTGTGCTTCAGTACTTTTCATCTTTTGCCTCGAGCAGAGTTTCGAGAAACTTAACAAAATCTTCTTTCTCCATGAGACTTACACCTCTCTTTCCAGGATGGTTGTAGTCAAAAATGATTCAAGGCTGAACGGCAGCACTGGAACAGCAGTCTGAAGGCACGCGTCTCTCTCCTGTCAGAGATACTCGGGTTGGAAGCAGTAGTGCAGACCTAGGGCAATGGCAGCAGGCAGAGGAGTGAGGGGGAAGGGGAATAGGAAAAAAACCTACATTGTTCTCTAGCCTCCCTTTGCAACCCTTGCGATGGGTACCATGGAACGAGACTTTCTGCAAGGGCAACCCACAGCTGCGCTCTGAAATATTTCGCTGTGAGTTTTGAAACAAGTGACGCAGGTTCCTGTGGAATAACATTAATCAAACACTCTTATTCACAGTTGAACTGCCTGAAAGGAAACAGCTGCAGAACTGCATCCCAAACATAACTGCAAATTGAGTTTTCGCATCTCAACAAAGACATGTCTTGCCCTGAGCGGGGTTGTTAAGCCATGCTCTCATGGGCTTTTGCTGCAGCCAGCAGTGCCGGCCCCCAGCTGTGGCACAGCAGCAGCAGCCAGTTGTTGGGACCCAGCACCAACAGCTTTCCCACAAATCAGTAGTCAAGATGTGGCTTTTCTATAGTCAAGACATGAATTTTCTGCAGAAGCCACTGTTACTTTCCACAGCATCTGCTACAGATTTGTGGAGTGGCATTTGATGTTGTCAAAAATCAGCTGATATTTTAACAGATATCATCAAGTAGGTGTTTTCAAAAAAACATTGCTTCATACCCTTTTTTGTTCAGCTTTGTTACAACTCTACATAAGCATCCAACAAACAAACGGAAAAGTAAAAGTTGAAATAGTGTAATAGAGATAAAATTATAGGTTCACAGACACAATAGCACACCTGACATTTTCAATTTCCAGTTTAGCTAGAAGGGGGCCTTGTACAGAAAGGTGTTGACATAGACCTGAATTTTAGGGAAAACACACATGCGACTTTGAGAACACAGGCACAAATAGAGTAACGCTAAAGAGATCCTCAACATTACAAAGAGTCCTGAAAAACTGAGGAAAGTACAGAACTTGCTTGATCATTAATATTTCTGTATTTAGTTATTTAAATGTACTCAGTTTTTAGAAAATAGGTTATGAGACTAGTAAGTCTTAAAATCCTTCTACCTGACTCTTGCATTGGAAAATAGTTGGCTGTTAATTTATACTTTGGTAAAATAACTTAAGTTTCTGAAAATAAAAATTTCTTCTTAGATTATCAGGAGGCAGTCACCTTAATACTCTACAGACATTCTCTACATTCACACTGGCGTGGCTGAACTGTAAGCCTGACCTCACGTATTTCTGTGCATGTACTCAACAATTAGAGCCAAATATGAAATCATATTTTTTTAGTACTCAGGGCTTTCATCAGTTCTTGGCAGATTTTCATTTTACAATATATCAAAATGGACAGACATTCAAATTAACAAAATTATTACACAAATAGAATAATTCTGGTTTTGTTTTGCGTGGGATTACGAGACACAGCCTTTACACAATTGTGGGATGCACTGGCATGGCAAATATTCCAAAGTGTTCAAGCAAAAGATTTGTTCCACATCAGCTGTATTTACCATCTATGGACACGTCAGCAAGCAGCAAATGACTATACGGTTTTGCTATGGGTGAATAGATATAATAACCCTAAGCATTCTACATGGCTACCAATCAAGCCCAGAATTTGGGACACGTACATTGCATCTTCATGGCGTTTCTTTGCTCAGATTAGGCACTTTGATGTTCAGTGACATACTTTGTAGAGCAGAAATATTATTTGTAGTATAAATTTAAATTCAAGACTTTTCCAAGATGGTAGAAAATTAGAAGAGACTGGCAAAATGAAAACCAGGTTTCTCAAAATGGTTGTTCCAGCTGTACTTAGTGACTGAATAAATCTTTAATTTGGACAGAATTTCACTTCACGCTCTGCACAGTATCTATGTTATCTAGATAAGCAAGCCAATTTTTACTTTGCTTTTACATCATTTCATTTACTTCTCCAGACTTCTTTCAGAATGGTTTTGTTTATTCTTAGGCTTTTAGATATTTTGGCTGCAATGGAAGATGCACATGAGCTTTCTGGAAACATTTTGATAAGCGTACCTCTGGATATGCAGTAGAGGTAAATAACTGCCTTTGCTGTTTATGTCCCCTAAGGGACATCTTCTGCATTAAAATTAAATGAGTCATTCCATGCAGACTTGCACTGACATGTCAGGTATTAAGCTTACTGTGATAAAACCTCTGTATAACATTTTCCATATGTTGGTATCAATATATATGAATATATATTGAATATATTTCTGTATATTGATCTATGGATAATTTTTGTACATGGAATTGTTGTCCTATCTCCCATACCGTAATTCCATGGAAACGATTTGGTTGAGGCTTAAACAACCCATTTAGGATAGCTTCATCGGGTTGGCTATATCTTGAAGTTTTTGCTTATCTGCTTTTTCTTCAAAGTGTCTTTTCAGTTTGAGATTCAGGAGAATAGTCATAGTAATACCTTGTACAGGTCATAGTATTACCTTATACAAAGCGTTACCTTACAGCTTTCTCTCTGCTTTGTTTTTAGGAGTTAACCAACCTCTGTTTTCACCTGCTTCGTTTACACCATTAGAACTTATAAATAATATATATAATATTTTAATAAAGAGATTCCAATTATTTCTGGAAAGAAAAAAAGCTGGAGATTCAGCAGTATTTTCTGCAAGTCTTCCTTGGGACAATATTTATAATGTTATTTTAGCAATCAAACCACCAACAGGAAAAATTTTATTCAGCTGCTTGCCAGGAAAATAATTTATCCTCGACAAATATCATGTGAGCACTAAATCCTAACCTACTCTTTTCCTCAGATTTTACATAAGCATTTAAAGTCAGTGGTAATGTATTTCATAAAAGCTATTTAGACATGGAAAAGGACATCAGGATTCCTACTGACATGCTTCATACTTCTTAGATTTGCATGCGTGTTAGTTATTCACGGCACGATTTCTCACAGAAGGGAGGGTGGGAAGGATATATGCAGAAACCGAATGTCAGTTCTGGTTTTGCTTTTACATGCAGGATGTTGAGGCAAGAGAGGACAATCGTCTTTTCCATTCCCCCACCTTGCCATTCCATATTCAGAGTGTTTGACAGCAGGCCAGGTGTCCCAGGGCACTGCTCATAATGCTTTACAGTACTTTAGGTTGGTGAGCCTTCAGCAGCTGGGGGTCCTGGTCACAGCAACAGGCACTGACTAACACAGACTTAAACTTTCCCTTTGCACTATGTTGATTGTGTTTGTAAAGAAAAAAAATATTATATTTTAATTAGACCCCATTTGGTTATAAAAGATAAAATATTGCTTAAATGAGCTGTGGCTCCCTAACGTTTGAGACGTTACCCTGCTGTGTAAAACACCTATCCCTCAAGGCAAGAGCTTCCCATACAGCTTATGGGAAGTTGCTGCTTTCATTACCATGTGACTACTTCGATTTAAATGGCAACATTTATTTTTTTTTCATTTAATTCAGATCTTCCAGGTCTATTATGAAATGGTTTGCAGGAAATAATTTACCTAAATACGCTGGCACTTGCTCCCAGGCTAGGAAAGGCCTGGTGAATGGTGCTTTGAAGTCCGAATGCCCTTCCTCCGTCTTCAGGGTTTAGTGGGACCCTGGTTAGAATTAACAGCCAACCATTTCCGTCGAGTTGCAGCTGTTGGGAACAGATATATACAAGTATGTTATTCATTGTATACATAGTTCAGTTTCTGAGTCAAGGGCCTATTTTAACATTAATTTTAAAAATATGTGGGGAGTGTACCATCTCCGTTCAAATCCAAACTTGGTAATAACTGAACTGTCCTCTTTTTCGCTTTACATCTTTCTAATGGAATGAACCAACGCGCTGAACCATAGATCAAGTCCTAACCTGAAGACTTTCACCCTTTGGTCCTTTTGGCAGTGCCAGGGCTTTTTTGTTTTGTTATCAATAGTACCTGTGTTACTGCTCTTCCAAGACTTTCCATAGAACATAGTCTTAGAGCATTCTGTACCCTTTTATTAAATCTTACCTTAGGAATTTTTGATGCCCAGTATTGTTTCAGGGTTTTGCAGGTTACGAATGTGAGCCACACAACAATCCTGAATTTTTGGAGAGTGTCACTACTGAAGATGCAACTGTTGGAGCATTGAAATATACACACGTGGCAGTCCTTCTGGTAAGACAAGATGGTTCCTTTATGACAAAACTTTTCACAGCTTAAGGATAACCAACAATAATATGTTATCTGCAAGATGTTAATCTACTTCCAGTATAATTATAATAATATTTTGTTAAAAATCTCTGAGGCTAAATTAGGTTTACTGCAGATTTAGAGGATACGTCTAAAAATCTGTATGAGATTTATATAGACAGCTGTAAACAAACTGTCAGAGCAGGCAGGTATCATACATAAAAGACCCACAGAATTATTTTTGAAGATTTCTCCTCTCCATGTTTGCAAGTGTTTAAAAGCCTCCCAGCTTCTGCTATCTTTCTCACAAAGAATGAAAAAGTTTGCATTTGAGATTTGAAATTCTTGACATTTTGTATGTGTTTTCTTCAAAACCCCAACTTTTTTATTAAAAAAATTGAAAAAATCTTCACCTTGCCATTTCAGTGTTCTACTGAAACACTGCGTGATATTTCGATATATTAAAACTTGATGACTAATTCAAGAATTAGGTCAGTCGTTATTAAAATAATTAAACTGAAGCAGATATTCAAGCTGACATTTCGCAGCTTGCATCCATAAGTGCTTGTGGATACAATTAACACTTTGCTGCTTGGCTCAGAACTGCTCAGACTGTAACATGATACTGTATTTTAGCCTCCTAAAGAACTCAGGGGAACTTCTTCACATCCTGAAAATAGGAAGTCCTTTGTTAAATTTCTGAAAGCTGAATCACAGTGCTCATCCTATCAGCTACATCCAGCATCATTAAATATGAAACCCAAAAGAAATATGTGCTGTGTTAAATAAAAATACTTTGTTACTTACCCGTGCAGCTTCCTTGATAGTGGCAATGATCACAAACCATGAAGCATACAGAGAAGATAATGTGGCTTTATGAATTCCTTATTCCTGCCTCATTTAAGCCTCTGTCTGATGGAATTGCCCCAGTGTGAATTTCTCCTTTCACTCCTTCCTTGATGCAGAAGACTACAGAGATGCAAATCAAGAACACAACTTTCAAGGGAACAGTTTTGTGCTGTGACTGTTTTCTTGAGAATGAAATTAGTTAGAATTCTAACTAATGGTTAGAATGCTGAGACATATACCTCTGAGAATGCCCCATCATTCTTAGTGGTAAAATGTGGATTGTAAAATTCAACTCTTTTTGTTCAACTATTTCAGCTGTGTTTTGCATTAACAGATTTATTAATCTTTGTTCTCAATTCATATTTTATCTTTCCAGAACATTCAGAGCTGGGATGCTACTTATGAGGAAATGAAAGGATCTAAGCTTTTGGACAGCCACTGTGTTCTAACCTTCACATTCGGATACACATGAATTCAGGATTCTTGCTGACCTAATCACTAATTGTTGTATTGCCTTGATAGTGAGATGAAGTGCTGCTGGGGAAAATGAAAGCCTCAAGTACAAAAAGTATTCTGTACCTTTAGTTTACTGACACATTTTTCCTTTTTAAGCAGAAAGAAACAGTGAGGAGATAACAGCTATGTGGTTGCTGCAAAGAAATTGGCAGAAAAACTACTCCAGGCCCAGTACTACACAGACATTAAAGTGGAATTAGAAAAGCTGCCTGGGGGGGTGGGGGGTGAGGGTGGGGGTTTGATCAGCCTGGATTTAAAACTGTAAAACTCTACAGTCCAGGTAGTTGTAGGTGGTCCTTAACATTTCAATGTTTAAAGAGTTATAAATGTAATCACAGAGACTATGTTCCAATCTGAAAATAAAATAAATTTCAGCATACAATGGTGGCTTCTGAGAAATGAAATAATCAAATTAGGTTAAAATACATTTTGAAAACTTTCACAGTTTCTTGGCAACTCCTAAGCTATTCTTGCTTTACACTACTCATTTTAGCAGTTGGCCATCTATAAGAATGTATTTATGCAAAACAAATGTTTCTTCCTGCACTGTCCAATACTCAACTCTGTATTTCACTCTGCAGAGAAGTTAAAATACTGCCTGTATGATTGCATTTCCACCGAAGTGGCCCATATGGCCAGAGCAAACCCAAGAGCTGCTGCCCAGGAAGAATTCCTGTTCATCTCAATGAAAGTAGACTCTGCTACTCCTAAGCGCATCACTTTTTAGCTTATTTGCTCCCAACGATTTTAATGAGAATGCCCCCACACTAACGAACTGACAGCAGCCCAATCTAGCCGTCAAACTGTTAGCTGAGCTCTTGCAACTCCATAATGAGATTTATAACATTTTATACCTTAGTCGCATGAGCAGAAATTACAGTAGTAGGGATACCAGACTTCACTGTCACACTAAGGTTATATTTTTCTCTTTTTATCTAACGTTCTACTCTCCATATGTATCTGGCTCAGAAGTAGTAGGACTAATGAAATGCTTAAATGTGATCACTCATGACAGACTATTTTCTTGTACTTTGGAAAAATTCAAATTGGCAGTGGGCACTAATGCCAACCTGTCCTCATTCAAAATTAAAGTTAGATCAGCAGACCCACCATGGCAGAGGTGAGAATTTTCGTTTCTTTATTCATTCCAACAGAAAGGCATACAAATCAAGCTGAGAGAAAGGCAGAAGTGAAATAATAAATAAAACTTTGGTTCCCTGCTTTTGTTTGGGCACTGAATAGTACAATTATACTGGTTGCACAAGCCAAGAGATACATCACCTGTATAGGTACCTTTATGAACAAGGAAAGCAGGAAAAAAAATAATAAATGTGATTAGTTGGAGAAGGGAAATGAGTCCAGAATCCCCGACGTTAAAAGGCTTTGAGTATGTGTGTGTGTCTGTATGTTGATACTATAAAGATCCTTAATAATTGCTTTGTAAAAGCTTGACCTTGTGACAAGAATTAGAGTCCCAAGGATCTCGTAATACCCCAAGGTTAATGGTCCTGACTTGTTTCTCACAATCTCGGCTATCTCCCCACCCTCATTAGGGGTGGATTTTACAAGCATTCTTTTAGGGGTACACGGCTCATTAAGCCCTTTTTTCATTAATCTGCTCCAAATTGGTCTTGATATGATCCCTGGTTTCCACTGCAATTGGCTTAGGAGCTGAATTATCCCTGACATTTGCTCCTTTTGGCAGGACCTTAGCGATAGGGTACCGTGGATCAAGTGGTTTATAGTGTTAAGACTCAGGCATTGCTCGGGCTTAAAATGACAGAACTGCCTGATACCATTGTTTTCCTGAGATTTTTGTCATTTGAACTTAGCCTTAAACAATCATGATGTACAGAATTTAATCATTCTGATTATATCACTAACTGGACAGAAAACGTGTTTCTGCATATGAAAATTCCTGTTTCAGTTTGCTTACACTTAACAGTAAGTGATTTAATCTGGACTTTAGGAAAAAGACTTACTTATGTTGAGGTTTTATGTGAAATTACTCAATCTGGTTGAAGATTTTTCTTTTAAATCCTCTGTCTGAACTACCTTAAAATAATTAAAAATAAATCACAAGCTGAGGGTTGCTATTTTCTAAAGAGGTACTATAATTCCTTTGAATTGATTAGTTTGAAGGAAGCTTTAAGATAACAACAATCTTACAAGCTTATGCTTTTAAATTTTATTGCCTTCAGTACAGAAGGTAAGGTTTTTATATTTTCAGTGCCAGTAACTGAAAGTAATTCCTTGTTCCTTGTAATGAATGCTCCATTTGCTGTAATTAATAGCATAGCTTTGCTAAATAGCAGGGGGGTTATGTTTTCATTAACCCTTGTTCCTCCTAAGCAAACCACGGACCTAGTGAGAAGGGGTTTTCCCCCAAATACCTGCATAAGTCAGGTGAGGTACTGATTTCTGACTTGCTCAGTATGAACATTCTTTTTGTTCCTTGCCTAAAGCTCAACTTTTCAATCTGTTTAATCAGCTGCTACAATCTCCCAGCCATAGATTCTGTTACTGGCAAGCACCTAATGGTATCGCTGCCTAACAGGCAAGAACTGATACTAAACTGGCTAGACACAGCTAATATTTCCAAGCGTTCTGCCCAGTGCTGCTTGGGAAGCAACTTCCTCCTCTTTGGCTTATTTTACAACAGTAAATGACTGCAGTGCCGTTTTCAAAGTACTAAATAATTATAGGAAAGACATCCAATTAGGTGGGTTTTTTAAATAGAAAACTGCATCTTTTCAAGGGAATTCAAAGTACTATTGACAAACACATACATTTGTCAAATAAAGATGGGTTCAATATGCTAAGACTTCTATCAGAGTTCTCACTTCTGTAACAGGCTTTGTTGCAGTTGAAGAATAGGTGCAATTACAGCACCTACTAAACAGATTACTAGTGACAGATTTGATAACACCGCTCTCAACTGAATTATTTATTTGGTTCTGTAGGGATGTAGTCTTGCAGCTCACTCATCAGAAGGTGTAAATGGCCTGAATAATCCTTAAGACCATTTACAGAAGAAATTTACTGTGAATTTACATACACAATACCCCAAAAATGGAACGGTTAGTCAGTGTTGGCATACATAATTCAAGTGTTCACATTTTAGGAAAAATATTTTAACTTACACAGGTTCTGAATGCCTCACTTGGGAGAAGCCTGGAAAAGCTCCGTTTATTTATTAAGAAGAGGAAAAAAGTAAAAGGTAACCTAAGTACTGATAGCAGCCTAAGGAGAAAACCTGTATTAAATGAGAGCTTTCAGTGTGCAGAAGGCCACTGACAAAATTGAAATAATTGGTATCCAATTTGGAAATAAATGCAGTTTAAAAGAAAACAAAAATAAAAACCAACTACAATAACTATACAAGTAGCTAAAGATCTAGTGGATTTCCCATTGCCCTGAAACTTATACATCCAGTTTGCATACGTTTCTGAAACTACATTTTATTTGTGATGTATCAGCAAACTTTGTTAAGGATTTACTATGTCACAGACTGTGGGTAATGCGTGGAAGTTCAGACTGAGTTTTCACAATTTTAGTTCTTTAAACTTAGGAAATACGCGAAGCTTCAAAAATATTACCCACGCAGAAAACAGTAACAAGGCTTACTGTCTACAGGGGTTTTGTTTTGCTACAAAGGAAGGAGGCTTATTCATTTGAAAGCACTTTGTCCTAATTACAAATGATGAAAGAGAGAAAAATAGCCTTCCCTGACTATGCAAATCATGTGTCTGGTAAGACTAACTGAAGAGTGACTTACCTTAAGATTACACTGTTATGCTACTTCCGTCAAGGAAGAAAATATTTGAAATTTCATAACTCCCTTTTAATTGTTTGCTTGTTTATATTTGTATTTATATGTCTTTATATAGCTTTCAACAAGCTATTTCCTTTAACGAAAGGCACAGTTCTTATTTTTTAGCCACAGAGAAGTAGCTAAAAAAGTATTTAATAATCAAGAATATAAGTTGTTGGAACAATTTTGTTGGAATAAAGAATTATTCCAATGGAACTTTAAATGGGTTAGTCAGCCTGGTGGTAGAACAATTTGAATGGCTTTTGATGAAGCAAGCAGGAGGCTAGACACTACAGAAAGCAAATCTCATTTTCAGAGTTGCTGCCTTGTTTTCAAAACTGCTGTTAGCAAGCAAGTTATTTAATTGATTCTGCAAAATATTTACATGTAGTTGGACACCTACATGATACATACGACTGACTTTTCGAATGACACATCTAAAAGGCCCACAAGTTACGCTGACTCAGGAGTTGGGTCTGTTCTTTTTCACAGGGTCCGTAGGCTTTATAAATCGTGTTGGTTCAACCAAAGATGTAGCAAGTGCCTGAGTGACTTGGTAGTTCTTGCTACGGACTTACATGTTTTGCTGACAAAGTCACTATGGCCGTCTGGCTGCTTTGGGCTGTGTAAGAAGCGTCATCTTCTTTCCTGACTTCTGTGCTGGTAGATACAATAAAAAACTTGCAGGCCATACATTCGCTACCTGAGAGGAAAGATATTTGTTTAATTTGAGTTTTCCAGAAGGCACCGAGGTAATTGTAGAAAAGCACCCTACTGAGGGACAGAGTGACAACCCATTCTGCAAGGAATGTGGAGCATAAGGAAGCATGTAAGCCACTGAAGCCAGATCTGAACACAACGTACAGAACTAGTTAGCTGGCCACTGTCTGGTTTCAGGATAGGGACACATTTTTACCACAAGAAAAAGAGATCTTTTTGTTATCACCAATACAGTTACCTCTTGTATTTTTATTCTACTGTAAACATGTCCCACTGCAATATTTTCTGCATCAACAACTAAAAAAAAAAACCAAAACAAAAAAACCCCAACAAAACAAACATACACAACTAATTTGTGACTTTTAATTGTTTTTTTTTAAAAAATCAGTGCTTTATGCTTCCTTACTACCAGTGATTGTATGCTTATCCCCCCCCCCGAAAAAAAAAATCAATAAAGAGATTTGCAATTCAGGAGGTTGTTCCATTACAGAGCAAGGATTAAAAATAAAATATAAAAGCCATGAGGAATTTATGTCAGGTAGACACTTGGCGTTGACAACCAATAAAGTTTATTAATACATCGACTAGAGAATAAAGAAAATAATTAAGATAGCAACATCACACACACACACAAAAAAAGAACGTCCATCTCTTTTCATCACAGAGACTAAGTAGTTACAGATTAAGAGCTCAAAATGACAGTTTCTTTACATGTGGGAACAGTTGGATGAATTCAAGGGCAGCAAGTAGCCTCCACAAAATATTGTCAGCCAAGTATTTTTAATGACAGAATGTATGGACTACTACCAAAAGCCAGAAGACAAGAGGAAGAGGCAGATAATGGAGATGCACAGATAGCTAACCCAGAAGTTACAGAGTTTCTGGAAATGACAGATCAATGACATTTTTTTCAACTGAATGAATGTAATACCTCTATTACTTTACTTACTATTACTCTATAACTGAATGAATGAACCTCTAGAGTCTAAACCATTAGTAAGTCCAAACCACCTTTATGGAAGAAAAGCATCTCTGTCCAGTTCTTCTCAGAATTCCTTAACCATGAGTCCCTTCCAACTGCAAATTTTCTGTGATTCTCTGACTCTGTATCAACAAATCCCTGGCTTGAAAAAAACAGTTGAAATTACTTATTTTCAAGGCATTCCACAGAAGGTTACAAGGGAAATTAAAAATTGTAGGAAGGCAATGTAGTGCCTGAACAGATGGCTATAATAAGCAGGACTGAAAACAAATGCACGGCTTCAGAAGTGCAAGAGTAACAACGATAGAATTTCAGGTATGGAAGGACTAAGACATATACCAATAGACTGAACAGATTGGGATGATTCAGTCCCAATGCATTTATTAAGCAGCATTGGGAATATAAATTAATTTTTACGCTTACCTGGTAGGATCAGTCTCAGCAGTTCTTTTAACAGGTTTTTAATATAGTTACTGTAATTTTAAAAATATTTTAAGATTCGAATGATTCTGTTTCTTCCAGAATCACTGTCCTTGTGGATATAGTATACTGACTTTGCTACTAAAATATGATCCTAACATATTTTTGTGTTCTAGGCATAAGTATATATGTGGATATTACAGAGCAGCTGCTTATTTCTTCTCTAAGGTATTGGCTGATTCAATACCCAGCAGGACTTTGCCAAGCATCATCTTCACATGAATAAATTATTTTGCAATAGACAAGTATTCTGCAAAAGTAATATGCATGAATATAATCCTTACCTACCCATCAGTCCATGTGGGCAACCACACACTACTCTAATTACTGTTCCTCATGCAGAAGCAGTTCTCCTCCCATTTTTATCTTGTCTCTCAACAAACTTCAGCTATAAAGAATTTTTTGAGCGTAAACTACAACACAAACATGCAACACTGCCAGGCAAACCAGAAAGCTCTGGCCTGGTGAAAGACCAACTGATGTTTTTATTTTAAAAGTTTCAAGCCAAAGTTGCAGCCTTCTTCACCATGGTGATTTACTGCCATCCTGGCACCTATACAGCCAATTTCATGGCTCTAGCAAAAGCAACTGGACAAAATGTGGTGAGTATTGCTAACCTCCTGATAAACGTTTGGTTTTTATTTGTGAGTGCTAAAAGATTTTTCAGTTTCTTCCCCTGTGTCTTTGATGTGGCACACAACTAGATTACTTGAAAGAATAGTTTCTAACATACACTTTAAAACAACTTGGTGCAACCCCTGGAAATTTGCAGTATGTTTACAATATTATTTGGTACAATGTCCGACAACATTGTCATATTTACCACACCCCAAACCTCAGTATGTTTACAATATTATTTGGTACAATGTCCGACAACATTGTCATATTTACCACACCCCAAACCTGATGCCTATAATACTTGAAAAAGAGCATGGCAAAAGGGCAAAGGTGCCTTCTGCAGAAAAAAACTTACAGAAAACTTACATCTGATGCTCAGCCTAGTTACTGCCTCTGCAGTCTCTGTCATTTTGCAGTTAGGTCTCTGATGAAAGCGCTTCACAACCGCATCATCAAGGCTGCACAATTACTGAAGTGCTGCTGTGCTGCTGAAAACCATCCTTATCCAAAAAGAAATTGAAATAATCACAAAACGAGGGTAAAACATTATCAGACGTACTGATTAACCCATACAGCTCATGAACCCAAGAACAGGCAGGTCAAAACGTGTTCATGGACCCAGACACTTTCTATCAGTTCTTGTCCCTGGTTTTTGACTACATGCCTGCTGCAAAATCCAAACCTCACCAATGACTAACCTAGTCTGTTAAAATAAGTAAATAAATCACGCTTCTCCAGTCTCATATATTTCCTTCATATTTTAAGAGAAATAATCTTTACCTCCATAACGCTTTGAGTCATGCTGTCCAAGCAGACCATTTCATTCTCAAGAAAGCTGACTTGCCAATATTCTGGGCACTCTCCTTCTTCAAAGAATACGACACTGCAATTATTCCCTCACTCTCCAGTATGATGAAAGAGCCACCTGCCTCCTGTAAGGCATTGGTTATATTTCCATTGACCTAGTGGGCACAGAGTCAAGTGCTTAGGATGCAATACCCTGCTCTGTATGACTGCAGGCAGGCACCTCAGGTAACGTGATGAAAACAGTTTCTAAACCACACAGTGGCATCAGTTCAAGGTGAGTCAAATCTCTTCAAACAATCCCTGTTATGGATTTGTAGTTATATATTTTCTGTTGGCAGATTTTCTCTGGAACACTGGTAAGTATTACAAGTATTCAATTATTATTTTTTTTCCCTGGATGAAAAATTTCAGTATTTCTCACTACAGCCTAATAGTGCTAGGTTTTCTGTGCATTTTATTCAAATAATCTTCCAAAAGAGATCATAATTTAATTGGGGGGGAAAAAAAAGAAAAAGGGCAATGGTTTTCTAATATTAACTGGTAAATGCTATTTTCATAAACATCACTTTTCTGTCTCTTGAACGTTCAGTAAAGTGCAATCACTCACTTTGTCTTTAGCTGTATATTTTTATACAAAAGACACAGCACAGAGAGTACAATCTGATCGTGTAAATAGCAGCAATGCCAACAGGGACCCCTGGAGCTGCTTCCCCGGATCCTCCACGTGACACACTTCTATTTTCTAAATAATCTCAGTCTGTGTGATTCTGGTGCTTACAGACACAAACAACTTCTTTCAGTCTGAATACTTTCCTCCTTTTTTCAAATGTGTTCTCCTGCCCACATTCATCTCGCTGCTAGCCATCGAGAAAGGGCTCTGAAATGTCTTCTGAATGTCACACACGTGCTTTTTCTCTCCCAGTCCAAGCCTCCCTCCTATGGCTTGCTGGGCATGAATTAACAGCCAGTTGGACAGTTAAAACAGGTGAAACCTGTTTCTTCACTTAATTGTTTTAAATGACTAAGCCAGGACACCCAACTGGCCTTTATTACACAGCTCTAACATCGTAAGAACATTGAGAGAAAAAGAAATTTCTTACCAGGAGAAACGCATGACTCACACAAGGATTCCGTCCCCGCTTTCTGGGGGTCGCGATGGCGAAGCAACCATTTTTCCAAAATGGAAGTTGGAGGCTCTTGCAAGGGGACTTATTGCCTGCTTAGAAAAAGGGGGAGAAATGCCCCAAATTTTTAGGCAAATTACCTGTTTCTAAAATTTCTAAATCTATGCCTCAGTAAATCCACCTCAGTCCTTCAGAAGTGTCACTACAATGAAATGGGTCATCTTGGGAAAGGAATTCCTGCCAAAGGAATCTCCTCTTGACATTTACCTGGCTTAGCAGGACTAACCGGCCAAGCGTGGCCAGCATCTTTACAGTGACGGTATTCAAAGCTCAGTAACATGTAACAGTTTTCAAACCACAACAGGTAAATGACTCTTCCATATGATAAATATGAAAACCTGCTTCAGCTGAGAGCTTTTCAGGTCTGGGGCTGCCTCCTCCTGCGTCAGGAGACAGTTGGGAGGGAGCGGGGAGGCTGGGTGCTGCCAGCTGGGGAAGGAGAGTGCCCAGGAAGCCCCCGGCTGTCCCTCAGGGTCCCCAGCGGTGGCCCCCAGTGGTTCACAGCTAAATGCTGCTCGCCAGGTCTGCTCCTCCGCAGCTGGAGGTTCCTCACGAGCGCATCTCTCGGCATACAGCCATCTGTAACTGGGCAGTCAGGGAACTCAGCCTTACAGCGTCCATCCCTGCTGCAGGAAAAGCTGACCACAGTAGGGGAAAGCGTGCTTATCTCAGACACTAGAATGAACTGGCAATTGCAAGTCTAGCCCAAAAGAAGAAGGGTTTTTTTGTGAGTATTTGTCGGAGTTTTCATTGTACCACTCTTCATCCAACAGTGAAAAGCAGCAGCCTGTGCAGGCACACTCAGATGTTTTTGGCAGTCAAGGTACTGTTAAGAGCAATTTGAAAATACCTTAAATATGACTTACCTGAAAACAAAGCTCAGCTCTTCCCAGTGGAAGGATTTTTTTCGCAAGTAGAAGTCTCAAAATCTGGACAGCAGTTAAACAAATTCCAGCTCTGTAACAGTTTAATACTTACTTGTTTTCCGTAACTAGTATTTCAGTGAACATCTAGTCCCCGTGAATATCTGCTAATCTTTTTTTACTCATTTCAAGGTTTCACAAACAAATGAGTTTACTGGTCTATACTTTTGTCAGAATATCACCAGCAAAACTGTGGCTGATGCAAATTGTCACCACCAGTCCTTTGACAAGCTAAATATTGCATTTATTACCGATAACTTCTTGAGAGCCACAGAAACCCAGTACACTCCTTCAGTCTCAAAAGACTTCTTGCTCTCTTCCTAGCATCCCACTCCTGGTAGGCCAGCTCCAAAACACCGCAACACCTGGCTGCAGGGAAGCTGCTCACACCAAGTCCATGTTCACATCTGTTACAAAAAGCACAAGGTTTGCTGCCTTCAGGCCCGCTCTTTGCCTTCTGGGATGCAGTTTCAGTCTCCCCGACTACTCCTTGGAGTAGAAGCAATGCAAAGAGCTGCCAGAAATCTTGAGTCCGAGGAAGACTTGTTGTGATCTCACTGCTATATTAGCATTACTGACACTTAAGGACTAGCATGTTTGTGACAGTCCTTGGAACCGAGGTGGGACTGGCTGAGTTTGTGTGTTAGCACATCAAGGTAAGGCAACACATATAAAAGAGGGACAACCCTTTTGAATGTCAGTCTACTGCCCGAACTGTTAAGCTGTCCCTCCGCCTCTGTCCGTCCACATTTCTGTACCTACTTCGCACAATCAGTGCTTAAAACCTGGAAGGATCCTTAAGGCACAGGAGGTACACAGACTTACTGTGACACCAGAATCAGAAATCTTCTCATGCGCTCTTATGTTCCTGAAAACAAGCCAGAACACAAGCTGCTATTTTTGTTAAGATTGCACAGAGGGGAAAAAGTTTGACAGCTTTTTTTTTTTTTTTGCATTTCTTCATTGTAGAAGACTGTTTTGCAAACTATTTTCTTTTGAAATATTATTTTCTATCTTTTCTGGAAGACCCAGAGCACGAACTAAACTCTTACTGAAGAGGTATACAGCAGTAATGTTTTCTTCTATTTAGCATGCTTCACTAAATAATACTTCATCATTTGTTTGCTAGCAATTGAGAGGCGATTTTTCTTCCAGTCATCCATAGCATCTTTCAGGTAAAAAAAACCCCCAGGGTATAATCCAAGTTACTACTAAAAAATTTTTAGCAAAACAGAAGACGGCCATGTTTCTGAATTAATTTGTTTGTGTGCAGAAAGGGAAGAATGGTTTGCAAGCAACAGAATTCCAGCAATTCAGCGTGGAAAACAGACTGATATGACTTAAGTGTCTCTGAAATGTCTGACTCTGTCTTCTCTCTTGAAAGCAGGGAGATTATGTATCTTCCTGCCACCAGTTACCTGAGTTTCCTAGGGGGCCTGTCACTGCCCTGAGGACCCCAGCAGGGACAGAGATGCTGTATGGGGAAGGGGCCAGGGACACAAACAGCATAAACCCTCTCCTGAAGGAGTGTTTGCAGAACGGACTCTGAAGAAGGAGTCCTCCACCTCCAGTTACCATCCTCTCTGCTCACATTGCACATTCTAAGTGGGGAACCAAAAAAAGCCCCATCAATGCCTAAATATACAATTGCTTGTGGACATTTTATCATAATTTTCCTTTTTTCCCTTTTTCTTTTTTTTTTTTTCTTTTTTTTTTTTTTTTTCAGATGTAGATTTACTGGAGAAGGGTATTTGGATACACAAGGCATCTAAGCGATGCTCACGGGATGTGGCAGAATTATGTGGTTCCTATTCCAACCATGCATCTCAAACTGCACTTCCTGAAGAAATTCTCAGAAGTCAGCAACACTATAGCACAGACACAGTATTAAATAAAAAAAAGGTTCCCACTTCCCACACACTGACTTTTATAGCACACTGATAAAGGCTTAATGTACTTAATGAACTCAGTATGTATTTCATTAAAGACTGAGGTGGATTTACATTAAGCATTCCATTTTCATTAATATAGTATACTTTTGATCTGGTGAGACAGCTGCCCAGACAGAATGATGGGGCTTATATGTGAGCCTGGGACTTCCAAGGACCATTATACCCTCCAGATGCTGTAGGATTCTCTGAAACAAGGTGGAAAAAATACAAGGGAATAGAGAACGAGAATAGAGCAGTTAACTTAGCAACAGTGAAGTAATAAAGGGACAGAGTTACTAGCAGTCAGAGCTGCTACCTGAAATAGAAAAATAGATCTATGCATTTGCACAAACACAAATGTGAAATAAAGTATTAAAAAAAGCAGTAGGATCAGCCCTTTCTGTTCATTTACATCCTGTACTCCCCTTTTACACTTTTAGGAGACCTGAGAATAAGGTACGAGATAGAAATGACACACACAAATAATACGTGGCATTTTTAATGTTCTGCTATAAACAAACCAAGTGTATGGCACAATGTTTGCTTAATAGATGATATAAAACATTTATTAGGAAGTAAAGTGCTCAGTTTTACAGATCAATACATTCTTGATCACTGTAGAAGACTTGCATAATTAAAAGCTTCCTAATAAGACCAAACACTGTATATTACTATGGAAAAATCTTACCTTTGTAATAAGTGACAAATGATATTATAATCTAAAGTTGGAAAATGAAATAATAAAATGTTTGTAACATTCGTTAAGTGGCCATGCACCTATTGCAAGGCTCACTGTCAACATACACGGGTACCCCATGAAAACTCACTGCACTTCAAGATGAAGTTTGTTATTAAGTAACGACACGTTACAGAAATATACCTCAACAAACAGAGCTACGAATGCAAGTATTTTCGTAACAAACATATACTACACATAAAAGATAAACTGCCTGCTTGAATTTACATTTTGAAAGATAATTTTTTTACAGGAAACCTATTTAAAACCAGACTGATAGGTCTGGTTTCTTTCTTTCTTTCCCTCAGGAAGGCCCTGCCTCGCCAACTAGATCGCTTCTGCACACTCCCCGGGTCCCTGCTGCCATAACCCTCAGCACGCCACATGCTTTACAGGCCACAGACACAAACCTCAACACAAAGTGTTCTTAGCAAGGTTCCAGCTGATTGCTGGACAACACAAGTTGGGCCATTTGGCCAAAGTAATTGATTTTAAGTACATGATTATTTAAATACTATCTTAGCATTTAGGTAACACTTGTCCCTACAAACCCAACATCAATTACATGTTACACACATGTAATTAGTTAGCATGCATCGAAGTTCAAGCCGAAAATCACGTCACATAGCAACACACTACACATTTTGGATATACATAGCCTTGTTTTCGTATTCATATTTAAACTACTTTGGATTTATTTTCTATTTTCCTTGCATATCAGCTGGCCATGTGTATAGTATTGGGTTTTTGCTTTGTTTGTTTAGTCAGAAATGCCAGTCCAACATGGAAAACCTTCCTGAGGAAGGTTTCTAACATCCAAAAACTTTCAATCAAGGCAAGACAGAGCTTAGTCTGAGTGTCTCATTTCACACAAATGCCCTAACCACTGTGCTGTGCGCCGTTTTGGGAAGTTGACGGGGTCTTTTCTGAAAGATTATGAATTTCTTCTTAGTGTAGGACAAAATAACCAACAGAAAGAAAAAATACTTCACAAGAATCACAGCCTGTTTCCTTAAGTCGTTCTGTTCTCCAGCCAAACCTACTAAGAACTTCCAACCTTCACACTGAGCTTCCTCCTTCTCCACCTTTATGTTAATTAAGTTTCTGTGCGTACGGTTTCTTGTAAACCTAAAAATATGGAAAGGCATGAAGTCTGTATAGTTTTAGCAAGTTCTCTAGTTAAAGGGAAGGCATTCTGAGTCACTGTACACCCAGACAATGCAATATTAACAACATATACAAGATGTAAGCTTTGTCCAAGCAGTACTACCACAAGAATGAGATGCTAACCCCTGGCAACAACTGTTTTTTGAAACGAAAAGCACCAACATAACATATACGTGCTACTTCGTTAAATAGGCGTTTTTTCCTCTATACACTCTACTAATAGCTAAGATGTGATTATGTACCTTTCCATTTTCCTTTACATCAACTCCAAGTCTTTTAATCCAAGGCAACTGCCATCTTCAGGAAAACAAGTACAATTGACAACCTCCCTCCTAAACTGGCATTCCACATATGGAAACACGTTGCTAGGCAAAACTACAAACACTATGCCTCTACGTGTTGTATAGGAAACTAATGCAATTTCAGTGTTGCATCTCTTTTCAAAACCAAAGCTTCTATGACACAGAAAGCAGAGAAAATTAAATACTAAAAATCAGTGATTATACTACAAACACCTTTCCAAAGCAATCACGCGTTGCCCCTCAGCAGAAAAGCCTATGTAGAAAAATACCCAATAATTTTACAAGTAGTTCTGTTAAATGTAAATACAGGCTACATATTCAAGATGTAATTAGAACTTGATAGAGCATGAGATCAGATTTTCCCAACTGTCAGCAACTTCTCTGCCCCCCTCTCTGTCACACTCAAGGATAAGTTAACGTTTTTCAATGTTGTGTGCTTTTAAATAATATATTTTCTGCAAAGTAACCATACTTAATTAAGAACCTGTGGAATGTTTATCACAGTAACACTTAGATAATGACAACATAACACTAAAAAATGGTCACTTTGCAACAAAGCTGAAAATCATTATGTTGGGTGCGAAGAGGCAGTTCTCAAATATTACTTTTGAAATGCTACTGGAATGCAAAAATATGCAATGTGTACAGTTTCTATTATGGAATAATGTGTTTTACAGTTGTACAAACTAAGTGCACTTTCTTCTGCTTAAAGAAACAGTATTTCTCAAAGACAAGAAAAAAATGAACATTTTAAGTTAATTAAAATATCTTAGTACACCAAGAGTAACTCAGAATAAGGAAAAACTCTTAAAAAAAAGTGCTTGCTGTTTTATCTCTTTGAAAAGCGTCCGCTGTTAAAATGAACGAGACAATAACCTGATGCCATCTTCCTTTAAAAACTGCTTTCAAAAGCATTTAAAAATCCTATTTTCCAATAGAAGGCAGAAAACTCACAGCCTTTCATTTGAGTGCTTTAGTAACAGCACATTATTTTGTCTGAAGCTTGCTGCCATCATGAAAGTGTTCATAACAATACATTTATGGAACCAAGATTCCTTGCAGGTAGATTCTGTCACACCTAGTGTCCATCCTGTCTCCTGCATTTTCATTTCCAAAGGCTGACAGTCTCACTGCTGGTAACACATAACTGAATTTTTACATTTGTTATTGATTGTCCAAGAATACCTCTGTTCTGCTTCACTAATGTGATGAGATGTGAAAAGCTATCTTCAATTAACGGTTGGTCTCAATGATCTTAAAAGGTCTTTTCCAACCTAAACGATTCTATGGCTTACATAGGTCTGAAAATGCCTAATGAAAAGAATATTTACTTCATTACAGTGAAAATGGCCTGTAGTGGTCTGATCAGGATGATCACCTCAGGTTGGGCAACAGTGGAGTAGTGTATTCGCTGGCTTAATACTGACCTGATATGTTTAGAACCACCTGCAAAGTTAATTCTACACATGGACGTTACTCCCTCCATTTCCTCCTCCCCCATCAATACCATCTGACTGGGAGGAAGATGGCCGAGAGTTCCTCGAACGAGGCTGGCCATTCAGTCCGAGGGGTGTTCCCAATCGATGGCTCATTTGGGATGCTGTATCATCTGATTCCCATCGCTCCAACTCCTCTCGCACAAGTCGCTCCATTTGTTCCCTGTGGATTTCATTGTCACGACCCAGTCTTTCATCCTAAACAGATTAAAAGACACAAGCTGGAAGTGCAGCTTCTGAACTGCAGTCAAAGCAAAACCCTATACAAATGAGGGAAATTCTTATACCACTCAAGTATTTCGATAGGCTAGTGGAGAAACACAGCTACTGCATTAAAATCTTCTCCTTTCAGTGATCCACCACCAGGTTGTCACCTTCTCTTAGGAAAGCACAATTTGTAATACAGTTTCTAACATTAAATCCATCTCCAGAAACGTAGAACACAACGAGGAGAGCACACCCACAAGAAAGCCCCGTCTCAAGACTCAAGCAGAATTACTGGCTCGAACAACAGTAATAGCCAGGAACACCGAATCCGTGACAGGGCAGCTGCAAGTCTGACCTGTATAACCCACCAAGACAGTCCATCTCGCCCACCCCTCAACAGCCCTATTCTGGCTGGTCTTGCCACATCATGAAGCCAACTGGTTTTAGCATCCACAGACATAACGTTTGTCCCACTAGCCACTTCCAAAGGGCCCTCAAGAAAGAGAGGGTGGGAGAGCAGGCAATAGAAGCCAGATAACCCTGGTGACAGAAGTGACCTGCTTCCACCTGCCACACAATCCCAGAAGGAACATGGGAGAAGACAAGGGTGCGTGGCCTGCTGGGCTGGATTTCCCAGACTCTTAACAGCCTAGTCCATAAAATCTTTGTATTAATCCCAACAGACACCAAGGAACGAACAAGCTGCTTCAGCAACTACTGACCACCGCTGCTGTCCAGTTCAGTGGTTTAAATGGTGCTCTGTTCCCTCAGTGTGACACAGGCCTGCTATAAGATGAGCTGTCATATCTGGAACTTGCATCACATCCCTAACGTTTCACGGTTTAAATCTCCTGTTTTCCTAATGCAAAACTGAAAGAACTTGGCCAATGCCAACACACCCACCTCATCTTTACCATCGCTCCCTCAACTCCCAAGCCAAGCAGCAGGAAAAAGTGCTAACAGTAAGCCAGCCATGCAGGTTGTGATCAGGCAGGAGACCGGGAGTTTCTTACCTCTGTCACTCCATCTAACAGTCTTCCCAACACATCTCTCCTTTTTAGTTTGGCTCTCTCCATCGCCTCCAGCTTCACAATGACCGCATCAATCTTGGAGACAATACTGCCGATAGAATGCTCCATGCGATCGACCCGCCTCATGAGTCTGAGGGCAACAAGCGTGAGCTTCAGTGACTCTCACATTTCCGAGTCACTATCATTCTCCCACGTCAACACACACAGCAGGTAAGGCTGAGACAGCATTTTAATTCAAGCATGCATCTGACCTTCCACAACCGAATCCTACTGTCTAGGAAGGGAGAAGGTACACAAGAGTGAGAAGGTAACACAGGGTAAAGCAGATGGAGGGGAAGCACATATTCCACTGTTTTCTCTGCTTTTAGGGCATCCTCATCAAAATTTGTTGGTTCTAGTTACACAAATTCTTCATTCAGCAAGCGTTGCTATAATTAATATGGAGATCTATCATTTTAGACAGAATACATAGTCACAAATAACTTAATCTTATTAAAAATAATAGCTGAAGAAACTAAAATAACCTCAAGGTTTTACTACTAAAAAAACCCAGAAAAGTGTCCTGGCATTATTGTAGCGTAACCATTTTATCTGTCTTTTCTATGACCGGGATTTAAGGACACAGGTTTTTTTGTTGAAGGTTTTGGTTTTTTGTTTGTTTTGGTTTGGGTTTGGTTTTCTAACTGGTTCCCATGAGCCTCTATACAGTATTTCCAGTTCAGATAGCTACTAAAAAGGAGTGACTTAAGCACCTTAAAAACATAACATTTACTTTTATGAATAATTTTATTAATATTCAGAGTTCTAGGAAAGACTACTATGTAACTGAAAGAAGAAAAAAACTCACAAGAAAAAAAAATCAACAAAAAAAATCCCACCATGCAGGTTTGTTCCCCTCAGAAGGATAAACTTACACTTGGAACTCTTCATAGGAAACCCCACTTGAGCTGCTGCCCCTCCTCCTGGAGCTGTGTCCACTGTCTTCATCCTCATCCTCCTCTGAGTCGTCCAGGCTCCGGGGGAAGCTGCGGCTGCTCAGAGGACGTGGCAGAGAACTCCTATCCATGTCCAGGTCCTCCTTTGTGAAAACAGAAGCCACAGACAGAGAAGAAGATATAAAGAATTTCACCTGCACACAGGGGATGTAGGTGTCACGGTCAAAGACCTCCTGCTCTCCCCCTTGCCTTTTTACAGTTCTGCTCAGACAGCCAGGGATGAGAGTAAATATGAAAGGAAATAAAAGGAGTCTTCTGGGGCAGCAAACCAGCAGGGGAAGAAAACTGGCAGATGGCACTGGTGGCACACCACTCCCAATGCTGAGCTCACCCTCTCTTTCTCCAGGTCATCTCTCATCTGCTGATGTTCATGTTCTGTCAATTCCTGGTCCCCATCCTGGTCATACTTGGTAAATATTGCTTCAATCTCTGCATCTGTGTGCCCCTTCCTGAAAAAAGTAGTAGCAAAACCAGTTCCTTTACTTCACGTTTTTCAGATGCTGAACAAACTTCAATTGCTAGAACAACACTCCGAATAGACTTTCATTCCCAAGCCAAAGGCATGACTGATCCCAATGCTGCCTACAAATTTGCAACACTGATGACAACAAAAAGCTCAACCTTCACTTTTCATTAGTTAATAGCACAAATCTCCCCTGGACTGCATTCTGCTCCTTCACAACCATCTGTTTTAGACCTTGATTCGTTCCCTTTCCTTGAACTCCCACCTGTTCACAAACTCCTGCAGTGGCTCTGACGGAAACATTACCATTTCCTCAAAGGCCTTCGATCTCTGCTTCCTCATACCCTTTCTCCCCCACAACACAGCAACTCAAGGAGGTTGAGCACCAGAGTACTCTGGTGTGGGGTTCACCCCACTGCAGCAACACCAGCCACAGGGCAGACTCCAGGGGCCAGAGCTCAGCAGGGCTCCTTAGTTAAGGCTTCTCTTCCACTGCAAACCGACCACTCTCTTCCCACTCCTCTCTTCTTCTGCAGTTCCATCCCACAGTTTCAAGTTTTCCTTTGTGCAATGCCTGCAGACCCATATGCCAAGATCATTTACCTTCACACATCTGTTTGTTTACATAAACCTCCCACCAGACAGAGGAAAAGCACACGCTTCCTCACCCACTAACCAAAAGAGCAGCACTGCTGTCTTGTCTTTATTCATATCAGCTACTCTCGCTATATCACAGAAAGGACAGAAAGAGAAACTTCCATTAAAGACTTAACATCAAATGTCTCTGGGGATATTACTCAAGGTAAGAAGTAACAGCTTCCTTACCCTTTTAGATCTTGCCGGAGTTCATCAAAATTTAGTTTTCCTCCACCTTGTCTCAGACTTTCTGAAATGTCATCAACAGTAGTTTTCTTCAATTTAAGTTTGATCATGGCTTTGTTGTAGCCCTAAAAGAACAAGTGAAATTTCGTGTTTTACTTGTTATGAAATGTTAATACTTGATTTCTAGTAAATTTTCTGATTACACAAATCAGCTAGTGTACACTGTCATTCAGTGTGTTCCAAGAATTTGCCTTTTCCCCCAGTTTATCTGCCTTTTATTTCAGTGTTTAAGTGGACAACATACAAATACTTTTGCAGTTAGAGGTAAGGTTTTCATGATTCAATTTGCACTGCAGGTCAATAGGAATGGAGTATTTTGTCCCAGTAAGAGAACTCGGGCAGTTACTGACAGTTAAGTGACAGTTTTAAATACTGCTGACAAAATGGGTACAGCTTTCTACGGTCATTTTGCTTATCTCTTATTCTTCAGTTGTAGGAATGACCTTTTTTTTAAAAAAACAGTCCTCATCCCAACAAAGCACTTTTCATTTTTCTCTGCTCTGTTTTAATAACCAGTTTCAAGTTTTAAACTCTGAGTTACTGGTCATGCTGAGTATGCGTTTAGACATTTCTGACCACGGTACAGCACTGCATCCATGCCACAGCATGTGCACGAACACATGTTTTTCCCTAAACTGGGATTTGGGTCAAACTCTTAACTTTGTATTTAACAACCTTACTAGGCAGCTGCCCCTAGGAGCTCTCATCACATTATCCAAGACTTGCCTCATCTTGTTGCCTGAAAGGAGGTAATTCTGAATTCTGTCACCAAACCAAAGAGCAGTTTAGCTTCATCAGTTCAAATATTTCTGTATGTGCCTAGACAGACAAATCCTATGTTGCATGCACTAGGCTAACGATTCAATGCAGAGTCTCAGATGAGTAAAATACATTGTGACGGAAAGTATTCATTCGTTTAATTTAACTCAGCTCAGATTCATTTAACTAAGAGATGTGTATTTTTGTTAGCTGCTGCCAGTTTTATTTTGTACTGTTTATATAGCATTTTATGGAGTAAGTTCAGATGCGAGGAATGAGATGTCAAACAAAAAGTTACTTTTACCTTTCTGATAAGGTCAGACAGTTCCATCTCTGCCTTCTGTTGAGCCATATCCGATTTGACTTCGGAGTATGTATCATTGATAATAGCCAAAAACATGTTCTGTTCATGAGAAAAATGAAAAAGCCCACTTTGAAACTTCAACAAGTCTGAGCCCTACTACCCCATGACCTCCATGTCCAGGCCTATACATTAATTTTTTAAAAAAGGCCAGGAGAAGATGGTGGGCTGTTTATAAAGCACTAACATCAACAGCTTAAGATATCAAAATATGATGCACTGCAGTATACAATTTTTAATCGACTACTTATTACTAACAATAACTGAAGAACTACTTTCCAGAGAGGTTTCACACTTACACGCAGTAGCGGCAATAAACCATGCCTGTTTAACATTACACATGTAAGTTTGGCCTCCTACCTGCAAGGCCAAACTTACACAGATAACAGTGTGAATTACAGGCAACACAGCTGGCAACAAAAATGCCTGAGGAATCAAGTTAACTATTCATCCCATAACCAGCACAAACACATGATTCGTACCTCTACTAGAGCTCTACTTGCATTTCAGACTAAAGATAAACCCAAAAAAGCTTAAAATCAGACACTTGGCATGTATGCCACCAACTCTTTTCAGAATTTGGTCACTTGTTCAGACAAAAGAGAAAAAATTGGTCTCACTAACCCTGTACTAATCATGTAATTTACTTGAGACACACTATCATCACTGAAAGGGTCCTGCTAAACAGGGAGTAAACATGACTGAATTGCAAGCTGGACATTCAAATTCAAAAAGAATTACTCAATTTACTGGCACGTTCAATGCGCCACTCTCATACAGAAAGGCAGTGTTAACCTGTTTCCTCATGGACTTAAAAATGGACTTAATACTTCAGGAGAACAATCTTGCAATGCTGCATCTTTATGCATTCTTGCCCAACACCAGAGAAGTAAGAGGTCACTTGGCTACTATTTTGTTTTCAACTGTCCAACATTAAGAGTTGGTGCTTTCCGCCCATCTTTCCTAACTTAGTTGCCAGGTCTCAGACTGTTCTCAAGGAGCTTACAGCCAAATGACAGGATGTGCAGATATTAATAAGCACAGAAATTATAGCGAGTGTTTTGGATAACCTGCTGTGTCTTCACACCCCAGTGCTTTTCTGCTATGCCTCAGAAAAAAAATATTTCTTTCCCTTGCTATACACTAGCCTCTGCTCCTACAGATTTTGTGAGGTGCTTCAAAGCAAGTATGAAACCTGCTTCACATGCTTCTTTGGCCACAGTGACTCCTGTGTTATCTTCAGATGGAACAATTAAATTTCTCCACTTCCTTACTAGTGAATAACCAAGATGAAGTCTTCTCCCACAAATTTTATCTGAATGCCATTTCTCCTCATGTCAAAGAATAATAAAAAGCTTCATTAAGTACAAGGGTCATTAAATAATTCAAAAAGTTATGATGATACAGGACTGATGCACAATTTTAAGGTTAGTAACATCCTGCTTTAATGCTTGCCACCTTATCAAGTCACCAAAAGACACACAATTTGGGGAATAATCTGAGCATTTCTTGCTCGTGTAACAGCTTTGGTCTGGTGGTATCATCAAAACCAAAATTACTACATATTAATGTTAGCACCAAACTAACTGAAAACTACATCCAGGTAGAAGGTACTAGAGGTCTTCGCTTATACTGACATAAAAAACCCTAATTTACTTGGTTTCCTAGGTTTCTAAGAGACAGGTCTCCTCCCTCTACGTTGCTTTATAAATTATTAGTAAGACTATAATATGAATTCAATACTAGTATTAACAGAGAGCATACAAAAGATGAGTACTTGCTCACAATACACTCCCTGTTTGAATTTATTTGTCAGACAATCACATCTACATCCTGCCTCTCAGAGAAGTTAAGCTTCTTATCATACTGTTTGTCAAAAAGTGTACAGGTAATTTGCACTGGGAAGGTGAGAAAGACAGGGCTCAACTGTGCCCTGGTGAAGGAAAAGAGGATAGAAAAGAGGCCTTTGCAGACAAACCTGCATACCTGAAAGCTGCTGTACTGCTGATGAATTAGGCTCTTCTAGCAGACAAGCCATGTGTTGCATGCATGAATTAGGTTGAGGTAAACACAGCCAGCCACACATTAGAGCACTTTATAAACTAAGAGGCTGCATGGAACATTACAGCTACTTTTCACCAAAAGATATGGGCTTGCTGTGGATGCCAACCAGGCAGTAATCAGATTTTAAGAGACAAAAAATGCTTTACAATAATAATAAAAAAATAAAATAAAATAAACCACAATGTGGAGCGCTATATGGGAATGACAACAAACATACAATGCAAATTTATATGAAAAAAAAATAATTGCAGTGACAACACATGCAACATTCAGGCCCCCACATGGGCTGCACACTCACCATTAGCAAAAAAAGCCCCAAGTAGTACTAAGAACCCAAGAGATACAAAAACTGCCACCTACCCACCCCACATAAACAAAGGCGTACATACCAAAAGAATGAAGAACATAAAGAACACAAATGTAGTGAAATAAATTGGTCCCAAAATTCGATTAGCTTCTTCAACCTCTGTGAAGTTGAAGTCTCCCAAAATGATGCGGAACTGAGTAAATCTTAAAAAACAAAACACATCCAGGAGTTGAAAAAAAAACACACTTCTGGAGCTGTACAAGAATTCTCAAACTATTTTACCCTAGCAGGCTGATTGATGGGCAGCAGAGAGGTCTGCACTACTGTAATACTTTATCAGGCACTGCAATAGGCAATTCCTCAAGCCCATCTCTAGGAATAACCAAATTCACAGTCAGATGCCACGTGCACAGAACAAAGCCATAGGATGGTTACTTCTGACTTTCAGTTACAACTGATAATGGGGGGCAACAGGAAGAAGCAGAGCAAACCAGTGATTACCATTGTGAAGCTTTAAGACACACTCCTGTCCCTCTCCTCCGGCACTCTTCCAGTGCCAAGGCTGGAAGAGGCTCGGCACTGTACGGCACCATCAGCATATTTCAAGTTCCTCTGCTTCTCTATAAAAATCTTTTTGCAACACTGCCCCAGTGTAAGGGGGCAGGGGGAAACTGGTAACTGAACTACCCGGTAATTACCTCAGTCAGAATCAGGTTATGTTGTACCAAATTAATAAAGGAAAAAACTGATTACCAACCCAGTATTAAGTCCTCTCTCTCTCTCCTGGATTCTAGCAGATACTTAAAATTTACTAGTTGGCTGTCTAATATGGACTCTGTGAGTCAACCAACTACACATACGATCGGGAACACAGCATTATCACGCATACAGCACTGCAGTAAGCATTACAAACATACGTAAGCATATGATCATTCAACTGCTAAAGACAGTTATTGCTTTGTCTAGGAATGTGACCAACTGTTATAAAAACCATGTCAACCAGAAACTGCCATTTTTAGCTCACTGATCTAACAATAGCATATCCTTAATCTCACAGCAATGACAGTTTGTGTACTAAAAACGTTACAAAAAAAATGTATTTGCTACTGAGCTCCATCAACAGTGATATATCTACATCTGTTTAGATGGATGTCATAGAATTTTTTGGTCTCTGACGAGGCAACCAAATCCATTTACCAATATACTGAGAAATTCTTTGCATTTTTTTTCTTGTACTTACATGCAGTCCTGGAAAGTGCTGAAGTCATCAATTTGAGTGCCAAAGACAAGATAGGCTAACTGAGCATAAGCTAAGAAAATTATAAAAAACATAATAGCAAAGCCAATGACATCTTTGACGCAGCGAGACATGGTAGTGGATAACTGACTCATTGTTCTGTTGAAGTTAACAAATTTGAAAAGCTGTTAAAACAAAACACACAAAAAAATCCACAACTGTAAAGACAAGGAAGACAAAAATTTCTTAACACAATTGCTCTCCAGCCTTTTACACATGAGATGTCTTACTGTATTTGACTGGAGACAAAGTCAGTTAATTTACATTTAAAAATACATCACTTCCTAAAAATGCTGAGGATTGCAAAATGCAAAATTCTGTCGGAGCACCAACTTCTTGTTTGGGTGTAGTGTTTTGTTTGCCCGTTTGTTTTCCCCTCCTCTATCTGGCATCCTGGCTTCAGAGCAATGTTACCGAAATGCTTCCAAAAGCCTATTTATTTATCTTCATCTTCAACGAAGATGTCAGCTATGAAGTAGTAAAATATGGAAGAAGTCACAGTTGACTGCTCTGAGCAGGTGATTGGACTACAGGCCTCCTGACGTACCCTCCAACCTACATCATTCTGTTACTCTGCAGTTTACTGTATTTCTTATAAGCCACTTTATTTCTTAAATTTAGATCAGTTTTGTCTTATAAAAAAGTAAGAGATTAGCCAAGTTCCTTGATAAACCTAAGTATCACTTTTGGAGTACTAGAGTAGAAATTCACTTATCATTGGTCTTACATTTTCCCCCGACAGATTAATAACTAAGTGCTCCTCTGCAGCTTTATACATACAGAGGACAGGAAAATTAGTATGGACATGAAAATAAGTATCACTAGAAAGGAGGCAGTAAAACAGAGAAATTAGGTTTAACTAAATTTATATATCTATTTTCATATATCAATCAAATATCAAATATATTTTCAAATTAATTGGACTAGCTTTACCAATCCTTCCAATGATTCAGAAGTTTTGAATAGATAAAATGGGCACAGTTAAACCAGGCTAGGAAAAAGCAGTACTCAGTAAGAATTATTGACTTATCAACTCAGGAATAAAAACATTTCTTTACTCGTCTGCTGTGACAAAGCACTAGCACTGACTACCTCTACTAGACTTAAACAAGGGCTGACCAAACCTGTGGCAAATTACAACCTTGCTTTTAATCTGCAAGAAGTTACTCCTGTGCTTTGACTTTCTGGCATAACCAATTTTAGGAGAAACAACTAAACCTCAAATAATATATCAGCTGAAACTCACAATGCTGCTTACATTCTAATGTTAGAATAAGCGTGTCTTGGAGTTACCTTAATCCAGACAAAAAACACAGTGACTGCAGCAATGTTGTTGAACTGCATTTGCCAATATGCCAAAGGTTCAAAATTGGGGAATGAGTTCTGATCTTCCAGTAGCTTCTTCAGGAGTGTATCAACGGTTGATGTCCTATAGATGCTAATTCCTATAGCTACAACAGAAAGCTGAGGACAAAAAAAACATACACATTCATGAAAGATGATTAGGGTTTTAAAATAACTTGGTTTAGCCACATACATCGTAAAGTTAAGATACGAGGAACCTTATGGTAGCGCTACAAATAGCATGATGTGAGCTTTAAGTAAAAGCAAATACATTGTTTTCAAGGTGTCCTAACTACAAAGCTAGTTTCAAACAGGTAAGTAACAGCTACGGATTGCACAGAGCCTACGGAAAAAAAAAAAAAAAAAAAATCACTGGAGCAAACTTCTCACAGTCCTTCAGGGTCAACCCTGCTGGTCACTGACCACATTAGTGTTTAGGGCCAGGCAGTTGTGAGGACTAGAGGGGGCTGGGTTTCACCACCTTTCAGTCAGGAGTAATGTAATGGTCCAGTGGTTGCTATTTGAAATAGGATCCAAACTAGAACTTCTGGACACATCAGGAAATGCATTTCACAACAGAACCATTACAGTCCTAGACTACAGACAAATAGCCTGGGAGTAAGAAGATTTAGAAATATTTTCCTTACCACAGCTGAAGAACAGCGTGATGGTGAAGCCTAGCAGGCTCAGAAAAATGAAGCTGTCACAGAGAAAGAAATATAAGGAAAGAAGACAGCAACTCAAAAGAGTAAAGATGAAAGAGTAAAGAGCAGAAAGCCAGCAGTAGCCAAAAAGGGACTAGAGTTTCCCTGGAGTACAGACTGAACCATATTGCTTGTTCTGGGCAACAGCAGAAAAGATGTAGTTTTACCATACAGGTAAGGTTCTTGCTTTGACCTCTGCAAACATGCTTTTTATTAGCATAAATGAACACTTCATCATGTATACAGAGTCATAAAGTACATAATCCTAAACTAGAACAATGTCCTTCAGACAAGGTATAAGCATAGAATTTTGACTCTTTCTGTGAACTGAATTTTACACTCACACCCCTGCCATTACGTATAACCAACAGCGCACAGTTCATGTAAACATCCTCCTAAATGGTCCTTCATTTACAAAGCACTGTGATGCAAGTATGATTTCTCCAGACTGCATATACTAACTTCTAGGCATAAACCTTTGATTCATCCAAGCTTGAAGACACAAAACAAGTGTGGGATTGGAACTGTTTTAGCACTGCTGGCTTTGTATACTTCTGGTAAGCACAGCCTGATGTAAGCCCAGAGTGAATTATATTACATAGCTCAAATTCAAAGCTCAGATTTTCTGCTATACCAGGATTACTGACATGCGACACTGTCCGCTTAACCCAGAAAGCAGCCCTGACAGCTGCTAGCACTCTACAATTTTGAGACCCTTCTTCAAACTTGGTATTAGCTGGTATTTTAATACTCCCATTAAATTTCTTTGTGGTTCTTTGCAAATATATTCAAATTCCAGTCACGTTCCTCCAAATGCAAACCACTACTTGAAAGCAAATGATTTTCTTTCTTGAAAGCCTCTGTAATAGTCTGTATCAGATTCTTAGAATAGAAATGAGGGCAAGTTTGTCACCTTCCATAAACGGCTGTGCCTTTATAGACAAAAATTGTGAAAAAGCATACTGGACAAATACTCTAACTTTTCACCAGGACGTAAAGGTCGAAACCACTAAAGACAGAACAAGCAAGTTAGCAAAATACACCAACACTACAACACAGATTAAAATTGTCTTATTCAAACTCATAGCCCAATAGTCTGGAAGCATCCTCCCTAATAATGGGTCTATCCCTTAAACCCACCACAGCAATACTGTCATTAACATTTCAGAAAGCAATTTTAGCCTTATTATAAAGATTACTTACCACAATGATAAGGATATCAAGGCAGTTCCAGAGACTTCTGAAGTAGCGCAGCCTATGAATGTGAATTTCTAAGATCTCTTCCACCATATAATAAAGAACAAAAAGACAAAATGCCATTTCACAGGCTGCCAGGAAAAAATCAAAAGTGGAGATGTAGTGAATCAGCCTCACTGGCTGAAACTGCCAAGATGTAACAAGGCCTCCAGTTGCTGGAAACTCCACTAACAGCCTGCATTTAAAAAACAAGCAAAGAAAAAAAAATATTTACACAGCGCTGATGAAAAACACTACTAAAAGACACATGGTTTTATTTTACATTATTAATTAAATAATGGAAACAGGTAAAAGCCCACATACGATTCAGAGAAGCCACGACACAGAACAGAAGGTAAACCTTACCGCAGTCCATTTTCACTAAAACCCAAATCATTTCAGGAACAGAAAGACCAGTCTTCATCTGCATCTGTTTCACACTGTCTGAAAGACTGATGTTTTATATCCATGTATTTATTTTAATGAGCCAGATTGCCAGAAAAGTTGCCTGCAAACTGCAACCAAGGCGTTGTGGCATCAGGAAAGTCAGAACTGCCTCCAGCTGGCGAGTGCAGCCACCACATGAACTCCCACTTCTTTGACAGGGAGATGTGCCGCTTCCATTGTTTGTCTCCTTTATACAAACCATACGCTTACCCATGTCTTCAAAACAAAGCAATCACAAGACAACCCCAAGTCTACAACCTACACTGTGCAATCTTAAGGCCGTCACGCTTCTGTTCATACCTGACAACGCAGAATAGGTTGATGTTTGCATTGTATACAGAGAAATCAATGAAAGCTGCTCTGGTCCCTCTGTCCAGCCACAGGTTCTTCTTAAGGCTAGCAA
This sequence comes from Falco rusticolus, assembly GCF_015220075.1. NCBI lineage: Eukaryota > Metazoa > Chordata > Aves > Falconiformes > Falconidae > Falco > Falco rusticolus. Next base: position 109,810,414 of record NC_051187.1, on the reverse strand, counting down.
TCTGCACAGCTGTCACTTCTCTGGTCCTTGAGAGGTCTTGGTAATAGCCAGCCCCACTGTATGTGGCAATCAAGCCCCAGTGGCTGCTTCCATTCAAATCCTTCTCATTGGTGTAAGTCCAGCTAGTTCAGAGGTGAAACAGAGGGAGCACTTAAGTGTTTCTACTTTCAACTTAAAATTAACAAAAGAGACAGAAATAAAACCTGACCAAAAAAAAGTATCAGTTACTTAAAGCTACTTTCATTTAAGAGGTACATGTAGCAAGTTTTGATGTACCCTGGGGAAAGAGCTTACAAAATTCCTCTGACTAACACAACAAAATTAAGATGGAAAGCTGGGTCACAAGTATATTGATTATGAAAAGAGAACACATAAATCCATTCACACAGAATTTCTATCCTCAGGGAAAGAAAGAAAATTGGCGTTTACATAGTTACGTTCCACCTCCGACACCTTGTTACAGTTCAACTCGCACATTGGCCTCCAAGAAAGGCAATGTTATTCCCATTTTTAGCCAGGGAAAACAAGTTGGTAAAACCCACTGCAGCAATACAATCCGGAATCACAGCAGAGGTGCTCCCGAGTTGCACAGTGTACGCACAGCATATGCATAACAGCTACCAGTGGCACAATGACAGCACCTAAACGCAAGTGGATACAGAGGACAGTCCCCTCCCAGTTCGGTAAGGTTCTCCACGAGCAGAACTGGCAGCTGCTCAGGATCTACCTGGCTTTACAGACAGAACATACAGCAAATGCAGAGTCGCTTCTGCCAAGTGACCTACTGTGCAATTCAGCATAACCCAGGTCAGGGGCGGGGAAATAAAAATGCGTATCTACAGGAATACTACATACGCTGTTCCATTTTGAAGTCCAAAAGGAGCAGTATCTTCATTAGCTACAGAATAGACATCATAGCAGTCTTTGATTTCATCCTTTAAGTCTTCAGGTATTGAGCATGAACCATTTCTCACTTTCAGCTGCCGAATGCGAGGCACCCCTAGGAGCAGGTTCTCATAATAAATGAAGCTTTTGTTTTCTGCCATAGTTTTGTTGTTGTACCACATCTCCCAGTAAAGACCATCCAGCAAAGGTCCTTCTGCAAACTGGAGAAGACAGAACTTTAGTTTGCATGTTGTCAGCACTGTTTTCATAGATCTTCACTCTGTAGACGAGTTAGAACTGCAGTTGATAATTTTTTTGACATAAGACCTTACTGTTACCTGTTCTCCAACAACATCCTGCAACCTGGCTCTACTCTGCCCCACTAGCATGACCTGGGTTTTAAAATGTCACATATTAAAGGCCTACTTCGTTCCACAGCTTTGACATCATGCACAAAGATCTTCATGCACAACCCCTACCACATTAGCAAAAAGGTCCTGGAGGTTAAATTTACAGGCCATGACAGGACAAACAAATCAGAGCAACAAAGATATAAAAAAAATTGGGCTTAGATTACCTTCCAGAAGTCATCCATTGTGGACAAAGTTTTGAAATCAGTTTTCTCCATTTTTGATACAGGTGTTTCCAGGAAGAGCTGCGACATAACCCTTGTGTAATAGTACATACTGGAGCTCACTGTCCCGTAAGTCACTGCAAAAGATTTGGTAATGGGTGAGAGGTAAAGAGGTAAGAGAAGGGAAAAAAAGAAGAAAAGAAAGGAGAACAAGAAGAGAGAGTACTCTGTTTTGAATACATCCAGTTGCATTCATATAGATTTTGCACTGAGAAGTTTAAGCTTCAGAACAAAATAAAATCCACACCAAGCATCATTTGTCTGTCAACTGTGATTAAAATACAAAAAGCAGTGAACAATAGACAGATCAATCAGTTTAAAATACTCAAGTTCTCCTTCCCACACCTCATTCTATTATTAATGCTTTTACAAAAGCTAACTTCAAGAAAAACAAAGGCACAATTGAGCAGCCTGAAGAGAGGCAGCTAGTGCCTTTTTAGGTGACTTGTGCTATCCAAGTATCCCCAGAGAGCTAGCACAGATGGCGCAAGACCTCAGAAGAACTATGCCCTGCTTGAGCAGATAATGATGGTCACCAGGACATCACAGGGCACTGTGAATGACATTAGCCACCTATGGTTAGACAATGAAACTCTACCCAAGACATGTAGTGCTTCCAAGACAGTCTCCCCACAAAAAAATAAATGACTGTGTGTTACTACTTTTCCTCACACTGAGCCAAGCATTTGGCTGAGGAACACAGAGCATAAATTATAAAATTATGTACAAAGCCAAGATGGCTTAAGAGAACTGTCTCTGGCACTGTTACTACCTATAAATACTTAAACCGTTTTATGGGTAAAACTGAGACAAGCCTGAAAGATTAAGTCTACACTGAACAATTTTATAAAAACATCTTACAACAGGGAAGAAAATCTGTTCTCTTTAGTAACTAGAGAACAAGAACTATTTTTAATGGACTTTTACTGTGGCACATGGAATGTATCACATGACTGTGCAATACCTGGATTCTCGCTAAATACATACTCTCAAAAATACAAGAGCACAAGAAAAGTCCATAACATTTAGCCTGCACTGGAAATCTCTCTCCTAGGACATGCCAAGCCACAGAGCAGCCTGTCCCATAGCTACTGCTTACATCTAAAATGAAAAAGGATAATACTTAAAAACATCCCACTAACGAGTTAGCAGTATCTGTAGGTCTTTAACACACTATACTTTTCCTTTATTCTGTTACCAAAAATCTTTTTCTGTAGTAAACCAAATTGTTAATAGCCTGCAATCAACCTTTTTCTGCTGAAACCAATTTCACTTTACTGTAATTCAGGTCTCTCACTGCTACACCTCCCCTTGTAGTACAGCACATCAGCCACAAGCAGTCTTATGCTACTTTGTCCATAAACCTGCACTACACATTCTTAAAGGACTCAGGAAGGAAAACCCCATGATATTTAGTATATAACCATGCTTGCAGTACAAGACCAAAACAGTTGTGTCAGTGGTTTAAAAGTTTGGGGTTTTTTTCAGTAATTCTACTCCAGACAAGCAAGGCAGACCTGCTCTCAGAGCCAGTCTACCAATGTAGTTTTGCATTTTCTTTTCCACTCCAAGATTCTCTCTCTCCAAAAGCAAAACCATCACCTTGTTCTATTACAAGTGATCATAAATGACAACTTCAGTGTCACTGACAGTTCAGGCATTTAGAACAGAACTGCCCACGCTAAATATTGAAGGCTTGAAACATACCAGCTTTCCAAAGATACACTAACTTAATGCACACAGATTTTGTTGTTATTCTCCGTAGTAACCAAATAAAATATCTACTTCACAACTCCATAGTAAGTTCTATTTTGCATTGTCGTACTAATTTTTATGCAAATATATGAACACGACTTCTTTTGACTGTTAAAGAACCCTAGGGATCTTGAAACTGAATTGTATAACAGCTTCAAGTTCCCAAGGCCAGAAAAGACGACTGCTCTCAGAACCATTACATTACACCAGCCACAGCCGTTCATGGGGCTGTCTGAGGCCTGTGATAAACATCCCATACTATCTGTGCTCCAGCATCACTAAGGTTCTTCACCCAAAGAACAGCAAACTCAGTTCAGGCTGCTTTCTTAAACTTTGGATCCAGGAATATTGTTGTGCAGGAGGCTGAAGATCCATCAAGCTCCTCACACCTCTGGTCAGTCCGTATTTAGCATAATCTGCTAATATTACCTTCAGTGTTGATTCTAGAGCACCTAACTCAAATCAGTCACCTTCTTAAAAGCCAAATTAAAAAAAAAAAAAAAGAAAAAAACGGTAGGTTGAATGTTACTCCATTCTGTGTTCTGTAGTGTTACAATACTTCACATGATATCACAGGCAACAAAACAAATGACACAGATAATGGAAATCTCCAGCTGTGATCCATCTACACTTGAGTATATATAGGCTGCAGATGCATTTAAAATATCCATCATCACGCAAACACAAATTATCAGGTATTTCTAAGTAGGTAGCATGATCTCTGCCTTTCCAGTTACTGTGAAGAACTTTTATTCTTAGAACGATGTGTATATAAGCTCAGTGATAAATTTGGAACTCGGTGATTTCATTTTCTGTCCTAGTTGACTAACTCCCACTCTTCACATTTAACAGTTCTGTTCAGCAATTCAAAATGCGCACCGGAAGCATTACGCTGCAGTGCAGTACTACGTTAAAAAACATGCTCCCTAAAAACAAAGAATAAGTATATCATCATCCTGCTTAAAGGTTCAAAACTTGTTATGGCACAGAATGTTGCAGCATTTTCAAATCTCAAGCAACAATTCAAGCACAGGAACAAGAGAAAGCTTTAATTCCAAGTATTTGCCTACACACCTGCCTATTAATTAATTTTCCTCCCACATCACTGAAACAACCTTCACTCTGGAATCACAGAGAGTAAGCAAATTGCACAAAACTGGATGCAGTAGTGCCAAGCAGTACTTACAGACACACAAGACCATAAGGAAAATCATGTATGTGACCAACTCCCGTAAAACACTTTTCAGATAGCGCTCTCTGCTGGTGTTGCTTTCTTCCATGAGTCTTGTCCCCCACAGACCTTAAAAGGAAAACACACATCATGATGTACACAGATGTCTGACACTAGATACACAAGTGGCACAGTAAGTTCAGTGGTTTTGAAAGCTTAACCTATGTCATGTCTGCTTCATGTTCTTCTATGGATTTTAACCTGATCAAAGTTCAAGCAAGAACAACTTCTTCCATAGCCTGAACGGGGTCTGCAGTATTAGCTATTCATGAGACACGGTAATAATTTAGTAACAGCTCAGCAGAACAGAATCTGCTGAAGATTTGCCAGAAGTGCTGTCACATAAAACCACATGGTATGAAAACACATGTAAGTATACAAATACATGCACAGATAGCCATCCTTTAAGAAATAAGTGCAGTGTTTGGGGCTTTTTTTAAATATGAAAAGCATTGTTAGATGAATGAAAACGGATATTCAGTATTGAACCTATATTAGTAGTCTTAACTAACTTTCTACCTGAAAGGAGCATACATCAAACATTCTTAAAGAAAACAAATCGTAACTTTCCTTTCTCAAATAGGCAAGGCTTGTCCAACAGAGATGCAGCAGGGATCTTGGTAAGTACATCTACACGATTTCTTTCCCTGCTCAACAAAGAATTATCACTGACACTTTAGTAGCAGCCTAAAGGAGCAACCACCATCTGGTTGTTAAACTGAGGAACTGCATTAGCTTAACCATTTTTGCCTGTTACTAGCTTCACATTGTACTTGACATTGTCAAGAAGACAGCCTAAGAGCAGTTACTGGACTTCAGTGATCCTTTCTAAAAGGGTAACTGAAAAGCAAAAGGATCTTTTAAACGGAGTCTCTAAAAGAAACAACCGTCTGAGAACAGAAAGCAGTTAGTAACCATACTTATTTCTCATGCCTAATACAGAACAGGAAAAAAAGCTGGGAATGGCTGCTGATGCTCAGACCATAATTGCTACCTTCAGGGAACTTCTCCATTTAATCCTAAACAAAAAGTGACTTGACCTTAGTTTATGGTGGGAGACAAAGCATATAAAAATAAAAATTCACTCCTACAGAAGCACACCAAACTTCCACTCTTCTCCTTTTCAGGTTTTTTAAACAGCCAACCTTTCATAACACCTTTATGTTCTCAGCAGATGGAAATTAAGTAACCTCAATCTCCCTAAGTAAAAATCTTCAATCCATCAAACGTATCACAGTAATTCAAAGTCAAACGGAACAGCAACAAGGGATAGCCAAAACACATTATAAAGCTGACAACGAAGAGAGTTCACTTGCTTTGCAACCACTGCTGTAAGACTAAGACAAAGGGCTAATGTGCCTGCTGCAGAACTTCATTCCCTAACAAAGGGAGAGGAATAAGGCAGCTCCTCCCTCTATCTCCAATACAAGGTGTGTTCAGAAAAAAAATAATGTGTTAGATGTTTTCAGAAGCCTTTCAACTACCACATTTTTAAGTTGTGACCTAACCGCAGTCAACCAGGAAACTTCTCTTGCATAGGCACAGCAAGCACTAATACCCTTAGCCTTAATCTCTGTTCACACTCCTTAATTAGTAACTCATAACTTTCACTAGTGTCAGCCCCCAAAACGAGAGCTTTTCCAAAGCTGTTCTTTAAGGCTAAGTCTGAAAATTTACAGATAAAGACTGCAACTTTACTACACAGCATGCCAAATCCTCACCGTTAGGTCATTCTTGAAGACAGAAACACAAAACCATTTACAGAATCACTAATAATAAAGAACGCAACAAATTCAGCCTCTTAACACAGCACTACGTTGCACTAGCAACCCTCATAATAAAAGCAAGAAAACATTAAGAAAGGAAGAAAAGGCTGGAACAGCCAGTGAGCTAAGCTGGCAAGAGAGTTGAGTCCCGGCTGTCAGCACATTACTCACCAATAAGAAATGTGGTGAGCAGAAAGCTTGCAAGGTCAAATTCTGTCATATTACAATATTTTTAGGAGTCAGTCAGCAAGGAGCAGAAAGTTACATGTGAAGAAACAAAACCAAAAACCAACAAACCAGCACCAGAGATCATACAATGATCTTTGTGTTAAATGAACTCTACATTTGCTCATCACCTAGGTTGAAGCTTTCATTACTTGCCATGTTTTTAGAAATTTAGGTCCATTATTCCCTTTTTTCTTTGTTATAATACTGCATCAAGAACAGTGGCAGTAAGCCCTGCTAGATTTAAGTTGACATCTACGGCAAGCACCAAAAATGTTTCACTTCTAGTCTCTATTAATAATTTTCTGTTCATTCCTTACATAAATTTGCTATTCATCAACTTTCTGACAGATCTCATTTATTAAATGAATAAGCAACTAAATTGTCTCACTCATTCTATAGCCCAAACGGCTTACCGGACAAGTATATGAACTCAGAAGAGTTGTTAAAAAATAATGATCAAATGCAAATAAAAAAAAGATAAAATTTCATCTTACAATAAAGTCTAGCTTGTTCGGTACTCAATTAAAATCTGTTTAGTTTACGCATAAAGTGTTACATACATATACATTATATGTATTAAATGTGTGTATATGTACTTACATATACACACATACCTACGTAATCATAACGTCCAGTTTATGAGGTACAGAATGCATATAAAGTAATTCAGATTTATGTAAGAGTTAAGTTCTGAACGCCCTCAAGCCAAGATACCTATCACTAACTGATCTGACTACACAGAAACTCAGATGCTGGGGAAAGAGTGGGCTGAGGGAAGGAGGGTGAAGTGACCCTCAGGCAAAGATGCTCTGTCCCAAAACAACAAGGAAACACAGCCTCACCATCCTTAATTCACATTCCTTAGTAAAGTGTAATCGGAGCCTACACTAGTTCAACTCAGTAATAATGCCACGATGCATTCTTCGTGGAAGTAACAATTAATGAGTGACTGGAAATGATATTTGATACTTCCATTGAACAATAACTAAGAAAACCTTTCAAAAAATGCTCCTTTGTATTGATGCACAGGGGAGCGCAGCAGCACTAGGTGACCAAGTACAGATCCGAGGGGCAGATTATCTTTCCAGCCTGGCTCTGGAAATGGACTTTGCTCTTACCCATTAAAAACTTCTGATCACTTTCTCCTTAACAGAGTTGAATAGTCATCCCCTCCTCTCTTCTCAGCATCTGGGATGTTTGCTGTAGAGATCTGCAAAACCAAACAGACTAAATCTACTCCAGACTCACATTAGAATCTGGGAAGAATCCACAAAGAGAAGAACCTGAAGTGGAGACAGTCTGAAGTAGTTAACTTTCTATTCACTTAGTAACTCTAGTTACAGTCTCCCCAGTAATTGGAAGTACCAAAATCCCATTACCTTAAATCCTCTCTGCATTTTTATTTCACAACTGACAGCAAGAAAAGTGCAAGGTGTCACTCAATATCCTTCAGCTGATGCGCGGCTACTTGTTTAGCCATGGTAACACTATCACTTTTGATATCCAAAGGATTACTCCCTCTTGTTGAATTCTGTGTAGTGAAATGGAATTTTATTAAATAAATCTATGTTAAATTTCCTCTAGTCATCTTGAAATAAAACTGAGTACTCGAGCATGCCATTTTCTAGTCTTCAAAGACCCTCACAATTATCCACGAAACGTCAAAAGAGCTACTGAGTACTCTTCCCAGTATTAAAACCTCAGTTATCCTTCAAGTGCCCTATATTAATGTCAGGCTTGAAATCAGCCCTTTCGCTGTGCAGCCTGCAGCAATCACATTCTTCAGAGGTTAGTTACTTACGCAGAAGGTAAGTACAGCACCCTGCAGTACCTCCACAGCATCAAAATCACACCTAGCCATTTACTGTGCCTATAAATTAACGGCAGCATTCTCATGAAAAAGCCAGGAAAGGATCTGTCTACTACAGCAACTGTAGCTACACTTGCCTATAAACAGAAAACACATGCAGCTGAGAAATCAACAGAAACTGTGGATAGCAACCACAGGGATAAAGCCACTCCAAACATTCCTAGAACATGAAACCAAGTCTTTTTATTTTACAGCTAAAAATAGAATACTACCAGTGTATATGGACTGTCTCAAACAGCAAGAGGCAGCTTGGTCCACAGCCATTATTGAAAATTTTCGTTTTCTTGCACTGCAAAAATGTGTAACTTTGCACTGTCCTCCACACAGTGCACACTTAATGGGCTCACACCCAGTAGTGTAAAGAGAACCATACAAGTCAAAAGGATGCATGATGTTACCATGTCAAAGGTGGTCCTCATCTTTCAGCCTGAAAGCAGAAATTAAAAGTTAAAGCTATGGTCCCAGATCAGCTCCCAAACTAGTTATTCTAGCACAAGATACGTTGCTTTTAGGCAGCAGAACAGGTAAGGGATCCGTTTATCAGAGCACAGCCAGATCATCTCTGGCAACACCTGCCTGCTGATGCTGCTGAAGGCTCAGCTGCACTCACTCTGCCCAGCACAGCCTGCAGTGTCACCAAAAGCCCATTCCTCTTGGTTCTGCTACTTGCTCAGCTGAACAAGGTGAAAATACATATATAGGCTTAAAGACAAATAAACTACTTGAAAAAAGCACACTAAAACCAAGCAAACTTCCTCCATCCAAAACCAACCCTAAGCTGTAGATGCAGATGAACTATAGATGATTCAACAAAGTGTTTTACCAAGCCTTCATTAGAACGGTAGCTCACAGGGGAAGGCGGTGGCGGTGTGGGGGGAAGGTCTGCCTGATGGACTTTATTTCCATCTGCAAATACTCTGACGTTACAGAAATCACCTGGTATTAACCTCTGCCTTCAGGTTCAAAATGGCTCAGAAACCCACATGAAAATCAGTCCTAGTGTGGATAATCTGTCTGGAATATTACTGCAGAAACCATGACTGAGATGGAACAGTAGTAACTTATGCCACAGCATCACAAAGACACTCTCATGTCACGTTCAAATACCACTATTTTTCACCACAGCTAAAAGCACACACAGGACGTTCCTTCTCAGCAACAACTAGTACGAAGGGAGCAACTGAACAGTCTACTTTGATAAGAACTTTTATAAAAGGACTTCACTTTCTCCATGTGAAGCAGCTCCTTTCCTAGGCATTTATGTATCTCAGCAACAGACTAAAATAAACACACCGTTGAAGACTTCGAACAGAGCAGTGCCAGTTCATGCATAACACGTAATTATCACTGATATTCTTCCTGGCCATTCTGGTCTCCTTATGAAGTGACTTAGACCACTGAAAACTTCCCCAATAAAATCTGCTGAAAAGAAAACATGCCCTATTCCATAGTTTCTGCAAGTCTGACTTGCATCCAAGTAAAACACTGCAATGATCAAGAAAGATTTATTATGGTGCAGAGAAATCATTACAGCAAATGATTTTTGAATGCACGTGAAAATCAAAGTGAAGACGTACAGAACATACAATAGCCTAATTTACAAGTCCCTGATTAAAATCTTGTTTGTTTTGACACCTCTGCTGAGGCTGTGCCAGCCAGTAACAGTACTGTCACTTTAGAAAATTCACATTTTAGAAGAGGAAACCTTATTTTCTAAATGTGTTGACTTTTCCTGCAGGTTTATAAAGATTCTGCCTGACAGTTAACCAGCCCACGTTTAAAACCCTCACAATTTGATGCTGACATTTTAAGCTGCCCAGAAAAGGATGGGGGGGTTCCTGACATGTGCTCCCATACCCTTGAATCCAACAAACTCCCCATCTACCATTTTCTCTGCTGGGTCAAATCAGCCCCGGACAGGCCCGGCCCAGCGCAGAGGTAATGCCGCAAGCTCAGAGTGATGCTCCCAGTGCCCGCCTGACACGGTCCCACCGACATTCTCCTGCTATGTCCCTTGCTCATGGCATCCACCGGCGGCTCCCAGCAGGCCAGGGCAGCCCAGGGCAGCGTGCAGGAGCAAAACATGAGTAAAACACCCCCACGATGACCCCACTCTATGCACAAATGGCAGCCTAACCACCTCTTCTATAGGGAGGGTGATGAAGAGAGGACAATTATTCCGCTCCAACTCTTCGAAGACCTGGCGTTGACCCACATGTATCCAAAAGTGACTCGGGAGAGTCTCTTACACTAAAAGCAGCCGGGGAAAAGCCCCGGGGGGCAGAGAGCGCCGTGCTCCAAAGGAGGTGAGGTGCGTGTGCTGGCGGCATGGCCAGCCCAGGGAGCAGCCACGGGCGCGCACGGAGAGACGCGGCCTGACAGGGGCCGGGCAGGCGGCAGAGAACGCGGGGAGCGGGAAAACCGGGCAGGCAGCGAAGGGGCGGGTGGGAGAGGGGGCAGGCGGGGCTACCAACAGCTCGCCACGGTTCCTCTCGGCGAAGGCTGCCGAGCAAGGCCGGGGAGCCCGGCTGGGGCAGGGAGACAGGGCTGGGGACAGGGCCGGGGCCGCCGCTCACCTCGCAGTCGCCGCGCCAGGCGCTTGGCCCAGGTCGCCCGGCGGGGCGCGGCGCCCTCCGGCGGCACCTGGTGGCGGCCCGGCACCTCCGCCCCGCCGCGCCCCGCCGGCCCCCGGCGCTGCCGCCGCCCGCCGGCCTGGCCCGCCGCCGCGCTGCCCAACGACGACGAAGCGCCGGCCGCGGGGCCGCCCCACTCCACGTCCATCTCCAGCACCGGCCCTGCTGCCGCCGCCGCCGCCGCCGCTTCCTCCTCCTCAGGCTCGAAGCCCGGGTTGTCCCGGCTCCAGGCCTGCCGCGAGCAGGCGGAGAGCGGCGGCGACGGCGGGCAGGAGCCGGGCCCCGCCGCCTGGCCCAGCCGCTCCAGCTCCAGCTGCTCCCGCCCGCGCCGGCAGCCGCCGCGACCCGCCATCAGCCCGCCGCCACCGCCCGGGGCGGAGCGCCGCCGCCTCCGCCCCGCGCCCGCCCTCCCGCGCCGCCCGGGGCACGGAGGGAGATGTAGTCGCCCTCCCGTCCAGCGTCCAGCGGCGGCCGCGTACCCCCGCCGCCCCCCCTGAGGGCCCGAGCCCAGCGGACGCCCTGCGGCACCGCGGCGGTAGCGGTGGAAGGCCGCCGCCGGGTATTTCAGGCCAGCCGGGCCTCGGTGCGAGCAGGAGTCGGCCCGGTGGAGGGGTTTTACTTCACGGATGGCGGCGGAACGGCTGTTCCACGTAACCTGGAGAGGCATCAAAGCCCCTCACGCGGCGGGAGAGCCCCCCGCCCCGCCCCAGCACACAGCAGCGCAGCCCGCGGGTACGAGTTGTTGTGGCTTTATTGCAATCCAGTTACAGCAAGTAAAGTACAGGCTGGCAGCACGGAGAGCAGCGTGCCCACAGTGTCGTCTGGCCGCCCTGCACCGCCGTCACCGTGTCCCGCGAGGCCGGCACAGCATGTGGGGCGTGGGCACTGCTGGCGGCCAAGGGGAGGCCACTGGGCAAAGAAGAGCCCCAAACCCAGGAAGTCACCATATGCCCTACGCTGTACAGGTACCCAAAATGAAGCTGCAACCCCCTCCCCTTAGGCAGGAACTGAAAAAGGGGAACATGACACTCGTCCCCCTTTAAAGGGTGACTTCATTATTTTCAATGCTGTGACGATCGTGAGCATCCTCAGCACTCTCCAATGTTTGGTTACTGTTATCGTCAGGACTCTCAGCTGAGACGCGGCTCTCCCTGCTTTCCACACTCTGCTGGCTCTCCCTGCTTTCCACGCTCTGCTGTCTCTCCCTGCTTTCCACGCTCTGGTGGCTATCCCCTCTGACACTAGCCTTGCTATCAGCTTCTGCCTCACGGCTGTCGAATTTCTGCCAGCTGTCATTTTCCACACTTTGGTCACAGTGCTTGCTGTCCAGCTCGCTGCTGTCCTGCCCGTGGCTCTTGTCAGCCCATTCCCCACTGACAGTGTGCTTCCCCAGGGAGTGGCGGGTGGCAGAATCCTCCTGGGAGAGCCCTGCTTGCTGGCTGTCTGCATCTGGAACGCTCTCATCCTCCTCCGTGGCATCATATGCAATAAGCTGTGTTAGAGAGCAAAACAAGAGAGAGCCGTCGTCACTCCTGAGGAACTGATCCGTCAACAGGTGCTGCAGTACCTCACCAAAGTGAGCTGCATAGGCTGCAGGGACACTCAAAGCCTGCATGATTCATTTCTGCCTGGAGACACCATGGTCTTTTATGGTGTCACGTGAACATTTCATGTTGCAAGGAACTCAGGTTTGACCCTGGCCTCAAATTTCACATGTGCAAGTACAGCATGATAGTGCAAACTGCAGTATTGCACAGCTTGCAGCAGCAGGCTACAGTCCTGCCTCACCACGTTGACAGCTATCAATACCCCCTGATTTAAAGTGTCCAGAGAAAGGAAACACATTCCTTCACTTATGCCTATTTTCCCCTCAACAATCCTTTTGAAAACTGACTCCCACAAAATAACATGTCCATTTTCAAGTTCGCTACCCTTTTCCAAAAACCTGGGTACCACTGCTCAGCACTATTTACCTTTTTTGCAGCTTTGCGGAGTTTGCTAGACTTCACTGCCCTCACCCTGTAGCCCACGCTGTCACCTCTGCCGGCATTGTCTCCCCGGGTGAAAGGGGGGAATGGTACAGTTACTGGAATTTCTGTGGGAAAACTTGTGACAACCTCATCAGATTCATCCGTGTCATTGGAATCATCTTCATCATCATCATCATCATCATCCACATCTTCATGGCTTTTGCTTGACACATCAGGGAAGTGCTAGAAAACATTTATTATGCATGAGGCAAATGAACATACATCTGAGATGTGCAGACTGGTATCTGTCCTGTTCGCTTATGCACTGTTGAGGGGCTATGTGCACAAATCACTCTGAATTTGCCTCACCCTGCTTTGGTGAAGCAAAGGGAGAGGTTTGTTTAAGGAGAGATGTTACCATAAAAAAAAATCATTTCATTGAGGAAAAACTGAGTGCTGTTACACACTGGCTGCCCTGCAGCACTCAACTGACATTTTGCTGTTCAGAACACTTACTGGTTTTACTGGGAGGTCCACACTTTCTTCTGAAGAGTAAAGAGTCTGAAAACAACATAAAACTCACTATTAGTACACAGTAGAGCTGATCAGCATGTTGACTATTCTTTAAGCACTTAATCCTAACTTGCAAATCTTGGCATTGAAAGGTGCTCTGTTTTCTCTTCCAGTTAGTTTCCCCTACCTGCTGAGGTGATGCCAGGTCATTCTGTGGGTGCTCCAGACTCTCCCAAGACTGAGAATTCACGTGGTGGTGTCGATACCTGTGTGAGTGATGGCCCCTGGCATCCTTTAAGATGAAAAAAAAAAGGGGGGGGGTTAATCCACAGAGGAGCATACAGGAGCAAGCAAAGCTGTCTGCATCACAACCTCTGTTTTCAGGCAGAGGTGGCATCTGCAATACGTGCCATCAATACCCCCTGCAATTGCAAATCCTCAGCGATTCATTGCAGTAGGAAGAGGACTCGGAACAAGCCATGATCCCAGATGAACGTTATACCCAAACAATATAATACAGATGTGCCTTTCCCACTGGCAGAGCCTGGGGAATTTCAGATCAGTTTTTCTAGCTCATTTTTTGTTCAGTGAAATTTGGAGCTATATCTAGTGACCATTGTTTATGCTAATTCTCAGGTCCTTTTACCAAGAGTGATTTATCTCCCACATCATGAAGGCTCTAAACTAAATGCAGTAGCAGAGCAAAGAATTAATTTTACATGGGTAGTAGCTGGAAATGGAGTATAAATCAAATAGCTATATAGAAGACTATTTAATAGAGTTCATTTACACCACTCCAAAAAATCATGGAAATTGTATTAAAGTGCTCTTCCAACACCAAATATTGTCATCTGATCCACACTAATGAATGTGGGTTATAGTAGCTGTGCCATGCTGCAGTCCTTTTCTCTTTTTAACTGACAGCTTACACTTTTTTCGTTAAGATTTCCAGTGCTAGTCCAGAGATGCTGCTGACAAAAGTCCACAGCCAGGACATCTAACATGGCAAAAGTCTACTGACATCAGTGGCTCTCTGCTTTGACTGTCTGAGAAACTGGCTCACAACAGCCAGGTGAGGACATGTTCTGCTAGCAGCTACAATTGTAAAACAGGTATTCTGATACTAATGTGTAATAGAGGGGGGGGGGGGAAGAATTTATTAAAGAAAACTCATAGAAAGACAAAAGGAGCTTACATATTTTTCTTCGGAGCTGGCAGAAATGGCATGGTGCTTGGATTTACTCACCTTGAAGGGAGAAAAGAGAAAAAGCATTTGTCAGTATTGATTTCTTTCTAATATACAAAGAAAATATGCAAGTCATTGGTGATACGCATTTGTGGTTTACTCACTGGCCATGCAGCGGTGATACTGATAAAGCATAAACACAGAACTGCCACCTTCATCGTAACGATTTACCTAGAAAATATTTTGGAACAGTGAGTCAGCAAGGTAAAATACCACAAAAATCCCATAAGCTTTTACTTTCTCCTGGTGTACTTCACTGTGCTGAGACTAGCTCTCTGCTAAGGATTCAAACTACCCATGTCAATCTTTTTCCTCTGTCCTCCATTACCACTCCACACCCAGCTAGTTTTGTAATGACTTAGCAACTCAAAAGCTGCAAGAATTTTAAAAGCAGGTACTGTGAAGTGCAGAGCCGTGGTGCAAATAGCTGCACTGAGAAGGTGAGCAGATTCCTTCTGTCATCTACTGACTTGCACTGGCAAAGGAAAAGCCTTGTGAAAAACGAAGTGCTATAAAGATCAGCTTTGGTTTATCATCATTTAACACAGTTTTGTCAGTAGAGACAAGACATGACAGATTTGGCTCGGATTCTCTTTTCAGTTATTTTAAAACTAGTTTTCAGGGTTATTAACTGGAGTCGCTGTGAGTAACCTCCGTTTATATGAACATAAACTGCTCTTATTGATAGACCTTTATTTCCCCCTCCAGAAGTTTGAACAGAATAACCTGTCTCTCCAAGCAGGAGATTAAGTGAAGTATCTGCTCATATGGCAGTTTTAGCAATTTAATAAATGAGTGATTCCTGCTGAAATTAGGAGGGTGCTGAGCTGCAGTAAATTCTGGTGCTGACAGACCAATTCCCAGGATAAGGAACATTCCTGAGAAATGAAACTGATTTACTGGTGAAAAAGAGGCATTTAAAACTTTAGTAAATCATAGCAGGGAAAAAAGGCTACTAAGGGCATATTTAAAATGCATTAGTAAGGCTAGGCCTAAGACAGGACACTCTAATAGAGGTATTACAGTTTCAAGGGTTACACTGAGAAGGGTGCGTGTCCTGTCCGTTCAGTAGCATGCAGCACAAACTGCAAACCTGCCAGGAGAAACAGGGACATTGCCAGGTAGTGGTTACATGAGGGAGGAAGCTTTCTGTGTTCAAGTACCAGCTTTGAGTTTCCAGCTTTTCAGTAACCTCCTTCTGACATCTATCAGCACACAGATTTAAAATTGTGATCATGTATCATACCTTGCATCGCTAAAGCAACTTTGCTCCTATGAAAGCACACCTTTTTCCACAGAGAAACATCAAATGTCCCTGTCCAGTGAAGGAGTTTTCAAAGATCTCCTGCCCAACGCTTTCTTGAATGAAGCTGCAGACAGAATGGCACATGTCAGGTAAAAAAGCAGAACAAAATTACCTTTTCTGGTGCAGGAGTCAGCTGCTGCAAGAGTGCTTTTAGTGATCCTAGTGGCAGCTTCAGCCAGTTGGCTCCCAGGAACTCTGGCTTTCTCCCCTTCCCCGACTGCCTGACATCTCTGACCTCGGGGAATTTAAACCCTGTCCCAGGCACAGCCACCAATCCCGATGTGGCGGAAAAAGATGAGGTCATGAGGCTCCTGGCCGCCGTCCTGCCCACGTTCTCCGATGCTTCCTCTTTGGCTTTGTGGCTTTTGAAGCAAACAAAACCTACTCTATGGTTAAAACATCACTTATGGGCAAGATCATTAACCAGCAGGTCTCTTGAATGCACAGCATTTGGTACTGTGTAGGAGGACTTCAGGGCCTGTCTGTCCTCCTTTTGTGAAAAGGCAGAACCGGCTTTCCCAGAAACCTTTCATGCCCTGTTCTCTAGGGGGTAGGATGGTAGAATTATGTAATGTATGCAGGAAGAAAGAGATCTGAACACAAAATTCCCCAAAAAGGTGTTAACGCTTCCACAATGTTGTAGATTTTCTCTCCGGGGAATACATGTTGCAACACGAATCACAAAGACAGGGTTCAGAACATGGCCTTTTGACTTTTTGGTCTGAGTTGGGTCAAAAAATAAAAAAGAAAAAGAAAAATTAGTGTGTCGCAATAGGCATTTTGTAGCCAGAAACTTGTTTCTAAAAGTATACAAGAGCCACTGGTAATTTAAAAGGGTTTGTGCACCGTTATCAGAAATTCACACTTCTTTTCTATTCATTTGTATCCCTTCTGGGTCCTTTCTAGTTTCATTTACTGTCTCGAGTGGTTTGGTTGAGTCACCTGCTACAGCTGTCTGCTCACCAAACCTGCTCCAGAACCCTTTTCAGGAATCAGATGCCAGAAATTTTTCAAATTAAAAAAAGAAAAAGGAAGGGGGGTGGGGAAAGCATCTATAGCTCCAGTACAAGGAGCGCCATGACCAGCATCAGGAAGCAAGGGACATCATGGGATGAAATTCCATATCTGCTACGGAGCAGTGCATGGCCCTACTGATGGGCAACAGATCTGTTCTGCCTCGCTTGGATGGCCATAGCTTTGGATAGATTCTGCCTCGTCTGTGACGTGCTGTAAGCCTCTCAGACCCTCTTCTATTTGGTCTTTAAAATGACAATGAGGTGTCATTCAAACACAGGAAAACATTCCAAACAGTCCTTTTAGAAGGCAGAATATTTATAACTGTTTCAAAGAAGTTCTCTTTCTCCTCATTTCTCCAGCCCAGCTGATGGCTGATGTGTCCTTAGTCAAGCAGCAGTGAAACAGACACCTTGTTGTCCCAGCCTGTGTTACCAATTTTCCTGTGCTGCTAACACTTCTGTGGCACGTTTAGAAACACCTTGAGGAACATACCCAGGTAAACTCAGCAACTGCCCATCACATCATCACACAGACCTATCTAACTATATTTTTGAGCTGAGATCAGCAACAGCTAGAAGTTTAACGTAGTCTGCTTAATAGAGAATTCTAATATCCCAGGAGGAGAACTGGATAATAAGATAGTATATTAATAGTTCTGCATGTCCTTAAACCCGTGTATGCATCCACCTGAATAAGGACTATCCACACTTTTATTTCTGGAGCTATGTGACCATTATTATTTACTAACTCAGGAAAGACTTTTCAAGCAAAAAAAAGCCTTCAGTAACTAGCATTTCAGTAGTGGGATCTTCTGCAGATTTAGATAACCTACATCATCTCCCACTGTATCTGCAGCTCAGTGCTTCTGGAAGCCAGTTTACTGAAGCCCTTATACGCAGATACAGGACTCAAGCTGTAAGTGGATGCTATTTAGAAGTTTTGGCTTAAGCATTATGTAGTAGCTCATATATCCACATTGTAATACACGACAATTAACTTAGTAATAAGGACTGTTTCAAAACACCACTGCTGTTGACTCCAGGGAACCCCAAAACAGGTCCATAGGTAGCCATGTACCTTTGATCCCAAACACCGATACAAATGAATAGCCCAACTTGCAGCTCCCCTGACTGCTAAGAAAAAAAGTACTTCCATCCGACAGAGACAAGCTTGGTGGCTCACACCACTGAATATGGGACTGGGTATGCTGGGTCCTGCTCTCCTGTCTACACACTGCATCAAATTTTAAGCCTGCAAAAACCTACTTTCTCTACCCACCATTCATCAAGAGACACGGAACTGAAAAACAACATTATACTGAAAGATTCCCTAGAGCTGATGTCTGGCCAAAACAACAAACCTTCTAGCATCTGCAGTCTGCATAATGGCATATTACTGTCTATCGGACTTTCAGGAAAACACGTATTATGTCAGGACTTGTAAACAACCTGTTTCACCAAGTTCAGCAGCTGTCTTCAGTCATGCTGGTTGAGAAGCCCAGAGCCATTAGAAACACAGTTTTCCTGCAGTTTGTGTACAGGTCAATTATCCCTGTGGCTTTTCAAGACATGTTTTTGCAAGTACCTGGAACACTTGTCTCCCAGCGGAGATGCTATGTGACCCCCAGGGAATGGTTTCTGGCAAACAACTGGTATTTCCAGTGTGGTGGGAGATAGCAGCGTTTCTGAGTACTGTCGCCAAAGCTATATGGTTGATTTTGTAAGAACTAGGGAACAACAGTGATGTTTTGAAGTAACCCAGAAGCAGGATGTGAAGCGACAGTTATTACTAAATGGCTTCATTTTATGCAAGGTCAGCCAGTACAAAGCTGTAGTAAATTTAGCACTTGTCTCATGCCTGTCATTATGTGGTTATTCATCCTGTAAATCAGTTAGTCTAGCTGAGAAATCCTTTGCCTTGGTAGGAGGCTGTGCTTCTCGTCCTCTCAGATATAAGGAACAAGCAGGGCAGAAAGGGGAGAACTTTCACGATTTTCACTTCCCACATTAAAATGCCTAATTCTGGAGAGAGCATTTGGCTGGCGGTGGCACAGCAGAAGCAACTTACTCAAATTTGTACAAGTGGGAGGGTACATGATTTTAGCTTTCAAGAGCTGTCAGGGTCTGTGCAGAGCACAACTGTGACAGGCTGTAATTTGTTGCATGTAGGTGACATTTTCTACTCAGCTATCCTGTCAAGCAGAGCTTTTGACCACAATTTCTTCCATCCCGGGCTGCCTTAGAAACATGTGGTTAGGCTGCCATTTCGTGTCGTCAAGAAGCACTATCAGTGCCTGCCTGTGCAACCTTGGACACGTACCAAAGATCCTGAGCTGAGGCATAAGTGTGATGCCCGGTGATATCTCTGGCCAGCGTGGGACATCCCAACCTGCCTGCAGTGACCTGTAATGCTCAGTCTTTCAGGAAAGCTGCCTTTTGTTTAGACTTGTTCACCAAAAAGCAAGTCTCAGGTAACACCAGAGCAGCCTTAGGTGGCAAAGACCAAGACTAGGAGAGAGAGATTAATTTCTTCAGCAGCATTAAGAATGTTATCAAGTAAAAGCCCTAAGAAGCCACAGCTTAGCAGTGTTCTTAGAAACAACTGTTTTCCATCTAGAGTGTCCCAAAGAAAAGCAGACTTAGTACAAACAGTGGTTTCTGTGAGGAACAGGTGAAAAGCAAAACTTTCTGGCATTGCTTCCATAAAATACTTCCAAAAAGTACCTTGGAAACTCAGCATGTCAGCCAATACACTATGTCCTCAAAAGCCTTTGAATTTTCCTAATTGAAGGTTCAAAAGTGGGGAAAAGCTTACACTCAGCGGTTGGTAGGCTTCAAAAAACCTTCTGCCTCAGAGCACCACAGCGTTTGTGTCCAGGCCTAGGACAGTACTCGGTATGCAGAAGGGATATGGGTTTCAGATCTGTTCAGTAAAGAATTTACAACAGAGGTTTGCTCCTTACACCCATGAGCAGGGCAGCCCGATAATGCATGCAGTGCAGCACAACTGTGTATCTTTTGCTTTGCACCACTTAGAGCGTTTCCAAAACAGAGCAGCAATCAAACAAGCAGCAGCAAGTTTCTCTCCAGCAAAACCTTTTGTGGAGCAAACAGGGCAGTTCAGAGTGATGTGAGGCTCATGACCTTCCAGCCACCCTTCCACTTCCAACCTGCAATGCAGCTCAGATGACTAGTTGGCAAGGTGAGATCTAGTTCACCCTCATTAAGGCAATAAGGGGGTTATGGTATCTTACTTTCCCAGAGCTGGCCCTAGCCGTTCCGGGAAGGGTTGTGGAACTAGGCAGACCATTGACCTAGAGCTGCAGTAGGTGATTAATTGGGACAGAACAGAGACTTTCTGGGAAACAACCCCACTGTAAGCAGCCAGCATGTTAGAAAGTGCCAGTGTTTGGCAGATAGCGCAGTCTTTTGGTCTGTCTTTATCTCCCTCTGCATAAAGAGAGCCCACTTGCTTGTCTCTGACTTCTGACACTAGTTGCTACCTGTTCACAATTTCAAATGCCTTTTTAGAAACAGCTTTGGAAACTGAAGAAAAAAAATAATTTTGAGAAACCGCCATACAGCTGTGGCCCACAAATCCTGGAGGCTGAACAGCATCAGTCAGATCCCAGCTTTCACAGAGCTGAGCAGTTGCTCCTACTACAGCATAAATACAGTCCAGCTGCCTGTAGCTGCCTAAAACAGAACCCTGCTGATGTTTCCTCTCTCTCTTGACTTTCACAGCCAGCTAAAGAAACCAAATTTTCCAGACCTTTTTTTTTTTTTCCTGTTGAAATTAATATATTTTAACACTGAAATCCATGGAGCGGCAGCAGGAATTAAACCAACACGGAAACATTAGGTTATTTTTAGGTCATTGTAGTTACTAGTGCAAAGAGCAAAACACCAGACATTCCAGTGCTGGTTGTGTTGCTGTGTTTCACCTCTGAACTGACAGAAAAATAATTGCATTTGTTTCAACTGGAAAATTTAATAAACACAAAAGTAGCCTGAATTAGAAACAAAAGCAACCAATGAAAATATATGTGGCGTACATTATGTTTTCAATGACTGTGCAGTTTTGTGATGTATGTAACCCTCAAAAAGCAATTGTTTGAGAACAGGACAACGAGACTTTCACCATCTCAATGGGAACTGAGCTCAATCCACTCTCTCAAGATGCTGGCTCTGAAGCCTGAACACCGCTGCAGAGATAACGGTCCAGGATGAAGCAAAGCACACAAGGTGCATGTGCTTAAATCCTCTATATGTATATAAGAAAGTAATCATCAGTTTGTTGGCTCGGGGCTCACAATCTGAGTACTGAGGGGAGTTTGATAGTAGGAAATAGCATCACAGTATGTTGCGTTTTGGACAAGCATTGCAAAAACACTGTGACAAGTTGTTTCCCTCTCTCCCTCCCCTACTATCGCAGTTCCATTTCCTATCCTACTGCAAAACTTTATCCTCACAGTGAGAAAGGACACTAATGGAAACGTCTGAATATGCAGAACGGGTATGGAAAGAACAGCATCTTCTTGCTCTGCATTGTGCAACTGTTGGAAAGTCACAAGATGCTTGTTCCACCTAGGCAGGGACTTTTGGCAGGGCATTACAGGGATGATTCTGCACACCCAGTACCCCTCCACTTCACTAAGCTCTGCTAGCAAAGCACGAAGAGCCACCCTCTCGCTGCAAGAAAAGAGCAGATTACAGTACAGCATGACTGTACAGTACAAGAAGAGGTGTGCAGAGAAGAGGATGGGCCAACTCCTCCTCCGCAGTCACCCACACACTGCTTCTGTGCATAACTGAGATGAGCACTGCAACCCTATACTACACGACAGAGGGAGAATCCTAACTGCCATCATAATCCTTATCACACAGCAGCGTTGATTTTGCATCCTACATATACCATGCTGAGCTCATGTCACATTTCCACACAAGGCTCACAGCATGAGGAAGAGAGTCCAAAAAAAGGTTGCTACCAATCGCAGAGACAAACCTTTTACAAGGCATACTTTAGGAATCCCTCCTGGAAGGGGCCAGCACAAAATAGATGATTTGGAGAGGTGCCTGCCGGCCATTACGCAACACAGGATTGCAGCCTGCATATCTGTGGTTATCTGTACACAAGGCATGTTTTCTGCAGCCTGCCTGGATTTTTCTATCTTCAGAAGGTCTGGGGAAGGTAAAGCATGAGTTCTACGACCAGGACTACTAACAGCGCTTGTGACCCTGTCAGTAAACCTGACCTCACACTCAGGCTGGGCTACACACCACAAACCCTTCAGATTTCACGTAGCTTCAGGTTTTGTTGTGAGCGGTTTTCCTTAACTCTCAGTCTAGGACTGCTGTGGTCTGAGGTGAGACGGATGCAGACCTGACTCAGTGTAAACGCAAATATCTCCCAGGCACTGTGTGCCTGTGTGTGGAGCCCCCGCTGGCGGAGTGGGAGGAAAAAATCATCTGTGGGCCTGATGAAGGGAAATTAAAAAGTTGGAGACTGGATTTAGGGAGGAAGTTGTTTGGCTGAGAAGCTGATTTGATTTTGTGGGGAAACCAAAAACCAGCAGGCTAGAGTCATGGCCTCTGCCATCTCGACTGAGTCACAGGGAGATTCCCCACAGTTTGCTCAAGCTCGGAGGCGATGAGGCTGTTTTCCCTCTAAGTCCATCCAGGCAGGAGCTCTGCAGGCACCAGGCTTCACTGCAGCAATGGATGACTTTTGTTCTGGCTTGGAAGGTCAGGAAATCTCCTGCATGTCAGGATACTTCATCTTAATTGGTATTGAGGTAGCCACATCTTGTACAACAAGCAGTCAGTGTTGTACATCGTATGTACAATGTTCCATAAATGTTGCACTCAGACCTAGCACTTTCTCCTTGTGTTTTGCATATTACAGTGGTATTAATCCTTTCAGTTTTTAAAAATTGGGGGTTGTTTGGATGGAATGGGAAGTAGTAACTCGCACCTGACAGGTATTACCATCAGCAAGTCAAAGGAAATATTAATTTTCTTAATTGTATAATTCTTCAAGTAAATAGGATAAATTGAAATACTGAAATAGTTCAGATGATGTGGTGAAACAAATGTCTGGGAAAAATCAAAAAGATTTATTTTCATTAGAAAGGTACCTTCCACACCCCACCCTACACCCCTCGTGTTCAGTCAGTTTTCTTTTCCTTTCTGGCCTCCCTTTTAACAGGACTGGAACGCAAAAAATATTTTGTTTTGTAAAGTACCTGCTGAACTGGCAGCTCACATACACAGGGCAGGTGGCCTTACTCCCCAGATTTGTCATCTCCTGGACCGGCCAGTCCCTGACCCTGCCCAGCACCGAGCACCAAGAGCTCCAGAGCCTGCGACACAAGGGAACTGCACAGAGGCACGCTGAGCTTGGCCAGCCAGGGGGAAAGACAGCCTGTGAGGTAAAGGAGCAACATCAACACTTTTGGCAAGCCCCTGCTCTTCTTCCTTGCTAACCAGCTCTTTTTGGAAGGGAGTTGCTTTTTTGGAAATACACAGTTGAGAGATAATCACATCCAGATTTAGGAAATAACATTTTGCACATAATTCATGCTGGCTACCTCGACAGATTATTGGTTGAGCATGTAGCTATAAATTTGGCAGAATAAACGGCAAACTGTGGTTGGCACATGGATGCAAAGCAGGAAGCAAACTGCAGCTATACATTAACTAGGGGAAAGGAAAACCTAAGAAACTGAGTAAATAACAGGCTCTGAAGCAAACAGTAATAAGGGGCAGAGGACAGGTAACTAACACTTGAGGAGCATAGGCAGTATCAGGGCTCTTTGCATTAAGAAGAGCATTGCCAGTCAATAAATAACAAGCCAGAACTGCTGTTTTGCTTACTGAGTCTTGTTTATCACAAAGTCAAGTGACTTCTCCTTACCCATGGAAAATGTGAACACAGAGGATGACAAGCAATTTTGGGAAGCAACATCCGTTCTGTATGGAGAAACTTGATCTGCTATACCCAAAATAACTGATGTTGAAACACAGTCTGAATCTCATCTAAGCAATTGATTAGACAAAATGAGGAAGCACAAGTACTTGTTGGAGCTGTGCTGGTCTGACCTCAGGCAGCAGGGCAGTGACAGGGCAGAGACACGTGGGCTGAGCCAGACTGGCAACTGCAGATCTAAGGAGGCAGGTTGTCAACAGATAACTGTGCCCTCAGCAGGCTGCTGAAAAGCATTTATTATAGCACCTGGTCCCTGAAGGAAGCACTATAGAAACTCTGGCACGTGCATCTTCATTGGCACCGCTGCAGACAGCCCACAGGAATCTGTTTGTCCAAGCCCTGCACGACCACACCGCTGCCCGCATCCCTGACACTTCTTGCTCCTGCAGGACGCTAATAGTGATGGCAACTGCATATCAACCCAGCTCCTAAACAGAGGAAAAGAAATAGTGTGGTGGCTACAGCAAAAAACACAGCTGGCTGCAGGTCAGCATGTGGCTAGCAAAGCTCCTTAGTATAAATGACTTCTGCAGGACAGGTTCTTCTATAGTAACCTTTTACAAAAAGAAGCTAACTTTCCCTGGGACAGGTTTTAGTACAGACACCCTCAGAAGCAAACCGTGTTTGCATCCATGCACAAGCCGGCTAGAATTTTACTGATTGAAAATTAGAGGCATAATTATATCCCAGGCTGAAAGTCTGATCAGAGCAGGCTTACAGCTGGCTCAGCCACAGCAATACACCCACAGAGAGATGCACGTATGTACTAACATACATATGCAAATACCATTAATATTTGAAATTCTACTTCCTGAACCAAATGACATGCTGGAGTTCTGAGTCCTGTGGAAGTAACACAAAAAAACCAACAAGAGAGCAGCGGACCATGGCAAGTCCTAGCAAGGCTAGGCCAAGCCCCATGTTTGAGAGTTCAGTAAAGAATGAAGGAGGGCGGCTTAATTTCAACAAACATGCATGGCCACGGATGTCTCCTTTGCCTCTGCCCCGGGCAAAGAAGCCAGGCTGATGCACTGCCCATTTCTAGTTATACCTTCCAGTCTTTCTGATCAGCTGATTCATTCATCTTACCCCTTTGCTAGGTGGTGGCTCTTGTGAGAGGGAGCAGCGTAACAGAGCAGCAGTCCCGTTTGACACAGATTCCTGCAAGAGGAAACTCAGGACTGAGTCTCAGAGCAAGGGTGAGAGGAGGTGGGCTGTCCAGGGGACATTCACCATGGCTTTTTTCGGCCAGTGCCATGAGTGTCATTACTGGGATATAACGCAGCTGCTTTTACAGGCTAGTTACAAGGCATGCTGGCTGGCTTGTCTGAGCTCTCAAGATGATAGAAATAATGTAGATTTCCCAATGATAACTAAAAAACACAGTAGCATCAAAGTAGTAAGAAATGCAAACTACTATGGTGAGATTTTTTGAAGTAGCCTTTCATTTAACTCCATTGTCTACCATACCTTCCCTTCCCATGCTGACGTTGCATCATGTGACTTAAATAATTTTCAGCAAAAATAATATTAAATATGGGTCTGATCTTGCAAAGCTACTGTGTGAGCACAAGCTTTCTCTTATTGATCATACATCTATTGGGGAAAGATTATTCAATATATATATGTTTTAAAAAGAGGCAACTATAAGACCTGATGCAACAACTTGCCTGTTTTGTCTATCAGCTCCTGGACCGATACTGCCCACACACCAGACAAGGCATAGATGCCCAAGAGATACTAAATATCTCACTCTGAACTCACAGTTCTGCTAGCATTTCTCTTAACACATTGATTTCCCATCATTAACATCATGGAAAGCAAGGAACAATACAGAGGCAAAATAAAAAAAACCAAACCCAAACAAAAAACCCAACCAAACAACAAAACCCAACCTGGCCCCGTATTTGCATTCCCTGGATGTGGGTTTTAAATATCTTTCTTTAACAGGAAGCCTTCCCCATAGACTTTGGTGGAAAACAGCTATGTTTGCACATAACTCAGATTGCACACTGGAGGTGGGGAAGAGGGTGGCTTTTTTCATTACGTGGGCTACACAGACACTGCAAATTGAAGCTTAAGACACCAGGGCTGCTCCTGTTTCACCACGGTATGGCCTGCTGACAATTAGCCTGTCTGCTTGGGCTGCTTCTCTTCCCTATCCCATCCCTTCGTAGCAATTGACAGGGGTGAAAGCAGGCCTGTGCACTCCCTTGTTATGTGTGGCTTGGTCTGTCCAGGGGGTCCAGGTCAATACCCGTAAGGTCTTCCCTGGAAAGCTGACAACTCTACAAAATGCAAAGGCCTGCATTTGTAATACAGAGACTGAAAGAGTCAATTACCACAGTGTACAGATGATACGTACCAGAGGGTGAGGGTTTGTGGACTTTTAAAGCTAAAACAGACCATCTTCTACTTTAACTCCCTGCACAAATCAGACCAAAGGACCAACTCCAGATATTGCTGAGCTTAACAGCTTGCATTTGGCCAAATGCAGTTATTCCTCCTGAACTGGGGTTATTCTGGGTTAAAGCTGTTTTCCATAAAGTCACATCGATGAACTCTAATTATGCTGCTCATCTAACTTCAAGAATTAAATTATGCACAGGCTTTCCCATTGTTTTTTGTGGGGGAGAAATTATTCATGCCATTTACACAATTCAGCCATGCACAAACACAGCAGGCTGGCTCACAATTATCAGTTGTATTCCAGCCCCTCCAGTACTGGTATTAACAAGTTGTGTTCTGGTTTCAACAGAGACAACACTTGACGGAGGTGCTGGTGAGGATTTTTCAGCACCCTTCTGCTCACAGCTGAGAAAGGCTCCCCAGAGCACTGGCTTCTCACCCTGCTCCATTTTCAGAGTTTTCTGCCCAAGAAATCTTTGTTTTACTGTATGGTGATCAGGTCTGAGCCCTCTAGGGAAACAGGAGCTTCCCAGCTCCATTAGGCTGCATGCACATCTGGTTTTCTGCAAATAACATTTCGCCTCCCAGTGATCAATATATAGAAATACCACAAGATGGTCAAAGTAACCAAGCCACTGACAGAAAAGGGATTAGAAACGCATAGGTATTAAAAAAACTAGACATTCGTTCTTGAGGTGACCACTGACAGTCTCTCTCCATTCCTCTCTGAATGCAATACAGACTGCCTGTTGTCCACTGTCTTTTTATCCTGTTCCAAGTTTTTGTCGTAGAAATACAGAAGAATAACTTTTCTGGATTCAATGGAATTAATGCAGACATGTGGGGGGAAATCCACAAGCGGAGGATCCTTCCTGCCTGACACCTGTTCAGCATCTCTGTACGTGGGAAGCAACATCAGAGTTTTTCAGGTTACTCAGCACAGTGTAACCCACCTGCCCCGTGCGAGGTGCCCACCTCAGTGGGTCTCACCCACATACACACTCCCGCTCGGTGAGGGTCTGGTAGGGTTGGCATCTGTCACGCTGGAGCTACCAGCTCTGCTGTACACTGTTATCATGCAGAGCCTGTGCCCAGCAGGAGCAATTCTTTGTGCAGGTTATTCAGCTATTACTCTCCAAAATGTCTTCACCCGCAGAACCCCTACTCTAATGAGCAGCAAGGCAGAAATCAGGCCCTCCAATGAAAAAGATCTATGGGTTTATTTGTGTGTTCTTTTTATTTCAACATCGTAATCTCCCTACCAAACGTTCTAGGAAAGCACAAGAGAAATGTTTCTTCTCTGAAATGTAATTAACATAGTTTTCTTCCTGTTGCGAACTATAATTGCAAATATAAACCGAAGCACAAGAATGAGGTTATTTTGGGCAACGGTTTGTGCATCAAAATACTGTGACGAGTTTGGTTTGTCAAACAGAAGACAGGGCAGACGTCTCTCTCCCTTCCTGTTTAAGCCAGTGGTCTGGGAAGGGCTGCTGTAACCTATAATGACGGTCAGCTCACCAAAAGCAACTTGTTTCCCCCAATCTATAAATGCAGTTTTCCAAAGACTGAACATATGCCACAACATGCATATGCTTTGTGATCCTGTTTGACATGGCAAATCCTGTTCTGATCTCAAGTAATATTAAAACTTACATAGAAATACTCAGTTCTGACAAACCTGATACATATACTTACTCATGGGCAGCTCACACAAAGATGTGGAATATTTCTTCAAAGCAATGAGTCAAACTTTCCTCTGAAAAAGCCTCTCCTAACCATGGAAGAACTTGACCAAACACGGGACCATTTTCACGTTTCACTGTGTATTTGCAATTGCTCTCGAGGTGGCAAAGCGCTTAAAGACACATACAACAGCCCCAGGAGCTGTTGAGAGAATTGGAGTGCAGTGTGATGTGGCTGCATGGTTACAACCTAGGAAAGCAGCACTGGTGAGGCACCTCCTGGCTGGAGGTCATTTTACTCAAATGCGTAATTCCCTGCAACGTGTCCCCACATACAAGACATATAATCCAAGACGGAAACAGAGGACTGAAATAACAAATAGTTTACTTTCCCCTGCTTTCCAAACAAGGTCAATCATTAAACAACAATGAAAAACTATGTTCTGCCAGCGGGAAGCCTCACTAGTATAAGTAGGTCTAACACGGTTACTGAACTTGTTTGGATTTGGGCTCAACAGTCATTACTATAAAGCTTTCTGAGCCAATGTACCTGAACAAAATATCGGCTGCTTCCTGTCTTATTTTCTTAAGTCACTGCAGGAATTTACAAATAAATGTTAGGGGCCTCCATCCATAAGGAAAGACACTGCAGCACAAATGACATGGCTGAATAAACCACTGAGCAAAAGCTGGCAACAAGCTTCTTGCATTATACGTGGCTCAGGTAAAACAAACCAAGGCTGATTTGGCAGGGACCACACGGGAGCAATACCAGTTTGCCTGAAAGCTGCTCCCCCTGACACTTGAACACAGGGGTGTACACTGTGGTGGCCCTCCCCTAGTTCTGCAGCACCTGCCTGGCCATTCTTCTGTGCTGCCAGGGCCCGGGGGCTCCACACAGGCTTGCACGTCTTGGTGAGAAATGCGCTGAGCTTTAGGGAGCAGCATCACCGCCACTGCCCAGGGAGGTGGCAAAGTGACCTAGGGACATTGAGGCTGCATCTTCCAACAGTCAAGGCATGTGTTAGAAGGCTATAGGAGTGCACATGACTAAGCAGAAGCAATATATGCGTATAGTATCTATTTTTAAAATTAATTTTCTAGATATCTATCAGAAGGTAACCCCATCCTGCCTGGAAGGATCCAAGACAAGAGAAGCAACAAGGAGAAAGAAGGGAAGTTGGAAAGAAGATTAAATATTTTGATTTCCCGGTAATTGCACAGAGACCACTGGACAAAACCTGAAGAGTTTCTTGAACCAAATTCCTGCTGAAAGATGGG
This sequence comes from Falco rusticolus, assembly GCF_015220075.1. Taxonomy (NCBI): domain Eukaryota; kingdom Metazoa; phylum Chordata; class Aves; order Falconiformes; family Falconidae; genus Falco; species Falco rusticolus. Next base: position 109,780,998 of record NC_051187.1, on the reverse strand, counting down.
AACCTGAAAGGTATCCCCTCACCATGTGTTTTATAATGTTTCGGCTCATTTGGTCTGGCAACTTACTTTGTCACAACACAACACTGACAGCTATGGATCAGAAAGGGTTTTCCCAGAGACCTGACACTTCCAGCAAGCACTTAGTACCTGATTACTCTTCTAGCCCTGTTTGTAGAGCCCGTGACAGGTCTGGCCTTGTGTCAGAAGCAGATGTCAAGGACAGACATGCTGAGACTGTTTCTCTCCACAGCCAATGCACACCCCTACCCTCCTGCAACACCATCAGGGTGCTGCTGCGAGCAGCTGCCCTCCTGCCCACCCCAGTTCTGGCCACCTATAGCTGGGCAAGTGCCAGCAAGCTGCAAGCAGCCTGAGGCAACAGACACATTTTGCTCTTGCCTGCCAGCACAAACCTGCAAGGAAAATCCAATCACAAGTATGCAAGTCCCTTCCTTCCTTCTACACACACAAGGCACCAAATCCTAAACCAGCCTTGTTACTTGGCAAGGCTTTAAGGTCCTGCTGTGTGTCACATTGGCTCAAGCAGGGTGCTGACAGCAGGGGATGTATCTGTTAAGACCCAGGCCATGCAGCCCTCGCCTGTCCAAGGGGATAACACAGGCAAGCTGGTCTGAGAAGAGTGGGGGTGCCGGGCACAGCATGGATTTAGCATTTGTCCAACACTGATCGTGATCACAGGAATTGCTGCAGGATCACAATCACCCCCATGGCCTGTCAGGGTGTACAAAAAGGCTTGGAGTTTTCCATTGGGAAAAACAAACAGAGAAAGGCACATGAAATTTTTCAGGCAAATCACGGGGCCAGCCAACTCACAGGGAGGTGGTTTAAGCCAACCGTTGCATATCTCTGCTTGTGTAAGGGTTCTGCCTCATGCACAGCACGTGGGGAGCTCTGCTTGCCCATGACCCCCATCCACAGGCCCTGTTTGCTTGAAGCCTGTTGCAGGTACACACCTCTCAGACCAAACACCTGGCACACCTGCAAGTTTTGGAGAAACAACCTGACCATCAGGAGGAGCTGAGGTCCAGACTGCCCCTTTGTATAGCAAACACAAAGAAATACAAACCAATTCTGAGCAATCCAGAAGTGTGACAGACTGCTTTGTTTCAGTAACATGTAAAGCTTTTAAACTGGGATTTTCCAGCAGCCCTCCAGTGCCAGGCTGGTGCCTTATGAATCATGTTTTGTCTCTCACTTCAGCAAGGTAAGTATATCAATTCCTGCAGCAAAGGGGGTTAAAGCTCTCTGTTGCTCACCCTAATGAGCGCAGGCTCCAGGCTGAGAAGTGCTTCACTGTCTTTAAAGAAAGAGGAAGATGCTCACACCAGCAACAGAACATCTCTCCAGTACAAGCTTTGCCTTCCTGAGGATCTTTAATGACAGCATGCCATCACAGGCCAAGAACAACCGCAAGTCTCTCTCAAGCACACAAACACTAAATATCCAGCAGTGTTAGGAAAACACAAGTAGCTCTCAGTAGATACCTGTATATGAACTGAATTATACCAGCACTTTTCTACCTATACCGCATAATAATTCCTTTGTAGTTTTTACAAGAAAGGGAGGTAAAAAGAGCATGCCATGCCACATACCTCAAGCAAAACCTTCTCCTTGTGCTTGGCATGCTGATGGGTCACCGGCCCTTGCTAAGGGTCAGAGCCTGCAGCAAACTTTGGAAATGCATGTCCTACATGCAAAAATGGTTAGAAATCACCATTTTGCTCCTGATACAAGTCACATCAAGGGTTTGGTTAGCAACAGTGGAGGATCAAAGAGACAGAAAATAAGTAAAATACCTTTTTCTCAGCTGTTTCTGATCTCCTGGAAAAGCACACCACAGTGGCTGCTTTAGGTACTTGGGTTGTCACCTGCACACAGACCCACCTGTCCCACACTGAGCCCTTGAGCCTCAGGGCTTTATTTTCCCCCTGAAGAGGTTAGCTTTTGACCTGTGCCCTTGCATGTCCTACAACTCTGAGCCCTTAAAAGCCTTTTCCATGGTCCTCATGGCTATTGGAAATCTTCTGCAGAGTCCGAGAAGCAGAGTAGCTGTTTTGAGAACAGCCCGACAGAACAATTCCATGCCAGAGCCCTGCACAGCTCTGCCTCCTGAGCCCAGCATTCCGGGCAATGGACTCCCTTGCTTTCTCCTTTATGGTGCCCTGGATAAGGCCTTGACAAAGTTGCGTACTAGTCACTTTGTCCCTGACAGCATAGTCTTTGAACGGGAGAGAAACAGAGGCTAACATCAGCTACTAGTGAGGCTTTTGCACCATGAGGCAGAAGTATTTTATTGCTGTCATTAAAAATCCAGAGATTTAATCTCACTGGTGTCCCAATGCATACCTTGTTAACTTAATTTGATATTCTAGTTAGTCATAAACTCTCAGGCTGCATTCATTCCTTTAAATGAACAGGGCTTTCAGGGGTGAAGTGTGGTGCATAGCTTGCTGCTGCCAAACCCAGCTAGAATCCCCTCCCTTTAGGTGTGCCAGAGCAGACTGCCCACACGGCACGACCCAGGACAGTGCCTGGCCACAGAGCTCAGTCCCTGGGGCATCAGCACCTCGGTTTCCCCACCCGAGAAGCAGAGGCAGTGGCTGGCGGTTGTAGCAGAGAGGTTCAAAGCTTCTCTCTCACCACAAAGCTCTGCTGGATGGCATGGATGCCCCGCAGTTCCCCTCCACATCCCCGAGTGGAGAAACACAAGCCCCCGCTCCAACAAATGCCTCCACCTACCAATTTGGGGGAGGTTTCTTTACGTTTAAGCCACTCAAAGGGCCCGGTTTTGTTTTTCCAGTGACCAGCCTGATGCTCTGCTCTTTTCTGGGGTCTGGTCTTCTGTTTTAAGTGGCCCCGAGCCAGGCTGCGCTAGTTAAGCAATAGCAAAACAGCTCTGGTCTAGCACACTCCCTGTTAAAATCTTACTCCTGGTTGAGCGAACAGGAAGCTAAAAATTAACTACCTCCCTCGAGCACACCTTCACAAAAGCCCCTTTCTTTTGTAGGGGCAGTGAGGGAAGCACTCAGGGCTTACAGAGAGGGGCTGTGCAGGGCAGCAACAGGGAGCAGGGACATCCTCCCAAGCAGGGAGCTGGGAGAGGGCAAGAACATGTTAGACCTCACGTATCACAGCATCTCAGATTAAATATATCTGGTACCCACCACAGCCACGTCTGGTGACAAGAGAGGGCATGCAGAGGTGACAGAGATCACTTCTTCCCCAGGAGAAAGGCAGAGTTTCCTGTCACCTGCTTCCAGGATGACTTACTCATTGCTGGGAAGTGCTGAGAGCCGCAGCTGTTCCCCAGCTCTTGCACAGCACATCCCGTCTTACCCCCAGGCGCGTGTCAGAGCTGGTTTCCAGCCGCCAAAGGAAGCCCATGCAAGCCTGGAGGCAGCAGCACAGTCACTGGGTCCAAATGAGGTGATGAAATCATCAGCTGCCTGTGACCCACCTCAAGCGACTTTGCTTCAGGCAATTAGCTTGGAGATCAACATACCTGCCTGTTAGTGATTTACATTCATAATACCTTAACCTGTGTGTATGGGAGCTGTCTGTGAAACCCAGGGAGCCCAGCCAGGGAAACCCGGCCTGAGGTCCCTCATTATCTGTAGCACAAGCCTCCTCCTGCTAAGTGGAGACTGAACCTGTGCAAACCAACCTACAGGTCTTCAGCATCCAACTTCTCACCGGTATAACAGTTATTTACTTTTTACTGGCAACTATTTTACAGCAAGAACTAATTAGCACTAATGATCTTGAATCAGAGGCATTAATAACAAAAAGGAATAAAGGGAAATATTTTCCAGGCAGCAAATGAGGCTCCGAGGAGTCTGCCAGGCCACAGCAGCACTGGATCTCTTGGGTGTCTCCCACAGCATCTTCCATTCACTCCTGTTTTGGCTCATTTCAGAAAGCAGAAAATGACGCTTGGAAGCATAGAAGAACCAGATAGGTGAATAAGCAGAAGACTATTCCACAAAATTGATATCTAAGGAATTTCATTAAGGAATCCCTGACCTCCGTTTGTCTGGGGATTTTAGACAGTCGGAGTAAGAAGCCAGCACCGGTTTACTGAGGATGGGAACAGAGGCAGCAAGCACTGACAGAAGGCAGAGCAGGGAGAAATTAAACACCAGGGTGGAAATGCATAATGGGAAAGCCAAGGCTGGAGAAACAGGAGTGGAAAAAAGGCCTAAAGGGAAAAATGCAAATAGAGGAGAAAAGTCAGAAGGCTGGCAGGGCAGAAGGCTTGAAGCACAGGTAGCTAAGGAAATTGAGCTGGAAAGGGAGGGAGGGAAAGCAAAATAAGAAAGCGGAATCCACTCCAAAAGGCAGAGCTGGTTAGTCAGAGGCAGAGCTGAAGCACAGGGAAAGAACATGGCCCCAAACCACCCTGTCCCCACCAGTGCTGCACAACCTTCTGCCCAAGCCTGTGGCAACAGTCCCTGCTGGGGCAGGTCTGCCAGCATCTACGCTACTGCACAGCTTGTTTTCATGAGCCAGATCACTTAATTACATACTATCCTCAGGGAATGAACTTACAAGCTCTGCCTCAGAGCTTGGTATGATCTGAATAAAAAATGTGGAGTGTAAACTTAAGTGCTGTTTGTGGCACAAATCTTGGTGTTCACGCAGTACTCTGAATGTCTGTAACTTACCTAAAGGTGCCCCCGCTATCACTGGCCCGTACAGCATACACTGTCAGCACGCTGTCACCAAAACTCCACTCAAATACGTGGCCAATGGCAACTATTTTATCCAATTTCTCCCAAGGGGTTTTCCACACATACCAGCACACCCCATCCTGTTCCTCTGCTATACATCAGCAAACCCTGTGCTGGAGCATCACCTCATTCCTGCACAGGCTCTTGGGGACGTGCCACCTCCTGCCAGCCCTCCGGGGTGCCCCCAACTGCCTGCAGGGAGGCAGCTCAGCCCCACTTTGCTCAGGAGACAACAGTGATCAGCGCTTCGCTGCCATTAATGTATGCATTCAAGCTGCTCTAATAGAACAAATGGGCAAAAGTCAAAAGCCAGTGTGTTCCTCAGCTGCACAACTGATCCTGCATGAGCACAGGCATCCCCTTTCCAGCCAAGTGTCTATTTCCATCCTTACAGATTCAACCCTCTCTGACTTTCAGCCGAGTAAGTTGCTTTTTACAGTGGTGCTTTGCACTGCTAAATCTTTGACCTTCAGGACTTAACGCTCCAACTGAAAACCATATAAACATTTAATATATATTCCCAAAGCAAGCTCCACAGCTCAGACAGAAGTCAGGTGTTTAATGCTGGAATTAGTGGCTGCAGGCATGTCAGTGCAGTATGTTGCAGCCAGCAATGCTAACTCCTCTGTCTGTAACTTTTGGCTAAAGGTGGGGTAAGGTAGGCGACAAAACTATCACAGAATACCACATGGGAAGGGACCTCAAGGATCATCTGGTCCCAACATTCTTGGCAAAAGCACAGTCTAAACAAGATGGCCCAGCACCCTGTCCAGCCAAATCTTACAAGTGTCCAATACTGGAGAATCCAACACTTCTCTGGGGAGACCATTCCAGTGGTTGAACAATTCCTGTTGTTCTCACTGCAAAAAGTTTTCCTCGTGTGTCCAACCAGAATCTCCCCAAGTGTAACTTGTACCCATTACCCCTTGTCTTTTCCATGTGATTCCCTGTAAAAAGGGAGTCTCCATCTTTGGAGTCACCTTTCAAATACTGGAACACGGTGATAAGGTCTCCCCTGAGCGGCCTTTTCTCAAGGCTGAACAACCCCAGTCCTCGCAGCCTTTCCTCACCCGGCAGCCTTCCCAGTCCTCCGGTCATCTTTGTGCCCCTCCTCTGGACCCTCTGCAGCCTGTCCCCGTCTTTCTTGTACAGCGGGGACCAGAACTGAACACAGTATTCCAGGTGTGGCCTCACAAAGCACCGAGGGGGGTAGTGACTTCTTTACCTGTGCTGGCGATGCCCTTGTCGATGCAGCCCAGCACCCCGACGGCTGGCTTTGCCGCAGCGCCGCGCTGTTCACTCGCACTGAGCTTGGTGTCCACCAGGATCCCCCGGTCCCTTTCCGCAGAGCCGCTCCCCAGCCGGGTAGATCCCGGCCTGTCCTGCACTCCGGGGTTATGTTTTCCCAGGTGCAAGACCTTACACTTGTCCTTGTTGAACCTCATAAGGTTCTCGTTACCCACTCTTCCAGCCTATCCAGGCCTTCCTGCAGGGTGGCTCTCCCTTCCGAAGCGTCCGCTTCCCCACTCAGTTTGGTACCACCGGCAAACTTCATCAGGGAGCACTTGATCCCACCGTCCAGATCGCTTATGAAGACGTGAAACACCCTTGGGCCCAATATCGATCCCTGGGGAACCCCACTTGTGACAGGCTGCCCGTTTGCAGAGGAGCCGTTTGCCACCACCTCTGGGTGCAGCCTGTCACCCAGCTCTCCCCCACCGCACGGACACTTGCCCAGGGTTCTCTGGGAGGAGGCTGTGGGAAACTGTATGGAAAACCTTGGAGAAATCCAGGTGGACAACGACCACCGCTCACCCCACATCCACCGAGCAGGTTACTTTGTCGTAGCAGGCGATCAGGGTCATCCAGCACCACTTGCCCTTGGTGAATCCGCACTGGCTTTTCCCAGCCACGTGCTTCATTTGACTGGTGATGGGCCCCTGGAGGATGCGTTCCGTAACTTTCCCAGGGACCAAAGTATGACTGATGGGCCTGTAGTTCCTGGATACTCCTTTAAGCCTTTCTTGTAGGCATGCGTGACATTAGCCTTCTGCCAGTCTTCTGGGACATCCCCCCATCTCCACAACTTCTTAGATTATGGAGAGCAGCCTCATGATGACACCAGCCAGCTCTCAACACCCCCGGGTGGCTCTTGTCACGGCCCAGTGATTTGTAGGGGTCAGGTTCCTGTAACAGTTCACATACCAACTTTTTCTCCACTGACGGTGGGTCTGTGTGTGCCTCAGCCTGGACTTTCGTTCCCAAGGCCCAACGAGCTGGTAAAGACAGAGGTGAAGTAAGTGTTGAGAACCTCTGCCTTTCCAGCTTTGTTGTTGGTGACTAATTCACCGCTCCTGTTCAACAGTGGGCCAATATTTTCCTTCTGTTTCTGCTGCTGGTTCACATACCTGAAGAACTTTTCCTTGTAGTTTTTGACATCTCTGGCCAATTTCAGTTTGAGCTGAACTTTTGCTTTTCTAACTGCATCTCTGCAGTTTCAGTTGCAGGAAGAGATGCTCCTCAGCAAGGATGTGGGATCATGACCTGACCAAAACAAACTGTGTTTAACATGTGATGGCTGATCCACATCATCGCTTCCCGCAGCAGCATCCCCTGGTCCCTGCCAGACAATCATTACATGCTTTTGTTAGATTTCTATATATTCTCTTTTCTGTAAATTTAAAGAGGACCTTCCCTTCCAGTAAATTACAACTTTCTTTTAGCTTTCAGGCCAGTCTGCAGCTCATGTTTTCAGTCAGAGTTGCTCGTTTTGGGCTTTCCCGAGGCGCTGGCTGCAAAGAAGGTTAAGCAGTTTAGCGGTTGAGTCGCTGGTACAAAAACAAGCCTACAGATTTCTGATCCAGAACACACACCAAAACAACACGCTATAGAGAAACAGCCCAGCTGGAGCCAAGTATACGTGCTATCACATTACACACCCACGATGTTTATTTACAAAGCAAGCCAAGTAGGACTGCCACCCCTCCTGGTTTCCTTAAGCATGCATTTTTCATGCCCAGAAATTGTCCTTGGATCAGGTTTAGGGTGGGAGAGGGATGTAAAGCAGCCACGTGTGCATGACCCATGGACAGCACGCTTCTCCAGCACATCTAGCAGGAGGTGAAACACAGGTGTGCATGAGAGGGCTTGCCCACAGCTGCTGTGGGTGCTGAGATAACCGAGACAACAGTGGATTTTTTTTGCACTCGCGCTGTGGCTTTCCCCGCAGAGAGCACACCCATCAACCCGGTCAGGGGACCTCAGCCGTCACCACAGGAGATAACACCTTACCAGGGACTCCGCAGCTTCACACAGCTGCCCTGCACACTAAGTCCGCAAGCCTCAGCACCACACTGAGCTGGGGCAACACCCCGTGAAATCTACAGGTGCACCTCCAAGTTTTGAACTGGACTGGTCCAAGGGTTGTGAGCACTAGCAAGGGGAGAAAAGTGGTGGAAAAAAAAATGCCCCCAAAAGGGGAATTTCCCCTAAAGGTTGGGGAACTTCATATCAGTACCTGGAGCTGCATATCAAAGCCCCAGCCAGCTTTTTGTTGTTTCACAAAAGCCTGAATTTTTCTGCGCTCCACACCCACCTTACTAGGGAAAAAGCACTTTTTTCTCCCCCAGAGAAGAGGTAGTTTAATTCTCGCTTCAGCAGGGCTATACAAGTCACAACATGAGGCTGGTGAAAGCCTTTTGCTTTATAAAAATGCCTCCATATTCTCTAAGAGCTGAAACAGGCTGAATGTTAATAACCATTTTCTAGAACTCCACCGACATTCACTTGCACTCTTTGTCCAAGGGCTCAAAGTCCTCTAACCTGTGGCTCCAGGGTACAGGTTCCTAATTACCTGGGTTACAGGATTGTCACCACCAATTAACAAAGCCCTGGCAGGTGACCAAGGCCACATTACAGACCATGATGGTGAGGAGATGTGATAATTCACCCCACATGCTCAGGCACACAAGGATGTCTGCGAGGCATCCGCAGCGTCCACGGCCACACAAGGTCCAGCCACAACATACTAAAGACACACACAACAGAGCAGCTCACTTCATTGTATAAGTCCTGATGCAGCCACAAGGCATAAAGCCACAAAGAGTAACCACCGAGAGAGCTATTTTTAAAACATATAGCAAAGGTTTAGTGGTTTGGGGTTTTTTTTGTCATTCCCCTGCTCCCCTCTTTACAGCAAAGGTGCTGCCAAGTCAGCCAGTTCCCAGTCCCCAGCCTACCCAGGTAAAAGCCTGCCCTAGGCAGGAGAGCCAGGAAAGGCAGAGCAGGGCATGTTGGCCATTGCTTCCTCTCTGCCCAGCAAACCCAGGGAGATACAGCCCCACATCACAGTCCGCTGCTGGCGTATTGGTACCTGCAGTGCTGCCAGCCCCACAGCCAGGAGCACAAGATGCTGCTCCCATCCCACTCCAGCGGCCTGGATACCCACAGCTCCCCAGGCAGGGCTGGGTGTGAGTTTGCAAAGGGGCTGGTACTAGTGCTCAGGACAAGGAGCCATTCACAGCCAGCTGCTGCCCTCCTGGTAGATATAAATGATTCCCCAGGAGGCTGAATACCCAAAGGCTGGGGTCAGCAGGTTTCCTTAATAAGGATGCTACTCCTAGATACATCACTGGAAAATCTTTGCAGCTGTGTGTGCTTTGGGGAAAGGACCTGACCCGAGCCTTGCCCGACTGGCCTGCTGTGGCAATCCCCAGTTAGGGGGCATGGCTCACCCTCCCCTCATCTGGCTCACTTGAGTCATGGGGGAGCTGACTCCCTTTTCATGCAGTGCCTGCTTTTTCCAGTACTGCTGCCTGTGCTGGAATGTCAACAGAAGTCTGGTTTTGCAAAACCTGGGGAGTTTCCACTGCCGCACCTGTGATGACTTTTAGGCTCTAGAAATCAGTGATAGCTCACAATAGCACTTTCCCCCACTAAGCTTGACATTTACCTGAATAAACAACCACCGATACTTGCCTGGACATAGCCCCCCCAGTCAGTACTGGTAAGGGAAGCTGGGATTTTTAGGGACAATGTCTTTCCGCTTCTGTACCCCCAGAAAGTATTCTAGTGTATATATAGCTCTTCACTTGGGTTCACTCACTTACAGGGTGGGATGAGAGACCATAAAGCACTTTAGCAACAGCTTCTGCTGTCCCCACATGAAGAAGCACCTGTTGATAAGTCACTGCTGCCCTTCAGCAAAAAAACCAAGCAACACATGGGAACAGGAAGTAAAGACATATATATTAAAGGTCAAAATCAAAGTTTCCCCAAAAATATACAGCTCAGCAAAGCCAAGGCAAAAAAGCCACAGAGGAGCACCTCCTATACGTGGTGGCCACCTTTGGCCCAGCTGCAAGCCTGCTGTGGGTGCTGGGTTGCAAGGGGTGGTGGTGAGAACCCTGCCAGCTCCCACCCTGCCAGCGCCCATCAGCTCAGACTTTGCTGCAAGCGAAAAGCAGCTCTCCACTTTGCTCCAATGCCCTGGGAAGCCCTTTTGTCCTGGTTTCAGGTGGGCTAGACTAAATTTTTCCTTCAGGAAACTCACAGTTTGTCCATTCAGTGGTCCCTTGTGCCATTTGGCAAGCGAGTTTTGGAAGAGCAGAGCCACGCAGCTTGGTGGTGGTGAGGAGGGGGCTCAGGGTGAGCATGCCAAAATGCTCAAAATGCTGCGTGCCCCAGGATGTAGAGCCAGTCACCACAAAAAAAATTTCCATGTGCTTTAACAGCAGCTGTGCAAGGAAGTAGTGCTGCTTTGTGAATGTAGGCCGTTCATACCTGAACTAGCCAGTTTTATACCTGACCTTGCTGTTCAGGCAGTGTTCTCAGGATCTCAGGGAAGCAGAGGGGCAAGAGGGCAGCAGTACCCATCCCAGCACCAGGCAGAGTTGAGCATCATTCAACAGGCACAAAATGTTTCCAGCAAAAGGCCTTTTATTCCACTAGATGGTGCCCAGGCCTTGCTTATAGATGTCGCTTAATGACGTGGACAAGGATGTGCTCAGGACTGGGGATGGAGGTGGCTGGGCACCACACCAGGGTCCCTATGGGGCTGCAGACCCACCAGTCCCAGTCCTGCCAGCGGTGAGATCCCAGAACGGTCCCTTTCATTTATCAGGCAACGGCATATACCAAGCCTGAGCTCCCTGAGCATCGCTGTGGTCCGCCAGACTTGGAGTGTGACGTGCCGTGGCCATTCTGGGGGTGAACCACCCAGCTTCGGCTGCCAGCAGCCCTGTGGCCCCTTCTGCTCTGAGCTGGGTAGGCCAGCACAGGAGGTCCCTGCACCTTTGGGGGTCTTATGAATGCTGGCCCACGCCTGGGAAGCTGCAGGCAACCCCCTGCCCTAGGCTGCTTAAACCTCCATGTCCCTGCCTGGCACCAGGCTGCCTGGCACGGCTGCCCTGGAGGCACCAGGGCCTGACGCCCTGCTGCGGGGCATAGTGGGCACATGCAGGTTTTGATCCTTTCCCCTGGAGAGCATGAGCTCTAGCAAGGTAGAGCCCTGACAGCTGGTGCTACGGATAGCACCAGTGGGATACACAGTGTTATGCTTGTCCTGGTGGTCCCAACATCAATCACCCACGCACAATCCCTAAGAAGCAAGCTTACGGCCCGAAATGGGAACTACTACTTCCCTGCATCTGAGGCAGGGGAGCAGGTGCTCTGCGGGTACATTGCTGACGTAGCTGCTCCTACCCCCTCTCCTTACATGGGTGCAGCGCTGGTGGGGGGTCCTCTCCCACTTGTCCTGAGGGCAGCACCACTCCCCGTGAGGCTCAGCACCACTCCCACTGTGCCGTTTGCTCCAGCCTGCTGCTGAGCATGCCTGTTTTAGCAGCTTCTTGGACAGAAAAAGCAACCTGCAATTGCATAAACAGTTATTAACTTTGAGCATCACTGGCGGCACGGCTCCAGTGTGACGAAGCCCAGCCTTGCTCACGTGCAGGAGCCAGCGGTGGGAATGGCGGTGACACGGCCAGGGTGTCACGATGCTGCTGGAAGGGCCGGTGGGGCTGGCAAGCACCCCAGCAGTGTGCTGGAGGGTGCGATACAGATTTCTCGCTGCAGGAGATGGAGGAGCCAAGGGGGATGATGCTCTGGGGGGGTCCTCAAAAAGGACAAACCACCCAGGGAGGAGGGTGGCCCTGGGCAGGAGTCAGTGGGGTTTGATACCCCAAGGGAAGGGTGTGCAGGGCTGGTTGGCCAAATTGCAGCCCCAGAAGTGATGGCAGGGCCAGGGATGCACTGGAGCCAGAAATGCCCCCACGCTCAGGGACCAGCCCTGCTACAGCATGCTGCTCATGGCAAAGCAGCTGCCTGAAGTCCCACTGCAAACACAAAAGCCAGCAGAGCCTTAGGTACAGAAATGCCTTTATTTCTCCATTAGGCTGGAAGCGAAACTGTGAGGACAGAGGCTTTTCCTCACTGTTTATTTACTCGCTTCACATCAGTGCATGAACAACACTACCCTATGCCATGTAGTACGATTGCTGTTACGCGGCTGCCTAGCACAGCAAACCCCTGCATCGCTGGTGCAGCCCTGGACGCAGTCCCCCTCAAATTAACAGCAGGATTGCATGAACCAGTGGCTTTTGGCTCCTGGGCTGCAAAGCACCGCGCGACCCTCAGCAACGTGTGGCGTGCCCCTCGCCCAGGCAAGAGCAGCGCCCGCAGCGGGGATGCTGGGGGGGGACAATGACATGTGGGCACCCCCAGCTTCACCGCTGGAGCCCGCCGGGTTGGATACTGGCAGGCCCTCAGAGGGCCCCCCGGCTCCACCGACTGTGGGGGTGCCCCGGGGCTCCCCACCCCGAGGGCTGCAGTCCTGTCTGTCGGCTGTCGCTGTGGCTGCCCTGCTCCCCCTCGGAGGACTGGCTGCTGTCGGCGCTCCTGAGGCCGGTGTAGGGGCCGGCCCCCGCCCCGTCGAGGGCGTAGAAGGCCCGCTCGCGGACGTGGAGCACGTCTGCACGCTTCACCTGGTCCACCTGCCTGCTGTGGCTCAGCGCCGCGAATGCACCCGGTCCCCCAGCTCCCAGCCTCCTGCCATGGTGGCCACCCTTGGACACCGCCACCCCAGCCTCGCCGCCTTGCCCCCGCTGCCGGCCTTCACCCACTGCCACGCTGCCCCTGGCTTGCCCTGCCTGCAGAGGGGGGCTGCTCCCTGCCTTGGTGCCCTGCAGCCTGCCCCCCGCGTTGCCGCCGTGGGTGCCAGCCCTTGTCTGGGCCCTGCTTGGTGTCCGGCCGCCAGCTTTCCCATGTGGGGATGGCACTTCATCCGTCCTGGGCATCTTGTCCAGCCCTGCTCCCCCTGGCTGGACCCTCACCCCCACCCTGGGCCGTGCTTCCCTGTGGGGCTGGAGGGTGGCTGGCCCTGCTTCCCCACTCCCCCCTCTCCCGGCCACAGTGCTCTTGCCTGCTTTGCGGCCACCAGCTGTCCCCAGGGCAGTGGTGCAGTCCCCCTCACTCACCCCAGGGGAGGCAATGGTGGTGCCCAGGCGGATGCTGGCCCCCTTGGCTGAGACAGTGGCAGCCATCTCCTCACCCCCCTGGCGGGGGGTGGTGACAGACAGGCGCCCTGGCCTCCCCTCAAACCTCTGCCCCTCACCTCTCACCTCATCGTCGCCATTCCTATGGATGCCAGCCCCCGTGGGGATGGTAATGACACTACCAGTGACCCTCCAGGGGCCAGGAGCCACCGGTTCTTCTCCATCAGCAATGGTAGTGGCACCATCCTCATCATCTCCCATGGGACGGCCACCCCTGGGGCTGCTGGTGACACTGCCCCCATGGCCTGAGGTGGCTGTGGTGGCTGGTCCTTCAGGCTGCCTGCGAGCAGGGGTGCCATCATCATCACCAGTGTGTGCCACAGTGACGCCCAGCCTGGGCAGGGGGCTACTGGTTCCCGCAGTGGGAATGCCGTCATCGTCACTGCCAACAGTGGCACCGGCCTGGGTGGTTTCTTGCTCGCCCACGTGGATGTTGGCCCTCCCAATGAAGATATTGACCTCATCATCCTTGTCCGGAGAGATCTGGGTGAAGCTGGTGGCCCCCATTGCACTGCCTACCTTACCACGGGTGACAGTGACACTGCCCGAGTCAGGGATGTAAGCATATTCATCCACACCTTCGGCATCAACCTGGACATCCTCCATCTTCTCAGTGACGGAGGCGAGAGCACCTCCCATCCCTGTTCTCTGCATGATGCCCTCCTGCCCTTGTCCAGGGATAGTGGCCTCACCACTGCCCTCATCCCCAGCCCTTCTGGTAGTGGGGGCCCTCTCCCTCCCAGCTGTCATGGCCCCCTCCACTGGAACCCCCCCAATGGCACTATCATCCCTGTCCTCACCCCTGACACCAGACCTGTTCCCCGCCACGGCCCCACTGGGGCGTTCGCCCTGGGGGAGAACGGAAACACCATTGTCCACTTCAACCACCAAATCCAGGTCGCCGCTGCCCTCCGAGCTGGCCGGGGTGGCCCCTGCGATGCCGACACCACTGCGTGCTCGCGTGCTGGTGCCCGGGCGAGGACTGGGAACATCCCTGCCGGTGCCTGGGGCACTGCGGTTTTCAGGCTTGAGGCTGGTCCTGTTCTCCATTGCGTCAGTGCTGCCGCCATCACCTTGCTCCAGGGTCACCCTGTGTTCTGTCGGCCCCTGCCTGGCATCGTCCTCACCCAGCTGGTGGCTGGGGATGGTGCCCTGGCCGTCAGCCTCTTCCTTCTGTGCAGTACACATAGGGGACAGGTCAGGGCCAGCCCCAGCCTCTGCCAGCTGCGTGGGGTGCTGCAGCCAAGCCCGGGTCCTGGAATGCCACCAGGCCCTCTCCTCACCTTTATCTGCGTCTGGTTCCTCCGTGTGGAAAATGAGTAGACATATTTGAAAACATAGAAGCCATGCTTGGCATTGCAGCCTTTCAGCAGTATCTGGTGGGGAAGAAAGTAACCAAATCCCACAATTTTCTTCTTAAATGTGATGGCAGATTTCCTTGCTGTGCCTGGCACTGCAGCAGGGTCCCACCAGCACTCACTGCCTTGTGGCTGTCAGTGTGGGCAGGAACCTGGGCAGGACGTGTGTGCTCGTCTCCTGGGCTCCGGGGTTTGGTTTTCCCTTGGGTTCATTTTCTACCTTTGCTGGCTTTCAGGAGCTGTGGGGTTTCAGCTGGGTTTTTTTGCAAGGTAGCTTATGGCTTGAATAAACACCCTGGTTGATGGTCCCATCAGACATAAGTGATGGGACTGATGATAACCAAAGTGCTGGAAGGACAGCAGATGGCTTCCAGTAAGCAAAATCAAGCATTTTCTTCCATCTACTCATCTGAATGTTGCTACTGATGCATTTTACACTGATACACTTTGAAAAAAAACTCCATAGAAGCTGGACCTGGGACTTTTATAACCTCACCTGTTGGTACATAAAGAATTCTTGCTCCGGGGCTGGGCAGGGGCAGAGGAGCAGCTGGTGGGGGGAAGCCTTTCTCTCCCCTGAGCAGGTCCCACCTTTCCCCTCCCCTGCTCTTTGTAAGGGCTGCTCAGATGTGAGGGGGCTGCTGATCTCTTTTTCCATGGCTCACTGGGGCTGCCCTCCCCAAGTGGCTTTTTCTCCCTGTGGCCCTGGCGCAGGGCACCCTGTGGGGTCTGGATAGGGCAGGGGGGGGACATACCCGGTGCTGTCCCACACAGTTCCCAGCAGTTCTTCCAGGCAGTGGCGGCGGCACCTGCGGACAACAAAACAAAATGAGAGCTGAGCAGCCCAGCGCTGCCCTGGCATGCAGGTGGCTGCCAATGCCAATGCCAATGCCTACCGCCAGCCATGTGCCCCATGGTGGGCACACCACAGCGTCCAGGGAAGGGTGGAAAAACTGTTGATAAGCCAAAAAAATCCCAGCACTACCCAGAGTGCCGGCTTAACGTCAGCCATTAGGAAAAGTCAAAAGCCCATTTAAAGGGTCTGAAAAGTATTGCAAATTCCACTACAGCATGCTTGCATTGCATGCTGCTTCCACTAGGATATTGTTTGTTTGCAAATACTTTTACGGGATTCTGCTGCAGAGTACTTTTATTGCAGAGCAGTTTTAATACAGAGCGCCACTGCTCACACTGCAATGCTCCAACTCATGGCTGGGATCTGACTGAGATGGGAGCCTGGAGCTGGTTACCTGCTGGGGATTCCCAGTGTTTACTGGGCAACTGAGCAGTAATGCCTGTGCCCTCACAGGCATTTCTGTACATGCTTGCAAGCATCCAGCTTCCCCTGATTATCCTGGCAGTTTTGGGGATGTATTGGCCAGTGCATCCCTCAGAGATGTGGGACCTGGAGGTGAGAGCATCCTGTGAGCCCTACCAGGCCAGTTCAGAGTATTCCTTATGTGCCAGAGTGGGAGACAGCCCCATGGAGGGAACCCGGCTCCGATCTCAGCAAAATCAGCCACTGAAGTGCCCCAAGCCCAGCTGAAAGAGGCAGAAATGTGCCCCAGAGTATTGAATATTCCCAGGTTATTCCATTGTTTATGAAAAACGTCAAAGGCCAGATTACATCCCCGGTTTTGCAGCAGGGTATTAACTGGCTGTCTTCTGTGCCCCTATCTGAAAAGGAAATCTGTGCTGATTTATTGCCTCTCCCCACCGTGCTGCCCTGCGACAGACCCAGTTGTACAAGCTTGACTTGAGGGCTAAAGGACACACAGCTGGGCCCTGTGTCAGGGCTTCCCACATCAGGGAAGATATGATTTCCCTCCTCTTTACTCTGCCAGAAAAGCAAGCCTTCACTAGGAGCAGATTTTCACCCTAGCTATGTATTTATTATGTTGGACAACAGTTATGCAGGACAAAAGTGGCTGCTATTACATTTATCTTAGTTTACTCTTTGTTTCAGTTATATCTGTCCAAATTCTGCATTAGGAGAGCTGGAATATAATTGCAGGTGCCCCTCCGACCCCTGTTACCCTCATGGGTCAGGTGAGCATCGTCCCCATGCCTCCCTTCCTGAGGCTCCACTCAGGTTATTCCCAGGCCAAAGGCTCTGGGCAGATCCCAGATCCACAGAAATCAAGGCAAAGAGTTACAGCAAGCCAGACCGGCCCTAGCACAGTGCCCAAACTGCTAAATTAAAGGGACTTGCTCAGGCACCTCAGTGGTGATGTATATTTTTCCTGCTGGGTTCACCTCTGCACCTCAACAGCCCTCCCCACCCCAAGCTCCAGAGATGCTACATGCAAGTACAACTCGTGTTTTCCTGCTGCTGAAAGCGTGCCAGTGTGCACTGGGTGTATACCCTGCGCTTCTGGTGGCACGCTGGGAAGCTGGGGAGAGCCATACTCACAGGTGTCGAGAAGGCCAAGCTGAGCAGACACAGGCACATGAGGGCTGTTTGCATCTTGGACAGTTCCTGCTAGCAGAAAGTGAAGTGCCACTGGAGTTCGTCTTCCTGGGACTTGCGGTCCCTAACAGTCCCTGTCAGCAGCAACACAAAAGCTCCTGCTGTCCCAAAGCCCCCATGGCAGTGGGGCTATCCAGCAACCCTGGCTTTCCCCAGCCTTTGAGGTGGCCCTTGGCATCACTCTGCCTTTCTGCACTCCTTGCAGCAAAGGCGATGCTCTCACCGTGAGCATATGGCAGCAAGGTAAGGACACATACCCAGCCAGCAGCATTCCAACACCAGGTATTAAAGCTTCTTAACTCTGTCAAAGCAGCTTATTTGCAGTAAATGACCACCAAAACCGCTGCAGGCTAAGCCATGCAGTTGTAAGCCCGAACTGAGGAACGCACATGCTGTTTTCAATAGCACTGCTAAATGGCAGGAGACAATAGCTCTGTTGGCTAACAGTTCTCATCTCACCCATCCACTCTGGCTTGGGCTCGCAGGTCCAGCCTGGAGACTATATTCAGCCATGCAAGCGTTGGTACAGAAAACATTGGAGGGAAATTCATGCACGAGGAGCAGCAGTACAAAGCAACACAGGCTCCAGAGAGCCCGACGCAGAGACGTGCGCAGCCAAGGCTCAGGCCGTCACCCCGTCCCCACCGCAGCTTGCCCAGTGTGAAAGCAGGAGATGCCCTGCTCAGGGAGAGCAGAGCCAGAGGGCTGGGAAGAGATAGGACAGGCAAACTAGGTAAGAGGGTTACCTGTCGCTGTCGGAAGCAGGTCCCAGCAGCAGACCGTGGAGGCTGTGCCCACTTTGCTGAAATTTAAAGTTGGCCCCAGGCGCGTGGAGCCAATCAGCTCCTGCCCAGGGACATTTGTCAGGGCTGGCAGCACCCGCAGATAACCAGGGGGAGTAATTTCCAGCTAAAAATGTGTTTGTGGTGGAAGTCAGCTATCAAATGTTCCACCTGGCTGGATAAACAGAAAGCATGGTTTATAAATATCTGTTCTGAAGGCGAAATTGCTCGATGATTAGCGCAGATCTTAAGGTGGCACACATCCAGCCCAGTTATTGATAAGAGGGGGTGCAGGGGGTCACGCGTGCTCACCGTGACCAACATGGGAAAGTCGGCAGGGCTGCAGAGAGGGAAGGGCAATACACTGAGCCCAGCCTGGTCATGGCCACCACCAGCACCATAGGGCAGCACTGGCCAAGCTGAGAGCTGCTGCCACACCGTAACTTCTGGCACTTGCTTTGTGGGTTTCAACCTCAGCCCTCACCGAACAAGTGCAAAATACAAGTGTAGTAAAAAAAGAGAGAAAAAAACCAGAGTTTTTTCATGCACTGCTTGCACAGGTCCCTTCGAGCCCACTTTTGCTGCGGGAAGGTGCTACGAGGATGTGCATGACGTACATACTCTCCTCCTGCCCTCTTCTAGCTTTGGTGGTATTGCTGGTCACCTATGCACCACATGGCCGGGGCTGGGGGGTCCCCCTCCTGCGGCCAGCCTGGCTCAGCCACTCACTGTGGTGATAGTGACAAATGCTCCCATTCCACCCACCACCCCGTCCCGACCCAAACCCTGGGAGCAGGCACGACCATGCCTTAACACCAGAAATGCTTAAACCATCAGGAGCCAGTCTCAGGTGGGAACAAATCTCGGAGCCAGGAGGAAACTTGCCCTTTCCCCCTTCCCAGGGTGCCAGAGCCAGATGCTGCCTGTGGGTCTCAGAGCAGCCAGCTGGTGCACCCTGGTTCAGGGAGGCAGAGCCCTGGCCGGGTGCCTGGGGGGGCTGACGCACATGGGACTGGGCTGCACACCCTGTGGGAGCAAGACCCAGCCCCTGGCAGTGCCAGGGCCCTTTGTCTGTACTGGTTCCCTGACGTCTTTGGGCACCCCCTGGGGATACAGATGATGGGGCTCTTGTGTCCTCCCTGCTGGTCACGAGCACGTGCCAGCGCCACCACAGGGATTTGGCCCTGGGGTGCCCACCCTGCAGGCAGCACCCCCTACCACCCCATCAGCTGCAGCTCGACTTTGGCACACAGAGGTGGTTTTGTACAGCGGCCGGAAGCTTCCTGCTGCGAGAATAGAAATTTATTTTGCAGTTGGACCTATATCAGGAGCTGAACACGGGTTTCCTTTCCAGGAATGTGAGGACAGCACAGTACCTACTGTAACCCATGCGTGAGGAACATCACTTTGCATAAATGGGGGCACCTTCCCAGAACTCAGCAGGATTTGGTCCTTCCCCATCCCTGGTGCTGACCCCCAATTGCCCAGGGCCATGCTCCCGTGGGGACGTGACTCTGGGCATGGATCCTGAGGACTGCAAGCCAGGCATTCCCATCTCTGGTGCAGAAGGTGAGTTGGCATGCTGCTGTCACTGTGACAGCCCTACCTTGCCCTGGAAATAAGGCCATGTGGCTGGGAGAGATGTGGACCATTTGGGGCTGCAGCATTGGTGTCTGAAAAATGTCTGAGGTGCCCAGCCTCAGTGGGACCCATATTCCTGGTGCAGGGATGCAGAAGAAAAGCTGTCATTACAAGGGTGTACATCTGCAGCTAGCGATGCATGGAAAGAAAAATCAATGCCTCTATAATTATTACTGTTTTCTGGTGCGTGGTCAGGCCACGGGAAACATGCTACTGAGGAGTGGAAGATGTGGTAAAGTTATTGTCACCCACATATTGCAAATTCACGTCAACTCTAACGTCAAATTAGCAGTGACCCTAAAAATGCCCTTCCATTTTTCAGGGGACTCTACAGGGGCTTTCCTAGTTAGCTTTTCTGTTCCTCCCTCCTTTTGTGTGCATCTGAGCTGGAATAAAGAAATGTAACCCTGAGTAGCACGAGCACCTGTAGCCCCTCAGCCCACCAAGCACCATGCTGCCCTGCTGATCCCAGCACATTCAGTAGCAAACCTTTCATCACCAGCGAGCTCAGTTCGGTTGCTTTATTTCATTTCACTTTGTGAGATACAAAAAAGAAGCCTGGGACAGAGCTGGTGCGCCCTGCAAGCCATCTGGTGTCTCCTCTGGTATGCAGGGGCTGCAGGGAGCCTTTGGATGCATGTTCCTGAGTGGGATGGGGCAGATGGGGGGCACCACAGGGGCTGTCCCGCTGGCCGCTCACTGGCTGTAGTAGTAATCCTGCCCGTACACATCATAGCCATGCCCCTTGTAGTAGCCGTACTCGTCCTCGTAGGCCCGGTAGCTGTCCCCACGGGTGTACTCATCCTGCTCTCCATAGATGCTGTCAGTGGTGCCTTCGTCCCCCCGGCCATGGCCCCCGGCTGTCACATCATACTCCCACTGCTCCCCAGCTGTGGTGGCATCTGTGGGTCCCCCATCTCCCGTGGTCGTTGCCTGGGACAGCCTCTCTTCATCAGTGGTGCTGGCAATGGTGGTGGCTTCGGTTTCTTCCTCTTCTTCCTCCTCTTCCTCCTCTTCTTCTTCTTCCTCCTCCTCCTCCTCAGCCACACCAGTGCCCTCCTCAACCACTGCAGTGCCATTGCCAGGAGATCCATCTGCCCCCTCCGTGGTGTTAGTGCTTGTGCCATTAACACCATTCTCGTACTCAGCTTCTTCTTCTTCCTCCTCCTCCTCCTCATTCTCGTCACTGTCTTCATTTTCAGAGTCACCCCCCTTACCGGCAGCACTGTCCCTGCCCCCCTTCAGAGGCCCTTGGCAGCCCTTGCCCTGGCAGGGGGAAAATAACACAGCATTAGCTCGGTGTTAGGGGGTGGCAGCTTTTCAGTGATGTGGCATGGGGAAGGTGTGTGCACAGCCGAGCATCCCCCCAGCACCTTGCATGGCAAGGATGCCTTTTTGGGGTGCCCCTTCAGACCCTCCCACTGGGCTAATGACCAGAGCTTTGCCCAGCTGGGGGCACCTTGCACAGCAGAACTTCAAACAGAAATGGGACGCAGAGCATGCCATGGGTGCAAGCAACCATGCAGTGAGCATACATGCCCTCCCTCCTCCATGGCTGCTCCCCTCCAACCCCCCAAACCACACCTGCTGGGGGGATGTGATGTCTCCTCCCAGCCCACCCTGGCTGCCCCGAGGGGCTGCTCCAGTGGGGTGGCCAGCTGCCTCGGTGCCAGCATGCGATGCCTCCTGCAGGGGCAGGACAGGGCAGGTGGTCAGCAGCAGAAGTGGAGGGCAACCCTCCCAGCAACGAAAGGGGCATGCAACATCCCCAGACGGCATTTGAGCGCTGCTCCTAATCTCCTGCTTTCCCACGGGTCTCGCCCCAGGCTGAAATTGAGAAGCTGCAGCAGGGCAGCCTGAGCCATGCAATTAAGTGGTGGTGGCTGGAGTCGGGTGTTCCCATTCTGGCTACACATTTTGCTTTACAAAGCATCTAAAGATTTGCGTTTGAAGTTTCCTCTCCCAGTTTCCAAGAAACAAAGCAAGCCACCGGCGCACTGCATGCGAACACACTATGCAGCAGGTGTAGACAGCTGGTGAGAGCGTGACAGCTCAAAGCCAGTCCTGAGCCCAAAGCCCACCAGCAATGAGCCATCAACACTGCCTGGCCCCAGAGACCATGCAGCACAGCGGGTCTCTCAGCAGGGTGCGTGGCAGCCCACGCAGTTATAAAAAGGCAATGAATAGCCCAAATGCCAGCAGAGCCTGGAGCAACCACTGAAGAACTGGTGGGGCAGCTCACTGTGTCCCTAGCCTGGGAGAAGCACCTTGCCACCAGCAGATGAACCTAGCTGGGGCAGGGAGACAGAGGGCTGCTACTGTCCCTGCCCTGGGCAATCCCTGCAGCTCATGCACCAAGACCAAGGATGGTCACTCTGGCATTTTGGGCCAACTTCAGACACTTAAAATATAGGTGCAACTGATGCCAGAGAAAACCCAGGCTGTTTTTCCTCTCCGCTGCAGAAATCATCAAATTACACGGTGCAGCTGGCTGTGCCGATGGGAGCAGTGCCCCCCATCTAGCAGCCAGTACCATGGTGCTCTTTACGTATCTACAACTGACCTTGGGGCCTTTAATCATGATTTATCTTGCTGACCACCCCCTGCCCATGAAGGCACGCAGCATCCCTGCCTGGGAACCACCACTGCTCTGGTGCCCTTGAAACAAAAGGGGCACCCCCAAACAGCAGCTGCATTCCTGCATATCACTTAATTTCTTCCTCAGGAACGAAATTCCCCCTTTGGCTGTCTCATCCCACTACTCAGTTATCCCTAGTGATTGTAGTGGTAGGGGAGAGCAACAGGCAGAAAGGGGCAAATTGCAGGGAGATGCCAGGTCTGGGGGACAGGGGCCACCCCGTGCTGCACCCCAGCCCCAGGTGGGACTCCAAAGGGGATTTTAAGACCAGATGCCCAGGCTTATACCCCTGTTAAAAAAGATCCCTGAAATTAGCATTCAGTTAATTAAAAAAAAAAAATGAAAGAAAGAAAAAAAAGAGAGACGTGATTAGACCTGACACATAGGTTTCCAAGCATGCTGTATCCCTGTCTGAAAGCACCTGTGTGCCTTGAGACTACTGGATTATTTTTGAGCATTCGCAGCCTGGTGAGGCACAAGAGACCTTTGTGATCCCTGGAATTTAAATTTGGAGCTGGATGACTCTCACAAACACAGTGGTGCCCAAGCTCGCATTGCCCCAGAAGACCGGAGAAGCGTTAACGGCTTGGCTGGTACAAACATGCATTTCCCAATACAGCATCAGTTTGTGTCCCTCTGCACACACACGTGCAGAACATAACCCTGTTTTCCACAGCAATTTTATCAGCACTATGGGGGCAATGCATCCTGAAAGGGGGAGGTAAGAGGAGCCCCTAACAGTGCCGTTTGCCTGGCGTGTGAGCCTCCCTGTTTCTGCCCTTTGGCCCGTTCTGCTCCTTTCTGAGCCACTGAAAATGGAAACCTGGAAAGTTTGCCTCAGGGTTGTTTGGTGCATCCTCCACCCATCTTCTTTAAAAAAGAAGAAAAAGGAAAAAGTATACAACACCAAAAATAATAAATAAAGCCCAGAGTAGAAAATCCAGTTGCATCCAGGGTGCAAGGCTGTGGGCGGTCAGCAGCCACAAATGCTAATGAGCAGAGACTACAAAACCAAAGAAAGTTCCTAAATTCTTGTATTTGTTTTGCAGGCTGTTGGTTTGCCGTACTCACCCCCCCTTCCTCCTCGTCCTCAGAGCCGTCCCCTTCTTCCTCCGATGAGTCACTGCCCTAAGGAGAGGGAAAACCAAGCCATAGGCGGGCTGGCAGGTCTCCATCGGTGTCACGAGCGTGACGGTCTGAGCCCAGCCCTGCAGGCCAGTGGCAGATGGGGAGCAGACCATGCTCCCATCTCATTTGGGCCAGTATCTCTGCATCTGGTGGGCAGTGAAGCATCAGCAACGCCTCTGAAGCACCCACCTGGTACCATCGCTGCGGGGGATGCACATAGGCGTATCTGTACAGGTAATACCGCTGCCTGTTCTTGAATACCTACAGGGAGAAGGGGGAAACCTCAGTCTGGGGGCTGGGTACCAAAACGTCCTTGTCCTCAAGGCCAGCATTGCGTGGGGCTGGGTACACAGGGTGGGGGGAGACCCTACCGCATTTTCTTCCGAGTCGTCTGATTTGGCTCGCCGCAGCCAGCTCTTGACCTGGGGGAAAGGCTGGGTTGGCATGCACCCCACACCAGCCCCGGCACAGCCGGGGAGTCCCCCCGCTGCCCGGCACTCACCGAGAAGGCGCACGCCATCCCCACCAGGCAGGCGAAGACCAGGGCAGTCCTCATGGCTGCTTTCTCTAGGAACAGCGAAACATGGCAAGGGTTTGCTTTGCAGCAAGAAAGCACCGTCATTACCCAAACCATACAGATGTATCTGTCCACATGGGTATCCGGCAACCAGAAAGGCCAACCTCCAGCCACCTCTCGCTGGGGTCACCCAACCCCTCCAGAGACCCAAGTCTTTCTTTTTTCTTTGAAAGATCTGCCTCAATTTCCATGAATACATTTTGGTTTTGCAAGGAGCCACAAAATACCAGCAGAGTGAGTTTCATCCAGTAGCAGACTCGTTGCTTTCCCTGAGTGGGGCTACTCACTCCCGCTTCCCCATTGCCTGCAAGTGAGTAGCAAAACCCAACCCCTGCCGGCGATGCGACAGGAGCAGCCGGTGGGAGCACTGCCCACTGCAGCCGCCCTCCCACAGCCCTGCAACCTGCTCGGACTCTGCCCAGGGAGCAACGCCCCTGGGAACTACACCACAGAGGGTTTAACCTCATTCAGGATAAATAAATCAGCAAATAGATGAATATAATCGGCTTCTACAGTCTGTAAGCGACAAAAATAGCCGTGGCAAGGCACCAACGCAAGGGTCCCCCTTAGGCATATCCAGGGAGAAGGTTTGGCTCTGGGCAGGTCCAAGCTGCAGCCCCTGAGCATCAAAACCTGGCCTGCCCTTCTCCGTCCTGGCCTCAGCAAGGAGCACGCCCGACCCTTCCCGCAGCACCTCAGCCTCCCTGCAGGGAGGGATGCTCCTGACATCCCCCTAGGCTCAGTCAGGCCCACTAACTTTCCTTTTTCCTACCCGTCCCCCAGCTAAACCCACCATCAGCTGTGCTGAGGTTTGGGGGGAGTCGTTATTATATTTATCTGTACTTGATGTTTCCTCACCTTTGTTTAGCTCAGCCTAGAAAACAAGCTGACCACAAGCTAACTTCCCTGGCCATGCTGCGAGGCTCTGGATGCTCATCCCCTCAAGTGCTTCATGAAGCCACAGATCCAGAAAAGGGCTGCAAGCATCCTCCAGCCCCACCAGCAAGCTGAGCCCCTCCACCTCCCTGCAAAAAGCGGATGGCAATGCACAACCCAGCTGGGAAAAGCAGCAGTAAGCTTACCCCACCACGGCACCAACGGCTACCCACAGAGTCAGCAGGCACAGATTTCCTCCTGCTGCTGCCCTGCCGGGATATAAGGTCTATTTTTGCGCCTCCCCCCCCCCCCGCCCCAGGCAGTCACCGCCCTGCTCAGAGTGACGCCAGCCCGCCAGCATGCGCCAGAAAACCCCCAAACTTCAACACCGGCAGATTTGGTGCACAAACATAGTGCCCCACACCACTGCCAAACCCAGGGAGGTTTGCACCGTGCCGCTTAATTGAGGGTCTGGCCTCAGCGGAATGGCCAGGAGGCCAAAGGGTATAATAACACTCTGGATTTAAATTAAAATAAATATTGGGAAATCTGTTCTCGAGGGGTGTCTACCTCCCTTTTTGGGAAATTCTGTCGCTGTTTTTTCAAGAAGACAAAAAAGACCAACCTCAAAGGCCTGGTTCCACAGTCATTTGTGCATAGCCGTTAGGCAAAAAAAAAAAGACTAAATCCAAACAAGTCTCTCTCCAGGCTGCCTGCAGAGGTGAAACTGGCCTTGGGAAGGGCAGGGAAAGCAAAGGGGACTCAGGTACAGGTGTCATCAGTCCCCATTAGCCCTCTAAGAGAGCCATTTCTGCCACAGTGATGCTACAAAATGCATGTCTGCATTGTTCCTCGTGCCCCCAGAACCACGCAGACCCACACAGGGACCAGCCTGGACCCTGGTCTCCAAACCCAGATATTCCCCAGCTGAAATCTGATGGCTCCGCACATGTCCCCAGCAAAGCAGAATAACTGCCTGGGGGGAAAAAAAAAATGCCCAAACACCATTCCCATGGCTACCCAAAGCTCAGCGGAGACCTTGGTGGTAGGATACGGCTAGTGGTCAGAGCCCACCCCTCCTTCCCTGCACCTGACAGCAGGGGATGGGGGCACGCAGGTGCTGCGGCTGCTCCCCTGCACCGCCTCTGCAGGGACATCCTTTCTCCTCTCCCTATATTTATCATTTCCTGCCGTGATTCCAGCTGCCCAGTGTGCCTCTGCTCCCTCTTTCCCTGATATTTCTTGCACTCATCAGTGACAGCCCCTCGGCACTCCTGCACACGCCTGGGCTGCAGCAGCTCAGGGGAACTGTTCCTTCACCAACGCAGCTTTGCTTTTCACAGGGCACCGAGAACTGCAAATCCCACCTGGTGCATTCAGCCCTACAGCCAGCAGAGAGGGAATGGCGGGGCTGGGAAAACACATGCCTTCAAGCAGGTCAACGATGCTCAGGTTAGCCAGTGATAAAACTATGGTTATTTAGAGCAGAAAACCCCACTTTGCAGTGGAAGACCTGAACACGTATGTTTCTGCTCAAAACCCAAGGCTGTGGTTGCCAAAAGCCTTACCCATATCCATAAGGGCCCAATTTGAGTCTGAATTTGATTGGGAAGCAAAGGATTTCCAGTTAACCAAATTCTCAGGTTAGGACCAGAAAGACAAAGCTTTTTTGTTTCTTTTTTTTTTTTTTTCCCTGTTATTTTGTCTTCTTGCTCATCACCACATCAACAGGTACATCATGGGGAGCTGCTAACTGCTGATGAAACACCATGTACATGACATGCTTTTGGGGAGGGAAAGGTCCCTTGCTGCCTTCCAGGGGTCTGGCAGCCCCGGCAGCAAGTCCCACCACAGGCCTGCCGTGCAAAATGCTGGGGTGCATGGCACAGCTGCGCCTGCCCCATGGGCTTCAAAGCGCGGTGTGTCACGGCAAGGAGCCCTAATTACAAGGGAGGCCTGAAGCTGGCCGTGGTTTTCAGCTGGCGCCTTGGGCCAGGAAAACCCACACACACACACAAAGGGGGAAAAAAACCAAACCAAACCAAAACAAAAAAAGCAAAAGCAAAAGCAAAAGCAAAAAAAAATATTTAAAAAAGCAGCCAAGCGGTTTTCAGATGCCAGCACAGCAGCACTGTGACACCAGTGCTGTGAGGGACCCAGCGGCCCCACGGAGCTGGGGTGGCTGGAGGGGCTGCCCTGCTGGGGGGGTGATGTGAAGGGCACAGCACAGAGCTGCTTCTCGCTGCCCCAGAGCTGCCCTGCGCAGGAAAGCAGCGAGCACGTGCCCAGCTTTGAGCTTAAATTTCATCAGGGCTGGGGAACAGAGTGCTGGTGGAGGTGATTTTTAATGTAATTAAAAGCCTGCTGCTCCAGGCTGCTTAAAAAAAAAAAAAAAAAGAAAAGAAAACTGACTATAAAAGTGCATAATTCACGGAAGATCCCTAAAAAGCACCAGGATAATTAACGTGTGCCGAAGCGCCTTGCACAGCCAGCACCTATGTTTAGCTCCTGGGCCAGAGAGTGGGTGCTGCCTTGGCAGGCCACTGTCAGCACCAACCTCACAGCGCCACGCAGGGAGGCCAGCAGGGAAGTTGGCCCAACGCATCCAAAATGCTTCCATTTAAAATTATAATATTAATAATAAAATAGACGTTTTAAAAAGCATCACATCTCAGGGTTGGAGCATTGGTCTCTTAATGCTTTTGCAAGAACTCCAGCTCTCCAAAGCAGCAGGGCCGGAGAGGTCATTTGATATCTGTTATTAAAAGTGACCACAGGATCTAAGAGCTTAATGAAAATAATCTCACCTTTGTAGATAAATAGCTGGAAACAAAACACGGAACAGCTCACCTGCCCCTGAGGGATGTGCCAATAGGTGACCGCAGCAAAACCTCACTTTTCAGGAGCATGCTCAGACAACGAGGCAGGCGTACAGCACGCAGCCCATGGGTGCAAACGCGATGGTTTCCCTTCTGCACTCCCATCAGTTTTTTAACATGTACGAATATGCTGCCGTGTTGCTCTTTACATGCTCTAGCGAGCGAGCCGGGGGTTAGGCAGGCAGCCCACTCCCCAGGCCCTGCGTGGGCACACTGCTGCCCTCACACAGCAGACCATGACAAACCCCCAAGCAGCTGGTGCCGCGCCCGTGCCCCACCATCGGTCCTGTGACCCAACACTGGTGGGTTTGCACCAGCTGCCGGCACCAGCCTTGCACTGCAACCAGGTGGGCTTGCACCCAGCATGGCCCAGCAAGGGCACCGCACGTGGGTTTGATGTAACTGCCCAAGACCATGGAGACCTCATGGTCAGAGCATCCCCGTCTGGTGCAGGCTGACATAACTCCTATGTCCAAATGTAATTATTATTTTTGCAGGGTGGTAAATGAGCAGAGCAGCCTGCTCCTGTCCTGCCCTGGTCCACCATGGGGCCAAGGCTGTGGTCGGGGCTGCACTGTCCTATTTCCACACCCTAGAGCTATTCTGGAAGGAAACCTCAGGGCCAAAAATAAGTAAAGAAAACAAAACCAGAGGGACACTTTGAGCATGGTGGGGAGAGGCCAAGGTGCTGCTGCAGCTAGGGAAAGGGGTACCCCTACCACACATCACAGTGGCTAGGGCACCTCTGAAATGGGGAGGGGGGCACCAAGAGGCAGAGCTTGTCCTGGCTCCCACCTCTCCCCGTGTGCTGTTAGGGACAGGAGTGTGTGCCATGGCCACGAACTGGGGAGCAAAGTGATGAGCAAGGGGAGGGTGCACCAGGAACAGCATAAAAATAAGGGATCCTCTCTCATCCCCCTTACCTTCCATGGCACAAACCCAGATGCAAATTAACGTCGTCTGGGCAAGTGGCTTATTATTTTTTCGCAAGCAGCTGGTTTTAGAATAAAAGTGGGAGGGCAGAAGACCCAAAAGCACCGTGTATGAGCCTCAGTTATCAGTACACAACCTTTACAGATTAACCTTTTGCAACTAAACATTTCCTATGATTTTCCTTTTGTTCTGAGGCAGGAAAGAAGATAAAGGAAATTAATTCTGTTTCCACACCGGGCAAAACATGGGCCATGAGTCACTGTCTAATGCAAGCGCTTTGAGGCACCTGAACTCTGGGGAACAGAAGCCCAGCAAACCACAGAAGCAAGGCCACAGCGTTATCACAAATCCCAGCACTCACCACCACCCAGGTCCTCTCGTGTTTGAGCACTATTTGTACATCAGATTTCCTCTATTTTTTTGCCTTTTTTGGGTTGGTTTTTTTTTTTCAGGAGGAAGAAACAGTGCACCAGCTAAGAATGAGTTACCAGGACTGATCCCACCACCAGTCTGGCTGCCTCTACCCATGTGTGAGTGCCCTCAAACACAGCCACATGACAAAAACAGGAGGAAAAGAAACACAGAAACCCCCCAAAAAGGGTCCATTTTCAGGAGGAGAGCAGGCAGAGCACCCAGGCTCATTGCAGAGGTACCCACTGGCAACCTGCACACCCAGCTCGGGAACTGAGCTCTCTGCCAAAGCCAAATCAGTGCTCCTGGGCAGTCAAACATCTAGAAGGCATGAAGGCGTGCTGCTGCCCATGCCACACCAGCAGTGACTGCCTGCCTCCCCACCACTGCATGCCCTGCTCAAACCTGCAAAATCCTGTGTTTGGGCTTTAAAAGTTGCCCTTTCCCGCAGAGGCAGAGCACGCTGTGTGTCAGTGCGGGTCCGCTGCGCTTGCGCTGGCTGTTTGCTATTGTGCACATACAGGGGTTGCACAACGCTTACATATGTGCCCATATATACACAGGCAAGTATGTGGCAGTTGCGATAAGAACCTTAACACTCAGGCACTCGTTTTATTTTCAAAATGTCAAAATTAAGAAAGCTTTGAAAGTTTTCATGCTATAATGAACCTAATTTTTGCTCTGCAGGTGAAACAGTATCACGTCTGTGGGACAAAAGAGGGCAGGTACTGCCTCCGTTCCCCAGTTGCGGGTTCAGCTCCTACTTTCAGACAACTGATCGAAACACCAGCTTTTTGCAGCTCTCTAATTCAGAGTGTGAAAACAGAAAAACCTGAACTGCAAACCACTTGCTCACATTGCAGCTTTAATGTTTTCACAGTGAGTTCAAGGGGTGCAGTACAGGTAGATGCTCAGGCTTGCACTTAACAGGCCATCCTGTGGTGCCTGAGTCCTTGTGGCAGTGCCAGGGGAACCACAGAACCCCCAGGACCCCCGGGGAGGGTGGGGGGCGTTATTTGCTATTGAGGTGCAGGGCAGTAAAGGGAGCTGGAAGAAAAATGTCCTCAGAGCATTTGTAAGGTTCCTAATATTTCAGGATTTCACTGAGGTCAGAGGCCGCTTTCCCACGGCGGAGACATTTCTTTTGTTCAGGCTGACGGCAGCAGCGATTCCATCAGAGGGTTTTTTCCTCCCCATTGAAAAGCGCACAGAAATGCAATCAAACTCTCCCAGCCTCACCATGCACTTGGCAAGGAGCAGTTCCCGTCATAGAAATCCATCACAAGGGGCACAGAAGAGACAATCCCATTGAATTGTTTCTTCCACAGATATTCCCATTTTACTAAAGGCAAAAAGGGGCCAAGGAGAAGCCCTGCGGCCAGCCATGGTGCTCAGCCTGCCATGGGAAGCCCAGGACACTTGGCTGTGCTGCCAAAAAAACTGCTGCTGGATGGAGAGGTGCTCTGCGGGTCACAAGGGTCTCTCTCTTTCTCCCACCAAAGCCAGGAAAACAAGGGGGTTGAATAAATGCAGCCACCCCAAGTCCAGCTGCCACAGTCAGGCTCAGCACTTCTGGCTCCCACCACCTCGGCCATACCAGCTACTTATTAAAAATAGGTGTTTCTCTTCTTAGAAAGGACAAAAAAATAAACATGAAATCTTTCTTTTAAGATGATGCAAACTTGTGTTTTCACAAACCCAAATGCAACCAAAACTATCTGCTCTAAACCCCAGCGCTGATTCCTAGGTATATCACTGCGTTCAGCTCTAGGGGCCACCCCCAATGCGCAAAAAATGCCATGTGGGTGGGTAAGAAAAATGCATACATTGATGTGGTCATTTTTTATCCTTGCCTAATCCACGGGGCAAGCTGACCCTTATAACTTTGTCATGCAATCAGCCCAAAACTGGATGCAGGAACAGCTCCAGCAACAGCAGAGCCTGTGGTTGATCTTCCCAGCTGCTTTTCCTGCCTGCCCAACAGCAGAGACTGGGAGCACCCCCCTTGGATGCTCACCATGCACAGGCACATGCCACAAAAACCAAACACATGGGTTGCTGCTAAAAATGCCTTAAAATCCTTCAAAGCGAGCATCATTTGGCCACGCTATCTCTGGCCATCCAATATCTGACCCTGTGGAGCACTGCCCACCACCGAGCCCCTCCAGATGAGAAGCAGGGCGGCCCCGTTCACACATGGATGAACGACATTTGACAGGGACAGCCCTGTGCCATGCATGTCCCCAAAAACCTGCCTGTCCTTGCAGACGTGCTGTCAGGTGCTGGGCATATCCCTGCATCAGGCCAACGTGAGCGGTTCCCTCCCTGCGGCCAGGCAGGGAGGTTCCCCAGTGAAGGGCTGAGTCTTTGTCCCCCCTCCACCCCTCCCTGGTGATGCCTGGGAGGGATGGTCCCGTGGGAAGCCATCCTGGCCGGCCCAGTGGGCAGCAGCCAGCTCTGGCACCGGCTCCCCGGCCTTTGGGGAGCAGCCAGCCAGCAAGAGGCAAATTTTGGGCGTTGTTGTTGGGGACATGCGTACAACCGCAGTGTGTCTCTAGGATGACATGCAAAGGGGACCTGCATGCAGCGGAGTGCATCCAGCTACCCTTCCGGCACGGGGTGCAGCGGGGGGCTGCATGCCCTGTTTGCAAGGCACAGACCCCTCCCGCTCAAACTAAAGCCAAATCAAACAGTTTTCTTCTCTGTGCATGGAACAAGAGGAGGACAAGCATCGCCACCCCCTTTGCAGGAGGATGAAGGCGAGTGGCTCCCTCCCCAGCTGTGCTGTGCTGCCTCTCGCACAAGGACAAGGAAGGAGAAAGGGTCACGCACGACCTGCAAGAAGCAGTTTCACCGAGCCCGAGCCCGTTTCATCCCATCCTTGCAACGTCTCAGCCATCCCGCTCATGGGCTGGGCTCACTGCAGAGCTGCGGGGCACCCTTTGCTTTCCTGCAGGGACCTGAAGAAAAGCTTCCAGTCCCCATCCTCACCAGCTGTCCCCATGCAAACACCACCTCTGATGGCCCTGGGGATGTGACCCAGTCCTGTGGCAGAGCCAGCACCCAAAACGTCCCTGCTGCCTGAGCGGTGGCACCGCTTGCTGGACACGGGAGAGCTCACAGCAGCGCCCTACCCTGCACCGCCACGCAGAGGAGCCAGCAAACACAGCATCGCTACAATTTTAAACCAAAGTGACAGCTGTCACCCAGCCCTTTTTGCACCTCTGGGCTGCAGCCAAACCTGTTCTTGCTGTCTTTCACCCCAGCGATGGGGCTGCGCGCCAGCATTTTGGTACCCTCGACCCTGACAGGCATTATCACTGTCACAGCATCCCCACGTCCTCAGGCAGCTAATGCAAAAGGTCCCAAAAAAATGAGGGGCAAATCACAGCCAAGGCATCTGCTGTGAAGTGGGGACCAGTGGGGCAGAGGAGGCAGGGTCAGAACACAGAATTGTTCCCAGGGCAGCAGCATCGGGAAGCTGCGTTTCAGAGCTAATCTCAAAAAGTAGGAAAAGGTTCCACAGGGTGGAAATCAAAACATAAATTCCACTATAAAGCAGGACTTGTTCAGCTCCCAGCTTTTGTAGTGGTGCAAAGAGTCCAAAAATTAAGTGCAGCTTTGCTACAAGTAATAAAAATAATATTTCATTTTTTTACTGGTTCTTGAATTCAGTATTGCAATGCCCAGCAATGACACCACTGGCCCCAGGCAGGTAGTGAAAGTCACGTACCCGCTCACACTGACCCTTGGAGACTGTCCCCTGCCCAGCCACAACTCCACGCTGCAAAACTGTGCAGCTACACAACAACCCATGGTTTCCTCCAGCAGCATTGATGCACGTGCTGTACAGCCTATCATACACGTGTGAACAAGGGCCTGGATGGGATTTAAAACAATTATTGTATTGTTTACTTGCTTGCTGGTAGGAGAAAAATACTACAAGGCACACTGAGTAAAAGAGGCTTTACCAACGATGTACCAGCCCATCATAACCCCTTTTCCTTGGCTCACCTGCAATTCTGCTGCCGGCAACCTGGTGCCAGGGGCCACCAGAGACACCCAGAGCCACTGGTCCAGGAGAGCCCCCATCCCCTGGTGCATCTTCTTCCCAGCACTTCAGGAAGAGCAGAACAACCCTTGCCCATCTCGCAGCAGGTGACGTCCTTAACACAGCAAAGCCCTAAGCCCAGGTCATCAGGGTCATTTGCCAGCTTTTCCACCACCCCCCTGGGTCAGCCAGGGCCAGGTGTGGCCCTCGGGGTGCCTGTAAATGGGAGCACCCCTCAGCCTCTGCTTTCCACCTCACTCCAGCACGCTGCAGCTCCTTGTGCAAGCAGGCAGCCCTCTGCTACCCGCTCGCGCTGGTCTGACCCCAAACACCCAGCTCCCTCAGGAGAGAAAACAGCAACAGCTGAAACCACACCGCTGTGGAATGTGATGGTTTTAATGGTCATTAAAGGAATCAACAAGGGTACATTTCAGCTTTGAAATACAAGTGCAAAAAGAATACAATACAATGTTTACTGTACATTTCTTACAAAATATTACATCTATCCCCCCAAAAAGTGGTACTTCACGCACCGCTGAGCCCACACGCTGTGTGTGCACACCAGCTGCAGCTTTTCTTCCTTATGTGCAGGACACGGAGCTAACGGAAAGCTCCCGCTGGAGTCTGGGCAGATGCTTTTAGGGCAGTGGTAGGTAAATACAAAAGGTGAATGCAGGGACCTTTCTGCCCAGCATGCCCAGGCGCAGCTCCTGGAGTGCCGAGCCACCGCTGTGCCCTTTTGGCAAGCAGCAGCACCCTGCTGGCACTCACAGCTCTCAGCTGCTCTCCGGTTTGGTATAAGAAAGGGCTTTTCTCGCTGTGGTTTGGTGTTTTCCCTGTGGCTGGCATAACCTCCCACTTCGTGCCCTGTGTAGTGAGCCCAGGTCAAGCCCTGGAGAACCCGCCTCTGTTTTATCCACAGCATCTTCACAGGAAGAAGTCAACCAGGCTGTATATCAAATAAATTAAACCCCTCCTCCCCCTGTTCCCGCCAGCACCGACGAGGCTGCGGGGCACGTGTCAGTACCCATCCTGGCAGTCATTGTCATCGTAGTCAACAGCAGGCTTGTTGCGGTAGGCACCCGGCCACCGTTTACGGCTCCTGCTCTCCAGGCTCTGTGGCGAGCTGTCATCCCCATGGCTGTTGGACTCCTGGGTGGCGTCCTCCTGGGAGTGGCTCTCCTCATCATCATCATCATCCTCCGGGGACTCGCTGTTGTTGCTTTCTGTGGACCTACTGTCCTCGCCTGTGTTGTCCTCTTGGCTGCCATCATCCTCCGGGGATGCACTCTGGCTCTCAGTTGATGTGCTTGGCATATCCCCATCAGGGTCAGAGTCATTCTCATCCTCCTTTGACTCCTCCACAGTGTCCTCTGTGGACTGGCTCTGGTCATCCTCATCTTCTCCGGACTCACTGTCAGGCACAGACGGCACACTCGTGTCCTCGGCAGACTCCCGCTCCTCCTGCCCTTCCTGGGACTGGCTGCTGCTGCGCTCGCTCGATGTACTCACCGCCTCCTGGGAGATGTCCTCCGGGGACTCCCCTGGCTCTTCGTCTGACTGCTCAGCAGTGTCCTCCCTGGACTCGCTACCCTCACTCTCCCTGGAGGGGCTGTCTTCCCCATCTTCATCCTCCCCAGAGCGGCTGGTGCTGTTTTCCTCTGACTGGCTGGCGATGGGCTCTTCCAACTGACTGTTGTCCTCCGTGGATGGGCTGTCTTCTTCTGAGTCAGCATCCTCTACCTCTGGGGACCTGCTGTCGCCCTCCTCCCAGCGATGGGAGCCAGCCCCCCAGCTGCTCTCCTGGCTGCTCCCCGGGGCACGGGGGCCAGCACGGCGCCCCTTGTAGCTGCTGCCTGGGCCGTCGAAGACAGAGGGGTCATCACCCTGCACGGCTTCGCCCTCGAAGTCATAGCTCTCCTCCTCCTGGCTGCTGCTGCTGCCCCCTCCCCGCCTGTAGGTCTGCTCATACCGGCTGCTGAGGTAGCTCCTGTACCGCCGGTGATCAGCCCCAGCGCTCTCGCTGCTGCTACTGCTGCTGCTGTCACCATGCCCTCCGCCAGCCCTGGCATCCCCACGGCCAGCGTCATGGCCATGTTCACCTGCCCTGTCAGCACCAGCTGTGTAAGTAGGACCTTCGCCCCCCTCCTCTTCCCCATTCTCATCGAAGGTGTCGTCCCCACTGTCGTCCTCCTCATCCAGGAGCCCACTGGCGCGGGAGGGAAGCCCATTGACTCCAGTGCCATGGTGCTCTCTGTTGTCACCACCATCAGCATCGTGTGCATCCTCCTCCTGTGGGGGTGACAAATGGAGATGAATGCAAAGGCTTGCAGGTCACAGACGCTATTGGCACGGCTCACCACACAGGCCATGCACCACCCTGACTGACACCAGCTTTGGGGCTAAGTGCGCTTTCCTAGAAGAGCAAAACACCCCTCCCCAATCACTCACCAGGAAACCAAGGCCGTTCCCATCCCGGGCACTCATGTCCTCATGGTCCACTTGGTTCAGGTGCGGAGCCTCCCCAACTCTGCCTCCCACATCTCGGCCACCATGCTCACCCAGCTCCTCACCCACGGTGTTGCCAACTGTCAGGTCCCCGGCAAGGGCATTGTCCCCCCTCACCACACTGGCAGGAGGATGTCTGCCATCTCCATCACCCAGGAGGTTGCCCAGCTTGTTGATGTAATCTTCACTTGTCGTGTCCTAGAAAGAAAATATGGCATGGTGCTTTGGTTTATTAAACAGCACTGCACATTTACTGCTATTGCAACTGCTGTGGGATGATATATGGCTCCTCAGCCATGTAAGAGCTCAAGCCTTTTTCATCACTAGCACCTCAGCCCTTCAGTTGTTTCTGCTGATGCAAAAAAAAGTAGCCACCAACAAAAGGGCAACCCAGAAAAGCCCAAACCACGATGGTTCAGAGCACAGAAGCTTCTTTTTCAGGACCAACGCAGCAGAATGCATCAGATGAATTGGGAACATGGACAGGGAGGCAAGGCGAAATGAGGTGAAACCAATCCAGCGTGAAAAGACTGAGCAGACAGGCAAAGCTCAAAGACTTGCACAAGCAGCAGCTCTTCCCCCGGGTACACGGCCCGAGGATGCCTGCCCGGGCTGGCTCCCCATCCCCAGGCTTGCTCCACGAGTGGCTACCACCTGCAGATAGGGGCACCCCCTGGCTTACCTCCTGCTGAGTGCTGAGGTGGGGGTGGGCAGGCTCATGGTCAGGCACCTAAACACATCCAGGAAACAGCTGGTCAGTGATCAGTGTGTCTTGGCTGGGCAAAACCACCAGGGTGTAGGGTTTGAGTAACCTGTTTAGTAGATACTTACAGGGTGAGTGCAGGCTACGGCCCAGAGAAGCAGCACCAGGAATGCAGTCCTCATGTTGCTTGTGGTCCCTTGTGACTGCAACAGGGAGCAAAGTATTTGCACACTAGAGCAAAGCATTTGTACATGCCCTTGGCTGTAACCTGGCCCCACAAAGCCTTTCCAACTGATACAGCCTTGTTGTCCCAGCACGTGGTGTTCAGCCTAGTATGTCATCAAACAAGCCAAGGATTTATGCTCATGCCACCTCCTGGTATCTCCTGTGCAGGAACATTCCTTTAGTTTGAGATTTCAAATATCTGGCCATGTTCTTGCAGATTTTTTGTCTAAGCATCGCTAAAAAGTGGAAAAGCTCCTCCAAATTGCCTGCTCCCACAGTAAGATCACCCGTCACCCAGCTGAGTTTGGTAGCTGTGATGAGAGCCAGCGCCACAGATGAGCTGTGAGACCACGGGCTACAGAGCTGTGCCCCTGACCTCCTACCTGGCATGGTCCCCACAGCCCTGTAACACCTCCCACCAAGGCACAGTGGAGCACCCCGGTAAGATAACCCCACGGAGAGCTGCATCCGTGTGGCTGCTGGGTCCTTCTGATGTCCCAGCGGCACTGCAGGTAAAGCAGCAGGGGCAGGGGGCTTCCCTCCAGCTTCGCTAACGTTTTCTCGTTAAGCAGCCCAGCACCACGTTCCCATGGGGCACATTAACTGCACTGCACATCACCCTGCACCCAAGACGTGCTGGAGCAAAGAGCCCTGCTCCCGATTTCTTCCCTTACGAAGCAACCCCTTTCTTTCTACCAAAGAAAGCTTTCTACCAAAACTCGCAAGGAAATCTACAACCCCTGTCCCCAAATGTTGCTATTTTCACTCCAAAGCAACCCAAAGAAACCAAAGCTTTTACCTTGAGGCGTGATGCCAGCCAGCGTCTCCTCCAGTGCTCAGGGTGGGACAAGCTGGCTGCCTGTGCTGGGATGCCCTGGGCTGTGTGCCCCAGCAGGGCCACGCGGGCATTTAACCCCTGGCCGGTGCCGGCCCCGGGCAGGGGGCAGCCAATGGCACCGGCGGGCAGCGCTGCCACGCGTGGAGGTGTCACCGGGAACTGGCCTCCCACGCTTCCTCTGGCCTCCGCTGGGACGCCGGCCCTAAAAAAGCTCCTTGTGGTTGCAGGATGACGAGACGGGCTGGCAGTTAATGACCAACTGCACTGGCCCCGTGTTTTGACTGCTAAATTTATTCCGTTCACACACTTCCCGCCGTGACACACACAAACAACTACGGCGTTGCCCACGCTGAGCACCGGACCCGGTCCAAGCACAGCATCCTCCTAACGTGTGCACGTGGGAATGGCGTTTGCCCCGTGCTACGGACTAGGGTGCCAAAACCCACGTGGAACCGTTCCCCCACCAGGACTTAGCCTTTCCCTGTGCCTCGGGGCAAAAGCACAAAACACCATGCTAGAAGGAGAGGACACGCTTATTTTTGTGCCCACACATGCACTTGTGCAAGGGAGAAAGGAAACACTAAATGGAGGTGTGCAAGGGGGATCCCACACCCTGCGCAGAAGGAGTGTAGCACCCTGAGCACTTCCTCCAGCTGCTGGCCAGGGGGTGAAACCTCTGCTCTGGAAAACACAGGCAACAACACATGCACATATGTATGTACACAGGCATGTATGTGCAATTACGTAGATGTGTACCACAGGCACCCCAGCGTTTCTTGGTGTAGCTTTCTTGGTGTAGCATGGATTATCTACTCCAAACAAGACAGTAAGCCGTCAGTGCAGACAGCCCCTACTCGCTCACAGATCACACCAGGGAGAGCTTGCCAACCTCCTCATGCGCACACATGCACGCACCCTGACACAGGGCGCCTGCACGCTCATGCGCTTCAGGACAGGGCAAGCACGTCCCAGCTGGACACCCAGCTTTTCCCAATGCCCCAGCCTGTGCGGAAAGAAGGCGACTTCCTTGCCTGTATTTGGCTGCTGCATCCTCTGTGCCCACAACACCCCCTCCCTGCTAATAAAAAGAAGCCACAAATGCACGCGGGCTGCTTTGAAGCCTGCAGTGTCTCACCCCTGTAAACTGGGCTCTCCCCGTAGCCAAGCCACAGACGATGGGCACGGTCACAGGGCGAGGGGGCCAGGAGAATGGTGCCTACGTGTGTTGCATTGGGGGGAAGTGTAAAGGACAGCCTTGATACTCCACAAGGAGCATTTGCACGTCCTCCCCACGTGGGAGGAGGTGTTTCTGCTGCTGCCCTGGGTAGAAGAAAGAAGCCTTCAGGCAGCAGAGCCCTGCTGCAGGAAGCCGGCGAAACACATGGCTCGCCTTCCTGCTCTGCCCTGCTGCAAAGCCCTGGCTAACCACAGTCACCTGCCATGGCCCCTTGGCACAGGGACCCAAATTCCCAGAGGCGGGGGCACAGCCCAGGGGACACGGTGAGCGCTGCACGTTTACAGGGATTTGCATGAGATGCTGGCGCTGCAAAATAAGTGACTTAAACTTGAGTATGGTCAGGATTGAGCCAGGGCTCTGTAAACTGCATATTACCTGAATTTGCCCAGGATGTATTACCCACAGACAACAGCATCCAGAAAGCATTCCCCGTGCTGTGACACCACCGCGGCTTGACATCGCAGCTTATGAAACCAGACGTGTTGATCTGCCATTGTGGATGCCTGCACAATTTCACCCTCCAAAATCTCCTGCCTTATCCTCCCATCATTACCAGCCAGGGGACCGTGTGAGTCTGCCCTGTGAGGACTGCAAGGACCACGTGGGTGCCAAGCGTGACTAGCATCTTTTTTCTCCTTCCTCCCGTCCCCCCCCTCCCGCTGCACAAAGACCCCAGTGCCACCCCAGCCCCGCTGGTCTCCCCACAGCCCCTCGGCCTCAAGACAGGCACCGTGAAGCCACTCGCTGTCACGCATGCGCACACCTTCAGCAGGTTTTTTCCTTCTTCTTCACTACCTGACCCCTGCCGCAGATACCGTGGGACGTATTTTCCTCTCAATCTAGGACAAAATTATACCCCTGGCCCTGGCCAGATATGAGTTCATGTTGCTAACCTT
The DNA here is from genome assembly GCF_015220075.1 of Falco rusticolus. NCBI lineage: Eukaryota > Metazoa > Chordata > Aves > Falconiformes > Falconidae > Falco > Falco rusticolus. Next base: position 109,741,544 of record NC_051187.1, on the reverse strand, counting down.
TTTTAGGCACCTCCAACAATTACCATGTTTTCCTTGTTTGCTTTTTTTTTATGTCAAACCTGCATTTAACTCAGCCCCCAAAGACCTGGTGCTGCCTTTTGTCCAAGTGCTGCTGTGCAAGAAAGGGATAAACACCGAGCTGCACATACCTGGCTTCTTTATAACACAGGTCACTTGCTGTCCCACCAGGTCAGCTCTCTCCCCTCCAGTGGACCCGAAACACCTGTGGCACCAGCGCACCCAGTAGCACTTGCTGACAGCACCCCAACCTGACCCCAGGTCCCTGCGACCTCCAATAGCCCTGGGTTGAAAGACCAAGGTCTGTCCCCCAAATCCCTTCCAGATAGCATCCCACAGCATCAGCCAGACCACCCAAGCAGCTTTGCCTTTGTTTTGCAAGGAAAGGAAACCCCAGCCTACACATTGTACTTTACAATAAACCTTTAAAAAAAAGTTTAGGATTACTGTTGTTACATCAGAAGGGAGAAATGGACTGAGGGTGGGGGAAGTGGCTGGCTGGTGTTTTAAATGACACTGTGCATTTCCCCAAGTCCTGCTCTCCTGAGATGCTCAGTCCCTTGAGATGGCCAGGACGGGAAGCAGCAGGGCAAGGGAGATGGGGGAAACTTGGCCAGGCTAAAGCTGGCACCCTCAGACTGCTCGGATGGAGGTGGCTGAGTCAGAAACAAGAGGACTGGCAGGGCTGGTAAAAAGATGCAGGAATATCACCTTCCTCTTTGACAAGTTGGGCTGTGCAGTGTCCGTGAGGACAGAGAACAGATGCGAGCACAGACAGCAGGAGGGATTAGAGATGCCAAAAGCAAGACAGAAGTTGGCACCGCAGAGAGCAAGCTGATGGTGGAGGCACAGAACGGCTGTTCTCCTCCACCAGTTGAGACATTTCAGTATTGAAAACTCAAGAAAGTAGTATGGCTCAAAAAAACTACCATTCCTTCTTTTTGTTCGGTTCAAGGTATTTTTGTAGTATTTATGTTGCTGGTGCACTTCTCTCCTGGTTATACCTATGGGTTTTGACAGCAGTATCAAAAAGAAAAGGATCAATGAATGAACCGGAGCAGGAGACCAGGATGAGAGCAGGACTCAAGGCACACATCCTTGGCCTTTTCCCAAACATTCAACACCAGCTCCTGCCTTACACCCAGATCCAAATCCAAATCCCTTCACCAAGCACCTGCTGGTGACAGGTGCTACAGTGCAGTGCTGTGTTTTCAGCTGGCAGCAGGCCGGAGAAACCTTGCCTCCTAAACGTATGTTTCCCCTCATACATACCACATTAGCACCAGGATTACCAGGGGCCAATCCCCAGGGATTCATTCCCATACTGCTCCTCTAAAAAAGGCTGCTCAGCCTTGCAAACCAACCAGGTCCCAGGTTGCACCTGCTTTGCAGGTGGACAGATGACAGCTGGTGGCTGCAGCAGCGAGAAGCACCCTGGCTTTGGCTCCTCTGTAGGTGCAAGGGGCCTGAGCAAAGGCATTGTGGCTGTTCCCTGAAGTCTGAGCACATATTACCCACATTTCACGGCGCTAATGTAAGACAGCAGCTAATGATAACCTTTTAGGAGTTTGAAGAACAGCACTGGTATTTCAACTCCTCCCAGCAGCCCCAAAGTTACCCAAATGCTGTGATATATGGCAGATGGATGTTATCATCCTGTTTTTCACAGTGCGGAGGCGTGCACAAGTTCAGTTTATGCTAAGCCTTTAAAATTTGCTATTTCTCCTCACTGGAAAAAACCCCACATCATAGCATCCTGAGTCCTGGAGCCCTGAATTACAGACACACAGAGGGCCCCCCTAACAGGAGACCCCTGCACAAGACCAACAGCCCTTGACCCTTGACAGCCCAGGTGTGGGATCAGTAACCCACCCTTAGATGCCTACCATGCAGTTCTCTTTACAGCCAGGGAAAATGAGGACTTTTAAGGCATCAGTCATTTTGCCTTATTTCAAGTACCTATTTCAAGCACCTATTTCAGGCTGAACTGCATTTCAGACTGTTTGAAGTCTCCATGACACTGCCAAAGAAAGGCAACAAGCCTGCTGATCTTGTCCTACCAAGACACACCATGCTCTTTCCCAACACACGTGCAAACCAAGTTCCCGAACTCCCTCTTCTCCCCACCTGCCATGCCAGCCCCATGCTCCCTTCACTTCCATTTCAAGCATTTTTATACTGCCCTCCTCTAAGCAACAGGCTCCAGGCTCTTCACAAATGTTTTTCTCTCGGAAGAAAATGCCAGACAGAGGCACTTGTCAAACTGAGACCTGTGTGGCCACCCCCATCCCTCCTGGAGGCAGCAGGCAGCTGGGCTGGGCGGTGAGAACCCAGCCCTGCAGGCTTGGCTCTATGCAGAAAGCAGCAAATAACTCTGGAAATTAAAATAACTATGGGAGTAATAATGGGATTACTTTTTCCAGATGCAAGATGACTTGCCTAACAGGTGCTAGCGTCATTTCTTTTATGGGAGCCTAAAGTGCCACTTGTGGATAACTGGGTACATTCTTACTGCCAGCTGCTGCTTTTTGGGCACGCTCAACCGTCACATGCAAGAGCCCCTTCCCAAATACCTGCGGCAGCTGGGAAGCACAAATGGAGGCTGCTCAGCCCCTTGCACCTACATTTTCAGGGACAGGACAAGGCTGGTCCCTCTGCAGCCCCACATCCCTCCCCATGACTGTCTCCACACCCATGGCTCCAGCCTCATCTGGGCAGAGGAGCTGCAAACCCAGCACATCACCCTGAGGGTGTGTTTGCACAAAGGCTCCCAGGTGGTGTACCTGTTCCGCGCTACTGTGCCATTTGTGCTCCTACCGGAGACAATGCACGGAGCAGTAACTGGTATTCACATTGTGCCCGTTGCAGCTGGAAGTCGTGGCTGAGCAGGTACCTTGTGCCATCTCTGCCAGATGCGTGTGACCAGACTCTCAGGTCCTATAAATCGATATTCATCAGCCAGCTTGGCTGAATTCGCTAATTTGAGGCCATGGCTTCGTCAGCTGTGGAACAGGTGCCTAGTTTCTGTCTGGCCACTGTCAGATCTAACACGTGCTCCTGCACACAGGCAGTAGGGCAGCTTGCTGTCCTTGGTCAAAATAAGGGCAAGGAACAGATGCCCAGCTGGGCCCTGCACTGGGGACCAGTACTGATACTGCTGGCACAGGCGCTGGGCAGCCCCAGTGTGGCTGGACTAATAGCTCAGCACTGACAGCAGTAATCACAGCAACAGCAATGAGTAATTACGGCTCCTAAAAATTCATTCAGAATGCAGCATCTTCTACAATCGTTCCCTGCTCAGAAGTCAGTCCCCTGGGAGGTGGGAGCAGTAAGTATTCATCAGTCACATGCTGGAAATGGAACGATAACAGAGCCTTGATGTGAAAAGCCCTCTCCAACCACCCCGCTGTGCTCGCCCCCGCTCCAGCTGGAATTGCAGATATCTGTGCCAGACACTGGCAAAGCAGCGTAATGGCAGTGCTCTCAGGAAATAAAATACAGCAAGGAGCTGGGGCCAGCTCTGCCCTCGCATCAGCTGGCAGCTCGGGGGGACTTGTCCCAGGCTGCTGGTTTGAAATACAGCCAGCTGCACTGTGTGTGCCTATCAGATGTCCATAGATGTTCCACGGTACACCAGGTTCTTGTTGGAGGGAAAAAAATCAGGAGGAAACGATTGATTGTAAGGATTGTATGAAACGGAGACTGCACAAGTGCCAACGGGTGATGCGGAGGCACAGGCTGCCTGGAGTGAGCAGAGAGGTCAGGAGAGGTTTGGCAGCTCGAGGGATGAAGACATCCGTACAGAGAGCCAGGCCCTCCTCCCAGAGGGTGGGTCAGCTCTCCTCTGGTTCCTGTAATGTCATTATGGCTCACTTGGTCTAAATTTAGTGCTGCTTGGTGTAGCTGGACAGGAAGCATTACCACAGTTCCCTGGGAACCTGGAAAAGTTGGATAGACATCATCAACACAGCCCTGAGCAAGAGACCAGCAGCAATTTGGCTCATACCTCCAAAGGACAGTAAGCCAGTTTGCAGCGTTCTCTCCGCTCTGAGCTTCATTCCGTGACGAGCAGCTGTGAGCTGGGTCAGCCCAGTCTTCAGCCACCACAGAGCGCACAACTCCATCAGAGAACGACAGAGAAAGACGGTCCCCATCGCTGCCTAACCCTGTGACTGGAAAGCCTACCCCACAGTCAAAGCGTCAACTGTTGTGACGAGGTCTGCACACTCCTTGCAGATGCGTCCCGTGCCCAGCCCCACTGGAAAGAGGGTTACCAGACCCTGGGTCTGAACTGGGACAATAAATCCTATCTCAAAGTTTGTCCAGTTTGCAATGAGCTAAATCCCTGAAATGCTTGGGCTGACAACGTGCTTTTTCTTAGCCTTATTCATATTTTTTCATCTTCAAAATATTAATAACTTTTTTTTAAAAAAAAAGACCAACACCACCACCCCACCACCGAAAAAGAAAACAAAAAACTACTACCAAAACCCACATCGCCCAAAAAAGCCCCCAAAACAGAGAAGTCTTAACCAATACAACCATAGAAAATAAAAGCAAGATAGAAGATATTAAATCTCTGGGACAGCAGAAGCACTTTCCAACAGTCTTGCAAACGTATTTCTTTATATGCAGATTTCCTCCTTTGCTTGCAAAGTAATTAAACCCTCCTCGTTCAAAAGCCAAGCCAAGCCCAAATGTAGGACCACATCACACATTAGGTGAGTTTCCCTTTGAGTTGAGCTCATTCAGCACAGCTGTGCACAGCTGAACTGCTGTCCTACAGCAGAGAAGGGAGTCAAACCTTCCAGGAAAAGATGCTCAGGGCAGAAAAGGCACGAGAATAGGAAGTCTGAAGCTGCCTGCTTCCTTGGATTATGAAGGACGGAGGAGGAGGAGGAGGAAGGAGGAATCCAGATGTGTCTTTGCTTACCCACAAACACTTTAGGCAGGCATGAAGCCTACAGCTTTGCAATAGCCAAGGAGCCCACCAAAAAGCCACAGTGTTTCTCCTATTTGATTCACCAGGAACAGCCTCATTTCCAACGTCAAAATGCTTAGCAAACCCCAAAGGCATTTCACAGGTGTCTTGGCAAATCCTCTTCACTTAGTTGATGATCTAACTTTATTATTATGACTCCTGGAGCAGATCTTTCGTGGTATTTCATATTGTATAAAGGTCTATATAATAAAAATCACATAGAAGTTATTCTATATTATATACGAATTTCCATGCTTACATTAAACTGTTTTCAGTAATAAACAAGTACCAAATCCAATGAGATGTTTCTTGGTTTTCCTTAGTTCCTAAAGAGTGTATAAATACTTGAGGTGGGGGCACAGGGGACAGCAGCATTTTGAATGTCAGAGGGACAAAGGAAAACCTGGAACGATTAACTGGAAATACTTTTCCTGAAAACAACGTGGTGTTGTAGGTAGCAAACTGGTACGAGTGCTCAGCCAGCTGCCACGGCACTGGTGTGCGTTCTCCAGGGAGGCTGTGCACAGTGTCCGGTCAGCACACTAAAGGGCAGCTCAGGAACGTCACCCCAGCGCTGCCAGCCACCACCCCTAACCCTGGGGCAGGAATCTGCATTTCTGCTCCACATTCATCTGTATTGCAATAGGAATTGAATCTTATCGCTTTTAAGACCTACATTTAGAAGTTCTATTTATTCACCCCAGGAATCGGTTTACCCAATTCAAATACTGGTTGTAGGGCTGGACCAACAATTCACTCTCAACACCAAGATGACTTTAACACTCTTCCTTATTTGAGCTATTCACAAATAAAGGTGGTTTTTTTTTTCCTTTGCATTTCTGTACCAATCATTTAAATGAGCACGCTGTAAATGACAGACCGAAGTCTTACACAACAGGCTCATTCTGCTGGACCAGTACCTTCACACTCTGTTAAACTTCCAGCTGAATTCAATGGTACACCTCAAAGGAGTTACGTACATGACTGCACATGCTAATCGCAGCCTTTTGACTCAGGCTATTTCCCCTTCACTATTCCCACTGGAAATCCCTCTTGTCACACAATGCTTTTTTTCTGCATGTTGAACACGTAGAAGAATATTGCACAAGAGATAATGCAAGCAGAAATCTTAAAAAAAAAATGCTCATAAGAAATGAATACTGGATAAGCAATTACCCTCATGCACAGAATTCACACTTTCGTATAGCCGGTCAGAAACAAAAAGATGTGGAGATATGTTTGATAACCAAGCAGAAAAAAAACTGCAAACAAATGAAGGCAAGGTGCTGGCTGAAGCAGCAGGGTTAAGAACCGCTGCCTGTTCCCAACCTGCACGGTCCCACAGCTGAAGCAGGTCCACAACACAACACATTTTTTTTTAATTTTTTTTTAAGTAACTTCAGGGCTCAAGACATTGACAAAAGCCTTCCTGAGAGTTTCTAGTATTTGTACTTCTTGAAATGTCTGCAAGCTCCGGCACTGCCTGCCTTCTCAAGTCATGATATTAACTGTAAGGTCCCTGTGCTGCCCAGATGTAATTACACAGTACACTTTGTGGCTTTCTGTAAAAAAAAAAAGACAAGGCTACCTCCAACTTCTGCCAGGCACGCCCACAGAGGCAGCCCAACCGGGAGCGCAGAGCCATGAAAGGACTTCCTCCATCCGCCCAGCCACGCTGGGCAGGAGCGACAGCATCCTTGGAAACATCAGCCCAGCTGACATGCCAGGGCATCCCTCTGCCTTCAGCAAGGGTGTAGGCACTCCTTATTAAGAAATTGGGCAAGAACCACAAAAACTGATCCATCTCCACCCTTACTCCTCTCAGCATCATCAGCTTAAGCACTCCACTACCCAGCCCACGTTCAAATCTTGCCCAAGCCCACAGCCATCATCTCTTCATGTGACTAATGTGCTCCAGCAGGTAAGCTCAATTCTTTCCATTCCCTCCAACACTCAGTCCTACAAATGAAAAATAAAGATTTGGGTTTGATTCTCCTCCCAATCTTTTTTTTCCTTTTAATGAAACCAAACCCCAAAATAAAGCTAGAGAGAGCTGGCCGAGCATTAACACAAACAGCGTGCTTGAACAGGCATCGTCAAAAAACATTCAATTTTCAGGAAAATTCATTTCCCAGTGTAGATCCATGAGCAAAAGCAGCCCGTGCTGGCTGCGTGCTGCACCAGGGAATCCCCGCAGCACAGCATCACTGCTGCCAGTGGCAGCCATAAGCGTTCTGCCGAGCTGGTGGGAGCTGGGGACAGATGCCAGCCACGTTTGCTTTGTCTGAGCTTTTCCCAACGTGCCTGCAGCATGTGTTGCATTAGGTTCGGCTGTGACAGCCATTTCTCCAGCTGACCAGGTGCTTCTGGCCACGGCTCCAGCGCAGCGATGGGAAATGCTGCCATGACGGAGGTGCAGGACGGAGGGGCACAGGTGTGGGGCGCAAGAGATGGCCACGTGCCAGGCACCGCAGACCCCCCCAGCTATGCACAGCTCATCAATGCTTGTGCCTGGAGCTTCTGCCTTTAGGGATAACAAAGCGACTAGCAAATGTACAGTATTACTAAGAATTTTGCATGTAGAAATATTTTAAATGTTAATTCTTTCTTTCCTTTTCTGTAACGATTAGATCCTGTCGCAATGGCCATGGAGGTCTTGCTCTGTGCTGTGTGGTGCTGCTGACAGGCTGTTTTTTTCTGGCTGTGGACCTCAGGAACTGAACTTCTGGTGGAAGCCAGGCAACAGGCAGAGTTCCCTGCAAGGTGGTGCCTCCACAAAATGCTCCGTTTGCTCCCAGTTTGGGTTCTGCTTCCCTCGTGGCACAGGGAGACAAGCACCCGTGCCCACACAGGGAGAAGGTGCAGCATCCTTCTCCTTCCCATCACCTCATCCCATGGTAAAACTATAATTTGATTCCTTTCCCCACAGCTATTTTTGGATTTTCAGCACTGAAATTAGTAGCACTCGTTCAGACAGGAAGTCGTTGCTGCAGCACTAGAGAAGGGGACTTGGAAATAAATACCAGTCTTTGATTAAAAGACAGATGTCCAAAACCCTTTTAATAAAACACACCAAAACAGACATAGAAAAAAAGGCTTATCAGAAGACTGCTCTGCTCCCTTATCCTTACGTCATTTAGGCAAAAGGCAATGGAAACACTTTTATAACACACACTGCTGCATAACTTACCACAGAGTTTTTGCAATGGCAAGGAGATGCTTGAACAAACCTCTCTAAGTAAATAACAAGAAAATGAAATAAATAAAAACCAAAGTTCTACTATGTGAGGCACATCTTCAGTCTCCAGCGTAAACACAACCATCTGGAGTCACCCATGAAGACTTCACTCAAAAAATAATTTAGAACCCATACAAAAGAGGTGAGATGGATGTGCGTAAAAATCCAAGGAATTGACTGAGCATCAGTCAGACACACGTAAACCAGCGCAACCACACTGAGACTTCACTGACCCCAGACCTTTGCCTAAAGGGGGAACAAGCCCTTGTAAATGCCTTCTGTGTTTCTGGTGCTGGGGGAGCTAGAGATGATGAACATCTTACGGCAAGAGCGTTTCTCTCTCCTCACTCCTCCCTTCTTTCCAGAAGTTCCCTGTCATCCTGTGAAGAGCGAGCTGCCTGCTTATTCCGCGCCCAGCTCACCCCATCTCCCTGCCCCTCCGCCCCCCTCTCCCTGATACAAATCCAGTGACCTGAGCTACCCCCAAGAGGCATTGGGACTGCAATGAAAGCCACCAGAACGCTGAATCTGCCTAAGTCCATGAGATATTTATCTCCTCCCAGTGTCCTGTCCCCTTCATGTTTCGTTAATTTTGTTTTGAAATAAACATCTCCAAATACTTTTCCCACCAGAGAATTAAAATGTGCCAGGCGTGGATTGCCTTCTAAAACTGCTCCCATCAGGTAATTCACAAGTGGTATTTTTAAACCCATCAGCCTCTCCACAACAGACATTACACCCACCCACCCGCAGACGCTTCTTTGTCTTGCGAGAGCTGCAAGCAGCAAGATATCACACGCGCAGATGGCAGATTCGATAGCAGCCTGACCTTCGTGCTGCCACGAATAACACACACTCCTCACTATTTATTTCTATTTGAGGAACAGGCAGTTGCATAAAGTCGAGAATGCACGCAGCAAGGGAAAAAACTGAGGGAAGAGAGGAGCAGCTACCCAGGGCAGGAGCCCAGGGCACAATGCCGCGGGGATAGCAGAACCCTCCTGCGCCCTGCGAACCTCCAAAGGCAGCTGCCCGCTCCAGGACAATGCCGAGTGAAAAATCCCAAGAGTGGCTGTCCTGGAGCTCCCAGTGAGGGAAGCTTCCTGAAATGCTGCCTTGAAGGCAGGGTAAGAGGGGCCCAGGAGAGGGCAGGGCTTGTTTAGCTCTACAAAACCATGCTTGGTTTTTGCCCATTCCTGAGCAAGAGGGAGCCAGCGTTAGAGCTGAAATAAGGCACTCACAGGCTATATGGAACAGCAGCAGCAGAACCAGGACCACAACTCAAGACGTTTGCATCTGAAACAGCGTGGCCAGCGGGACCAGGGCAGTGACCATCCCCCCGCACTGGGCACTGGTGAGGCCGCCCCTGGAATCCTGTGTTCAGGTTTGGGCCCCTCGCTGCAGGAGGGACACTGAGGGGCTGGAGCGTGTCCAGAGACGGGCAGCGGGGCTGGGGAAGGGGCTGGGGCACAAGTGTTGTGAGGGGCGGCTGAGGGAGCCGGGGTGTTTAGCCTGGAGACAAGGAGCCTGGGGGGGCTTATCGCTCTCTGCGACTGCCTGACAGGAGGCTGTAGGCAGGTCGGGGTCGGTCTCTTCTCCCAAGTAACAAGCAGTAGGACAAGAGGGAACAGTCTCAATTTACACCAGGGGAAATTTAGATTGGATATTAGGAAAAATTTATTCACTACAAGGATGGTCAAGCATTGGAACAGGCTGCCCAGGGAGGTGGTGGAATCACCATCCCTGAAGGTGTTTTTTTTAAACACATTGATGCGGTGCTTAGGTACATGGTTTAGCAATGGCAGTGCTGGGTTAACAGTTGGACTTGATGATCTCAAAGGTCTTTTCCAACCTAAATGATCCTATGGTTCTACATTGATACTCCAGGCTATGGTCATGTGAATTAATAAGGAACAGACTAAGTGCAACGTTGCACAATTTTTATATCTCCTTACAAAGGCTTTGCTGCTTGTCATCACCAAAGATCACAGCAGTGATTAAATAAACAGTTTTGACAAACTCTTTTGTAAGTCTTGACATGCTTTTTACATCAGCTTCCCCACCACAAGCTGATATGGCTTTTTTCTCCACTTACATTTGCTTCATGGTGTTTCCAAACAGCTGCAGATCTGCTTCACATGGCAATCTGTTTCAATACTAAATGAAATGGCATCCATTTGTAATGTGAAACCTGTTTGAAAGCCTGCTCCAAAACTTAAATCCATCTAGGCAGGCAGTTTTAATGCAAGTACTCAGTGGAACATCAGCAACAAGGTAGATGAGCCACAACAACATCTGATGCTATGGGGACAGCAGTCTGCGTTGCGTAACTGCTGCTGCGTTGCACTTCCCCGAAAGCCTCTAACTGCACTGTGTGTCTGAAATGATTAAGCGAAACAACCACCAACTCTTGAGCCACACTTGGAGATTGCACAACTTGTGCAATATGAGTGCTTCCAGCAGAACTCCTTTAAAATACCCATGCTGACCTCAATCTCTGCGTCACATTATTAAAACAAAAGCATACTTGAATAATACAGCAAGACAAAGCACATCACCACCACCCTAAGCTACAGTTCAGGTACAGATAAGATCTTTTCAGTTTAGAGCCATGTCTACCTCTTGCTAGTTCAAGGACATTTCTTGTTCTTTTTTTCTTCTTTTGAAGAATTTGGCCAACAAAACATTTCGAACAATATAGAACATTAGCTGAGTCTGTCTGGTTGAAGAGCAAAAATAGCCATCCCTCAGTCTGAGCTTTAAAATAGCTCCTCCCCAACGGGAGTCAAATGTTCCCCAGCTGGGAAAGATGTTTATTTCTCTCCCTCTTTTTTAAACATTTAATTTCAGCTTATGTAGGCAATGTGGTCAAACACGACACAGCCCAGCGCAGCAGCTCACAGGAGACAGGATGACAGTCTCTAATACACTAACTGCATCACGCCTCGAAAGACGAAAGCCTGATTTAGCAGCAGCACACCGGCAGTCTCATCAGAGCCTCGGCCCATTTTGGAGTCAGTTCCTGTGCATTATGGATGTGACTCATGTCCATACATGCAGGCGACAAGAGTCCTGGCTGGCACTTCTCGGGCATCATGAAGAGTATACACAGAAATAAATTCAGCACAGCATTTAATAAAGATAGATCAAGAAATAAAGACCGACAAAATTTCTGAAAAACAATTTATGGTTTTGACAAAGCGAGATTGCTGAAGGATTAGAAAACATCACATAATAAAATAATTATAATGTGCAAGTAGATAGAACTCCTGCTATATGGAATACAATATTGATGATGGGGGGCCCTGGACGAGTGCATAAGATAAATGAGGAAACCACATAGTCTGTATGGCACTTGAACCTGTTTTCAGATGCAAAGCTGACCAAGTAACAGACTAAAAAGAATGCATAGGAGAACTTTTGAATTAGTCCCTCCATGATTTCTTAAATGTTTTTAGCGATACACCACATTTGAGATTTTCCACTGAAAAACCTCTTAGGAGATAGCTCAGTTTCAAAATATGCATCGTCAGCTCATATGCATTTATTATTATGCTCCATCTTAAGAGATGCTTGTTAATCTTGAAAAGGTCCAGGACACTGCTGATCTCTCATTGAGAAGAGCAGCTTTTAGAGTCAAAAAAGCTGTGCCGAAATTTCATTTTTCAGAGTATAAAAATTTCAGCCCAAGGAGCCTTGAGAAGGCAGTCAGGTTTTCTTTCTTTAGAGATAAAATAGAAGGAAGGAGTACTAATATTACTTAGTCCAGAGGATGTAAAAGATATGCATATATATATATATATACACACAAACACACACATATATAAATACTATATATTTTCAGTGATTTACTATCAGTAGATAATTTAGAAAGCAATGCATGCAGAAATACTTGGGCAAACTCCCCTATCAGAATATCTATCATAAGATACCTAAAGAGCCGCAACTGGCCATATACTGACATATCCAGATATTCTCCTGCCTCCTCAAGACCAAGGCACAGAAACCCCCTCACGGTATTCCTTTGGTGCAGCACAACTGCACGCAGGTTGAAGAGAGCTGGTCAGAGGCACCAGGTGCCTCATTCCCCCAGCGCTGCCTCCAACCAGTTTTTCTACCTGGCTAACTCTCAAGAAAACTGAACTCCTCATGAAAGGCCTCCATGGCTCACAGCAACCCAAGCAATTATTTCCAACGGGGAAGGACAAGCAATACTTGACACATTTCCAACGGGAGCTGCTACAGGCTGTGGTCTTTTGCAAATCTAAACTATTTATATAGGTATCCTAAAGGCAGGCCATTCCACGGGCTCACAAAAGGCTTCAGGTGCACCATTTGGTAAGGAAGTTACACAGAGACTTTCCTTAGTTTTTAATTAACAGTCGATCAGGAAATTAACAGGCAACCAGAGATGTTTAGAGCCCTATCAACACCATCTGGCAGACTATGATCCCCAGCAACCTGGGAAACCACGGCACAGGCCTGGCAGCACGGCATGACCAGCCCTGGCTGTAACCAGACTCAAACCGTTCCATGCCTGTCGTTTTGTGGTTCTTTTTATTCCACCTCCAGTAAAAAGAGAAAAAGCAGGGACACATAAGCTAGGTATGGTATTGTGGATACAGCAGCCAGTGTACACGCACAGTTTCTTTATCTATTCTAAAAACCCCACCTGAACTCCAACTTGCTTACAGTTTTTCCTTTCAGGGTAAAGCATATTTGATTTGTATCCGGATATATATTCTGGAAAAGTCGAAGTTTGTTTGTCAAGCAGACCTAGCACCGAGGTTAAAACTTACTTTACGTTTTAAAAACCTGTAAATTGAAGCCTGTACCTGGTATGGAAGTGGATGGCTCAACACCACTCTCTTGTGGGCAGAGCTCTGAAGGCCTATGGCTGTGCTGAGCACGCAGATGTGTAGACAGCTCCAATAAAAACAAACGTCTTTTGAGTCTAACTCCTCTTCCCCACAGACAGCCATACCCACAGACCTTTTCTGCCAAGGAATACAATGCAATACAGGCATATTAATAAATGTAACAAGCGCCTCCGAGCTTTTCCTCTCCCATTGTTTCAAGTGTCCTTTTAGCAGCTGTCACCATGAGACACAGATAAAACAAATCTTTTCACTTCCCTGTACTCATTTGTCTTCTTTCTTCTGTGTTTAGTCTTTTTTTTATTGTTTGCTGCTTATTCTCTTTCACTTTCCTCTACATATCCTTTTTTTCCTTCCAACAGCCATACTCCTCCTCACTGCAGGTTAGACTACTGAAGACCAGTGCATACCACTCACCAGTAAGCACTCATTTTGCCTGAAAATATGCTTAAGGAGAACCCCACATGTCCAGTTTTTCCACCTTCCTGCTGGATAATACCCAACTTTACCGTAACAGTGTAGGCTGCAATTAAAAAGCTGAAGTCTAAAATAAACCCAGGCATTTCATGTGAGGTACATCAGTGATTGCACAGTACAGCAGACAACCAAAAGGGGATCCACTGATGCTCCAGTCACAGGGATACACCAGTGCTTCTCCAGCCCATGTTGGTGGAAGCTGTCATGTTCACTGCTGGTTAATAGCCAAGCGCGGATCAGGCAATTTGGGGAATTCTGGTTTTAATAAAATAAATTGTGGTTTAATCCAAAGCCTACTGAAATGAGAAGGTACCTCTCCGCTTATGCGGCTGCTGTGTCCTGCATTTTTGTATCCAGCACACAGCCTACAAGCACAACACTGAAACACAAATGGAAACCAAAGCAAAAATCAAGCCAGGATATCAGAACCTCTGACATAATACTGGTGTTGAATGAATTCGTGCCCTTCTATTGTTAAGGCAGAACTGACGCAAACGTGTATTTCACTAAAAGGTCATCTAGCTGTCGAACAGGCTAGTGCTTAGTTCTTCCTCCCCAGTGAAAACAGAGGTGAGGACAGGATAGAATTACTCTGTTTCTAAATGAACTCATCTAATGAGTCACAACAATAATTTCTAGGTTGGAGTTTTCCAGCACAGCAACTACTCTGCTTCCTCCTCACCCCCAAATTTACCATGATGGTACAGCATGTTTTTCTGGTGAGAGAACTATTAATTCATCAGTGAAGAAGTTCCAAAAATGAATGCTACCTGACACAGTGGGACCAGCTACAGACTTCCTTGCTAGCACTGATGGCTCTGAGACAAGCTCAAGCCACCTCGATGACACTCAGAACAGAACCAGGGATCTTTTCTCAGCCAAAGCATTTTGTCATCAAACCTAAACCAGAAATTTTGTTGTAATGAAACATTCTGCAAATAAGTTAACAGCTTTTATAAGCAATGTATAATCCTTCAACATCCTCAAAACTAAAATATTCCCCACCCCCCACCCCCTCCGTAAGTCCCAAGAAAGCTGTTTAAACACAGAAACAAGCAAAGCTTAGAAATCACATACGTGTTTTCATATAATAACCTTAAAACCCCTACAACTACCAGCTTCATGTTCCTGCAAGTTCTTTGCAGCCTGGCACTTTTTTGTGAATTAACAATTTCAAGGCAATGCTAATAGCCATTATCTGAAAATCTTATAAGAAAAAGAGCTAAATACTTAGCTAACGTAAAAGAGCTAAATACTTAGCTAACGTAAGATTATCATTGGCTTATTTGTGTTAATTTCTGGGGAGTCACCTAAATATCTGTCTTTTATTAGCTGAGGATCTGTCCGCACCTGGAATATTAAAAAATCACAGAAAAACACTTATCTTTGATCCCCTAATAAAGCTAATCTCATGGTAGAAAGAGGGATGCTCATGGCACACAACAAAGTTTTGAAAAGATAAAACCAATCATATTTTAGTAATGCACAACAAAAAGCCACAATGAATGGCTGGCAATTTCTGAAATATCACCCTCCTTTCAGATGCTGACTGGCTGACAGACCAGCAGAATTTCAACTCCAACAGGCATGAATTAGTTTCCAGGCAAAGAAGCAGAGATAAAAGGGGAAGGGATTTAAAGAATTTCTCATGGGGTTTTGTCAAAGTTTTATTTTCTGCTTGGTCTACAGAGACAGGGCTCGGTTGTTATTTTAGCGCCTCTTTTTTTTTTTAATTAACAATAAACTTCACAGTTGGCCATATAAAACATGATAACTTCTCATACATTTCTCATTGTATCTCATCTAATCACATCCACAATATCTATCACTTTTTGGGATAAGCAGAGTAGAATCTAGCAAAACTGTAACCTTAAAAAAAATGTTAAACCATCATCTAAAATAACTGTATTTTCAGCATTTGCATTGCAGCTTTTACCATTCACACACCTTATTTCATTTTACTTTGACCTCTTTTCCAATCATGTCAGCACAATATGCAAAGCATCCTCTTTAGCAGTACATGATACTGGCAGAATGGGAAACTGAGGCCTGATGTGCTGACTTTACCACATACACCACTGGAAATGCCTCTGGTCTTATGCTGGTGCATCCACTCCACTATTTCTGATCTGAAAACCTCCCAGAAAGTATTCCAGTTCAGGAAGTGCATTTTATGGAATAATGATATGGGAAGAAAAAAAAGACAGATTAAACTCATTAACACTGAATCATTAATACTGAACCATTACGAAAGCAAAAGCCACATAGCATCTGTTGCAGGCAGACACCACTTGGAGAGGCTTTCACACTCAGACTGGCTTGCTCTGTACTGTCGCTATCAGACAGCGCAGCCATGGCAACAGCTTCTAAATAGTTAATTCCTAATTGTTATACCAGACTCTCCAACTGATCTTGTTTTTTACATTTTTTATTTAGAGCTTTGCTCTTCATTTCCCTACCTTCTTGCTTTTCACCAGCTTACACACATCATGTACGGCACACTGAAAAAAACACTGAAAAGTTTAGCAAGGACCGGCATCATCTGTGCTTTACCTTCCCCCGGGCCCACAACGTGACCACCTCGGCTGATCCCTTAGTTCAGCTCTTCTGGGGCCAGCCGATGCAGCAGAAACTATTGCACCCTTTGGCTCCCCTCCCCACAGAAGACTAAATATGTCCTTCCCACACAATGGCTGAGCTCCACTGGCCCAGAGCCTGTGAACACTGAATGGTCTTTCTCATTCAATTACTTCAGCAGAATTACACCAGCCCACTACCCCCCCGCCTCATCCCATGGAAGCCTAGGAGATTGTTTCCTTTAGTTTTACCAAGACCCATAGAGCATCACCTTCCTTCATTGAAGCTTACAGCAAAACACACTTGCTGAGAGAGTCCATATACATCACAGGAAAAGCAGCAAGATTTTGCAAGGCTCAAGGATTTCCAGTTCAGCAGTGGCTAACCAAGAAGGAGCACCTCTTCTACTGCCACGGTACTGTTTCTTCTTTATTTTTAATGAAAACCTTAGAATGCTTTGTATCTAACCCTCTGCAAATTCTTTTTTCACTTACTGTAAAATAGCTGAAGCTTTCATAGAGTATTGTTGTTTGTTTTAAGGATAAATCATTTCAGGTGTTTATGTCTAGAACAGAAGAAATGTTCTTTAGAAGAGAAAACACTGTACGGTTATTGTGTTGAAGATGATGACCTTTATCTTACCACTGGGACCATTATTTTTCCTGTGATCCTGCAAAACAATAAAACATTATACAATTGCCAACAAGAGTCAAGCAAAACACATAACTCTTGCAGAAGCATACAATCATCCGGCTGAAACCCATGGCACAGCCTGATTGCCCAACACTTCTCACAACCTCCTGTAACATCAGTTCAGGAACCTTAATCCAACAGACAAGGCCACAACAAGTAAATTCATCCTGACAGAAACTGTGGCTGGTCTTGGAGGAACCTTTCATTAAGGTGTTGGTAGAACTAGCAAAAACCTGTAGCAAATAGGACATCTATGAAGGAGATGCAGATTCTGAGAGACAACAAAACCCATCAAATGATATCAAATAGAGAAAATAATTTTGGCCACTGAAGAGGTCTCATTTTGACCCTTCCCAAATTAAATCAAAGCAGCTCTTTTTGGCTTGAACTGCACTTAAACTAGAACTGGACAGGGCTCTGAAACCTAAACCTCCAGATCTCAACAAGTAAAAAATAAAATCAAATGGTAGTAGTATAACAGTTCAAACAATTACATTAAGATAATTTGAATTATTTATTTAAAAACTGGTTTAACATGTCCTGAAATACTGGTGTGGTGGTTGTTTGTTGGTTTTTTTTTGGGGGGGGGGGGTGTTGTGCATCCAGCCATCAAGGACTTAAGGCCAATGGCTTTTGCAGCTGTACAATTGGTAGCATCACAGGGATCAACTCTCATCCACGGTTATTTACTGGTACAGAATGAGTGGAAAAGTTTTATGCTTTGGTATTTACTTTTCTATTACAATCTCTTTTACTCAGATCTCTGCCTCAGACTCTGCCTTTCATTTTTATATATGTGCACACATGAACTAGGTTATACACATATATAACACATATACAGAAACACTTTCAACAAAGTCTTTTGAAACACACCTAGACATAAGAATGTGCTGTACCAGTTGCAATTTAAGAATATCATGTGTACATCTTGGTTATAGAAAGAACAGACACTGCACAGAGAATTCTGTTTCCATGCTCATGAATTTCCCCTTGTACAGAAAACTCCATCCACTCAGAGTTCTAGAGCTGTGATCATCACCTGGCTACAAGAACTACATCTTTACCGCATTTATCAGTGAAGATGTGGGCATCAACATTTCTTGCTAACAAGCCTGACACAGCACCAAGCAGAGACCTCTTCCAATAATTACAAGACATCTGATTTTATTGCAGTTCAAAAGTTTCAAAGGGGTGATTTAAAAAAAAAAAAAATCACATTACATGATTTTTCAGTGATACTTTGGGAATATGTGAAAGCTCAACTCTGAAATTTCTCTGTAATTTTAATAATTATGAAAATCATGTCTTAAAACATTTCACTTTGCAGTTTTACAAAAGCTTATTACCCAAGTCTCATCTTCATGAAATGAGCATTCGTGCCCACGCTACACAATGAGAAACTGAGTTCCAAAGTTGACCCTTTGTCTTCCCAGATCTCTTTTCTAAATGCCAGACAACATCCATGCTCATTAGCAATGGCAGGAGATTGGGCAACTGCATCTTCTAGAGTTAGGTCCAATGACAAAAGCCTGTGCAGTTTTCTGCCAATGCCAGAGCTGAAAGTAGGTCAGTCTGTGTCGTTTCTTTTGTTAAACATGAGGCATTTGTCACCTTCAGCCACAGCCTTTGCAAGCTCATAATTTCTGGATGGCATTTCAAAAAGCAAGAGAATCTGCTAGGTCTCAGCTGCATGAGGTTTTCTATTTCAGTGGCTGACAACAATACTGAATCAGAAACAAAATACAGAGAGAACAGGAAAGACTGCACTTGGCATCTCATCTGTTTTTGAAATTCTCTGATTTTCAGTTAAAGATGCAGACTTCCTGCTATAAGCAATGAGAAGCAGTGAACCCGGGTGAAGTTCCTGGGTGACTGAGCTGGACTGGTGTACAAAATGCATGTGGTACAGCATTAGCTGAGAAGGACAGGCAAGACTAGCTGGCATGCCAGATGCCATTACTTCAAGCTCTCTAGACAAAAATAATGTCATTGATCAGTATTTCGAGTGAATGCTGACACAATTTTAATGACAGCCCTTGTGCAGTCTTCCTGTTGAGGGTAAGCTCACAGTCCCTCTGATCCTCAAGAGCACATCGCTTGATTTTCAGCAAAGATACCAGCAACTGCAGAACCACAAGGAGCGAAATAACTGCTGAGCAGCAGTCTCCACAACTGAAGGTCTCGAGCAGTCATCTCAGCTAAAAAAACTTGAACTGTTGAGTCATAACCTTTGGGTTGCCAAACAGAAGACACACAGTCATGAGCCTCTAAATGGCACTGGGTTTTTAAAAGTACTTCTCTTAAGTAGAAACTGACATTCAACTTGTAATCCATTTTTCCAGCTCTCCTTACTGGAGGGGGGGAAAGTGTTAGTGTCTGCAAGTTCAGCAAGCCAAGCAGATGGGTAAGCATTCGGTTTTTAAAACCTACTGATGTATCAGAGGTTTCAGTTACCTCACCATACACTTCTGTAAGTCCGATCACAGGCTGGAACTGACGATCGCCATGCTCAGCAGGCCCCCGGATGGATACAGAGATGCCAAGGAAGGGCTGTTGCCTGCAGCCTATACTCAGAGAGGCAACTCCTCTTCATAAAGCAACTTGGCTCAAGTCCCGGCAGAGGCTTTCACAAGCTGGATGTACTTCAACTGCGCAGCAGCTGCAGGATCCTACCTTGGAGCTGACTAACACTGCCCGCTGCATCTGTGTTCAGTAAGACCAAGTGCACCAAAGCACCCTTAGCTCCACCTCAGCTCAGTAGCTGTCCCCTGAAAAAGGGTCATTCAGGGTCTGTTTACTCAGAGCAATTATCACATCCACACCAAGAAAAGCAACTCCCCCACCCCCATTTTAAGTTGAGCTACCTGTATCCTGCTGGGAACCCACTGCAATGGAATAAAGAACTTGCCTCTTCCAAGTTTCAAGCAAAATGTATTTTTTCCAAGCATGAAAAAGGAGTGGAGGACATCTGCATTGATGCTGGCTGGACGCCAGGTGCCCAAAGCTGCTCTATCACTCCCCTCATCAGCTGGGCAGGGGAGAGAAAATAGAATGAAATGTTCATGGGTTGAGATAGGAACAGGGAGAGGTCACTCAGCAAGTACTGCCATGCGCAAAACAGACTTGACTTGGGGAAATTAGTTTAATTTATTACCAATCAAATCAGAGTAGGATAATGAGAAATAAAACTAAATCTTAAAAACACCTCACCCCCCACCTTCTTCCTAGGCTTAACTTTTTACTTCCAATTTTTTCTACCTCCTCACCCACAGCAGCACAGGGGGACAGGGAATGGGGGTGTTGGCCAGTTCATCACACATTATTTCTGCCACTCCTTCCTTCTCAGGGGGAGGGCTCCTCAATACCCTTCCCCACCTCTGGCATGGGGTACCTCCCATGGGAGACAGTCCTCCACAAACTTCTCCAACGTAAGACCTTCCCACAGGCTGCAGTTCTTCACACACTGCTCCAGCGTGGGTCCCTGCCATGGGGTGCAGTCCTTCAGGAGCAGACTGCTCCAGCGTGGGTCCCTGCCATGGGGTGCAGTCCTTCAGGAGCAGACTGCTCCAGTGTGGGTCCCTCATGGGGTCACAAGTCCTGCCAGCAAACCTGCTCCAGCCTGGGCTCCTCTCTCCACAAATCCTCCCAGGAGCCTGCTCCAGCACAGGCTGCCCAGGGGATCACAGCCTCCTTCAGGCATCCACCTGCTCTGACATGGGGCCCTCCCCAGGCTGCAGGTGGGTATCTGCCCCACCATGGACCTCCACGGGCTGAGGGGCACAGCCTGCCTCACCATGGGCTTCACCATGGGCTGCAGGGGAATCTCTGCTCCAGTGCCTGGACACCTCCTGCCTCAATGGCCTTGGGGTCTGCAGAGTCGCTGCTCTTACACACTCTCCTTCCCCTCTTCTCTGGCTGAAGTTGCCTTTGTTTCCCACCCCCCCTCCATCCCCTTCTAAAATATGTTATCCCAGAGGTGCTACCGCTGCTGCTGACCGGCTCAGCCTTGGCCAGCGGTGGGTCCATCTTGGAGCCGGCTGGCATTGATTCCGTTGGACATGGGGGAAGCTTCCAGCAGCTTCTCACAGAAGCCACCCCTGTAGCTCCCCTGCTACAAAAACCTTGCCACACAAACCCAACGCACCTAGTTAGCATTGCTTTCTTAATACCCCAAGCTGAAGTATTGTTAAATTCCTCATTTCTTGGTCAAAACCAACGATATTCAAGAAATTTCATATTCATCCTTTGGCTAAGTTTTCCTACAGATTTTCCTGCGGAGTATAGTGACTACATTTCTCTAGAGGGATGTCTGCTTGCTTTTAAAAATAGCTTCTTGTGTAATAGTTCTTTGCTGACAGTTCTATTAATCTTAGATGTTACAAAAAGCTTGGGTTTAGAAATTCTGTTCTGTAGGACACATTAGGAAATTAAAGCAAGAACACAATGTCTTCACATTTTCAGTGCAAGAAAAGTGAATGCCACAATGCAGATCTGTGCATTGCATGACAATTAGCTAATGCTTAATTTCTTCCATCACCATCGTCTTAATTGCCATGTATTACATACAACCCACAAGAGCTTTCTCATCTGTGCACCTGCTCAGGCTGTCTATTCTATTACTCCAGCAAAAATGACTTTTCCTTTCTAACACTGAAAGACTATGAGCAAATACAAAAATCCCACTGCCATAAGCCACAACCTTTGCAGCAAGAAGGGCTGTAGGCTTGCAGGAAGAGTTCCTTGTGGTTTTTTCCCCTCTCACTAAGAGCTTTACCCTTCAAGCTGCAAATCCCTTGGCTCCTGCTCCAGCAAACCACCTGAAAACCCTTCACATGAATTACGTGCAGCAAGCAAAAAGGTTCTCCTGGATTCTGGCAAAAGGTCTTGGCATATTGCGCAACCAAGCCCCCAGAGCCTAACCAAACATGGAGTGACACCAACAGAAACACTCCTTTCACCCCTGGAGGACACAGTTCATTGTACAAAGATATTTTTTTTTCCTCCTTGTTGAAGTGGCTGTTGTGATTGACCTTGCAGCTTTTATCTGCCATCCCAAATTCCCCTACTGCTCTCCCTTCACGAGCACCACCAGCACTGAAAAAATAAATTGGTTTACTGTAGCTACTGAACTTGCCTGGCAGTTTCCAGCCACCAGTTGCAAATGGGACTGGCATCACAGGCAGGAGACACAGAATCACACGGTTAACTGAGAGCAATCAGGTCCACTAAGAGGCATCACCTAAATCTCAAATCTCATGGCTCTGAAAACAGTGGGAGGAAACACTTACTGCATAGGAATTAGTATTGCTGCCATATCCAGAAAGGCAAATCCCAGGAATTAACACTGGCAATACTTGCACATGCATTACAGTTTAAGAGTGTGTTTTGAAATGCTACTTAATGTTTGGAATAGATTATCCTACTGGAGGAAGTACTGTAAAACCTTGCAACTCATTTGGACTATCATGACTAGAAAAAAAATGAGACTATGTCCATTCCCAATAATCACAGACATGCTTCTTATGGACCACTGCGGGCTAGTTACTAAGAGGAATAATACAAAAGCCCTGACCTGCCACCTTAACTCAAAGATTTATTCCAACCACTTTTTCTTTATTTGGACAAAGGTGGCAAAGGCAACTTTTCAGTCAGTGACAGACACAAGTTAGCAAAATATAATTATAAATACAATACAACACGCAGAGCTTTTCATTTATAGCTCTTTAACTAGCTTACCAAAACAAATATGACAAATGAGGTTTTTAGAAATTCAGTTAAGTAACATGCGCAGAGCTGTGTCGTTCACCAGAAGCAAAGAGAAACAGAAATCAAGACTACCTGACATTCAAATTCTTCTTTCCTCCGGCACTTGCCAGGCTTTCAAAAGCACAGTATATAGTTTTTAGGGCTACACATGAAATCAGATTATGCCTCTGAGTTTCTGGCAAGTCGCCTGCATGACCCTCAGTCTAGCAAAACTTGCCTTGATCTGAAGTGGCTGCACTTACACAGTCCAGTAAGGCATCTTGCTTATGCTCATTAATGGCTTTTGTTTTATTCTGTCTTTCCCTCTGAAAACATCTTAACTAAATTCCAAAGAGATAATAATAATTTGGGGGCTACATCAGTTAACTGCAAGAAAAATCATTTGCATACTAGATATGCCCCACTAACGACGCATTTTGCTCTTCATTAACTAAAAGATATTGACATTAAATAATGTATAACACAGGGATCTTCCAAAGTGTACGCTTCAGATCTAAGCATAGCAGTAGCCAGTATGCTTTTGCAAGCTTCTACATCAAAAGAAAAAAAAATAGGAAAAAAAAATATCCATGTAATGCTCAAAAGTCCTTCCTTCTTGCTTCACCATTTTGGCCCCCATAAACACAAGCTCCCTAGAGTTTTCTTTTTGGGGTTTTGAGTTCCTTCCCCACCCCAGGAAAAAACATCTGGGTGAACAACATTTTAAAACTATACATTGAGCCTCATGTGACTGAATATGGTTGACCTAACTGGCTGAAATCACTGCTGGTTTCCTCATATGCCAAGGAATTCAACCAGCAAAAGACGTGATGTCCTTCAACTAAGAACACAGCAATACACGTTTCATTAGGAAACAGGGAAACAACGAAAAAGGATGTGTTATGCAGGAAGTGAAAAAATTTTAAAGGGCAAGGGGGGGTGAAGACCAAGACAACAATTTCCAAGGAAGAACAGCCAGCAGAATGAGAAGCGAAACAGAAGCACAGTAAAAATCCTACTGAATTTGCATGAATACAGAAAAAAGAACAGAAAGAAATTATAAAGCGTAAGAAAGCATACAGTAAAAAAGAGGGGAGAGGAAACAAACAATATAACTCGTTTATTTTTGCTTTCCTCTGTGATACAGCTACAGGCATAGAAACTCCCAGTTCACATGCACTGCAAAAGTAAGAAAATTTGCTGATGACATCTGAGGTAAAAATGAGTTGCCTGTCTTTCACTCACATGAGGACATTAGCACAGACTGAAGAAATTTGTAATGCATTGCATATGCTTCCAGTGATCCATCTTGCACACTACTGCACAGCAGAGTTGGAATTGTTGCTTCCCAGGCAGGACAGCACCCATCCATCAAGCAGCGTGGACAGCATTTCTAGGCTTTCAGACCTTCTGAGCAGAACTTCACCACTTAATTCTTGTTGCTACAGCCACAAGGGAGAGCAGCCAGAAGACATCTTGGCCATAGAGATGCCACAAACAGGCATTGTAAAAAATGTCTCTTTGTATTTATTTCTGAGACAAAGTAGTATGTCAGAAGAGTGGATAAAGATTTACAGGGCTGAACCTATATACATTAATAACTGCCTTTCAGTAACACCACTGGAGTTTGTGAACACAGCATATAATTCAAGTCCTGTAAAACAACTGAGACCGAAATGTCCTCTAGATAAGCTGGTCTAACACCTGAGTTTACATACAACAGGACACTGCATGGAAGTTCTATGAATCTTCATGCTAAGCAAGTTACAGCAGCCTCTACCTGTCTTCTATCAGACCATTATACCCAAATCCTAACTTTATTTCTTTTCATGTTGCTTGCAGAAAGGAAACCTCTAAACCCTACCCACTGTACCATTAACTACTGTCCTCTACGAGATCAGAAAACCATGAAGGCTGTAGCTCTCTTCATTTGTCTCACAGGATCAGCTTTTGCTATTCCAGTAAGTCCTCCTCATGCTATTACTACTGAGCACTTAGTTCCCATTCTGTGAATTCTCTGTGCTGTCCCATTGACCTGTACAAGAATTTTATTTACATGCACATATTGAATGTATTTGTCTATTCTAGACCCATTCTTTACACTACAAACTCGGAATCCATGGACAGAAACCTCCAGAAAAGGTACTCTTCCTGTTCTTTAAACATTAAGAAGCAACATATATTATTCATCTCAAATATATAAAACACATTAGCACATATAGAGTGGTTGGCAAATGGATTTAGGTCAAAAAAAAAAAAAAAAAAAAAAAAAGTAGGCAGCCTGACCTCAAGAATCAGTACCAAGCATCTCATGCCTCATGTATTACATAGCTAGAAACAGAACAGGATGAAACCTAAAGCTCACAACAGAAGTTTCACTTACTTGAAAAAAATTGAATGAAACCCCACGTATAATCATTACACCCATATTCAAACAAACAATAAGCTCCACTGAGAGCTGAACTTGTGGTTATCACTGCTCCAGTAAACAAGGAGGACGCAATCCTCAATTTGTCACTCCAAGTGACACACTCAAGCACGTAAGACTTTTAGCCACGACGTGTTTCATTATTTGCAATACAGAGCATTGCTACGGCTCATCTTGAAAAAGTACACTGTGGCTGACAAGCCAGATACACAGCCCTCATGGTAATCCCACAGATGACCTCAGCAGCCCTATGCCATATATGCACGCTAATGATAGAGCTCACAGTTTTACATTCATGGTTGTCCCAAATTAAAATTCCTTTTTATTGCACCATTCTGCTGAGCATTTGTGGCTCAGACACAATGGACCTTGGCTCCAAGCCAACAAATGTTTTGGAACAACTAAATTCAGAGCATGCTCTGTAGTAAGAAATGCAAAATCCCAACTCTTATGCTAGTCTTTTTTTTTAAGTTATGAATTATATCCCACTATGCAGCTTTCCAAATGCACTTCATGTCAATCCGGATGGCGCTTCGCATTATGAAAACCAAAAAATTAACTTTTCTTAATGAAGTATCCAGCAGAACAAATTATATTATAAATACTAGTCTGCAGCCTACAACTGTCTCCCAGAAACAACTCATACAGAAGATACTTGCATCGAAACAAACCATTGCAATACCTGAAAAATCATCAGTTCCAAGTGAATATGCAACAATTATCAAAAGCCGGTTGTCCCCTAATAATAACTAATGACAGCTACAATGGCTGAAATTTAACATCATGTTAAGAGACCCAAGTATCTTGATGAGCAACTGAGTTCTAAAGGTTTCTTTTATCCTGGGACAAAGGTATAACAGAAAGCAGCACCTGAAAGCCACATCCAGACACATCTGTGCACTGAGGTTGCGGCACATAATGAGGCTCTCTGTCAAGATGTGAGCCACATCTTTCCCAAACTACTGCTTCAAACACCCATAATAGACAATGACTGTTTAGCCTTATGCTTTCTAACTCTACAGAACTAGAAGCCCTTCACAGAAGACTGTGTTTTGCTTAAACTTACAGACATATAACACACTGTATACAGCAGTGCCCCAAACCACATGGAATAAAACCCCTGCTCCTGAAACCTAATTTTCAAATGTTTTAATATCAGCTTGAGATGCTTGGTAACACCTAGATCACTTTTGATAAGGTCTTCAAGAAATGTGCATTTAAACTGTAAAAGCTCTTCACTAAATTTCTGTTAGATTTCAGCAAACACACAATCTTTCCCTGAAAAAGTTAAGAGTTGGAAATGATAGTGAATATATTGCCTTGTACTTTTCCTGCACCAGCAAGTACGCTAGGCAAAAGACAAAACTAAAAAATTCAAATACCACCTTGACATTAGGAAATAGATTACAGCTGATCTGCCAAGAACCAAACTAATATTTCTAATCCTGCCATTTTTAAATTTTTCTTTTTAATCTGTGTAACTTTTTGTTAGTGGAGCGTTTGTTTCCAAGCCGTCATGACTTTGCCCACACTAAAGGAAACGCTGTTCCAGCAACTTGGGCACTGAGAAGTTTTCTCATAAATAACCCCCCCTAAAGCTTTAAGGAAAATCAACATCAGGTGCTATATTGTAGTAAGCAATAAGGAATACTGAATATCCATAGGCGGTGTTCAGAAATACGCCAGATGTTGCTGCTATTGGAAGTGCCTGTACTCACCCAGCAGCTGCTGTGATACTAACAGCAATAGAAAGTCAATTGCTACAGCAAGAGCTAACAATCATTTTAATACCTGCTTTCTCCTCGAGCATTTGAACCTTTTCCACTGAAGTTAGTAGTTTTGCTGTTAGTTTGACAGCACGCAAAAAAAGAAAAAAGCCACTCAAACACCTGCTTATGAGCTTACGATACTGTACTTGCCACCAAATACAATAGTTCCTGATTAATTCAGCGAGGAAGCAATGATGTATCAGACAAAGTAGATGATTATGAAATAGTTAAGATGCAGTGCATTCAGAAATTACTACACACCACCTTGTGAAAGGTGCTCTCTCTCACCCTGCTCCTCTTTTCACAGGCCTCGCATTTATCTATGTAGGAAGATGAGTATCACATCCCCCTTCTTGTAATACAAGGCAAAAATAACGTTCCATTGACTTCAAATAAATTCTAAGATTTATTAACCTACCTGTTAATTTTTTAATTTTTAAGACTGAAGATATTCACCCCGAAGCCCCAAAGGAAGACAACACAGGGTATGTAGACAAGGGTGATTTGCTGCCCAGTCACAAAAACCTAAACCCAGAGGGGTCAGTACCACATGCTGAGCACAGGGACGAGCCCCAGACCACTAGAAAACAAGGAAGAACCGGTAGCGAGCATCAAGTGAAAAACAGTCTAAAAAGCATCAATTTCCTTGCGCTGCACAACAAACCAGTTTTGGCTTCTGATAACCAGGACAGTGACTCTGGAAGCAGTGGCAGAGAACAGTCCAGCTCTGAGCACTACCAGTTCAGGAGGCACGAGAAACACAGCAATACAGCCAGTCGACACGTTTTAGGCAACACAGAAAATCCAGTGGATGCTCTCAGTCTTGACCATGAGCACAACACGTGGAAATACAATAAAAATACAGTTGGCCTAGCTGAAAAAAACAGTGAAAGTGATGAAGAAGGTGTGATAGAAGAGGATGAGGAATGGGGTGAAGAAACTGATTACAGAGATACGAAGCACAAAGGCCACCAGACAAATCAAGGTGACAAATACAAAAGACAGCAAAATGAAAACAGTATGCAATCTGATGAAATGTTGAGAGATTCCAGTCAACCAATCCGGATAACCAAAAGACATGGTGAGAAATTTGACCTAGAGGCAGAAGAGAGGGAAAACAGCCAGAAGAAATCCTATAAAGGAGAAACCTTCCTCTCTCGAAGAACCCATAATGAAGATCAGGATGACAAATGGCAAAGCCAAGAGAAGACCGACAACATTCAAGTAAACTATCAGAGTGATCACAACACAGTGGTGAAGAGACGAGATATGGTGGACAGTAATGCTGATGATGATGATCATGACAGTGGTGATGTTGATGGTGAGGACTATCTCAGCAACACCTGGAAACAATCAGCCTATCAGGAAGAGGAGGGAATCCAGAGTAATGACCAGGAGAACACCAGCACTGAGCACAAAGGGGAAGGAACCACCGAAGATGACACTGCAGTTTATATAAAGACTGAGGATTACCAACATGTCAAGATTAAAGACCTTATTCACTCTGAACAAGATGACTACTATCATGAGCCACCTAACTCTGACAGTGAGCAACAACTGGAAACGACTAGCTCTGTTCAGAGCATGAAAATGGAAAGTGAGAATAAGGTAAATTCTCTTTAAAATACAGTTAGAATACTACAAAAAGCAGGGGGAATGACATAAGTCCCAAATTTAAATTCACGATGATTGAAAGGACATTTTGGAGAAAAACGGGTATAATATTTTGTTAATACACAGAAGTCTCATCTCCCCTTTTCTCACCATTCATCTGGTTCATGCTGCATCACTCCGCATACAACATTTAGATGAATCGTGCTCACTTCCTTTTTGGTACAACTCATATTAAGAGCTCCAGCTCCAATGGGCTGTGTAACAAAACATACAAATAAATATGGACACATAGGTGCAAAACCTGGAACCCAGTCTCAAGCCAACTAGGAAAACCTGTTCGCTTCTCTTTCCCAAAGATTTTTAAACACTGCCATACAAAAGTAAACGGCTTAGAAAGGCAGGGCTAGAGTCCCCAGATTAATTACTATCCTAGTGGCAAGGGCACTCCCACACAAAATGAAGGATGTGGGCTTTGTCCCTTCAGCAAAGGAGGATGTTGCACCCAGATCTCACATAGCCCTGTGAGCCATTAGATAACCAGCGGGTGTTCTTCAAAAGAAAGGACTGAGTTTTCATATGCCTGTTAAATAAGGACCTGTAATATTAGAAAAAGATAGGAGGCATCAATTTGAAAGAGGGCAGGCACCTCCCCACAGCACCAAAGAAGGGTCGAAACTGAAGACTTATCCTTCCTTTCTCCTTCTTCACGTGTTCGGCCTGGCAGCTCATGGTGATGCTGCTCCCAGGCAGTATTAAGAGGCAATTCATGCTCACTGACTGGAGGGCCCCAGTACAAACTAAGACTTGAAGCACCAGTTCTGCCAACCTCAAGGTACTATGGTGCTGTATGTCAAGTACTACAGAACTTCCAGGTGCTCAGACCTTACTGAGTTCCTGTCTCTTTCTCCATCTCCTACTTCCCTCCCCCCTCCCGCCCCAAATGACGGAGTGCCTTAATACTACCAGAGGCTTTATGCATTTCTCACACATTCTGCACAGCAACCTCGTTCTGCTGCAAGCAGAGCAAACTGCGCCTCAGTCAGCTCTGTATTTGTACCTGAAAAAATTTTGTCCAAGTACTTTTTTTCTTCCCAAGACTTACCACAATGTCTCTGTGACTCTACAGGTTAAGACTACAGGCAGTTCTGACAGTGAGATGGAAAGTGCAAGCAACAGGAGCGAGAAGGCTCTCTTGGGTAAGCCACAAACAAGCAAAGCCATCATGTAACTGCTAGCTCTCGGCAGCTGGAGAATCTGCTGGTCTGCATTTCTTTTCTGCCTGTGGCAGCACACAATTTCACATGACTGAACTCTGCTTGTGCATAATCCTGTATTACAGTTATGTTCCCAGAAAATCCCTTCCATACACCCTTGGATTTACTCATTTGTTTGTGGAAAAGAGTTGTAGACAGTGCACAAATTTTTGTGTCAGTTATACTGGAATAGGAATTATCTTGCATTGAAACAGTTCAGTTTCAGAACAGTAGCCTGAATTTAGGACAAGTGCCAGTGCTGGATTTAGCAAGGACAGAAAGGATATGTTTCAAAGGAAGCTGGAAGTGAATGTCAGGCCTTACAGAAGAAACAGCTTTTTCTGAGAAATTTATTTCCCCATCCAACTCAAACCTGGGACTGCTAGATGTCTCACAAAATTTCTCATTTAAAGTTGGCTGGCTTTATTGAATACAAGATCCAGCTGCATTCTAACAAACTTACAGAAAGTATTTGACTTATTGGTGAACACTGGACTGTATTTTGCTTTGACTGTCAGTAGTACCTGACAAACACTTGGCATCCTGTCATCTCCTCTAACGGTCTCTCCTTCTTGCTATGATTGCTAGACCCATGTAGGAACTTCCACTGCAAAAGAGGTAAAGTCTGCCATGTGGACAAACAAGGGAAACCCAGCTGTATTTGCCAAGATCCTGCTGCTTGCCCTTCTACCAAAGACTATGAGCATGTAAGTCATTCATTCAGTGCACAGCGTGGAAGAAAGCCAGCTAAAATGTTTACAAGATAACACATTCCCCTGCTAAACTTTAGACTAATTCTACCCTAAAAAGCATGCAGTTGGGTGATTCCAGCAATTGTAAAAGTAAGTGTAAAGTACCCAAACTCACTGGCTATAGCTTGAGAATAGTATGAACACATGTAGCTACGTAGTACCTAAAGTGATTTGCTTCACTTAGAGATTGTAGCTTCTCCCTGTCACTAAAAGTTCTATTTAACCATTTGATGTTTTAAAGCATGTACTGAATACAGTACATATATAGTGTAGTAATCCTGTACCATCTCAGAAACTGTATCACTGCCATACAAAAATAAATTCAAGCGTCTTGAAACTAGGTATGTAGTAGACAACAAATCCTTATGTAGGCATATAACTACAACTTTCAATACTTCTGATCACATGTTCCCTCTGGGTATTCACAACTGTCACACCATAAGTGATTGACACTTTTACTATTGTAATGTCTGTATGAGTGACCAGAATTTCTCTCAACACAGTGGTGGTGGGGGTGGTTTTGTTTTTCACTCCTCCTCTAGGTCTGTGGTACAGATAATAAGACTTACGATGGCACATGTCAACTCTTTGGCACCAAATGTCAACTTGAAGGGACAAAAATGGGACGCCAGCTGCACCTAGACTACATGGGCTCCTGCAAATGTAAGGCTTGTTTTTCTATGAAGAATTCACCTAGGTATAAAGAGCCAGTAGCATTAATCATCAACTAGCTCTAAGTTATTTGCTTTCTTCCTGTGCTCTCCCTCTTCTGCATCAATTATCTGCTAATTAAGACCTTAAAACCCTAAACATATCTAACAAGTCACTTCTATAATTAAGGGTATTAAGCATCTGGATCCTAAAGACATTCCTCCTGTGGTTACACCAGTTTGTTGCCAACCCTGTCTTCCCTGTGTACTGTCTTACATGCCCCCATTGCAATAGCATCTGAAGATGTTTTTTTAATACCTTGACCAGAAAACCAGCCTTTACAGCTAATTAATAAATGAAAGTGTCAAGTCTGAAAAAAAACAACACAACAAACCACCCAAAAAGCTACCTAGATGCCAAATGCAGAAGTCAGGGTCTAAAAAGCCAGAAGTTACTTTCAAGCTATTCAATTGTTGCATACCCTAGGAGGAAACTGCCCTCTTAGCCAGAATATTGCTTTACTGTGGAGAACTCTGCTTTCAGCCTCACTGCACAGCCCTGCTCAGAAGTTGCACACATATATGAAGGTTGTGGCTTGCACAACCAGCTAAGCATGTGCACAAATGAATTGTAGATTTAATTGAACCTATTAGCTGCATTCCCAATTTTATGTATTAATAGCTCAATCGATGTTAAGCTTAACTAGTCTGCTAGTGAGAATCAAATCTAACATGGCTAAGAAAAGCTCAAATAGGGACTTAACAGATCATTTATTAACAAAAACTTTCCTATTTGGCACAGACATCCCCCACTGTACTGATTATGAAGTGGATCAGTTCCCACTCCGGATGAGAGACTGGCTCAAAAACATCCTTATGCAATATTATGAACGTGAGCTGGATACTTCTGGATTTCTAACTGAAAAGCAAAAGAATAAGGTCAGCAATCCTTTTCAAATAAGATCATGCAATTACATTGTTAGAGCTGGACTAACCATGTGAAAAGAAGTTATTCACATCTTATGAGTTCTTCCATTTCTATTGAGCATTCCCTTTCTGGTTAAGGCAATTTAGACTCAATTAGATTCACAAGTTGCAAAATACACTTACATGTCCCCTCACACTCATTTAAGCTGAGACACATTTCTGCTATGAATGTTCCTTCTATCCAAGCAAACGCAAGCCAAGTGTATTTGAAGTTAGTGTCTGCAGACAAGAGGCAGAAAAACAGAATCAGTGCACACCTAGATAAACATTGTTTGCTTGCAAAGACATGGAACAGCTTCTCCTCAGGGAAGTGCTTTGTGAGAAACCTCTTTGAAAGATCAACTAATACGTAGATAAGGATGATCCAATTCACACAGTCAATGCCATTTTCCAAAGGACTTGTGGAAACTAAGCAGCCATAGCATAAGATGGAAAGCATGAGTATGGATAACTAATTAAAAGACAGAAAAAGAGGGAACAGCCAGCCAAGAGCTCACTGTGAAGTTGCACGAGCTGAAAGGACATGTGCCATTTGGCTTTCATTAAGTGACAAAGTCTGCTGACAACACACAGGTAAGGTATTCAAAGGAAGGAAGGAAGGACAGACGGACAGACTTGCACTCACCATGAAGAAAACTGCCAAAGGCCTCATGAGACTGAGCAAATGGGTGGTCACACAGCAGGATTCGAGACAGAATTACAATACAGAGTTTAGGGGATCCTCATGGGGGCAGGGTATCCCTCCCTTGGACTGACCAAAAGTAGCTCCTCTTCTGTTCTTGACACACACCTTTTTTACTCGGTCATCGATACAAAAATACCTGAAAATGGACTCATCAGTTAAGGGTATAATTGGCACCTTTTAATCTAGCCACATGAACTGTCTACACCATGATATTCAAAGGTAATAGAATTACACAAGTCTGACACTGAGTTTTAAGAGAAAAGAGCTGCTTTCTATCAACCAGTAGACCTGCTGCATCACACTACATTGTCTTAAAATGGAGTAAGCATCTATTAACATTGGGTCTTTTTTTATTATTTTTTTTTAAGAGAAGGATTTATCTCAGGTGATTTGGTGACAGTAGTTTGTTTTTGAAGATACAGATGCCATACTGCTTAAAAAGCCACAACTGTTAGAAAATTGTTCAAGTTAAACTAAGACCTGGGCTGCTCTAACTCTGGAGTAGAAGGTGCATGCAGTAGGTCACAACAGGTTTACACAAAATATGCTTGAGCACACCAAAGGCTACTTCCAGAGTCACCAAGAGGGACACTGACCTATCTGGAACATCTCATACTAAATGGTACGAATTAAATGATTTCTGAGATGGCTTATTCAGACCAAAAACTGAGTTGCTTGCCTCAGGATAGAAGACGAACAAATGTGATTAAAATTAGTTTCACCTCCTACCAACCTGAAGGTACTGTCCTGCTTAGTTGAGCCTGACTATTAAGCCACACAGATTTCACTTCTTTTCTAGTTACTACCAAAGCAGACATAGACAGCAACAAAAATCATCTGGACTACTTGAGGCAAGTTTTCCATGCTGCATATGGTCACAAACACTAAACCCAGTTTCCCCAGTAATATTGTATCACATTTCATTTCTCCAAACCATCTCCTTGCTAGATAGCTCTCTCCAGAACAGATCTTCATCCCTAAACAAAAAAATATCAATTTCTCTGTTGTGTCCAGGTCAAAAAAATCTATGAGAGTGACAAGCGCCTCGTGGCTGGCAACCACGCAGTTGAGCTGCTCCTGCATGACTTTGAGAAAAACTATCACATGTATGTGTACCCTGTGCACTGGCAGTTTCATCAGCTTGATCACCACCCTGTTGACAGGTAAAAAAAAAAATATATATCTATATTTTGCAGGTTCAGTTCCAATTTTCTGTTTAAGCTCAGGCTGTTCTACTTTTCTAAACCACTTGAAGGGTTCTTTACATACAGAACCAGTCCCTCAGCTGATAGAAGCCATTATCTCCCTCTTTCTAAGGAGGCATTCACCTTTAACACAGAACTTCTCTCATTGTTTTGCTGGAGCCATGTCTCAGGTCAGAACCTGCTATCCTCTTGCCTTGCATAATCACCGTGTATTACACCTTAAAGCTCTACAGTGTCTTTAATAGCTATTCATGCCCTGACTCTGGAAGAAAAGAAGGCTCATGAGATCCTGTTACTGAAACTAAAAGCAACAGGCTAAGTATGAAGGGCAGAGGCCTGTCAGCAATAATTCATTAGCGAGGTACCCATAGTTTTCAACTAGTACTACAGAAGTCTCTGAGTTTAAGCAGCAGATATGGTAAGTTGGCACCAGTGTCAGAGTTCAGAGGAAGCCCCCAGCCTCTGAAAAATGTGACTCAGATTTCAGGCTTCTGGTCATGACACTCAGTGGTGGGATCCATGTTTCAAGGCTGC
This sequence comes from Falco rusticolus, assembly GCF_015220075.1. NCBI lineage: Eukaryota > Metazoa > Chordata > Aves > Falconiformes > Falconidae > Falco > Falco rusticolus. The sequence continues at coordinate 109,707,061 of NC_051187.1, read as the reverse complement.
AGGTCCTCAATACCTCGTGCTGATCACACCTACTGTCTTAAAGCATAGCTAAGTACCTTTGCAAGCTTGATCTCCTGAAGATTAATGGCAAAAATCCATAACTGATGAGTTGTGAGCAAGTCACAGTAATACTTGTTTTAGAAAAAAAAAAAATAAAAATGTCTGTGAACAAATAACAGTTAAAACATTTTAGTTTACCAGGTAGTACATATCATCATAAAGACCTGGGGCAGATTCACTAAAGCAGAACTACAACAGAATCCACTGGGGCATCTGTCAAAGCCACCACTGTCATCTTCTAGCAGCTTTAGATCATCTTTGGTGCTCCTGATGATTTATTAATGAAATACAGCTCTACATACCTGTACTTTCTTTCAGATTATTAACACACTCTGAGCTTGCGCCTTTGAGAGCCTCCCTTGTTCCCATGGAACACTGCATAACCCGTTTCTTCCAGGAGTGTGATGGAGACCAAGACAAACTCATTGCTTTGAAGGAATGGTGCCACTGCTTTGGGATTAAGGAAGGTAAACATAAAAGAACAAGCAGATGTACAGGACAAAGCATTCCTGTCAAAACTAGGCACATTCTCAGACCACAACATACAGGAAAGAAATTATAGCTGGAAGCTCACAGCTACTATGCACAGAGGCCAACAGTAACAAGAAGACTCAAAAGATGCAAGGTTCTGAATTGTTTTATAAAGATAGGAAAAAGTAATCTTTTCCATGAGGAAAAACTTGGGATGTAGTTTGTACTTAACATCAAATAATTCCTGTGTGGTGTCTCAGCCCATACGTTCTACACATCTGTCTCCCATGAAACGCTACTTTATCATTCAGTGCCAAAGGAAAGGCAAAGCAAGCTTGTACTTTTAAATCAGTGGTCAAAGCACATTGACTGAAAACGTATTTAAAGATCTCAAGTCAAGCAGGGGAAAAACCATAGATCTCTCACTGATCAAGTGACTATGCTTACCTCTAGATTACTACATACAACACAAATGCTATCACGGTGTAGTTGCAGGTGAAACCATCTATTTTACCTCATTTGTCAGAGGTACCCACGCTCAGATGGTACCCACCAGACTGCATGCATCAGGAGGCTTAGGCATAGGCAGGGACAGTTTCTGAATCCTAAATGAGCCAGGCATATGTTTGGTTCAGCTCAACCCACATCAAGACTTCCCTGGGAAAGGGAAAAGCTAGGTAGTACTGTGCTGGTGATTCCTCTAGAAATAAGCAGCAGCTGAACAGAAGCTGTCATGACAGCCACTTGAAATTTTGCCTGACCACATTCAAAGTAAGGCTTTCTTTCGCAATCTTCCTTCTTCTGATCTAGCCCTAAGCGACAGCTGAACAATACTGACAGTCATTAAGCAAAGGTAGCAGTAGCAGAGGTTAATCCAGGTTTAGCCAAACCAAAGGCATTTGGCTAAGCATGCGGACTGAAGAAACGTGTTCAAAATCCTACTAGCAACTCCCTCACTTTAAGTGGAAGCTGATTCTGGTCAGAGGTCAGACGTGCAGAGTCTTCACTCCTCCCAGAATTTTTCCTGTTCTTCTGATGACAATTTACCAGTCACAAACCATGCGTGGAAGCAAGCTGCAAGGAGTTACCGTAATACACATATACTGCTGCTAATGATTGATTGTTCATCCAAAGAGGGGTTTAGGATCACTCATTTGTGAAGAGGGGCATGGAAGGGATTCTTGACTCACAAACAGATCAAGGAGACCTAGTACTAGAAACAAGAAACTACCTAGCCAAGAGGGGTCTAAATGAATGGCTCCTGAATATGACAGCAGTAACCATGCTTGGTTTTTGTTAGGGACATCATTCACCTACATGAGCCCTCTGACTTGACAGCATCACATTCTTGACACTGATACAACATACAAATGTCTCTTTGGCATCAAATGTTAATAACATTTTCTTCTTTGTTGCAGAAGACATAAATGAAAATCTCCTATTCTGAGCCTGCCTGAACAGAATCCCAGTGCTGCACTAAAACTGGTGAAATATATGAATCCTGTTTATTTCTGTAATTAACAGCTTCATAGTTTTCAAGACAAAGGTGGCACAAGGTTCACTGCACTCCTGTCAAATAACACAAGTGCAGAAAAGTTCTGTTTATTAACAGCAGAAAAATTTAACTACTCCAAGTGGTTCATAGCTAAACAACCAGTGTTTTCCCCACATGTATCCATGACCTCTCTGAACCAATAAATAGTACTAACCTGATGACTAAGCTGTTCACAAAACTCTCCAGTAGTATTATAGGATGTGGATTTTACCACACACTGAAGAAAACTACCTTGAGATAGGACTTGTTTCCTTTATTTACTGTATTGTCAATTTAACATTCTGCATGGAAGGCTCAAATAAAAAGAAAGTCTACCTAGATAATATGGGGTTTGTCAGAACTTTGTCAAATAAAAGGCAACAGTTCAATGGAAATTTCATTATAGATTTAAGGAAGGAGAAGAAATCAGAGTGTAAATGATATACACCAGTGTTTAAACCATAATTCCTAAAATACATTAAAAAATCAGCACTTATCTGATACTTGGCCCCCACCTCTTGAAAAACAACAGTAATAGTACCAGTGCCACACAGCAGATTCCCACTGACAAACTGTGTAATGAGCTAATTGTATGAGCATGGTGAGTGTGGATGTGTGTCAAAAGACTGATGAGCAACAGGTCCACCATCACAAGGAGCAGATAATATCATAGCTCCAACACCTCCTTGTTCTCCTTAGCAGGCACATTTTTCCCTCCTCCCACAGAAGCACCAAGTACTGCTACCATTTTTCCTGAGAAAAACACTATTTCTTTCACCACCTCCCAACTTTTGATTGCCTGAAGACAGGCATAATTTAGGCATTAAAAAAGGACAGAATGAGATTATTTCTGAATCTCACTAACCGTGATTTTAGAGCCAAGCACTTCACCAAAAATACTCCAGTCATGCTCTGCTGTAAGCAAGAAGCCCCAGATGCCATTACTACAAAGGAAGATCAGAAAACACCTTTCACCTGAACCATGACACCTTTCCAATGAAAAGAAAATGGAATTCAGAAATGCTGTTTTGGTAGCTCAGTGGAAATCTCCTTGCCCCTCACAAATTTGCTCTTGAACCAGCAAGGGCTGCTAATCCTAGTTCAACTCCGGCCTGATGCCCTAGGAGACAACTAATCAAGCTATGATTATTTCCAACACAGGAACTTTACACAAACAAAAGATTAATTCCCACCAAAACCAGTTTCACTGACGGCTTCTTCCTGCAAGCTTAACCTGCCACCCACCTCATGTTCTGTAACACCACAAGGCAGTGTATATAAATCAGCCAGGATTGCATGTACAAAAGCACATTCTCTGCGTTAATTCCACTTGAAAAAGATCCTTCCGCTGGGACTTCCAGTGTCTCGGGGAAGGTGTAACTTTAGCAGCATTTTTTCTGCCTGACTACAACCTATTGATTACTTGCTCTTTCTACAGCCAAGAGTCAGTCACCTTAAAACAATCAAATATAGTTCACACAAGCAGACCTCACAAGAGATTAACCTATTCTCCGCTGAGGCTAATACTCACCATTGCTCTGCTCAACCCAAGTACTAGAAAAAGGTACAGTGAAATTGAATTTATCAGGGCAAACAGGGAAGATTTTCTTTTAAACAGTCCAAGTTCTGCAGGGCAAACTGACCATCACCAAGATGATTACAGCCACGGATATATGAAGCACCTGATGTATTAAGGAGCACATCAACATCCCACCTGTTTTGAAATTCTCAGTGATGCTGCCACTCTCACTTTTCTACTGCAAGACACAGAAAAGGAGCATTTGCTAATGCATGCATAGATAAACGTCGCAGTCACAATACAAGAAAAATTTTCACCTGAGCTCTTGCAGTGCATGAGGGTGCAAGCACCACCAATATTTGATCTACAAATTATAAGAACAGTAAGGATGATAAATGAAAGCTAGTTTCCCCATCAGTACTTTAACTATATCGTTGTTACTATTCTAGCTTAACTTACAAATATTTTAATCCTTATTATTTCTTTCTGTGAAGTAGAAAAAGCTAAGTGATGATTTTGTTGGCCTTCTGTAGACTTAGTTGTTTCCATTTAGTTTTAATGAACCTAAATTAAACATCTGTTTAGTCATAAGTATTTTTCCCGCTCTATGAGGGAGAATCAAGAGTGAAATCACATTCCTACCAAGACTCAGGCATCCTCTGAGACACACACATTCACATATATACGCACATAAAGAGAGTACGCTCACAGATGCACTCATTGCTCATACTTAAACCACGGCACAATCTTATCCACTGTGCGCAGCTGGTTATAACATGAACAGGACTAAAATTATATGACCTACTGACTTTCCCTCTATTTCAGCTAAAACAACAGGTCACTGTTAAGCAAGAAGAAAAGCAGATGGGGACAGATGTTTTTAGACGGGTCCATTAAGGGATATCAAAGTCTAGGATCCAGCCGTAACTTCCAACCCTAACAGAAGGCTGACAACACATGGGCTATTCCAAGAAAAACATCAGCCTGCACTTCCCCTCTCTTCATTCTAAGTCAAAGCACCCACTGCTATAGACGTAACACCTGAACAGACAATCCTTCCCTCTGATCCATAACACCACCAAGTCCTCTGTAGATGAGGTCTGTCCTCAGGACCTAGAACTGTATCCGCCAGGGCGAGCATCCTCAACAGCTACATGCAACAGTCCTCGCAACAATAAATTCAACAGAAACAGCCTGCTCTCATCCATTTAGGTCTCATCTCCTACGAGACAGGACATTCAGCTCTTGGCAAGCATGATCTCCTCTATTAAATGTCATTTCTCTGAGTCACCGTGGGTAGAGCTTTCAAGACACCACAAAAAGGCTTAAAAACATGAAGAAGTTTAGCTAGATTTTGTTAGTTTAGGCTTATGAACAGACAGAAGGCCATAAATACCATAAATGAGAAGCACCACCTCTGCCCAGATTCCACCAACTGGCACAAAAGCAGTTAACTCACAAAACCTTTCCACCAAAATTTAGTGAAATTGCTCAGTTAAGTGGGTTCCCTCTGTGTGATCTGATCCAGCGCTAACAAACCAGAAGGCTGTAGCTGCCAAAGGCAAGCTGGCTTCTCTCTTTCTCATCAACTTGGCCATCTAAATCTCCTTTTCAAAGGAGATGGATCTCCTTAGCAGTGCCGTACTGATACCAGATGTGTTTGCATCAAGTTTAATTTTCAGTCCTCCTGCATCGCCACATGGAAGACTCCAAAAAGAAGGAAATACAGGTGACCACCACATCACCTATGGATTCTGGCTCAACAGTCCATGCCAACAGGTGTTGGGGCCACGATTTTACACTTTGTGGGAGAACACTGATCTGCTTCGCACAGAATGCTTCCCCAGAAAACCACCCTTACACTATAAAGTCTGGATAACATGTTTGTCCTCTCAACGACCTTGCATGTACTGTACATGAAAAGTGTCAATCAACACTTCAGCACATTTCCCAAATATCACAGAAGCATAGAATGGTTTGAGTTGGAAGAGACCTTAAAGATTATCTAGTTCCCAACCTCCCTGCCACAGGCAGGGACACCTTCCACTAGACCAGGCTGCTCAAAGCCACATACAACTTGGCCTTGAACAATTGCAGGGATGGGGCACCCACAGCTTCTCTAGGCAACCTGTGCCAGTGTCACACCACCCTCACAGTAAAGAATTTCTTCCTAAGAGCTAACCTAAATCTACCCTCTTTTAGTTTCAACCCATTGCCCCATGTCCTTTCACTACAGCCTCTTGTAAAAAGTCCCTCTCCAGCTTTCTTGTAGGCCCCTTTAGGTACTGGAAGGCTGCTATAAAGTCTCCCCAGAGCCTGCTCTTCTCCAGGCTGAACAGCCCCCATTCCCTCAGCCTATCTTCACAGGAGAGGTGCTCCAGCCCTCTGGTCATCTTCATGGCCCTCCTCTGGACTTGCTCCAACAGGTCCATGTCCTTCTTATGCTGGGGGCTCCAGAGCTGAAGGCAGCACTCCAGGTGGGGTCTCATAAGAGCGTAGTATAAAGGGAGAATCAACTCTTTCAACCTGCTGGTCATGCTTCTTCTGATGCAGCCCAGGATTCCGTTGGCTTTCTTGGCTGCAAGTGCACATTGTTGGGCTGTGGTGAACTTTCCATCCACCAGCACCCCCAAATCCTTCTCCTCAGAGCTGCTCTCAACCCACTCTCCACTGATACTGGGTGTTGCCCTGACCCACATGCAGGACCTTGCACTTGGACTTACTGAACTTCATGATATACACACGGGCCCACCTCTCCAGCCTGTCAAGGTCCCTCTGGACAGCATCCCTTCCCTCCAGCATGTTGCCCACACCATACAGCTTGGTATCATTGGCAAACTTGTGGAGGGTGCACTCGATCCCACTGTCCGTGTTGCCAACAACAATGGTTAACAGCACCAGTTCCAGTATGGACCCCCAAGGAACGCCACTCGTCACCACTCTCCACTTGGACATTGAGCCATTGACCACAAGTCTTTCAAGTGTGACCATCCAGCCAAATCCTTATCCAGAATGGTCCACTCATCAAATCCACGTCTCTTCAATTTAGAGACAAGGATATTATGCGGGACAGTGTCAAAAGCTTTGCACACGTGCAGGTAGATAACATCAGTCACTCGTCCTGGTTCTGTCAAACTGTAACTCTGTCACAGAAGGCTACCAAAAGTTTATTTCCATTTCTGTCTCGTTTCAGCTTTTGTTTGGTTCTGGGATTTTTTTTTCTTTGGGTTTTTGGTTTTGTTTGTGTTTTTTTTGGTTTGTTTGTGTTTGGTTTTTTCTTTTAATTACACTCACTGTTAATAGATGTTATCACTGAGGATGAGGACAATCTTTCCAACGAGTCAAGTAACTGCACAAACACGCCAATGTAGAAAATCCTATTAAAGGCATGTTTTCTGCTTTCTGCTCTTTCATCCCTATGCTTTACAACCAATATCTATTGTCTCCACAACAGGCAAACAGGATGCTTTATAATAATTTACAGTTCACCTCACATCTTTATTCAGCTGCAAGCCCCCGTGTGATCCAACAAGCATGTCTGGGGGTGCAAAGCATAATACATGTCCCCAGAAAAGAGCACCGAGATGAGCTGTTGATGTCAGTGCTCTCAAACAGATCCACCTAACGCCAGTTTCCTCTGAATTGCATCCTACAAAAATAAGATGCAATACCCCAAATACATGTATTAATTTCAACTTACTAACAGTTCAGACTTTTCTACTAAAATAATCACCAAACAGAAGGACCAAACACCAACTGAAAACTTCTTTAGAAAACTGTCTTTCAATAGTTTTTTGCTTAAACTGCGTATAGTCAGATGGTAGAAAACACAGCTCTCAAACTGCAAGTATGCTGCCAGTATACAGCTGGCCTCAAAAGGCGGCAGAAACTTTAACTCACATTTCCATTTCTTCAGGAAAAAAAAAGGTAATTTTTGAATTTGTAACATTCCTCTCAGTTAGAAGCTCTGGGCATTATCTGCCAAGTATTCCTCTAGAACCACTAAAGTGTGCAGAACCCTACAGTCAGAATATCTGTATTGAAAAAAATACACAACAAATATCCCTTTTATAATACCAACACTCTTCCATTGCCAAACCTGTCAATCCTCCAAGGATTAGTATGGGTCATAAAAAAAGGCTTCTTTATCAGCTGAGAAGTAAATTAAATATCCAAAAGGTCTTAAGAAGGTATGATTCATGACATCTTGTGGTTTTCTGAGGTCAGCCGTAGTACTCAAAACTGTATATATAGACACCAGCCATTCACACAACACTGTCACTGGAGCCAGCCGACTGTCTGATCCACCAACCTGCTGTTCAACATGCAATCCAAAGGTAATATACATGCTTTAATGTTACCTGGACTAAATTTTGTAACAAAAATCATTTGGGGTACAGCTGTAGACCACATGACTCAATGGGATGGAAAAACTTTTTTTCCACTGTGACAGTGGTCAAGCACTAGCAGAGGCTGCCCAGAGAGGCTGTGGATTCTCCATTCTGAGAGATGCTCAAAACCTGACTGGACAGTCCTGGTCAACTTGCTCTAGTTGACTCTGAGCATGTCTGGGGAATGGATTAAACGATTTCCAGAGAACCCTGCCAACCTCAACTGTTCTGTGAGTCTGAAAAAAGAGCACGTGACAATAACTACTCAGAAATACCAATGCCCTGCTGCTATGCCTGTTGCTTAAAACAAAACAAAAAAAAAAATCGCAAGAGGCTTCCGTAAGCGTTGTTAGGAAAGAGTAAAATAAGGGAGAGTTAAAATCAAAGACAAAAATAAGTAAAATGCTAGCAAGATCTCAAAACACAAAGCAGCAAAAAGCAGAAGCATAGCAAGCTTTATTCCATGACTTACCCTGACCATGTATGTGAGCAGTTAAGATGGAAATAACAGTTAAGGTTACACCACAAACCATACTCAACTAGGAACAGCTCCTGCTGCCTGATTTTCCTCTCTCCACACAGAGAGCCATAATCCCCCCCAAATCTTTCCTTGTGCCAGAACAAGGACACTAACTCTTTGTTTTCAATCTGCTCTACAGGACTCTCTCTCAAATTGCAATTCCTGTTGCTTTCTTGTGTTCTGAGTACTGTTCTTGCTTTTGGAAACTTGGTAAGTATTGAATAAGAAACTAAACAGGCATCCAAAGCAGGAAATGTTAACATTGTGAACTGGAAATCACATGCTTTTAAAGTTACACAGCAGCCTTAAAAATCCTCATGTTGTGACAGGCCTAAACTTAAGTTATTACCATCCTAGATTCTCAACTTATTAGGCCCTCCTTAGACTGTAAAGAAAAAAAAAATACTGTAAGCACTAGTAACAAACTCATACCCAGCCCAACAATGGGTCCCATATTTTCTCTGTGAGCTATTTCAGCTGACAGGATTACAGACACTGAAGATTAGAAAGTTCCCTTTGCAGAACTGTCTTTGCTTTCTAACAGGAAAAGAAAAAAATCAAAACAAAACCATAGTACTTATTTTTTTATTTTAAGAAATACAAGCAGGAGGGATTATACCTCACTCTAAAAGAAAATTCATTCTTTTTCTACAGGATAACAGTACTGAAAGCTCCGGTTCTGACAGTATGGAGGACGTAAGTCTTTATAAATTAATGTAATCTCACTAGTTCTAACATTTGTATTTAACTGTGGATTTTGGTACTGAACAGGAAAAAACCGACACAAGATTACTTTCTTTTCAATAGCAACCACAAGTGCCCCTTGAAGAGATTGGTCGCATCCTTAGATGCCTGTACCACAGGCAGATGTGCTGGTTAATCAAGTCCAAGTCTCAGGTAATTAACTGTTTGGTAGTATAATGGGACGTAAGACTGTAGGAAGCTCTAGCCGGCCAAGGAGCACACTGTCGGGGATATCAAGAGAGCAGCTTCTGAATGACAAACTACCACAGAAGGTTGCTGGGGAGGGATGCTATTAATCTTTGCAGCTCAAGGAGAATAATCCACTTTGCTTTTTACTTAGCAGACATGTATTCTATGGGACAACTGTGGTTTTTTTAATACAAAACACCTCAATTTGTAATCTCTTTGCAAGCTGAGGAAACTTCCTCAAAATTCTGCTGCTGTTTCTTAAATATTCTGAGTATTTGTCTGGGTATCCTAGTCCTTAGGGATAGATGGTCTCTTAGATATTTTTTAAAAAGTATTTCAGAGTAAGTTAAGAGACATAATGTAGGGCTGAAAAATAACACTTTCCCACACACCTAACTTGCATCAATGTACAAGCTAACATCACCCATATAAAGAAGTTGACCAATTTCCAGATGTGCCAAACAAAAACAAATGCCGCTACATTTGCTTACTTACAAACTTTCAAGACTGTAATTATGCAACAAATTTCAGGATACAAGTAAGCATCAAAACCTGTTTAGTAAGGTACTGGGCTACACATAAAGTAAGTGCATTATGTATAGCACGCGAAGATCAAACTCCAACTGAAAACTGTCTGACCAGAAAGCTTTCCTAAAAACACGACAATCAAAAAAACATATAGCCAAGTCCACTTTGCCTGTAAAAAAAAAAAAAAAAAAAAAAAGGGCTTTAACAAAGGACTGGGGAGAACTGAAAAGATACTTTATAGAAATTTTTGCTTTCCAGGAATAATACACTGGTTATGGGAAACCGTGCAGTTTTTCCATCTCATTGAATATGGTACTTTCAAAATTGAAATTATTTTCTCCCGTTTTCATCTTTAGTGCTGTACATTATGTTAAGCACTTCATATGTAAACAGTAACGTTCAGGAAAAAAAAATCATGCTACTTTGACAAGTCACAGTACAGTCACCCTTGTTCTCAGGCATGACGAGCTGCACATTCATCTCCCATGAACTTAAGAAGGGTCTGCTCTTGCAGTCATTATTTCAAAACCAAACTAGCCAGGGGCCTTCTCTGCATAACATATTAACTGCACATTTAAGTAATTTAACTGCTATTAATTCTAACCTACTACTAATTCTAACCTTCCATTCTCTTCTTACTCTGCAGATAATTGGAAAACTATGAACATCTCCTGCAGAACACTGTTGCTTCTAGATAATCTTCCTTCCCACCTTTTGTCTCACTAGTGCACTGGAAACTGAGGATAACAAGCAAGTCCCGTTCCACATGCCCACCTCTGAAGCCAGTGTCAGTTACAGTGCACAGCTCTCTCAAACCTTGTCTGATTACTTGTTAAGCTTGAATAAATGCTGAGCATTTAATTTCTTAGCTGTCTTCATCTTTTCTTAAGAAAAAATATACCCCAAAATAGGATTATTTCAGTGATCCTGTTTCCAAAGACCAGGAGTAGAAAGGGAAAGGAATTCCTGAAGCTGGCAACATCTTTTGTCCATTCCAAGTTTCATTGGTTCTCTCAGGTCTTGATCTGGCCCTACTATATATTACCCAGTCTCCATACTATGCTGAAGACAGATTAATCAAAATAATTTCTGCCTAAGCCACCACTAGATCTTACATACAATTTGAAGAAAGTTTGTGTAAACCAAGTCTATGGAAGCTTCTACTGCAACAGAAAACATTTATGCTGTTTTATTAATACCACAGAATAAATCAAATGTGGAGGAAGAGGTGAATTGGATTGGAAGGAAAAGTTAGTAACTCTTAGCATTACCTTTTGTTTTGAAAGGAACATACTAGTAAATCTACAAGACTCTCAGGGTTCCCTTTATAAATGCACATATCTTCCCCAGATTCAGCTAACTGGGACACAGGGGTGGTGTTGAAAAGGAGCAAGCCCTAAAATCATTCATTAGTTAAGCAGGATGTGGCCAACAGTCTCAATAATGCATGAGCATGTCACAGTCCTGTCACACAAGGTAATTCCAGACCATGACATTTATCACCACCCTGCTTCAACACACGGCTCAAAATTCATTAAGATCCCTTTCCAAGTCTCAGCCACAACTTTCAGCTGTTACTGTCACCAACTCTTGACATTACTACACAATTAACAGCAATTACACCTTGATTAAAAACACAGGGAGAAATGTCAGCAGCTGTTGTGCAGCTCTTGTTAGCAGCATGAATGCACAGAAGGTCCACATCAGCCTCCTGACTGCAAATTATGCACATTACCTAAACTGCAAAAAAAAACCCCCAACCCATAATTTACAAGGTAATACTTTAATGCTGCTCTTTCCAGTGATCCTGTTTATGGCACGGTCTCCCCAACAGCTGTACTGCCATAAGCAGTGGGAAGAAAGGAACCTCAAAATCCAGCTCCCAAAATCAGTCACCAAGTTACATCCTCCAACAGTTATCTTTTTAGATACAGGCACTGTCAGACATTCAGTGTGAATACTGTAAATTAGAAAGCAATTAAATGTGAAAACTACTCTCTCAATAGAAAAACACTGAAAAGACATATTAAGTGAAACAACTTAGAAAAGAAACTTCACTTTATTATGCAGCACTTAAGTCATCATTCAGGTTATCATCCTACAAGTCTCACTCACATCCCTTAAGGATTTATACTCCTGACAAGAAATCGGTGCAAAAATACAGAGCTGAAGTGAGCAGCCTCTGAACCACAACCAGTCAGAATTCCAGGGTCGTCATGCAAATCTGCAGATACTATGAAACAGCTGCAAATAATGAAGACAAAGCAAAACAAGGTAACAGCTCCACATTCATCTCATTTCTCACTAAGAAATCAAAAGCAGCAATCTGAAGTGTCTGAGAAAGCCTCTATTTGTCAGTGCCAAGCATTTCTGCCAGCTGAATTTCAAAGAATTTCCACTGAAAAGGACAACATCATCAGTTTCAAAGCTGGAAAATGTATTCTCCCCTCGGTGTCTGTTGGTTCCTCGTTTACATCACTCACAGCACTCAGGACCAGGATCTTCACTCCAGTGGGCTCCCCATTTCTCAGTCACAAGCTTAATGAAGTAGCTATGACTTGCATACAACTTGAGCTTCTCACTGATATCAACCCACTTCACTACTCCAGCATCATCACCTGCTTCCAGAGGCAAGTTATCCATTGTCTCACCTGTTCACAAAACAAGAATTAGGACATGCTATTGCATCTTCTCTCCTGCTTTTCCTTCTTATATCTGATCAGTTCCACCCTTCCACATGGCTCCTTCACAGGCAGCAACCTTCAACTGCTTCTCAGAGAGAAGCCAATTAGGTTCCTCACTGATTCTGTGCCAGAAACCTTTTTCATACTTGCAATATTTTAAGGCAAATCTGAGTGGCAGAAGTGGTGTTAACTTCTAGGTTACCATCAGCAGCCTGACAAGTTACAAGAAATCATTATGACAGCATGTACTCACTACTGCAAGTTCAGCCAATCCCTCTAGCTTGGTTTTTGTTTGTTTCGCTAACATTTGACTGCTTCCTTTCTCAGGTACTCTTCTACAGGACAAACCAAATTCTAAAACTTTATATAAACTTAGAAAACCAGAATAATTAAAATTTTACTGAAGGCTCTAAAATAAGAAATAGCACTTAAAGAGGCATGCAGAAAAGCTTCTGAATTGCTCTTTGAAGTTTCTTACTCCGTTTCCAAAAACAGTCCCAGGACTTCACAGACAAACAACAGAAGAAATGCTTTTATAAGTACTACAAAATATATAATAGAAACAAAGACCAAAGGAACAGTATCGTCACTGTTTCTGGGGGCTGATAAATCAAGAACATGTGACAAGTGAAGCATCACCACTGGTATCTACTACCCAAAACAAAGGGGAAATGTTCACGTCAGAGTCTTCATGTAATGATGTCTCTGACACAAACAAGTTAGAGACACCTAATTAGACTGACTTACCTTAAAGGTGAGATATGAGAATCCAAAATAACAGATCAATCTAAGAACTACCAATGTATGCCCATTCCTACTGGGTTACAGAAATAAAGTGAGGTCCAACAATTAATCCGGCAGAATAATCAGGATAAAGTGTCTCAGAGCAATTACAACACCGAAACAATAAATGCAGTGAAAATCTGCCAGCAGCCACGCTCCTGAAGCACACACTAGCTACTAAAGGAAAAATAACAAAGGAAACTGACTAACCTTCCACCCCAAACTCATTAAAAAGGGAAATTAAGCCAACTCAAGAAATATAGAATATTGGACAATTCGTGTCACTATCTCCATACAAAGACACATGGTCCATAGCTTAGAACTAGCTAACGAATAAGTTTTCAGGCAAAGCCATATATTTCTTATTTCAAGACTGATGGAAACCAAAAAGGACTACCTGTCATGGCTGAACATCTTTGGAGACAAGAAACCCTCACGCCTATTGGTTTAAGTCCAATATTTTACACCTGACTTGCATGCTCCCCCAATTTCAGTCAGTCTCAGCCCAACACATATCCCAATCTCAAACCCACATGCAGAGCAAAAGCCAACGAAGAGCACACGTGGAGATACCCACCGGTTTCATCATGATAGTTCACAGCCTCTGTCTCCATCCAGGCATTATCAGTGTTACGAGGATCATCCACATAACCTCTGTACACCTAAGGCCCCAAACAAACCAAAACAAGCTCAGTGTCACAACAGACAAGGTGGAATCAATAAGAAGTTTGGTTTTTTTCTTTCCCTCTGGTACATTTGCCATTAAGAGTTTTCAAAAGTCCCTTCCATCTCCTACACCATGAAAACCCAAGTATCACAGCTTACTTTCATTTGAGCTACACTTTTTCAAGTTCCACACAGCTGAGAGTTACATGCATAGCTCAAGAGGCTATCACAAGAGAGACAGAGCTCACCACAAAGTGTTCCTGGCTGAACAGCCTGTGGAGCTGCTTCTCCAATTCTGCTCTCTCCTCAGGTGATTTCTGCAAGGAGTTCAAGGCCTCCTCCCCAAATTCTCGCTTCAGGGTAGCACTAATCTTCTCCCCTGGGTCCACCATCCCCTTGGGAGGCAGAGAAAGAAAAAAAGATTATTATCCCTCAGATTCCTCTTCTTTTTACTGTCCTTTGGCTCTTTATATATTGCATCCACCTGCATCGTACCCTGGACATGAGAGCAATTTTACATTTAGTTGTAAAAGCAAACATACACATCCTTCAAAACCTGCAATGAATTAAATTGTGCCTGCATTGAGCAAAAGGTATGGTCAGAATTAAATATGAATACCACCTTGCAATGCAGAAACAGCAGAAGGCATACCAGGTGATGCTTGGGCAAAGCTAATTCAAGGAGCATTTCTCCTCACCTCTGCAATATGAGGTCATTCCTTAAAAAGCATGCTTTTAACACACGCACACCAGTTATTGCCTCATGGCTTTACCAAGCGGGGAAATGTCTACTGTCTCCAGAGCTTTGCTCTTACCCCTGGAATGGCCCACTCTCCACAGTCTCTCCTCTTGATAGCTACAAACTGTAAGATGTTTTTGCCAGTAACTGGATGAGCAATTTTATTGCCACTTCCATCCCTCTTCCACCTGCAGCAAACGACAAACAAGAACATTCTTTGCGACTTCCTCACACAAGGCCCTGAGAAACAGCAAGGTCACCTGTAGGGGCGGTGGGGGGAAGAAAGCAGCAAAAGAACAGTCATGGGGGAGGCTGGAGGGCACGGCACCAGCGGGTGCTGTGCGGCACGATCACAACCAAGGGCAAAGCACCGAGTTAGCTTTGCACACCTCTACCAACCTTCCTCAGCCAGAGGGGCAGAAACCACCCCAGAGGCACATTTCTGTAGCCACACTGACAGCAGCCGCTCCTTTGACAGCCACATCCAGCACATCCCACCAGGTGCAACACTCACAGAGCTGCACTTGTGCCTATCCATGGAGATAAGCATGCCTTCTGCTAGAACAGAACATGCATTCAGGCTGCAATACCTCTGACCCATGCACTCAGCACAGGGCCACAAACACCCATCATTGCCTTCAGTAAAGAATTAAGAACCACGTATAGTTAAAGCAAAAAGCTATCTCAACAAAGACAAAATAAAAACAACTTGTCTTTTACTTTCAAGGAACCAGCTCCGTAGCATTGGCAGCCTTCTGAAAGAGGGAAGTAAAATGGATTAGGGTGATTTTCACAATGGTTCTACCTTCAGCATGGCACTTCCTCGCTTGCACCTTTGGTAACTATACAATCTTTTCTGAATTTCTTTGTGCAAAACAGTTAACATGTATGCACAGACTCGGCTGGCAAAAGCACCATGAAAACAGAGCATACACTCACAAAAAGAGAGAAGCCTAACCCCACCTCCTCCTGCAAGATACTAGGCCAAGTTAGTATTTCTTACAGAGCAAAAGCAGGCACACTGCTTTTTTTTCCACTGTTGACTGATTACAACAGAAAAACCTACTCCTGCAATTCAGCCTGCCTCATCTAAGGCCTTTTGGCATATTAGTTATACAGTAGCACAGTACCACCTAATCCTGTCAGTTTTTACATTCATTAAAGATGATTATTTGTATAATGTATTTCTGCTGAATTATGCTTCCTGGGTTAGTTTTTAAAAAAATCTGTTTCCTCAGCATTTCAGAAGCTATTGCTTGACATAAGCAGTGAGTCCTTACTCTTCTCCACAGACAAAGACTAAAAAATTATGAAATTCATGTTCCACATGTCTATCTCCTTTCAGACATCCATATCTGAAGGGGCTTACACATTCAGAAATACACACAAAAGGCCTGCAAAAAGTATTAGCCTGTCCAGAGATGCACAGAAAAAGCAAAATGCATGGGTTTTTTTACTCTACTGCAGGGCACTTTTCAGCCACCTGTCCCTTACCTAGTTACAACAGGATCAGCAGCATGGTTTGGTCCCCAGCGCCCTAACAATCCTCTGCCTGTGAGGCCAGTCCTTCCTGCTGGATTTCTGAAATAAGTAGCACAGTACATTAAGCATATTTACTTCCCCACATTCAAAAGACACTCCAAGTATTCTAAAAAAGCAGCTTCAAAGAAGCTTAAATAACAGCAAATAGCAGCAACATACATCTGGTGCTACTATGTGCTTTAAAGAGCAAGAGCGCAAAGCATGCTTTTCTTCTTCATCAATGTCTTTTTGTGTTTGACAATACAGGAAAAGGAATATACAAAATGGCTTTGTCATTTCCCAGATCTTGTCATGTGATACTCCTGATCAAGTGTTACTCTCACTGCGCACACATGCTTGTCTGGAAATTGAATCTAGTTTCCAAGACTATAGATGCACAGAGCATTCAATTACGCACAAAAGGCAGAAAGAAAAGATATTAATTTTAGATAAGATTACCCATCTGGGCTATGTCAGGATTTGTCAGTGGAAGGAAACGCCCTTCCACTCCACCACAGCACACAAATGGTACAAAAGTTTCAGAACCCAACAACTGGTCAAACTGTGGAAACAAGTAATTCAACAGACTGTTACTAACAGTTAGACTTCCTCTGTTCTCCAGTGTCACCACAATCCTGTTGTGGTAGTACTGGCTAACCTTTTAGTGCCTCTCTGCCACAACCTTCTTCCAGGAAGAACTCTCTGGCCCTGAGGTCTCATTTTTCCTTTCTCTAGGGGACACTACCTTGATTTTGTTCTAGCAGATACCATGTATCAAAACCGACAGACCTGTAAGAGCTCCGAAACTACATCCCTGAAATGAATATGCAAACGAAAAAAACCACTCACCGGGGCCTCCCGTTTTCAACCACATACAAACCATTCAGACTCTTCCTTTCCACTTCTCCATCTCTCTCATTGAATTTGGGAGAAAAACCTTTATCACTGCATGGGAAAGAATAATTTAATATAGGTAAGTTATAAAATGCAGAACACTCCTCTGCCCTACAAAAGCTTGAAGACCAACCACCAGACTGGCAATACCCACCTGACCAACAAGCAGTTTTCACCACAACTTAAGCTAAATGCCCTCCTTTTCCTATAGGAAGCTATAAAGTCTCAACCTCTACCAATGACAGTCTCCCTGTACTTAGTTCTGCAGACATAAGCACACCCCTCTAAAGTATTTAACATTGCATCTCTCTAGATTTTTATTTAGCCAAAGTGTTTCAAAGGTGTTATTGTTAAGGTTAGAATCACAGAATTGTTTAGATTTGAAAAGACCTTTAAGATCATAAAGTCCAACTATTAACCCAGCACTGCCGAGTCCACCACTAAACCATGTCCCTGAGCACCGCATCTACACATCTTTTAAATACCTCCAGGGATGACTACTCCACCACCTCCCCAGGCAGCCTGGTCCAATGCCTGACAACCCTTTCGGTGGAGACATTTTTCCTAATATCCAATTTAAACCTCCCCTGGCACAACTCAAGGCTGTTTCCTCTTGTTTTATTGCTTGTGACTTGGGAAAAGAGACCTACCCCCACCTGCTTATAAGCTCCTTTCAGGTAGTTGTAGAGAGTAATAAGGTATCCCCTGAGCCTCCTTTTCTCCAGGCTAAACACCCCGGCTCCCTCAGCCGCCCCTCACAACACTTGTGCCCCAGCCCCTTCCCCAGCCCCGCTGCCCGGCTCTGGACACGCTCCAGCCCCTCAGTGTCCCTCCTGCAGCGAGGGGCCCAAACCTGAACACAGGATTCCAGGGGCGGCCTCACCCGTGCCCAGTGCAGGGGGATGGTCACTGCCCTGGTCCCGCTGGCCACGCTGCTGCTGACACAAGCCGGGATGCTGCTGGCCCTCCTGGCCACCTGGGCACGGTGCTGGCTCATGCCCAGCCGGCTGCCCACCAGCACCCCCAGGCCCTTTCCCCCCAGGCACTTCCCAGCCGCTCTGCCCCGGCCTGGAGCGCTGCGTGGGGCCGGTGTGACCCCAGGGCAGGACCCGGCACTCGGCCTTGTGGAACCTCATCCAAGTGGCCTGGGCCCGTGGATCCAGCCTGCCCAGACCCCTCTGCAGAGCCTCCTGCCCTCCAGCAGATCAGCACCCCTGCCCAGCCGGGTGTTGGCTGCAGACTCGCTGGGGGTGCACTCGATCCCCTCGCCCAGATCACAGACCCAGATCACACGAACCAGGACCAGCCCCAGCGCTGAGCCCTGGGGAACACCCCGTGTGCCCGGCCGCCAGCTGGATGTGGCTCCATTCCCCACCCCCCTTTGGGCTCGGCCAGCCAGCCAGCCTTTTACCCAGCCCGGAGCGCACACGTACAGGCCGCGAGCAGCCGGTTTCCCCAGGAGATGCTGTGGGACACGGTGTCAAAGGCTTTACTGAAGTCCAGGTAGACAGCACCCACAGCCTTTCCCTCATCCACTAAGTGGGTCACCTTGTCACAGAAAAGAGATCAGTTTCATCAAGCAGGGCCTGCCCTTCATACAACCCTGCTGGCTGGGCCTGATCACCTGGCTGTCCTGCACATGCCCATGTGATGGCACTCAAGATGATCTGCTCCATAACCTTCCACAACACAAAGGTCAGGCTGACAGGCCTGTAGTGCCAGATCTTCCTCCTGACTGTTCTTGTAGATGGGCATCACATTTGCTAAATTCCAGTCTTCTGGGTCCTCCCCAGTTAGCCAGGACAAAGGAGATATTAAGTACCTCAGCCTTTTCCTCATCTTTTGCTACTATGTTTGCCCCCACATCCAATAAAGGACAGAGATTCTCCTTAGCCCTCCCTCTGTTGCTAATGTATTTATAGTAACATTTTTTAATTGTCTTCTACTGCAGTATCCAGATTAAACTCTAGCTGGGCTTTCCCCTTCCAATTTTGTTCCTGCATAACCTCACAACATCCTTGTGTTCCTGCATAATCCTCAAAACAACCTCCAGAGTTGCCTGCCCCTTCTTCCAAAGGTGGTAAACTCTCTTCCCCCCCTCCCGCCCCCGAATTCCAGCCAAAGCTCTCTGTTCAGCCAGGTGGGCCTTCTTCCCTGCCAGCTCATATTTCAGCACATGTGGACACAGCCTGCTCTTGCACCTTTAAGATTTCCTTCTTGAAGAACACCTAGCCTTTCTGGACTCCTTGGCCCTTCAGGACTTCCTCCCAATGGACTCTGTCAACCAGCCTCCCAAGCAGGGCAAAGTCTGCCCTCTGGAAATCCAAGGTAGCAGTTCTGCTGAACCCCCTTCCTTCTCCAAGAACTGAAAACTATCATTTTGTGATCACTATGCTCAAGACTGCCTCCAACCACCCCATCACCCACAAGTCCTTGTCTGTTCACAACAGGTCCGGTGGGGCACCTTCCCTAGCTGACTCACTGACCAGCTATGTCAGGGAGTTATCTTCCACACGCTCCCGGAGCCTCCTAGACTGTTTCCTCTGTGCTATTTCCAGCAAACATCTGAGAAGTTGAAGTCCCCCTCAAGAACAAGGATTAGTGATCCTGAGACTTCTCCCAGCTGCTTGTACGATGTTCCATCTGCCTCTTCATCCTGGTTGGGTGGTCTGTAACAGACTCCCAGCATGATATATCTACCTTGTTGGCCTTCCTCCTGATTCATACCCATAAACACTCAACCCTATCTTCATCACTAAGCTCTAGATAATCCAAACACTCCCTAACCCATGGGGCTACCCCACCGCCTCTCCTTCCTTGCCTGTCCCTTCTTAAGATTTTATAGCCACCCATTGCAGCGCTTCAGTCATGCCAGTCATCCCACCACATTTCTGTGATGGCAACTATGTCAGTTTTTCTGCTGCACAATGGTTTCCAGCTCCTCCTGTTTGTTGCCTGTGCTGTGTGCACTGGTGTAGATGCACTCTGGCTAGTTAGAGAACACAGAAAGATGTTATCCACTGAAAAAATGAAAAAAAAAGATTTTACTAATTAAAAAATTGAGCAGAAATGTTTATTACATATGATTTTTCAAAATTTCCAGCTAATAATCACAGATTTTTCAAGATTAGCTTAATGCTAACCTCCTATGTCCACCTCTGAAAACTGGTAGAGAAGCAGCTGTCTACATAAGCTTATTTCCTTTTCCAAAAGCAATTCCTCTCAAACCATTACAGATTTCAAACTACTGACTAGCTTCTACCACACATAATTAATTTAGGAAGTTACACTAATACCTAAAACATTACTCTGCATTTTCAAGTACTACCAACACCTACTAAAAGATTACCTGACACTTTTCCAACTATCCCTTGGCAAAACATCAGCCACCCTACGGAGCCTGAAGAGCAGTGTGCCTTGCAATCAGCAGAATACTAAATCAAATTAGGAGCAAGTAGAAGCACATGTTCACACAGCAATGGGAAACAAAGAAGGCAAGGCTGAAACCTCAAGTGCCACTGTCTTCTGATCTTTCTACACAGATGTGATAATGTGAAATGGTGATTCCTGTGTGTGCACAAGTTATACTGGATGCATGCATCTTTCTCACCAAGAAGCATATTACAGCATTCCTCGAGAGGAGAATATACACACAGAATCAATTAAAAAAATACACGTTCACAGAAATTAATCATGCATTCAACCTGTCACATTTCCTGGGTCAGAGTGCTCAAGTACTAAACTTCTACCTTAATTCTTTTCTCATCTTGCATTCAATCCATGGACAAGTAGATTATGAAAACGTTCTGCCAAATTCTTAGAGAATTAGATTTTTACTTAGCTCACAACACAGAGAAGCAGCGCTACACAGCATCAACAGCTGTCCATCATTCAAATTAACACTACTCTTATCTCAATCACCAGCTCAGTAAAATTATGTGTCAAAGACCTTCACAGCTATCCCAAACAATTCAGTTCCCTAACCACCATTCTTCTAGGTCTTGAATTTCACACGTCACTGTCTCACTTAAACTGATGATCTTATTAACTCAGCTGATCACTGTTTTCTGCTTCCATGTTCACAGGAGAAAAGAGCCACAATTTTCACTCACTTGATTTGGGGATCTGCCCAACTGGGTCCAGCCAAAACAGACATCGCAGTGTACTCCACAGGATTATAATCTTTCCACTCAACCAACCAGCCCACTTTATCTTTAGGAACTTGGCTACGCTCAACATGCGATCCTGGGTACGGCGAGGTAAGAGCTTTGCTGTGGTAGAACTTAACATTATAACTGTTGAACATGTTAACAGTTTGAAGATGAGCCCAACAGTTCGCAGACGAGTTACTGAAAGAAAAAAAGAAAAAAGCACCTCATTCATTGGGCTTCAACCCTGTAATTTAATCCCAGATCTTCGCAGTACACTACAGCAAGCAGAACAGAACACAAAACATCGCTCAGTAATACATCATTGCTTCTTTCAGACATCATGCAAATGTATACCGGGACAACAAATTCTGAATTTTATCTTCAGCTTCTTGAAGCAGAAGAGTATTCTGCTAGACACACATGAAGATTTCATAGCATGAGTGACAAGCTGAGAACTAAAACTGCCATTCTGTACTGTGTGGAACACTGACCAGTTGTTAACCATATACAAGGAACACCTCAGAGATATTTACCATAAATGCAGCAGAAAGGCCTGCTTGAGTATTAAATCTCAGTGCGGGCATTTCATCAACAAATCGGCCCAGCCTTACAAGAGTCCTGCTTCCACATCCAGTGGTAACGCAAGTAAAAACACGAATCAAGATATCCAAATGCCTGAGAAACACAGCTCCACAAGTTGCTGTGATCAACAACATATTATTTTGTACAATACTGAGCAGGATAACACATACCTTTTTCTTCAATTTCTAAGAAGGCCAGAACCATCAAACTAGTTAAAATAAAAAAATACTTGACATATTTAGTATTTTATTTTGCCATGGGTTTCAAAGAGCTGAAAAACTAGTCAACCATCAAATATTTAACAGCAGATTGGGTTAAAGCGCCTGATCACCAGCTCTTAAAAACTCTAGAAAGATTTCCTTCAACACACAAGGTGGCCTTCCTGTACTTTTTTTTTTTTTTAACTATTACAAAAATCAAGAGTATTCACTCTAGAAAAGATGCTCAAAGCTCAGTAAGGGACTGTAAGCTACAAGGGTATTCTAGAAACAAGATATTTATCAGTTCTTAGTGAAAACCTTTTATTTTTTATAAACAATAAGGAGTCACTTCAAGCATACAAGGAAATACATCTCTGCAAAAATACAACCAGGTTTTAATAACATCTGAGCAAGATGATGACGGGACCAATCAAAAAAGCAACTCATACACTATTAACCCTGTTATTTGAATATAGATGTGAATATTGGATTATAACTAGCAGAACAGACCAGGCTTTTTAAAAAACACCGGTTCCAGTTCTAAATTTCTCATTCATGCTATTAAATCTTCAGGTCCCTCTAGGGGGCTGGGTTCATCTTCAAGCTGAAGTTGAGAATTCCTTGGTCAGTTACAGCACGCGTGTTCAGCCACGTGCACTGCTGGGGTGATGCTCTCAAGAGCACAAGTCACCTCACAGATCACCTGAGGCTCATAACATCTTTAACAGAAGAGGGAGAAAGGCCACACTTGATAGGTGCCAACCTCCACATGCAGGTCAGTGTTACACCGCTCTTCTGGTTTTGAAAAAGCGCATCAGTCCAGTTTTAAAGACTGATGGTTATTCCTGTCATGTCCCAAAGGGACAAGCTCAGCTGTGCAGCACATCCCACCCCAAGCCCCCGGGGGGCAAAACAGCCCTGAGGCCTTGGCCCAGCAACGAGGCAGCCCCTTGAGAGCGGGACAGCACCGCAACGGGACCAAAAGCCAGCAAAGCCCCCAGCTCAGGAACGCTCCGCGGCTGAGGAGCGCCAGCCCCAGCCTGGCAGGGCACGGTACCTGAGGGGAAAGCGGCACCGTTGAGCGCATCGGGCAGGCCGGGCGGTCAGCGCAAAAGCGAGAGAAAGCACGGCGGCTGCCCTCGTGAAACCGAGGGACGCTGACACCGAGGGAAACATCGCCGCCGCCACCGGCCCCGCCTCGGCTCCACGGGGCTGGGCTCGGGCACAGGCCTCCGGTGCGGGCGCCGGCCCCCCCGCCTGGGCAGGGCAGCCCGCTCCGAGCCACCGCCGCCCCAGGCCAGCCCAGGGAGCCGCCAGCCCCCTCCCAGCGTACCCCTGCCCGCCCAATAACCGCCGCCGCCGCCCGTACAACCTCGCCCCTCGTCGGCCGGGCCGCCGCAACCGCGAGCGACGCCAGCCCGCCGGCTTGTCCCCGCCCGTGGACACGCCCCTCCCCAAAGGCCGCGCTCTCATTGGCTGCGGCGGCCCTGAGGCGTGCAGCCGGCTGTTGCGCTCGGGTCGCTGCGCGGTGTCGGCGATCGCGGCGGCCGCCTCTCACGGGAGCCTGTGCCCGGCCGGGGCGGGGCGGGAGGAGCCGGTGCCCGCCGGGGGCGGGGCCTCTGACTGACGGGGCGGGCACGGCGCAGGGCTCGGCGGGCGGCGGGCGCCCCCTGGCGGCGGCGGAGGGACGCGCAGCCCCACTGCGCCTGGCCGGGCCCCCACGGGCACGGCGCTGAGCCCCGCACCACCGCCCGCACGGGCCCGCCCCGCTCCCGCCCCGGGCCGCGGCGCTGCCTCCGCCGCTGCTGGGTCCGGCTCATTGCGGCGGGCAAAGGGCGCTCGGAGGCACAATGAATCCGTTTCTGGGCCTTCTCCTGTTCCTGGCTACGCTCGTCTACTCCTACCTGGAGGCTTTCGTGAAGCTCTTCGTCCCCGCCAGGAGAAAGTCCGTCCGCGGGGAGCTCGTGCTCGTCACGGGCGCCGGCCACGGCGTGGGGAGAGCGACGGCGCTCGAGTTCGCCCGGCGCCACAGCCGGCTGGTGCTGTGGGACATCAACAAGGTAACGGCGCCGCTCCTGGCCCGGCCCCGCGATCCCCGGGGCCGCGGGGCTGCCAGCAGCGCACCCCGGGACCCGCATCCGCCGCCACCGGCTCCCGCTCCGGGGTTTGGCCCCGCTTGCGCCGGGGGGTGCGGGGCGCCGGGGCCCGCCGCCACCCCGGGCAGCCGCGGGGGGACGCGGTGCCCGGCCGCTCGGAGCCGGAGCCCACAGGACCCGCAGGGAGGCGGGCACCCCCGCTCGCCCCTCCGGGCACGGCCGCGCCGCGCACCTGCCGGGCGGTGCTGCCGGCGCCGCTGCGCTGAGCCGGGGCCGAGCCCGCTGCGGGCGGGCGCACGCACGCTGGGGACGGTGACGGCTCCGCCGCAAACGTTTACACCGGCCCAGACTCCGCGTTTCGGCTGAACTGGCTGGAACGCCACAAGGGCCGGGCACGTGGCGCGGTCAGGTGCAAACACGCAGAGAATGTCGCGCAGCAGGTGGCAGTGGCTGCGCGGAGGGGTGCGTGGCTGGGAGCAGGGCGCAGCAAAGGTGCCTGGCACGGTGGCCCACAAACTCCGGAGGGGTTCATCGTGTCATCCTGAAGCTGCAAAAAAAACGAACCCACCACAAACAAAAAAACCCCAAGAGACTACTAGCATAAGGGGATGCGCAAATAGGGAGGATATTGTGTAATATTTTCAGTGTCCATTCATCCTACCCATTACAATTAAAATCAGACTTTGTGTATATGTGTGGTCATGTCCATCTTCACAAATGGTGCCGGGTTACATGGTATTAGACTGCCAGCGTGTAAAGGGCTGCTGCCGAGCGTTGTCTGTGTTCACTAGAATGGAGGAAGAAGGAAAAAAGAATAGTGAGTGAGTGGGCTTTGCTGCTGGGAAATAGGTTGTAAGGATAAAAAATAAGCAGGCATTGAAATACATTGCCCAGGGATGCAGTGGCTCCTGAAGATTTTAAGAACAATTTAGATGATGATAGAAGGTCAGAAACAGCATGATCCTCTTGATCCTGCTTTGAAGCAGAAAGATGGGCTTACTGTTTTTTCACTGTAATATAAAAGATGGACATTGCCACATGCTTTTCACACTACTGGTCACATCTAACACAAGCTCCAAAATGTTTAGTCAAATGATGAAATGCCTACACACTAAATGTGGCTGTATGAAAATAGCACCTTTGTATTTTGACAGTTTCCTGTCACAGGAACAATGCTCAGATCCAAAATATGAACTGATGCAACAATTCACACATGTTACTGAGGGAAAAAAAACCCTGCCTTTGTTTCCAGGGAGCAGTGCTTGGGCTCTGGCATTCAACTGGGAATCACAGGCCTTCACTGAGACTGGCAATGTCCACAAATGGATCTCAGTAAAGCATGTCCTCCATATCTATCAATAGCTGTTCTGGTAAGAAATGCCTCTCAGCTGTGCACTTTGGAGCACACCTCTCGTCTCACACTCAGTCTGTGAATACAGCAACACACAGGCCCACTTTTCATACCTCAGGGGGGTGTGGGGTGTGTATGTCAGCTGGGCCTGTGGTTTATGAGCCCGGTTTATAGTCACAATGTCCGCCTGCTGGCTGTGAAGTCACCAAGCGCGCCCTTTCTGCAGCCGAGCTACGAGTGCTTCACCAAGGCAAACTCACTCTCGTTGCCACATTCCCTTTCCGACAGTCACTCTACACGGGTCCAAATTCAAGGTTGGAAAACTGGTCCTCCCACGGACCCTGGCTACAGCACTTTCCCTGGGTAGCCAGGAACTATCTAGGGGCTTGGCAGCCGCTAGGCAATCCAGACAAATCCATAGCCTCTAACTGGCCTGCTGTGGTGCCCGAGCAGCAACACGCGGGCAGGGTACAGTTGCACACACGTGTCTTTCTTTTCTGCCTCGTACAGCATGGCGTTGAGGACACGGCAGCAGAATGTGAAAGGCTGGGAGCCACTGTTCAAGCCTTTGTGGTGGACTGCAGCAAAAGGGAGGAAATCTACAGCGCTGCAGAGAAGGTAGGGGAGCAGGGGCACGTCCAAAGGCTTACCCAGAGCTGCTTGATTTTCAGAAAAGTCAGGAAAACAAGAAAAGAGGTCTTGTATGCAAACCGTGCCAGCCCCTGTTATCTTCCCATTTCTTGCGGCTTTCTGTACGAAGAGTGAAGTAGCACTTCGAGATTGCAAGCCGTCTCATCCTCTTGTGAGGCTCTGGCGTATTGCACCTCATTGCAGAGTTTGCTCCTTAGACTTCTGGCCCCTGAAGAAACTTCTGCCTTCTAGTTTCTTGAACAGCACGCAGGCAACACTGGGGACCTATGAAACACTTCACTGTCGAGGATATGGTCCAGCTGGCTCAGAACAGTCTGCCTGTCCATAGTCCCAGCTGTGACTACACAGAGCATACTGTGCCTGTGGGCAATGCCTGGAAGGCTACAAATACTAACAGTAATTAAGGGACAAGCATCAGCTCTAAACCAGGTGTCATGGTACCACTGCACAGTACCTACCACGTCTGGAAACGTGGCGCATTCTTACTCTCTCTCTCCCTAAAAGAAATGACACTAAGAGTTAAATTAGTTGTCATTTGTCTTCCTCAGCCTTGCATGTTTTTGACAGTGAATGACCCGCACATTTCTGGGTTCTTTCCTGTCCAAAAGGTGAAAAAGGACATCGGGGACGTCTCCATCCTCGTGAATAACGCTGGTGTGATCACAGCTGCCGACCTGCTCTCGACTCAGGACCACCAGATTGAAAGAATGTTTGAAGTCAACATTCTTGCTCACATGTGGGTAAGGGCCACTACCAGCTTCCTATCTATAGGTTTTTGGGAGCGTTGTTCAGGAGGCATATTTAGACTCTTTTCAGCTACCAGTGAATTACAAAAGCATCTTTCGGAAGCGTATAGCACAGGGGCACCCAGCTAGACTGACTGTTGGGAAACTTGACTAACCTCCTGCTGCTCTGAGCCCGGCCGAGTGTTTTCATTCTCTCTTTTCTCTGTGTGAGCCACCCGGCGACAGCCTCATCTGCAGCATGGGTTGGTCTCTGTCAGAGGTGTATTAGGGTTCCTCTTTGCAGCAGGTAGTTTGGGCACCTGCAGCTGAGCGCCGAGATCCTGCAGGGGGACGGTACACAGCTGAAAAACACAAAGCAATGTTTTTATCAGCTGACCTGCACAAAGGGCAGCCAGCACATGGCCCAAATGGCCAGTAAGCTGCAGGGCACAGCCAGGCCTGGACCCTCCCTGACTGCAGCCACCAGCCAGGCTGATCTCCCCGAGTGCTCCTCCCTGCACGGTTTGTACCTTGCTGTGTCACCACCTTCCCTCCTGGCTCCCTGAGCTACTTCCAAGCCCGTCTGCCATCAGTCCTGCCTCTCCTCTCTCATCTCTCTGCAGACTTTCTCACAGCTTTCTCCCAGCAGTCTGAGTTGAGGTGACACAGCCGGGGCCTACCAGAGCTGAGCCTTGGGTCCTCAGCATGCCCACAGCTGACCCCTGAGGCAGGGCACATGCCCACAGGGGTTACAGAGTGGGACGGTTTCAGCCCTTAAGGACTCCTTGTTTGTGGCAAGAAAAGAGAAGCTACAGGTTGGCAAGTGTTGTATTCTGTGTGCTGGGGTGAGACACTGGCAGCATTGCTGCTGACACCTGAAACCTGGAAAGCAGCCTAGGAAAGATGTGCAAATCAGCTCCTGTTTATAGCAGAGTTCCTGAAACATTCCTGCTTGGAAAACAGGTTCCCAGTTGTGCCAGCTGAACGGAGAACAGGGGTGTCTGTGGCTGTCAGAATCAGAGGTGCTGTGCAGCACATAGCATTAGCATTAGTTGCTTTATTAATCATAGTCAGGGTCGGTGCTGAATATGCCTAACAAAACATTGTTCTTTTCCACCTTTCCCCCCCGCCCCCTGCATTTTTGCCTCTTGGTTTAAATGACTTTCAAGACCACGAGAGCTTTTCTGCCAGCCATGATGAACAACAACCATGGTCACGTTGTCACGGTGGCTTCGGCAGCAGGCCATTTTGTGACTTCTTTCATGGTGGCTTATTGGTAAGTGATTTTAAAATCAGCTCTCTTCATGTTATTTTTAATTGCGTCTTCCCCATCAGTAAGCACAGCGCACCCCAAACCATCTTGCCACTGGGTATGGTACGTCCAAAGACCCTGCTGAGGAGGAAGGAAGCACACCAGCCAGCACTTAAGGATGCCTGGAGGTTCTGCCCGATTTGCTCATTAGGTCTGACTGAATCAGGAGCAATGGTGTAGGAACAGTCATGAGACACACCAACTAATGAAAGCTTCTCCTTTTTTCCCTCCCTCACCGATGCAGACTTTTGCTTAGCAAAAAGGTATCCTCTTCCCTTCTCCTTCTTGGAAAGCAGTGCTCCTGTGAGTTCTTGTAGTGTTGTGAAGTAAAACCCTAGTACGTAGATTTTGATCTTTCTGCTGTTGTGGCTGTGACGGTAGTGTATAGAAATGCTTCTGCCATCATGACATAAGGTTAATTTCTGACTCTAGAATTACCTGCCAGAAGGTAGAAGACGTAATTATGCTGTGTTGTGAGCAACCTCACTGATGGAACTGAGAGGTCAATAGAGGTCAATACGCGGCCTGTTTCTATGAGAAGCACTTGAATCCGGATGCGTGAACAGAAACACTGTTAGACTGCACAGCAATTCTGCGTGCCACCTAGCCCTCTAAAGAGCAGCTCCAGGCAGAGCAATCTTCTCCTGGGAACACGCATTCTTACAGAGTCACTCACCCTTTGCAATGGGAGAGCTCCTGAGCCAGGGATTTTACTGGGATTACACTGTCCAAATCAATAGCAGTCCATACCCCGATTCTCTGGCCCTGCTTTCTTTTGGAGTTGGCTTATACTCCTGGCCCGCACCAATTTCTGTGGCAGTATGTTCCTCAGGTTTTTTGCACACGTAATACTCTGTTCTATTTCAAAACTCACACGCGACTGTCACAAGATGCTCCTGTGTGGTACAAGAAGCAGTAGAGGGTTGTTCTCTATTTCTGCTCTGCCCATCCTTCTGAAGTGTACAGCCTCTGGGTGCGCTCCTTCTGAGAATCTTCTCACATGGGAAAACGGGCAAGTCCATAGATTGATGCACATTAGCTATCATTTTCTAAGAATTCCTGACATTTGTCTTGTCTGTTCACCACTGAGGCAACTTCTTCTGAAAGATGCCCACTCTGCATTCCAGAACTACTTCCCCAAGCAGCAATATCTAATGCAGCACTACCCTCTGGCACAGGGAAAGTTAGAACTATCCCCTGCCCTGTCTGTCCGCTGGATTACATTTTCTTGCCTCCTATTTGCAGTTGTAGAAAGCTAGAAATAGTATTTCTGCCTTCTCAATTGTGCTTTTCCCTTCCCGCAGTTCAAGCAAGTTTGCTGCAGTTGGATTTCATAAAGCTCTGACAGAGGAGCTGTCTACCCTGGGAAAGGATGGAATCAAAACTACATGTCTTTGTCCCGTTTTTATAAACACGGGCTTTGTCAAAAACCCCAGTACAAGGTAACTACCAGAACTCTGCCTCCCTGTCCTTCCTTCTCTGCATCAAGGCACTACATACTAGCCCCAGCTGTAGACCTTGCTTTCCAGCTGACTGTAGGAAGCTGGAGATAACGTTGTATAGCACCGGCTAAGGAAAATGTGCGCTGCCATTTCACATGCATAACGGTTGCATTTGAATTACCTGAGTTTGTGCGTAATTGAAGCACTCTACATTAGCTAGTACTGCCCCTGTTGTACCGCTGTAGCTCTTACACATATGTGTTCTTGTCTAGGCTTGGAAAGATTCTGGAGGTTGACGAAGTTGTAGAGGCCCTGATGGAAGGAATACTGACCAACCAGAAAATGGTTTTTGTCCCATCACAACTAAACATTGCTTTACTTTCTGAAATGTAAGTAGTAAAAGAAAAAAAAAAAAAAAAGGGGGGTGGGAAGACACGTATTAATGCTAAGTACCTGAGTATGTAAGTATCTAACTTTTAACATCTGATTCAAGATTAAGTTTTATTTTATGCATTTTGCAGCCATGGTAGTGAAAGATAATGGTTTGGCGGCATAGCAAACCCTGGAATGACAGCCAGAAAGCAGTTCACCTTCAACGCTATCCCATATTTTTTTTATTACCTTCAGCATTGTATACTGGCATACCTCCTAAATATTTTAGTATGAGAGTAACACGTAACAAGGTAATGAAACAGCAGTGGTTCTTTATAATGGCAACAGCAGACACCGTACACAAAGATTTTTTTGAGCCCTCTCATAGATACTTGTGATCCACTTTCTACAGCTAATGATATTCACCTGCTCTGCAGGCTGATACGGAGGGAGTGAGAAAACAAGAGAACCCTTTTTTTTTTTACAATGCCATTTCCCTTTTGCCTGCAAACAACGCTTTCTCTGAAACAGCAGCCTCAGAGAAGTTCCAGACAGAGCTGAGGACCTGCTGCTCATTAGTGTTTGTTTCTTCATGTCAACGCCAAAGACTGAGGTCACAGAGGCTGGGAAAATTGCTTTAAGTGGGCTCTATTGCTTCTCTCTGCCACATAAAGCAAGATTTGTGCTCTCACACATATTTAATATCCAGGGAGACTGCTCTGCTGAGGAGACATTTTTACCAGAGCTCAGGTTCCAAACCTGTAATTCACATCAGAACAACTAAATTAAGTTTTCTATTAACTTCCGCGGTATCTCATGAAACACGTGGTAATTTCTTGTTTGCAAAACCTGACACCAGACAGTGGGAAAAAGCTTTTAAGTCTTTTTGCATCTCCAAGAGCTCCACGCTGACAGTGCAAGTCTGCAGAAGCATAGACAAGTCAAACCTAAAGCTGTCAAAGCCCTTACTTGGCCTTTTTTCTTAATGTGGGGCAGGGGTACCTAACAAGACATGACTCATAAGATAAGAAATCCTAGTAAAGGAAACTGCACCTCAGTTTTAACATCTCATCCTTCCATAGGCCTGCTGCTTTTCAGAGTATAAACCCCTCAGTACATACCTGTCCCTGTTCAATATCAAACCTACCTAGATCCTGCAACAATATTGCAACCCCAATACTGCTCAGTAGATACATATACCTGGCCTTGGAACTGTCATAAAAGAAATGGGTGGGACTGGAATTAAACTAGAAAGAGACTGATGAGGCTACACATTCTCTGGAAATAATGGCCAGGTTAAGGCTTTGTCTCAGTCTTTGTGTGTGCATGCATTCTGCTCCCAGACCAGCTATTCCCTCACCTGCAGTGCCACTTTTCCCCGTAATTTAAGTTCCTTAAGCCAGATTTAATTTCACATTATTATCTCTTCCAGGTTGTTTCCAGAACGTGCCCTGGATCTTCTGAAAAAGATGACCAATGCCAAGTTTGATGCAGTTGTTGGGCAGAGAAGCACCCAGTGAAAAGCAAAACTTGATTCTCATTTCCCAGTGGCATGAGTGAAACCCAAACATGTGCTGAGCGTAGCTCAGCTGGTTTGATTCAGAGCAGAACTAAGACAGATGCTTCCAGGCCATTTCCAAGCACAGCTAAGGGTTTATCCCACACCTGCAGTAGGGACATACCTGCGTAACACGAAGCGTTAACAAAGCAGAGATGCAGCTCTAGAAGTCTAAAGGGCTGCTTTGGCTGTGTGTGTTGCATCGCCTCGATCTCCAAGTGCTGAGGCAGGTGGGGATTCTCTCAAAGCTCATCTTTGAGACAGCACCACTGTCTACTTGAGCACAAAGGGATTGCCTGCAACTATGTTCATATGGCCTCATCCCTGAGCAAAAGCATCTTGGAGGAAGCAATTTATAGAGGAGGTGGGTGGCCTGTTTCACCTCAATTGACCTTTTTAAATTTTAAAAAATGTGCTCTAATGAACGTTCAAGAGTTTCATGTGCTTTGTAGCAAGTACCTGAAATAATACAGCCTCGTTTGTAGTGCAATACCCAATTACACTGATTATCAATTATGCATTTACACCATCAGCATTCCTTATTCCAAATAAATACAGTTCTTTAACCCAAAGGTGTCTCTCAACAATGAAAGTGGCAACCAGGTCCAAGGAAGGACAGTGGAGCAGGTGCCGCAATGGTGAAGGGGTCAGGCAGAATCTGCCAACAGCCAGGTCAGGCCGCAGGGACGAGGCAGGTCCCCGGTCACACTGGCAAAGCACATCGGGATCAGTGAGGTGCAGGGCCAGGCATGGCACGCCGGCAGCGCAGCCCGTGCGGGTGGCAGGTGGCCAGGGGGCAGACGGTGCATGGGGGAAGGTTCCACCTGAGCCACCTCACAGCTCCTCATCACAAGCTGGCAGCCTGCTCTGACAGGGCCCACCCCGACCAGCAGGTTAGGCCCCCAAAGGTCTTTGGCCTGTGGTACAAGAGAACAGCACCTGATGACACACGGGTCAAAGACCCCTTCAGAGCACAGATTATCTTTCCACCTACTTGTGCAACTCCTGACTGTGCCAGGCCCTTGCTGGCTCACAGCCATGTGAGGGAGGCCTCAACATGCTGCTGGAAACGGGTGGCTTCCAGCAGAATCCATCCCACTCACCTGAGCATTTCATGTTGTTCTGTAAACTGAGGTTCTTCAGAAAAGGGAAAGCCTTCTTAGGTGGCAACAGGTAGGAGTTCATGCTGCTGGCAGTCCAGACGGCACAAAAATGGTTCCTTTGTGCTCATGAAACAGAACATTCAAGGTGTTTCAATGCACAAGTTCCCAGCTTGGGATCTTCTGCTTCTCAGTGCAAAGATTCCTGTAGCCAAGATAGGAAAAGAAAGAAGGGGTTTGCAAAATTCAGAGCATCAAAAAAAGTTTTAAAGCCAATTAAAGGACAGTTTGGCACAATTGCCATTTAAAATGAAAGCCAAATTGAGTGTTTTGTGGTGGCCCTGCCTGTCTTCCCCACCCCCCACCCCTTCCTTTTTTTTAGTTAGTTATTGCCTTTTTGCTAAGATGACAGTCCTGTTACATGTGAGATGCTTGAAGCCAGAGCACATCTGTTTGGCTTTTTCGTTACGTTCAGTTCCACCTATTCTTACCTACTGAGGAGTCAAAAGACGTGAAAATAGTGATGATTCAAAAGCCCTGTCAGAAGGAGCAGCATACTGGCCAAAATATTTGTCCGTACCACTGATACCCAAAGGCTAAATCTCTACTTTATTTTTCTGTAAGTATTTGACAATTGTCTCTCATATTGCTAGCAAACACTGTTAGAACTTTCCACTCAGCTTAGCTTCTCCGAGTACATACCTTTTACATTTCTGCTATTTCATGGCTTAAATCTTTTTTCAAAGAAAGGGTACAGTACAATCCAATGATTCCGAAGAAAAAGCTCAAAGAGACCCAAGACAGACAAGTCCACAATCTGATGAGTAAGCCCTCTTCTCAGACAGGGGAAGGACTGGCTCCAGTAGGACACATCAGGAAAGACATTTGGCTTCTCTGGGCCCAGTATTCTTAATAGCCCTAAGCATCACTCAGATTCTGATGGCAGCATTAAATTGGAAGACAAAACACATCTGGGGAATAAGCACTCTCCTGCAGAGCATGTTGCTCAGCACAATTGCACCTAAGCAAAGGGAGACCCTGTTCACTTCTAGCTTGCCAGATCTAAACCAGTCTCTCAGCTCAAAGGAATTAATCAGGCAGCACAACTTGTGCTCTACTCCACATGCAGCTACAGTTCCTCTGTCTCTCTGGCTACAAGTCTTCTGCTTGGCATAAAGAAACAGACACAAAAGGAAGGATTTAAGCCTTCTCCTCCTGAACACCAGTGACAGAATTGAATCACCAAGCCTCCCAGGCTCCTCAGTTCTCTTTCTGGCCACAACAGAGAACTGAAGCTCATCCCAAAGTCTGGTCATTATGGGTGCCTAGCAGGAGCCAATGCAAGCAAGCTTCATACAGGCACCTACATTTGTACCAAATTTGAAAAACAATACTTCACACCCTGGCTTAGGACACATCATGAGCCAGGTTAGTGATTTCAGCCTCATGCTCTGCCTCCCTCCGAGGCATCTCTTGGAGTCGGTGCTTCCCCACCTCATGCATCTTGGCCACGGCACTGACTGGAGCCCTGTGCCAGGAAAATAACAGCACCGCTGAGCTGTGTAATTAGGGTCTGGCCCAAACACTGATGTGTTAATTAAGAACAGAATGAAGTTTAGAGAAAAGTAGGAAGTGCTTAGCTCCAAATCTCTTCACTATAGTCAACCCAGTCTCCTGCATACAAGATGAGTAACAGGGCAGCTAAAGCACCAGGACAAAAATATCCTTTTCAACAACTCTGATCTTAACTGGAGACTGATTAGAACATCAGAGGACAGATGTTCATTCTTCACTCTTCCCCTAGCAGCTCACAAATATCCTTAAGTAAAGTTATGAACGTGTGCTGGATATATCCAGTTTTCTAACTGAAAGCAAAGGAATAAGCTCAGAAATCCTTTTCAAATAAAACCATGCAGTTATATCTTTATTGCTGGATGAATCACCTAAAACTATTTTCTCCATTTCCTACAAGCACCCCTGTTTGGGTTAAGGTTTGGCATGCCCCATTACACAGACCCATGTCCAAGTGTGAGTTGTGCATTTTAGATTCAATTAGATAAGTATGATCCAATTCACGCAGTCAATGCCATTTTCCAAAGGACCTGAGGAAACTAAACATCTGTAGCATAAGATGGAAGGCCTGGCTACGGATAACTAGTTACAAGACAGAAAAAGAGGGAACAGCCAGCAAAGAGTTCACCTGTGGAGTCCCACGAGCTGAAAGGACATGTGCCATTTGGCTTTGGTCAGGTGACCTGAGAGAGGAAGGTAAGTGACAAAGTCTGCTGACAACACACAGGTAAGGTATTCAAAGGAAGGAAGGAAGGACAGACGGACAGACTTGCACTCACCATGAAGAAAACTGCCCAAGGACCTCATGAGACTGAGCAAATGGGCAGTCACACAGCAGGATTCGAGACAAAATTACAATACAGAGTTAAAGGGAGCCCCAAGGTGGTTTTGCCAGTAACTGGATGAGCAATTTTATTGCCACTTCCATCCCTCTTCCACCTGCAGCAAACGACAAACAAGAACATTCTTTGCGACTTCCTCACACAAGGCCCTGAGAAACAGCAAGGTCACCTGTAGGGGCGGTGGGGGGAAGAAAGCAGCAAAAGAACAGTCATGGGGGAGGCTGGAGGGCACGGCACCAGCGGGTGCTGTGCGGCACGATCACAACCAAGGGCAAAGCACCGAGTTAGCTTTGCACACCTCTACCAACCTTCCTCAGCCAGAGGGGCAGAAACCACCCCAGAGGCACATTTCTGTAGCCACACTGACAGCAGCCGCTCCTTTGACAGCCACATCCAGCACATCCCACCAGCTGCGGCTCGGCACGTTGCGACCCCTCGCAGCGCCGCCACTCCGAACCGCCGCCGCCGCCGCTCGTACACTCGCCCCTCGTCGGCCGGGCCGCCGCCAATCGCGAGCGACGCCAGCCCGCCGGCTTGTCCCCGCCCGTGGACACGCCCCTCCCCAAACGCCGCGCTCTCATTGGCTGAGGCGGCGCAGGGCGTGTGGCCGGGCGCGGCGCAGGGCGGGCTCGGCGATCGCGGCGGCCGCCTCTCACGGGAGCCGGTGCCCGGCCGGGGCGGGGCGGAAGGGGCCGCGGGGAGGGGCCGGTGCCCGCCGGGGGCGGGGCCTCTGACTGACGGGGGGGGCGGCGCGGGTTCGGATGGCGGGTGGGCTGGTGGTGAATCAACAACTCGCAGCGACGTCAAAAGAGGTTGAAGTTCGGTGCGGCGGGCAAAGGGCGCTCGGAGGCACAATGAATCCGTTTCTGGGCCTTCTCCTGTTCCTGGCTACGCTCGTCTACTCCTACCTGGAGGCTTTCGTGAAGCTCTTCGTCCCCGCCAGGAGAAAGTCCGTCCGCGGGGAGCTCGTGCTCGTCACGGGCGCCGGCCACGGCGTGGGGAGAGCGACGGCGCTCGAGTTCGCCCGGCGCCACAGCCGGCTGGTGCTGTGGGACATCAACAAGGTAACGGCGCCGCTCCTGGCCCGGCCCCGCGATCCCCGGGGGCCGCGGGGCTGCCAGCAGCGCACCCCGGGACCCGCATCCGCACCCGCCGCCACCGGCTCCCGCTCCGGGGTTTGGCCCCGCTTGCGCCGGGGGGTGCGGGGCGCCGGGGCCCGCCGCCACCCCGGGCAGCCGCGGGGGGACGCGGTGCCCGGCCGCTCGGAGCCGGAGCCCACAGGACCCGCAGGGAGGCGGGCACCCCCGCTCGCCCCTCCGGGCACGGCCGCGCCGCGCACCTGCCGGGCGGTGCTGCCGGCGCCGCTGCGCTGAGCCGGGGCCGAGCCCGCTGCGGGCGGGCGCACGCACGCTGGGGACGGTGACGGCTCCGCCGCAAACGTTTACACCGGCCCAGACTCCGCGTTTCGGCTGAACTGGCTGGAACGCCACAAGGGCCGGGCACGTGGCGCGGTCAGGTGCAAACACGCAGAGAATGTCGCGCAGCAGGTGGCAGTGGCTGCGCGGAGGGGTGCGTGGCTGGGAGCAGGGCGCAGCAAAGGTGCCTGGCACGGTGGCCCACAAACTCCGGAGGGGTTCATCGTGTCATCCTGAAGCTGCAAAAAAACTGAACCCCAAAAAATCCCACAACCATACAGACAACCAAAAAAAAGACAAGGGGCCGTATAAATAGGGATGATATTATCAATTGTTTTCAGTATCCTTTCATGCTACCCATTACAACTAAGACCAGACTATGGAGGGGAGAGACGAGGCATGGTATTAATCTCCCAGTGTGTAAAGGACCACTGCCCAGCAGTCTTGTCCACGTTAACCGGAATGCTGGGGGAGGGGGCGGAAGAAATAAACTTCAAAGTGAGCAAGACCTGGCTTTGGTGCTGGGAAATACATTGCAAGGTGGGTGTAAGCAAGCACTGAAATACAATGCCAAAGGAGGTAGTGGATCCCAAACGTTTTAGGAATATGCATCCTCGAGCCAGATGCCTTGACAAAGGCCACATTCCTGGCGGCCATCAGTCTTACGCAGCAGCTGGGGCTGAGTGGAACTGCCCAGTCACCCACCACAGGGATCTGCACAGCTTCTATCGAGTGCTCAGCTGTTCCAGGCCATTGGTAAACTGGGGCTTTTCATTGCACAGGTCCCCATCGGCATGGTTTTCTGGCACCTGGGGACAAGGCTACAGCAGAGTCACTTCTGCCCACACTTAGTGGGTTGATATAATGACTTAGGTGAGCTTCTGTAACATGTATGTCAAAAGCTGTTCTGGTAAGAAATGCCTCTCAGCTGTGCACTTTGGAGCACACCTCTCGTCTCACACTCAGTCTGTGAATACAGCAACACACAGGCCCACTTTTCATACCTCAGGGGGGTGTGGGGTGTGTATGTCAGCTGGGCCTGTGGTTTATGAGCCCGGTTTATAGTCACAATGTCCGCCTGCTGGCTGTGAAGTCACCAAGCGCGCCCTTTCTGCAGCCGAGCTACGAGTGCTTCACCAAGGCAAACTCACTCTCGTTGCCACATTCCCTTTCCGACAGTCACTCTACACGGGTCCAAATTCAAGGTTGGAAAACTGGTCCTCCCACGGACCCTGGCTACAGCACTTTCCCTGGGTAGCCAGGAACTATCTAGGGGCTTGGCAGCCGCTAGGCAATCCAGACAAATCCATAGCCTCTAACTGGCCTGCTGTGGTGCCCGAGCAGCAACACGCGGGCAGGGTACAGTTGCACACACGTGTCTTTCTTTTCTGCCTCGTACAGCATGGCGTTGAGGACACGGCAGCAGAATGTGAAAGGCTGGGAGCCACTGTTCAAGCCTTTGTGGTGGACTGCAGCAAAAGGGAGGAAATCTACAGCGCTGCAGAGAAGGTAGGGGAGCAGGGGCACGTCCAAAGGCTTACCCAGAGCTGCTTGATTTTCAGAAAAGTCAGGAAAACAAGAAAAGAGGTCTTGTATGCAAACCGTGCCAGCCCCTGTTATCTTCCCATTTCTTGCGGCTTTCTGTACGAAGAGTGAAGTAGCACTTCGAGATTGCAAGCCGTCTCATCCTCTTGTGAGGCTCTGGCGTATTGCACCTCATTGCAGAGTTTGCTCCTTAGACTTCTGGCCCCTGAAGAAACTTCTGCCTTCTAGTTTCTTGAACAGCACGCAGGCAACACTGGGGACCTATGAAACACTTCACTGTCGAGGATATGGTCCAGCTGGCTCAGAACAGTCTGCCTGTCCATAGTCCCAGCTGTGACTACACAGAGCATACTGTGCCTGTGGGCAATGCCTGGAAGGCTACAAATACTAACAGTAATTAAGGGACAAGCATCAGCTCTAAACCAGGTGTCATGGTACCACTGCACAGTACCTACCACGTCTGGAAACGTGGCGCATTCTTACTCTCTCTCTCCCTAAAAGAAATGACACTAAGAGTTAAATTAGTTGTCATTTGTCTTCCTCAGCCTTGCATGTTTTTGACAGTGAATGACCCGCACATTTCTGGGTTCTTTCCTGTCCAAAAGGTGAAAAAGGACATCGGGGACGTCTCCATCCTCGTGAATAACGCTGGTGTGATCACAGCTGCCGACCTGCTCTCGACTCAGGACCACCAGATTGAAAGAATGTTTGAAGTCAACATTCTTGCTCACATGTGGGTAAGGGCCACTACCAGCTTCCTATCTATAGGTTTTTGGGAGCGTTGTTCAGGAGGCATATTTAGACTCTTTTCAGCTACCAGTGAATTACAAAAGCATCTTTCGGAAGCGTATAGCACAGGGGCACCCAGCTAGACTGACTGTTGGGAAACTTGACTAACCTCCTGCTGCTCTGAGCCCGGCCGAGTGTTTTCATTCTCTCTTTTCTCTGTGTGAGCCACCCGGCGACAGCCTCATCTGCAGCATGGGTTGGTCTCTGTCAGAGGTGTATTAGGGTTCCTCTTTGCAGCAGGTAGTTTGGGCACCTGCAGCTGAGCGCCGAGATCCTGCAGGGGGACGGTACACAGCTGAAAAACACAAAGCAATGTTTTTATCAGCTGACCTGCACAAAGGGCAGCCAGCACATGGCCCAAATGGCCAGTAAGCTGCAGGGCACAGCCAGGCCTGGACCCTCCCTGACTGCAGCCACCAGCCAGGCTGATCTCCCCGAGTGCTCCTCCCTGCACAGTTTGTACCTTGCTGTGTCACCACCTTCCCTCCCGGCTCCCTGAGCTACTTCCAAGCCCGTCTGCCATCAGTCCTGCCTCTCCTCTCTCATCTCTCTGCAGACTTTCTCACAGCTTTCTCCCAGCAGTCTGAGTTGAGGTGACACAGCCGGGGCCTACCAGAGCTGAGCCTTGGGTCCTCAGCATGCCCACAGCTGACCCCTGAGGCAGGGCACATGCCCACAGGGGTTACAGAGTGGGACGGTTTCAGCCCTTAAGGACTCCTTGTTTGTGGCAAGAAAAGAGAAGCTACAGGTTGGCAAGTGTTGTATTCTGTGTGCTGGGGTGAGACACTGGCAGCATTGCTGCTGACACCTGAAACCTGGAAAGCAGCCTAGGAAAGATGTGCAAATCAGCTCCTGTTTATAGCAGAGTTCCTGAAACATTCCTGCTTGGAAAACAGGTTCCCAGTTGTGCCAGCTGAACGGAGAACAGGGGTGTCTGTGGCTGTCAGAATCAGAGGTGCTGTGCAGCACATAGCATTAGCATTAGTTGCTTTATTAATCATAGTCAGGGTCGGTGCTGAATATGCCTAACAAAACATTGTTCTTTTCCACCTTTCCCCCCCGCCCCCTGCATTTTTGCCTCTTGGTTTAAATGACTTTCAAGACCACGAGAGCTTTTCTGCCAGCCATGATGAACAACAACCATGGTCACGTTGTCACGGTGGCTTCGGCAGCAGGCCATTTTGTGACTTCTTTCATGGTGGCTTATTGGTAAGTGATTTTAAAATCAGCTCTCTTCATGTTATTTTTAATTGCGTCTTCCCCATCAGTAAGCACAGCGCACCCCAAACCATCT
The DNA here is from genome assembly GCF_015220075.1 of Falco rusticolus. Classification (NCBI taxonomy): domain Eukaryota; kingdom Metazoa; phylum Chordata; class Aves; order Falconiformes; family Falconidae; genus Falco; species Falco rusticolus. The sequence continues at coordinate 109,666,821 of NC_051187.1, read as the reverse complement.
TGCCACTGGGTATGGTACGTCCAAAGACCCTGCTGAGGAGGAAGGAAGCACACCAGCCAGCACTTAAGGATGCCTGGAGGTTCTGCCCGATTTGCTCATTAGGTCTGACTGAATCAGGAGCAATGGTGTAGGAACAGTCATGAGACACACCAACTAATGAAAGCTTCTCCTTTTTTCCCTCCCTCACCGATGCAGACTTTTGCTTAGCAAAAAAGGTATCCTCTTCCCTTCTCCTTCTTGGAAAGCAGTGCTCCTGTGAGTTCTTGTAGTGTTGTGAAGTAAAACCCTAGTACGTAGATTTTGATCTTTCTGCTGTTGTGGCTGTGACGGTAGTGTATAGAAATGCTTCTGCCATCATGACATAAGGTTAATTTCTGACTCTAAAATTACCTGCCAGAAGGTAGAAGACGTAATTATGCTGTGTTGTGAGCAACCTCACTGATGGAACTGAGAGGTCAATAGAGGTCAATACGCGGCCTGTTTCTATGAGAAGCACTTGAATCCGGATGCGTGAACAGAAACACTGTTAGACTGCACAGCAATTCTGCGTGCCACCTAGCCCTCTAAAGAGCAGCTCCAGGCAGAGCAATCTTCTCCTGGGAACACGCATTCTTACAGAGTCACTCACCCTTTGCAATGGGAGAGCTCCTGAGCCAGGGATTTTACTGGGATTACACTGTCCAAATCAATAGCAGTCCATACCCCGATTCTCTGGCCCTGCTTTCTTTTGGAGTTGGCTTATACTCCTGGCCCGCACCAATTTCTGTGGCAGTATGTTCCTCAGGTTTTTTGCACACGTAATACTCTGTTCTATTTCAAAACTCACACGCGACTGTCACAAGATGCTCCTGTGTGGTACAAGAAGCAGTAGAGGGTTGTTCTCTATTTCTGCTCTGCCCATCCTTCTGAAGTGTACAGCCTCTGGGTGCGCTCCTTCTGAGAATCTTCTCACATGGGAAAACGGGCAAGTCCATAGATTGATGCACATTAGCTATCATTTTCTAAGAATTCCTGACATTTGTCTTGTCTGTTCACCACTGAGGCAACTTCTTCTGAAAGATGCCCACTCTGCATTCCAGAACTACTTCCCCAAGCAGCAATATCTAATGCAGCACTACCCTCTGGCACAGGGAAAGTTAGAACTATCCCCTGCCCTGTCTGTCCGCTGGATTACATTTTCTTGCCTCCTATTTGCAGTTGTAGAAAGCTAGAAATAGTATTTCTGCCTTCTCAATTGTGCTTTTCCCTTCCCGCAGTTCAAGCAAGTTTGCTGCAGTTGGATTTCATAAAGCTCTGACAGAGGAGCTGTCTACCCTGGGAAAGGATGGAATCAAAACTACATGTCTTTGTCCCGTTTTTATAAACACGGGCTTTGTCAAAAACCCCAGTACAAGGTAACTACCAGAACTCTGCCTCCCTGTCCTTCCTTCTCTGCATCAAGGCACTACATACTAGCCCCAGCTGTAGACCTTGCTTTCCAGCTGACTGTAGGAAGCTGGAGATAAACGTTTGTATAGCACCGGCTAAGGAAAATGTGCGCTGCCATTTCACATGCATAACGGTTGCATTTGAATTACCTGAGTTTGTGCGTAATTGAAGCACTCTACATTAGCTAGTACTGCCCCTGTTGTACCGCTGTAGCTCTTACACATATGTGTTCTTGTCTAGGCTTGGAAAGATTCTGGAGGTTGACGAAGTTGTAGAGGCCCTGATGGAAGGAATACTGACCAACCAGAAAATGGTTTTTGTCCCATCAAATCAACGTCTTGGTTTACTTTTTGAAAGGCAAGTAGAAAAGAAAAAACTAAGAAAAACCACCCCCACCTGTATCAAATATAACTTGCTGAGTGTACAACCCTCAAACTTGCATCATCTGATTAAAGATTGTTTTATCTTAGAACACATCACAGGGTACTCACATAGTTCACGGCTTCTTTCTAATGACCATCAGCATACACCATTCACAGAAAGATTTTGTTGAATTTTCTCATAGATCATTATGATCTACTTTTTGCAGCTAACTGTTCTCAGTGGAGAACTCGAGCACTCTACGGACTGACAGGGAGGGAGGGGGGGAACAAGAGAACACTTCCCTTTGGCCTGCAAACAACGCTTTCTCTGAAACAGCAGCCTCAGAGAAGTTCCAGACAGAGCTGAGGACCTGCTGCTCATTAGTGTTTGTTTCTTCATGTCAACGCCAAAGACTGAGGTCACAGAGGCTGGGAAAATTGCTTTAAGTGGGCTCTATTGCTTCTCTCTGCCACGTAAAGCAAGATTTGTGCTCTCACACGTATTTAATATCCAGGGAGACTGCTCTGCTGAGGAGACATTTTTACCAGAGCTCAGGTTCCAAACCTGTAATTCACATCAGAACAACTAAATTAAGTTTTCTATTAACTTTCACAGTATCTCATGAAAAAATTGGCAATTTGTTTATGAAAGCCAGCAAACTTAGGTCTAACCCCAAAATTTTTTTTTATCAGGTGGTGTGAAGATGTTTGGGGGGTTTCCATTTTCCCGAGGAATTCCCCCAATTAACCAGATGAGGTTTTGAAATCAAAATAGAAAGCAAATGCACATATCAATATTCAATATTAAACCTACCTAGATCCTGCAGTAATATTGCATTCTAAATCATGTCCAGTACGTACCTGTCCTGGAAGTGTCATATATGGAAATGAGTGGGACTGGAATTAAACTAGAAAGAGACTGATGAGGCTACACATTCTCTGGAAATAATGGCCAGGTTAAGGCTTTGTCTCAGTCTTTGTGTGTGCATGCATTCTGCTCCCAGACCAGCTATTCCCTCACCTGCAGTGCCACTTTTCCCTGTAATTTAAGTTCCTTAAGCCAGATTTAATTTCACATTATTATCTCTTTCAGGTTGTTTCCAGAACGTGCCCTGGATCTTCTGAAAAAGATGACTGATATCAAGTTTGATGCAGTTGTTGGGCAGAGAAGCACCCAGTGAAAAGCAAAACTTGATTCTCATTTCCCAGTGGCATGAGTGAAACCCAAACATGTGCTGAGCGTAGCTCAGCTGGTTTGATTCAGAGCAGAACTAAGACAGATGCTTCCAGGCCATTTCCAAGCACAGCTAAGGGTTTATCCCACACCTGCAGTAGGGACATACCTGCGTAACATGAAGCGTTAACAAAGCAGAGATGCAGCTCTAGAAGTCTAAAGGGCTGCTTTGGCTGTGTGTGTTGCATCGCCTCGATCTCCAAGTGCTGAGGCAGGTGGGGATTCTCTCAAAGCTCATCTTTGAGACAGCACCACTGTCTACTTGAGCACAAAGGGATTGCCTGCAACTATGTTCATATGGCCTCATCCCTGAGCAAAAGCATCTTGGAGGAAGCAATTTATAGAGGAGGTGGGTGGCCTGTTTCACCTCAATTGACCTTTTTAAATTTTAAAAAATGTGCTCTAATGAACGTTCAAGAGTTTCATGTGCTTTGTAGCAAGTACCTGAAATAATACAGCCTCGTTTGTAGTGCAATACCCAATTACACTGATTATCAATTATGCATTTACACCATCAGCATTCCTTATTCCAAATAAATACAGTTCTTTAACCCAAAGGTGTCTCTCAACAATGAAAGTGGCAACCAGGTCCAAGGAAGGACAGTGGAGCAGGTGCCGCAATGGTGAAGGGGTCAGGCAGAATCTGCCGACAGGCAGGTCAGGCCGCAGGGACGAGGCAGGTCCCCGGTCACACCGGCAAAGCACATCGGGATCAGTGAGGTGCAGGGCCAGGCATGGCACGCCGGCAGCGCAGCCCGTGCGGGTGGCAGGTGGCAGACGGTGCATGGGGGAAGGTTCCACCTGAGCCACCTCACAGCTCCTCATCACAAGCTGGCAGCCTGCTCTGACAGGGCCCACCCCGACCAGCAGGTTAGGCCCCCAAAGGTCTTTGGCCTGTGGTACAAGAGAACAGCACCTGATGACACACGGGTCAAAGACCCCTTCAGAGCACAGATTATCTTTCCACCTACTTGTGCAACTCCTGACTGTGCCAGGCCCTTGCTGGCTCACAGCCATGTGAGGGAGGCCTCAACATGCTGCTGGAAACCGGTGGCTTCCAGCAGAATCCGTCCCACTCACCTGAGCATTTCATGTTGTTCTGTAAACTGAGGTTCTTCAGAAAAGGGAAAGCCTTCTTAGGTGGCAACAGGTAGGAGTTCATGCTGCTGGCAGTCCAGACGGCACAAAAATGGTTCCTTTGTGCTCATGAAACAGAACATTCAAGGTGTTTCAATGCACAAGTTCCCAGCTTGGGATCTTCTGCTTCTCAGTGCAAAGATTCCTGTAGCCAAGATAGGAAAAGAAAGAAGGGGTTTGCAAAATTCAAGGCATTAAAAAAAATAATTTAAAGCTATTAAAGAGTATTAGAAATGTTTTTTTTATTTAAATCCAAGACCCTCCAAACCCCAAGACATTTGAGAAGCGTGCTCTGAGTCCTGAAGTATAAAGGAGGCTAATCTGGATGCATGTTCAGTAACTTATTTTGTAAATCTGTTTTGCCTGCCTCAGAGGCATCCACCGAATCCAAGAATAGTGATTTAAAATCTTGTGTCGAATTACGTTCTTTTTTTTTGCGCTGCTTCTGTTTGAGCTTCATATTCAGCTCCTGATAAGAGGACAGGCCCGTCACAACTCAGAGCCTCCTCTCCACATTGACTGAGGCTGCAAGTTGTCTGCTTGGCATAAAGAAACAGACACAAAAGGAAGGATTTAAGCCTTCTCCTCCTGAACACCAGTGACAGAATTGAATCACCAAGCCTCCCAGGCTCCTCAGTTCTCTTTCTGGCCACAACAGAGAACTGAAGCTCATCCCAAAGTCTGGTCACTATGGGTGCCTAGCAGGAGCCAATGCAAGCAAGCTTCATACAGGCACCTACATTTGTACCAAATTTGAAAAACAATACTTCACACCCTGGCTTAGGACACATCATGAGCCAGGTTAGTGATTTCAGCCTCATGCTCTGCCTCCCTCCGAGGCATCTCTTGGAGTCGGTGCTTCCCCGCCTCATGCATCTTGGCCATGGCACTGACTGGAGCCCTGTGCCAGGAAAATAACAGCACCGCTGAGCTGTGTAATTAGGGTCTGGCCCAAACACCGATGTATTAATTAAGAACAGAATTAAGTTCCAAGAGAAAATTAGGAAGTGCCTGGCTCTGAATCTCTTCACTGCAGTCAACCCAGACTCCTCCACGCAAGATAACAGTGAAGCTAGAGCACTGGGACATGAGCTAGAGGTCTGTGGAGCTCCTTCCCCAGCTCATCCAGCTGTTTCACTCTCAGAAAGTACAGGAGTGTGACCCCCCCAGGGATTTTATGTACCAGGCACACTGTGTATTCCCTGATCTGCTCCACCCAGCATGCAGATGCCACTGCTCTGTCTGCCCTGCTAGCTGACAGAGGCTCTCTTTCCCAGCACAGGAGGCATGAAAAAGAATTCCCGGTAACACAAACCCTATAGCTGTTTTTGTGAGCTATATGGCCAGACACCACACTTGTGCACTGTTTTGCAGTCACCCATACTGTTGAAGTGTTAGCATGCTTCCTGGCATAGTTTTGGCCCATAACTGTGTCTGGAAACACATGCTTTGGCACAGTCTGGGGGCAGTGCATCCCCACGCACAGAGCTGCTGGGCAGGCAGCGTGAGTGAGACCTTCCTCTTTGTAAGAGGAGAGGAAGCCTTCTGAGGACACCGTCCAAACCAACACTGAATAAAACAAAGGAGCAGCTGTGATACTTTCCCTTTGTCCACTATATATGTGGACCTGACTGGTCTGAAATTTGAAAGGCTCGTTATTAGAGGAAAGAACATTTAAAACAATATTTAATGAAAATATTTAACATTCATAATTTCTGTCTTCATCATGATTGGTAAAAGTTTCAAGAGTATATAAGTGGCTTCAACTCATCTCAGTCACATGGAGTCTTACTGAATTCGTAATGGCATGGATTAAAGCTCCCCACAGCACTGCAGCCTGATGTGTCTCTTTAGCAAAGTGTAAGAGTATTTCTTCCTTGGAGACTGGCTCTGGCTGCATTTTTGCTAAGTCTTTGAATCCTACTCAGAATGTTGAGTATCATCCCAAATTGTGTTTCTTGTTACAAACCTAGGGCACTTAAAAGTGAAAATCACAGCTGTACATCTTATTGCTACTGTCTGCTAGCACCGAGGCCTCAGCCTCATGACTGGGGCAACACTCACAGTATTTTAATGCTTGCAGACAATGACGGTATGCAATTTTAGGCAGCATTTCAGAACATGGATTTCCAAATGCACAGAACTTCTTGAACCCAGCAGTTCAGTGAAAGGGGTTTTTGTTCTGTTGTGGGGGTTTTTTTTCCCCCTACTTTTCCACTGAAATACAGTATCTGAGATCACTGGCTGTTTACTGTGTTGCAAAACTGTCTCCAAAATTCCATTCTGAATCAATTTTTTGGTATTCTAAACCTCTGAGATTCTTTCATTCTGCACCTAGTATCTGGCCATGCATTTTGCCCTTTTCCAAACAGGTCTCTTGCTTTCTGTACTTACAGAATGTTTGGTTTGAGCTTGCCACTAAGAGGATCGCAGTTTTACTGCAAAACCTCTGTTAGAGTATGAATAAGCTTACATGAACAAGCCAGGTGTTACTAGGAGTAAACACGCTCCCATGCAAACTATTTCCCCTCTGTGTTCTCAGCCTTTCAATGTTCACAACTGTTAGCTGATAATTTTCCAAAACATCACAAAAAGTTTTTCAAGAAACATTCCAGTTAAACAGATGCTCCAACAGGAAGATATGCTTATTGCTTAAAAATAATCCAGTGACCATAGCAACTGTGTTTTTATATAAAGGTATTCCATGCACTCATGTTCACTAGTACCTACCAGTTTGCTAATCACAAAGTAATCTCTAATGGAAAAAAAACCCAAACACTGAGCAGGAACTCGTACTAAACTTTTGATGACCACATAGCTTTGATGATTAAATGCTGCTTGTTTCTTTGAAGAGTTAACCTGGAATATAGTACCTAAGAATTTGTTCAAGCCTTATAGCACTGACACGTGTACTCTAAGAGAGATGAAGAACTGAAGATCATTTAATAACTGTTCTTAATATTATGTGGAGGTGGTGGTCTGCATTTACCCTCATCTAGTGATTTCTGTATAGTTATACTAAAATTATACTGGCAAAAGACAGGATTCAAGCCTTTCTGGTATGAAAAAGAGCGAGGGGAGAAAAAATATTTATCTGGAGCTCAATTCTCAAAGACCTTAAAGCATACACATGTAGTTAACACCAGTTAACAGGCTCTGAGAACTGAGCTCCAGATAAATATTTTTTTTCCCCTCACTCTTTTTCATACCAGAAAGGCTTGAATCCTGTCTTCTGGTTCTGGCTATACCACCTAATTATCAGTGTTACCTTCCCAGCTAAACACTTTGTTCATATGGCACATTTCCACTTCTGTCCTCCTTTCTCTCCTTGACATGAAATGCTATCAAGAGCCCTTTTAAACACAAGCACAATTCCAAGGGGATTTTAATGAGTTTTTCTGGGAAGAGGCTACACCAAGATTTACCACAAGCAAAGTAATATGGTACAAAAAAAGATAAAACATTTTAGGTTAACTGGCTATTTCCTTGGAAGTACCCTTTTAGGTAACTCAGAGCTACATGTCAGTTCCTGTGAATGTAATGAATAATTTCAGCCAAAAAAAAAAAAATTGAGGAAGAGAAATTGAGCTAAGATTACTTTATCAGAGAAAAAATAAATGCAAATATATATATATATTTTAAATTAAGTCACCATGACAAAATATGTGGTTTCCATGGTTTTTCTTTATGCAAAAGAAAACCTTTACTCTGGGATAGGATGATGCAGATCCTGCTTCACAAAGGCTGTGCATTTCATATATACAGGCCAGTTGTTTGATATATAACAGATACCTTTTCGGCCAAGGAAGTTCTGCCTGGGCCACACAGCTAACATCAGCCACAGGACACATCAGGATCCCGCTGTGCCAGTTTAAAATAACCCTTTTAATAACTGTTTCTCATTTTAGCAAGTTTAAAAGAGTACAGGTGCAGTAAGAATATTCTACTGAGCATGAACTAAACTTTATTCCTCACAAGGACAAAGAATGTAAGAGCAAAACCAACCTGACGCTAACAGAAGCACAGTTACAGCTAACGCAGTTACATTGCTCCTGAGATTCAACTGAGTATCTCTGCACAGGACTGTGGAGATACTTTGTAAAGGATACTCCTTTTATATCTGTTAATTGTAATGGATATAACATCAGGAATGAGTGGCTAAGAATCATTTAAAAAAGCAGCATTTCATGAACGTGCTTTATACTGACTGCTTATATGTTCATTTCCTAGAGAAAGAATTCCTGACCCACAAGAATTATTTTGTTCCTAATCCATATGGTTAATCAGTAACCAACTCAGGGACAGGAGTGGCTGCAGCTCTGGCTGCTCAGGAGCAAAGAACAGATAAAAAGGAAGGAATGGCAGCATGTGCCAAATGGGTGTATTCTCCTTTAGCAGGATGATCTAAGGCCATGTATACCCCAAGCCTACAGATAACAAAGCAGCAGCACAGATTTTTCAGATAGTTATTTTTCAAGCCATGGATTGATTTAATCTTACCCTGTCACACAACACTTTATATCTGCAGCCTCAGAAGTCATGAAACTTAGGATGCTCTGTACACAGCTACATTAAGCACAGATCAGGATCCTCTCAAGTTCTTAAACATAATATGGGTGATAGACAACCAAATCCTAAAGCATGATCCTCAAAATTCTGAAGGCAGTTTTAGACAATGCCTGTGTTGTGCAATGCTGAGCTCCCTCAGCGCTAGCTCAAAGGCACTGAGAAAGAGATGTTTTGCATATATATAGATAGCTCCAAGCTTAGCTGCTACCTTGGAGCCCGGCTGTGTTAGTGCAGCTCTGTAGTAATGTGTTTGGGAAAGTGATTGTTCTTCATTCAGCAGCTAACTCGAGGATCTCTGGATGATGCCAAGGGACACAGTGCAAACCTACGCTCCCTGCGTGACACCTTGGCAAGATACAATTACCTGGCATTCAGCCTCTATCCGAAGCCTTCTCAAGGTAGGTGTTTGTGGTCCTGCAGGATCTCACCCTGTAAGCGTATGTGGCACATACTGATTCAGCTGAGCTTAGCACACAAAGCCACCATCACTCAACACCCAAAGACCCTTTTCATCCATGCTTCTGTCCTGTCTCTGAGCTGTCAGGTCATGATTTCTCTTTTGGATCAAGTGAACTGCATTTCCCCCCTGAAGAGTAACACTGAAGAAAACAAAAAAATCAGCTATTTAAACTTTCATAGTTGGCTCTTTAGTCATATATCTGTTTCTTTCTCTCTGTGTTCCTTGAGAATTCTTACTATCAGGGAATCAAAATACTTTAAAATTATTTTTTTCAGAGGGTACTCCTGTTCTCAAAGCATCCCTGCTTGATAAAAGTGTCTATCCCTTGCCTGACTGGACACAGTTGGAAACCATTTCTTAGTTTGTTAGCATTAATCCTGGATACAATATGTTTAAAAACAGCAGAAAAATACAGGACAATAAATGACAGTTTTAAGAACCTGTTGCGTTTCTCAGTATAGTAAGTCAGCATTTACAGCAAGGAGATAAACTATTGAAGTCTTACAAATCCCTTAAAGCCAACCAACCAAGTAGCTTAGCAACCATCCAGGCTTTATTCTTTTGTTGTAGATTACTTAAAATGATCATTAATCCTGCTACGAAACTTCTAATTCCATAGTCTCTACATTGCCTAACTTCAGACACAGTTCAAAGCTTGGGAGTCTGAGGCCCCTTTCACTACTAATATGTCTTTTGTGTTCTTAAATTACTGTTGCAGAGCTAAGGAGATGGCTGCACAAACTTAATTAAATACATTAGGAGACTAATCAGATTTCAATTTCCTAAAATGTAATTCCTGAACAGTGCAATTTTATATTAACTGCATTTTCTAGAAGACGTTTTCTGATTCTACAATTGCTAATCCAATGAGCCAGTGTAGTTTTAAACTCAAGTCTTTAAAAGAACCCAATCACATAAGTTATTTTATATTTACTAAGAGAACAGAGGAAAAGTATTTACCAGAATAGTCACAAAGAAATCTAGCCTCAGTGTCTCTCCACACTCAGGAAAAGGTAACCTCTTGCTGTCATCAGAAATTACACTCCATACATGTAAATCACTACTTGCAAGGACTTAGTAGATATATGTATCTGAGGGAAGGAGGGGAACACTGTGCCAAAACCCCCAATGGCAGCAAAACTAAACAATGGCATCTTTGTGGGTTAAAGGCCTGATCAAACCATTACTGAAATCAAAGGGACTTTTTGGTGGTTTCCAGGGGTGTTGGATGAGCACCACAATACATTACAAGCAGTATCACTAACTCAAAACCAGAAATAAGAGCACAAAGGCATTAGTTTCTTATTTAGAATAGCTGTCTGCCCACAGATTCCTCCCACCTTTTAACAGAACAGAGTGATGACCTTGCTCCAATCCGGGACACTCATCTCAGGAAGCTGGGAGGAAAGATTTCCTACAACTTCTTAAGTCCAGAAGTTGTAGGAAGTTAAACCTTGAAGAGAATCAATCTGGGGAAGTAAAGCAGCTGCCAGGCTGGACAATGTGGACATACGACGTAGAAACTATGAGGCCAATAAAGAACAACAGTGTGCAATACAACAGAATGCAAAGAGAAAACTGCAAAACACAAAGCTCTGACGAACTTGTTGCCATCAGACCATCAGCTGTGTGCCTGTGGCTCCTGAGGCCTGCTGGAAAGCACTCTTCTTGACCCTCTGACCAAGAACTCAGTCTGTATGGGTCAGTCTGTCTGATCACAACCTTCTGGAAATTTCTCATGGCCAGCAGTGTCTCTGCCATGCACATACAGGTTAGTAGCTTTCAAACACATGGATGGATTTAGGGAGGATGGCTTGGTTTTTTGTATTCAGAAAAATAGCCACTAAGGGACTGCTGAATCGGAATTTTCTGAGGGGTGTTTATGCAAAACCTAAAATGTTTTTGGCTGATCAAAACTAATGCACTCTGGGCAGTTCAGCACATCATGTAATCATTTCAGCTGTTTGCTAATGAATTGTCACCACCTCTGAACTCAATTAAATACATGGCAGGGTGATAGGGAATAACAATGCAAACACATTAAATAGTTGTATTTTACATAATAATGATTATCCCCATTTTCCCATGGATAGTGTTCTGGTTCTATGTCAAACAGACCAGGTCAAATAGCAGTGTTTAGCTAGACATTCTTCCCTTTAAAAACTCCAAAATAAATGTGCATCTCCTCCTAAGCATAGTATGTGTGTATTCAGTGTAGAACTGTAAACTTCCAGCCACTCATTCTCAGATAAGCATGGATTTATGAAACACTTTTCCTGCTTTTCAGCAGAATTGTGCTGTATTCAGGAAAAAAAGGAAATCCTAGAATTATTATGCACATCTATAGAGGTGAACCTGACATGCAGCATGAGAGTCCAGCTTTCAACTCTGCAGTATGTAACCGGAAAAACTATTGAGCTATTTAGCTGTGGGGCTGGAGGTGGAGGGCACTTTCAGTTGGCTATAGTGGTGCTTGCCTTTGTCCAAAGCAATTATTTAAGCAGACTCCATACTTCCCAGGACATGTATTTCTTTAATAAGGTCTTTCTTCAATTCCAACAGTCTGTAAAACGTTCCTAGCCAACTCTCTTAACATTCTCAACTCAAGCTTTAAGCAAAATGGGATCAAGACTTATCCTTACTGCTCCACAGGCCAAGAGACTACAGAGACAGAAACAAACCTGGGGGGAAAGCGTGTAATAGGGAAATGTATTCCTACACTGAAGGGGGTGTATGGCAGCACTGTGCAAGACAGGTAATTACATGCTGCACAGGCCAGAGCTGGTGGACAGGTGGGGAGGAAAGAGCTGGTACAGCCTTTTCCCTGCTCTCTCTGAACTCATGAAGAATAGCTCCTCCAAAACCTGTAGTGGGATCACTATGATCTGTATTACCTAGGAGATTGCACTAGGTCTGATTTTGGGGGACAGGGTGATGGTATTACTCAGGAATTATGCTGCCTTCCCATTGAAGGGCAGCTCTTTAAAGTGCCAAGAGTAAAGCAGGTAAGTTTTGGTACATGGCATTGAAACAGAGAAGGGAAATACAGTTATGAGTGAATACCAAGCCAAGAGATTCATTTTCGCTGTGAAACTGTCCTGGAATAGATATGTGCTCCAGCAGCACCTTCAGTTATGTGCAAATTTTGGCAGTGGTTTTGTTTGTTTTGTTGTTTTTTTTTTAAATTGGCCTGGAAAATATTTTTTCACAGAAACCACTCCCTAATGGAAAAAGAATAGCTAAAGTAACAGACCAACTACAGCAAGAAGAGCAACTATTCTCACAGGCCGTTTGATAAACGAGAGGAGCTGCCACAGGATTAGCCACCCTGCACTGCCACCAGCTCTTGCTGACCTCTGCGGGTCTCTGTCGGAGAAGACGAAGGCAAAGCGTGGCCAAAGCAACTCAAGCCAGCAACACATCAGACCACGGCCCTGGAGCAGCAGCAGCTGCTTCGTGCAGCCGCCATGCAGTGCCTGAGCCACAACAAACTGCTGCTGGCCCACTGCTACGCAGCGCCGGAGCGCACGTCCCCGCTCGGAGCACGCCTGCTCGCCTCCTTCCTCTCAACACATCGCTTCACACCAGCACAGCCCTCCCCTCGGCGCCTCGTTTTTCCCGTTTCTTCAGAGGTGGTCCGGAACTACAGGTGCCGCCGGGCGCCCGAGCTCCTGCCCTCAGGGGCGGCACCGCGCGGCCGGGAGAAGCGCAGGGAGAAGTATCAGCTCAGAGGCGACCCGAGTCCTTCCTCCCCCTAACGGGGTGCTTCACGGCGGGGGGCGAGGTGCTGGGTTTTCGTCACGGGGCGAGGCGGCAGGGGCACGAGCCCGGCCGGCGCCACGGCAGCGCGGCCCCACCTCGGCTCCCCTCACGGCCGGAGCTCGGCACCCCGGCGCGCGCCCCGCCCCGCCCAGCCCGCCCCGCCCCGCGGCGCATGCGCCCCGGCCCGCCGCCCTGCCCCGCGCGGCGGCGCCTCCACCCCCTCCCGGCCCGCACCGCACCGCAGCGCTCCCCGGCTCTCCGCGGCAGCAGCAGCGCAGGTGAGCGGGGCGGGCGCCGGGCCTCTCGCCCCAGCCCCTCCACCCCCCGGCGTCGGGAGAGCTGCACCCCGCTCCCGGGCCCTTCTCCCGCGGCCGCGCTTCTGCCGCTGCCGCCCCTCGCCGTCGTACCGCGCTCGTTCTCGGTCAGGGCCCGCCGCCGCCATGGTGGGCCCTGCCTTTATGTAACCCGCCCTCCCCTCAGGTATGCCGGGGAGCCGTCCTGCCTGTGTTGGCGCGGCGGGCTTCCCGCCTCCTCACAGCCCCCCCGGGACGCCCCGGCCGCGGCCCCGAGCCCGCCCCTCAGGGGCTCCTTCGGCCGTGGGGCTGGTAACGGGCCCGGCTGCCTTTCATTGCGAACGGTCACGGCCGGCTTCAGAAACCCAAACCGACCCCGGATTTCTTGTAAATTAACCTAGAAGCGGGGCAGATCACGCAGGGCGGGGGTGGCGGCTGCCTGGGCTGGCCTCTCCTCAGCGTCAGGGGGCTCGTCCCTTGGGAGGCACCGCGGGGTCCTGGCCGTACAGAGTGCTTGTTGCCGCGCAGCTCAAGCACGGAGATAAAAACATGAAATCAACTGAGCTAGTAGTCCACTCGGTTCAAGATGCTGCATCTAATTTCCCTACCGTGGAGACCGCAGCCCAAGAAACTAGTACCATGGTGGGCTTACATTGACATCCTGTAATGGATAACAACCGGAGTCAGTTCGGTTACCCCAAACCAATTCTGGTGTTAAAAAACAGCAAGAAATTGCCTGTTGCTGCAGGGGGGAAGCCGCAGGAGTTCCACATCTCTCTTTCCTTCTCAAATGAGAATTTCAGATGCCACAACTCTGCCAGCTCTTTATATTGCCTGCTTGAGTTTCTTTCCTGCTTTGGTAAGTTCCACCTACCCATCTCCACTTGAGCAGATTACTTACAGGTTGCATGGAAGTACCCGTTAATCAGGCTCTTGTCCGTAAGGGGCATCGAGGTAGTTCACAAACCAAACAGGGCCTCCCAATTCATAGCTGTATTTTCACCTTTGCCTAGTCACTCCTATGTATGCTGCAGCAGTAAAAGTTATAAAACTCGGATGTACCTGGCTTTCTGTGCCTGTTGCAAAGGCTTCTGGGGGTATAATCAAGAAACAATTCACATGTGTGACTGTAGAAAAGTACCACAGCAGGTAAAATAGCTCATCAAGTGTTAACAAGGTAAAACTACAGCAGCTGTGTCACATACGGCTTTGATTGCTTGCAATGGAGGTTAAACTGCAAAAGGATGAGCTGCTGCCTTAAAGCAGTTTGATGTTTTTGAGTTAGTTTGGGCTGATTCCCCTATATAATCTTTGTAAACTCTTGTGCTGTGTAAGTGTGTCTGCTTTGTAATGTGCCAAGGTTGTACCTGTAGTTTCTGTGCAGCATGTGATTAGCAACGTACTCATTACTTGCTTTATCGATTGTTAGTGAGACCTCAGTAGCCTGGCATCCAGCTTTCTATTTGGCTGTTTATTTGTAAAAGGAAGTTTAATCAGACACAATCATTGTGTAATTACTGCCAGTAATGAGATGCAAGGCAGCAGGGTACCCGGTTAGTCAGTGTCTTCATTCTCCCTCAGCAGGCTTCACCAAACAGATTTTTGTAATAAGCATTTCCTGCATCAATAGTTGCAGCTTCTTGGGTTGTGAAACCTTTTGTCTGGTATTACACCTCTACGCACTCTTGATTTCAAACAGATTTTGAAGGAACCTTGCAGCTCTGGGACAAAAGAAAGATGATACTGCTTTATGGTTTGAGCTGTTTGACTTGAGTGTAACGTGAGGTTGCAGCTTCAGTGAATCTTGACTGTAGATGAGAGAATACAATGATGGTTGCCAACTATGGCAAGATAGGGGTGGTGGGTGTATGGAAAACTGTGTTTGGCTACAGCTCTGGGATACTTTGGTGGTTACCATGCATCAGGATAAAGGGCAGCTAGCAAATTACTTAGAAATTATTTTGCTCTCTGTTAACACTTCCCAGGAAGGGCTAAACTAAACGGTACTGTGGAGACCATTAAACTACTGTTATTTTTAATCAGGTCCATCAGAGAAGACAATAGTGCCTCTCCTTGGTAAGGGCCTATTCTGTGTTCTTACAAACATAAAGTACTAGTTAAAATTTTTATTACATACCTATCAATATTTCATTATGCTCCCAAGACCTGCACTGACTTGCTTTTTTTTTTTCTTCTGTGTTTTGTTCTATTTTTTGGATATTCCCAAGGTTACCTTGCGTAAATAAATCACTTCCTAGGTATACCTGTATCTGCAAAGCAGATCCTTCCTTTGCTGTTTTGGGGCTTCTGAGGGGTTTGGGTGGTAGTTCTGAAGCAAAAGTAAATCAAGCATCAGTCATGGCATATTAAGTGGTTTGTTTGGTTTTGATTATGCAAGATTGAACAAAATTGTCAGCCTGTTACCCATACAGCCCAAAAGACAGTTGGTCTTTCTAGTGTTCAATGGAAACTGGGATTAAACCTCAGTAGAACTTTGTAGAGCATATTTATATATTGGATCAAAGGAAGTGGGGAAGAAGGTGTCTCAAAACAGCATTAAGGGATTGCCAGGCAGAATTCTTTCCAAAATGAGATTTTATCAGACTATGCTTTCATGCTTTACAAAACACCTCTTCTGCCCTTCTTCTGTTGCATTTTTCCAAGAAAGGGCAGTCCTCATTCACTGTTTGTGTGTCTATAGCACTGATGGGGTTTTGGTTATAGAAGCTGATGAAAGATGGTGCCACCTACCCATTTCACTGGTTTCTGAGCTATCTGTGTGATAAGTAACACAAAATAATAAATGTCATTTTTTGCTACAAAGAAACCTTGAAATACCGAAAGAATCTAGAAGTTTTATGTTAGTGTTGTCTAAGAAATTTTTTATTTCTACAAAAGAAAGCTGGATGGTTTTAAACAAGCTAAACCAGTTAGATGTGTGGTTTCTAATTTTATTTTTTTTTTGTTGAATTAACTTCCTGCTGAAAAGTACAGTAGTCTTAGGCTTGTAATACAGAGTGTAACTTGAACTTTCCCAAGTTTTCCAACCTTGTCTGATTTGACCTAATTAGCATGGTCATCTGAGCAGTTTTACGTGAGGTTTCCCTAACTCCTTTGATGGAATTGGTGAATGGAGAAGAGGGGAGTACTGAAGTTTTTCTACGCTATTTTGTCTAACAGGTTTTTTACCTCCCGTGTTCCTTCGTGGTGACGCAGCTGTAACCAGGCTGAACAGTGAACAGCTGCTCGTGCAGTCCCTGTCAAAGCTGCTGCTTGGCTGCAGTTTGCACTGTAGCTGCCTCTTGCCTTTCCCGTTTCTCTTCCTCTGTCTGTTTGTTAGCTCTGCCAGCTGCCCTCTTTTCAAATGTTCAAGTTTTCTTAGTACAACAGAGGACAACAGATAGACTGGTTCTGTTAGCTAGATCAAACTGCAGAAGATCTTGTCGCTGCATATGCTTATCTAATCTTGAGGTCAGCAGAGTCTCACCGTATGAGACAAGTTAGTTTTACACAGCCACACATACAAACTTGTATATATTTATATGCATGCAGTCTGTTCGTACTCGAGGCACTTCCAAAATCTCCCTCCTCCTAGGGCTGCAAACTTTGCATTTAAAAAAGGCACATTTCTCATCTCCTTCTATTAGAAGCATCTTGTGTTTTCTGAGTGAGGTTAACTGTCCTTTGGACAGATCATGATATGATTTTTGTTTGTCTTGTAGCCAGGTAACCAAAATTGCATACAGGATAGTTGGTGAAACTTCACCTGTATCTTGATTTCTCCTGGACTACTGCCTTCTTTTTTCTAACTTCAGTACCACTGCTCATAAAGAGTACTGGATTTATGGCTGTCACAATAGCTTTCATCTAAACACTGCCTAGTTGCGGTTATACTGGGAATCTTGGTTTTGTTTCTGTTGTGTCACTGGAGTTTCTTCCTCCCTTGTGTCAATGGACAAATGAGGACCATTTCCTCTTTCTGGGGGGCACTGTCTCCCAGGGTACCTGACAGGAGGAGGAGGCCATGTACTCCAACATCTAGGTTGGCTTGTCAGCCAGGATTCCTGGGGTTTATTTTCATTACAGGGGAAAACAGAGCAATGTTCATTCATGTCCTGCTGCTGTCTAATGTCTTCCATTTCTTTTTGCTTCAAAATTATTGAGGTATTTTACCTCTACTGAACATAAGTAATTTATGTGACTTGAGGAATTTTACACTTAATTCAGTTTCAGATTTAGCTAGAATGTCTGAATCAAAATTGCTTCACTTCAGGATGTTACTGTTACCTGAATTGCAGCAGATAAAAGACAATGTGCTTGTGTTCTGCCCTCCCATCCCTGCTTGCTTTTCTAAATTTGATAGTGAGGAATAGCTAGGAAGGGATCCTCAGTCCCTTGCCTGAGGACCAGCACCAAGGACCAGAACACCAGCTCCGGGGCCTGGAACAGCTGCGCTCTGGGAACAGCAGAGATCAATACTTCTAAATATTTAGCTTGAACAAGGAAATTGCTGACCTGCTCTCAGAAAACAATGGTGAGCTATAAACAATGTGTAGTTTGGTTTTTTAATTCAGGCAGTTTTTATTCAGACACTCCATTAAAAGTGACAAGGAGTAACAGATGATGTTACGAATGAGGGACTTACTTTAGTTTTCTCAGAGTCGAGTCACTTTCTGTGGTGGTCACTTACACTCTTAGTGTAGTCAAAATACTAGACTGTACCGAGGCTGGAAAACTTAATTGCCAAGATAAAAGGGGAGCACGATATTGGGATTTTGAATGGCCATGGCAGTGTTTTGTTCTAGAGAGGAGAGACTGTGTAGCATTTATGGAGTGCTAAAGTAACCTCAAGTACTTGGATGTTATTGTTCCATTACTGTTGATTTGGGGAGCAAATCTGTAAATGACTCTTCTCAGTTTGTAGATTCTTATAATTAACAGAGCATCATGCACGCTAACCTAAGTGCTGATGAATCCTCCTACCTAGTGCTTCTTAAACTAGTGAACTTCTGTGTAATTCAAGATGTGAAAATACAACTTCAACTTCTTGCTTTTTTCATATGCTATCCCTTTAAGGTTGCGCAATGACAAAACTACTTACCATTCCACTTCAAGCTGGAAGGAGGAGTAGGTTTGGAGTTGAAATATACTGACCTTCAGATTTCCAGAGTTTAGTATCTTGATTCAAGCGCTACTAAAAGTAATTTCTGTTCTGTTTAAAAAAAATAACAACAGTAAAGGCCTAAGCATTCAGATCAGCTCAAACTAGTGTTCCCTGCAAAGAAAACATCCATTCTCTCCTTTCTCTCCTTCTGTCTGGGTCATGATATATTGTGTCACACACTTCAATGCGTTATTTTAATATTGAGTTTTACATCTGTAATATTACTTCTCTTTGTGTTTAGTAGTGCACTGTGTTGCTAAGACTGGCTCTTTGCAGAAGCTAAGTATAGTAGTGGCTCTTGACTTACCTTAAACCTCCAATTGTGAAAATCCCTTGATTTTTCAAATAGACAATATAATTCATAACAGTGCTATTTCTCAAGACAGATACAATTAAGAGCGAACTGGATATATACTGTGACCTGGCCCTCCTTGAGAGTTAGCTTTACAGCTGTCTTATGGCTATATCTGGTACTTTCCATAGTAGAGAATGAATTGTTTGAAGACTCAAACTGTGAGATGCTGTAATTAAGACAAGTGGAAGACTTGTGGATAGGTATCTAAAAAGATTTAGATGATTGAGATGCATTACAGAAACAGGATGCTCCTGAATTCATAACTTCGGGGATGAATAAAAATTTTACCGAAGATACTATTATCTGTCACAGTGTCATCCCAAGGAAACTGAAGTGTGTCAGCCTATTGCTATCCAAAAATTTCCTTAAGGTTATATTAAACATGTTAGTTTCTAACACGTCACATAAACTTCTTTTATCTGAAGAGCATTAACTGACTTGCGGTCATGTTCCTATACACTTACTTGATATTGCCATACTGAGACCTCCCTTGTACATGTGATTCTCCTATCTATGGTTATGTGCCTGAGTCATGGCCTTGGTTCCTCTGGTATGATTTCTAGTTTCTTCCCTTGCAATATCAAGTGTGCACTTAGCATGTACTAAATATGTAAATCCAAATATGCAGTCAGTGTCTTTTCTTAAGGCAAGAGCTCAGATCACCTGCAAGAGCTTCATTTGATACAAGCATCAGACATGGATTAAAAGTATTGCTTAATATCAGTTATGTTTGGCTTTTATGTTATTGCTCAATTTGTTTAAAACATTAAAAAAAGTCACCCCAATAGCACTGATTTATCTTTAGAGACATGGGGTTTGTGCTGGTGTTTACAATGGCCGACCCAGAATAGGTAAAACTTACACCATCAGCCTCTTTTGCAGTGAGACACAGAACAGTATTGGAAGTACACGTGCAGTTGCAGTGAAAGCATGAGGATAAATGTAGCATATATGCCAGATGGAAAAACCTTGTGACTTGGGAGCTGTGAAGGATCATTTAGTAGTCAGTGGCAGTTCTGTCTGAAAGCAGCATTTCTACTTGGCTGTAAAAATACTGTTAGGTGTGAGTAGCTAGGGAGCAGTGAAGTGAGAGTGTCAGTTAAGGACCAAAATAAGCAAGAGTTCCCTAGAAGTGTAGGCTAAACATGCTGTGTCTTACCTCTGAATGAATAATACATGATGATTTTCAACACCCTTGTACAGCGTTTCAGCTTCTCTTTTTCTTCTTGTCTCGGTTCACTTTGGTAACTTCAGTAGGTTGTTTCTGAAGCTCTGTGTTAACTTTGTATCTGAATGGTAGTAGCGACTTCTTCGAAGGGCATGTTAAACAAAGCAAAGGGGGTGAGTACCAGTAGCGGAGGATTAATTTGAAGTTAAAAGAGGAAAACCAAGATGTTAAGGTTTTTTCCCTCCTAAAAAACTAGAAAAACATCTTAGTATAGTAATGTGTCAAGTCTGGCATAATAGAAATTTTCAGCAGAAAAAGGTATTCCTTGCTATAAACTATATGAATATCCCATAAGCTAGTTTGTGGTTTTGGAAGAAGTAAGGTATCTTTTAAAGGAAGAAATACTTATCTTGCTTATGGCATGTTAGTGAATGTTCCAGGCACGTTTGATCTTGCTTTAACCTGCTTAGCCCAGTGCAGCCAACAGCCCTGTCACCACACAGGACACAGAGCTGGTAACAACCCTGTGACCTGCAACAGAAGTGAGTACGATCATCTCAGGTGATCCTGCTCTTTCTCCAGTACCAATGCATGAAGAATTGTAAATTTAGTAAGAGGCATGAATACTTTCAAAATAGCCCAGAAGAAAATTAGTTCTGCTCCCAGACATGTGATTTACATTTTTATTGTAGAAGATTTTTTTGTTTCTTCAGCCAGTCCACTTCCTCCAACAGCAGAGTCCATGAGCAGAAATCTCTGAACTACAGCAATCATCATCTCTTAGTGTAGAATGAAGAATAAATGCGTACTAAATTACCCAGAAAACATGAAGACCAAAGCTAGCCAGTGGAAGAGGGGAACGCGCTACTAAATATGCTCTTCAGAGACTTTGTCTTAAAACCTTACAAATCTGTTTGCTTCCCTTGCCAAAATCTAACAGAACTCTTGCTTGTAAGCTGAATCAGTAACGCCATGCTTTCAAACAGTGTTTCATTTTTTTTGTGGACTTCCTAATCTTCCACAAAGCATGTGGTTGTACAGCCTAAATCCCACTGCGTTGGCTTTGGCTTTCATGGCTTTTAGACACAGAGAGCTGAAACTTAAAATACACTACCAAACTGGAAAAAAAAATTTGCTCTTCCCCTACTGAACTTTTTTTTTGCAAATAATAAGGTGGACTGTGAGCTTAACCTAATGGAAGCTCACAGTAGCAGGAAGAGCAAAATATTTGAGTGACAGAAGCAGAAAACACCTTATCCCTGTTGTCTGTGTTAGTCCTGTTTCACCCCTGGGAAAGCTGTGATGTCAGTATAGCTAAGATTCCTTTAGCTCAAGTTGTATAAATCTTAGACACCTGAAATATCATCACCTAAGCTGGGTAAACAGTCTAAAATAAAAGCTGGCAAGCAGGAGAAAACTTGGCATTTCAGTCATTATCATGCTTTAAATATCAATCTGTTGGATTAATAAGGTTGTTCAATAAAAGGAAGTAATTTTAATTCCAAGATTTTTCTGTAAGTGTAAATTCTTGCTCTTTAGTTCTGTAGAAGCTTTTTATATTTTGCTTCCATTTGCATAAATGCACAAAACACTTAAGGATTGCTTTAGCTTTTGAAGACCTAGGAAAGCTGAGCAGTAATTATACACAAAGCACCCATCAGGGTCAGATCGATAGTCTTGTCTGTGGCAGCAGTGATAAGAGATACTGCTTAGGGACCAAAGCAGCACAGCTGTCTGTGGGCTGTGTCCCTTCTATTGCTCTGCCATCCACAGCAGTGAGATCAGGAATGCTGGAAGATGCATCCTTGCCTTTTCTTTTTCATATCTTTTCCAGGAAGTGTGGGCAACAAGTTCACAAACAATGGCTTTTCCTAAAGATTACCTGCATAGGATTCTTGACTGTGGGTCTTCCCCCCGCCCCGCGCCCCTTCTTCTCCCACCTTCCCCAACTAAGATTATAGGTAGTATTTATAACATGTAATCAAAGTGTTAGGTACTAGCCGTACCTGATGTCTCATCTGGGTTTTTTTGTGTTTGTAAAAACAGGGCAATGAACAGTACTTTACTGCATTTTAGGACTTGACTCCTGATGGGCTGGATTTTGTCTTGGCAGGAGTTTTCGAAGATTTACGCAGTGAAAGAAGAAACAGCCAATGGCTTCAGAATCCATGGTCCCAGAGCAGGCTAAACAACATCTGATAAAGGGAAAAAGGCGGCAGCAACAGCAGCAGACTAGGTCTTCCAACAGTGACAGTGAAGATGATATCTTCGTATTTGAGGCAAATGAAGCTTGGAAGGATTTTCACAGCTCTCTTCTTCACTACTTCGAAGCTGGAGAGCTCTGCGATGTTACACTGAAGGTGATACTGTCACACATCCATTGCACTTAACAGTCTGAAGGTTAAGCTATGAACAAGTGTGCTGGAGGTGGCTGTGAATTTGGGCAGGGGTATGGAAGCCACAGAATACCGTTGGGGCTGAGGCATCTCTAGATATGCTGGTGTTTTGGTTTTTTTTTTTCTTTTTAGGAAGTTTACAGCTGAAATGTAAACACTTAGATACTGACACTCTGAGAGAAGTACATGACTGTGACTGCACCCAACTTGCCTTCTAAGCAAATTCCCACAATCAGTATATTACTGTGCAGTTTCAGCTCCTTGTAGCCCCTGTGTTCTCACTTTCATCCCCAGTTTTACCTCTTATTTTGGCATTTTGTGTTGCTTTGCTAGATCTTTCCTGGCAAACAGGATTTCTGGAACAAAGCTAACTTCCAGCATTCTCAAAGAAAGAAAAAAAAAAACCCCACCCCAGATTATGATGTTCTACAGCTGATAAAAGAGTAGAGGAGGAGGAAGAGGAGACCAGTTTTATGATTCTTGCATAGCACTGCTTTAATGCCTTCTTTGTAACTCAGCAGTATATTACTTATGTCCTGATCACAAGAAATTTATATCTAGCATCTGTAACGGTGGTTGCCAGCACCTGCAAATATTAAGTATTGCTTAGCTAGACGTCTTAGTAGTGCAAGATAGTTACTTATGAAAAAGAGATGAAGTGTAGCTGCTATACCAAGAAGAAATGACAGATGTCTTTAGGAGAAATTGTTTGCCTGCCACTTTTACTGTTACATATTAACAGGGAAAACCCTTGACAGATGTGTGTCTGTGGTGCCCCCCAGTAGGCATCTCATCTTTCTGAAACCCTTGGGAGACAAGGGAAAATCTCTGAGAGGAAAAGGTTTTCTCTCTCTTCTGTCCCAGTAGAGAACAGGAGTAGAATAAGTAGGAACATTTTTCTGTTGTGCTTCACAGCAGATATTGAACTGCCTGTCACCAGGTGCTGAGCAGGCACTAGATGCACCAGTGAATAGGTCCAGTGGCTCACAACAGTTGAATTAATGCTCATAGGACACTGAATGACAATACTGAAGCTGTTCCAGACAGCACAAGAGACATGAAACAGAACTTGCCCGACAGCTCATCATCAGGTCTTTTTACATCTGTAATTTTAAAAGGTGTTTTGGGGAAGAAGGTTCATACTGGAACTCTTAACAACCTTCCTCTTCCCTTTTCTTGACCTCATCCTCACTTTTCTCCCTTTCCACACACCCTTGAAAAAAAGGCAGAAAATCTTATTTTCTAAACATAGTTAAAGGTATACTCCTGCTGGGGGAACTTTGCTTGGAAAATAAACTTTACTGTGGCTGCAGTTTAACTTTCCCAAAGTTAGACTTGTATTGATGTTCATTTATATTATTTGTGTGGAGCTATTTTGGTAATTTAAGAATATTAGATTGCATGACTTGGCTTCCAGTCCTCAAGTAGATAGTATAGAGCCAACCTCTGTACATCTTACTGTAAGACTTCCTAAATCAGTGATTTTCAAGTAACTGGTAACTGTATCTTGAACTAGAATTTTCTGC
Source organism: Falco rusticolus (assembly GCF_015220075.1). Taxonomy (NCBI): domain Eukaryota; kingdom Metazoa; phylum Chordata; class Aves; order Falconiformes; family Falconidae; genus Falco; species Falco rusticolus. The sequence continues at coordinate 109,642,967 of NC_051187.1, read as the reverse complement.
AGGGCTTGATTTTTCTTTTTGTAGTGCTCAGGCATTTGTCATGTTTTAAGAATAATTATTTCTCTACTGAAGTTGCTGATTTTGTGTATGGCCTGTGATAGTGAGTAATTTTGGCTTTGCTGTTGTCAGACCAGTCATTGATTTAACTGCTGGCTTTTAAAATATGATAGTTAATGACTGGAGGGGAACTCCTAATTTTGAAATATCAAGTCATGCTAGATAATTAAAATTAAGCAGATTTGGGTAAAATAGTGAAGCCACTTAATACAACAGAAAGATCTAATTAGAGACTGGGATGATGGGCAGAACAAAAATCTCTGAAGGTGAGAATGGCTTGGGAGCGTTCCCTGGGTATAGCAGACCAGCTGGTAGCATCTTTTTGCATCAGTACTTAAGTAGTTGGGAGTGCTGACACTGTAACAGTGAGAAACTGTGGGAGCTCACAGGGAGACTTCCTCTGCTCCAAAGAGTTAAAATTTGGAATTTCACCTACTGTACTGTTACTGTCATATGAACAGATCCCTGTTAAAAGGCAGAGAGTGGCAGATGCACACCATCTGCTTTTCTCCTGTTGGTTTGCCTTTTTGTTCATTTGGTAGGTCTATGAATTGTTTCTTCTGGAGTGGTCTAATTAACTCACCATCCATCTTTTCCTCTATTTTAATCTGCATACTCTTTCATGTACCCCACTTAATGTTACCCTTGTATTGATAATACACGCTTTTTAAAAAAGGGTAGAGCAATTGTGTATTGAATCAGAGCTACAAAAACCTCCGGATTATCCTTTACAATTTAATATCTTTATTTTTTAAATTGCAAGACAGCTCACTAACACCTTAATCTGAAAATGAACATGTAATTCAAGTTGCTTAAAACTTGAATTCAAGTTACTTAAAAACCGGTTGCTTAACTTGGCCATCCCTTTGTGTTAGTGTCGACTACAGAATGACAAAGGCTGTAAGAAAGTACTTCTCTAACACAAATAAGTAGTGGACTATTCATTTACCTTCAGTATTTAGAATCCAGTTACATTAAAAGAGAACGCAGGCAGACTTTTTAAAGTTAAAAGCTTTCTGATTAGGATTTTGAAAATACCTTGTCTTTATGGAGAATACTCTTACCTTTTGTGGCTAAACAGCTTCTAAAAAATCTTGAAGCGATTGGTAACTTTTAATAATCCCTGTAACGGCTGTTATTACTGTGGTTTTACATGAATTTGCTTTTATAAACAGCATTATCAGTTCCTCAGCAGTGGTAAAAGTGGTAAAAAGTGGTAAAAGATTTGAATTAAGTAGTCTAAAAATGTCACTTTCCAATTCCGCCTGCCCACCCTCCCCCCAAGTCTCTGAATAGACATAAAACAAACAAGTGCCTAGCAGTCTCCTCCTGTCTCCAAGATGCATCTAGAATATTCCTAAGGATGTTTCATTTAAAAAATAGGACACAGCTCTTAAAAGCAAGTTTAGTGCATCGATGCTGTTGCTTCCTTGGTTTATGGCCTTGCCCTACCGCCGTGGCTGTTACAACTCAGATCTGCTTAAGATGCATTGATCTGTCAGTAGAACAGGGCAAATGGAGTTAATTTGTTTGAACAAAATACAGTAGCTCAATGCATATGAAGTTCAGAATTCTTATTTCAACTTAACTGCCCATTCTTTCATAGCTGATACTGATATTCCAGTAAAAGATTGGGGCATTTTTTGTTCTGTTTTTTTTTTTTTTCAGGTTGGTTCAAAGCTTATCTCCTGCCACAAACTAGTGCTAGCTTGTGTTATACCTTACTTCAGAGCCATGTTTCTTTCGGAAATGGCTGAAGCCAAGCAGACGTTGATTGAGATCAGGGACTTTGATGGCAATGCAATAGAAGACCTAGTGAAGTTTGTGTACTCCTCCCGGCTTACTCTGACGGTGGATAATGTCCAGCCTCTCTTTTATGCTGCTTGCATTCTTCAGGTGGAACTGGTAGCAAAGGCATGCTGTGAATATATGAAACTGCACTTCCATCCCTCCAACTGCCTGGCAGTCAGGGCATTTGCAGAGAGTCACAACCGCATTGACTTGATGGACATGGCTGATCAGTATGCTTGCGAACATTTCACAGAGGTGGTGGAGTGTGAAGACTTTGTGAGCGTGTCACCACAGCACCTCCATAAACTCTTGTCCTCCAGTGACCTGAATGTTGAAAATGAAAAGCAAGTTTACAACGCTGCTATCAAGTGGCTTCTAGCCAATCCGCAGCATCATGCTACGTGGCTGGATGAAATACTTGCACAGGTAGGGTGGACCGAGGTGCCAGGTGCCTGTCTGGTCACTAGTTTAGTTATATAATCAACAGTTTGTACTTAAGGTAGATCTTGAGATGAAAAATGTTCTTAGTGCTTGGTACCTCATCTGGTATTTACAGTTGTGAGTTGACTGTGGAAGCAGGTTAGATACCTTGAATATCAGGAGGAAGTCATACTCTCCAATTTCTGTAGAGAGAAGAGTACTGACTTTATGCTCGTGGCTAGGGGATGGGGAGTCAACAAAAAGCTGTATCTGTGTCAGAGCAGAAACTTCTTAGATTTACACATAGTGGAGAACATAAAACCATCACTTCAATTGGTTTGATGCTACTACAGCCTAAAACACTCACTTCCCTTGCTGGTAAGTATTTGTACTTAAGAAAGGAGAGCATAGCTGTTGAGGAAGTTTTTTACATGGCTAGGAAAGTAAAACTGTCATGGAGATGTTACATCAAGTCATGCTACTTCTGGAATGTTCTATCTATTTCATTAACAAAAGACCAAGATGTGTTAGCACTATGAGCAGGCTAGAAAAAATATGCTAGACCCTTTAATTCTCACAAGACTAGCACTGCTGGTTACCTGTAGGATCCAGAAGGAGTCTGCAGTTTAATCGTCTAGATTTGATGCAAGTTCACTGCTTCTGAAACAAACACATACAGGTATCAGAAGGTCACTCAGCTGAAATTTAAACACCCGTTGGAGCTCCTCCTGCCAAATGCCACGCACTGCTAAATGTGCTATGTATCTTACCAGGTAGGATCAACTGTGCTGTTTCAGTTGTCACAGAACTACAACTCGAATATTTCCCATTTGACAGAGTTACTAATATCAGTGTTCTGTGAGTAACGAGAGGTCTTCTAACATGCTGCAGTCATTGTCTTCATGCATAATTTTTCACATTTCCTGGTAAAAGGTTACAACTGTTTATTAGGTGGCTTCCAAAAACCTTCAGTTTCATCTAGATCAGCGTGAGGTTTCTGGTACAAAAAAAATGTTAGTACAGTATAACTAAGTTTACAGACAATTATAGTTTGAGATGTAAAAAAAGAAAAAAAGGTAGATTGATTTTTAATGCCAAGTTATGCTAGCAGATAAGATTAACAGCTTTATTATATTCATGGAAACCAGAGTCTATGACAAAGCAATGAAAAAGTAAACCCCCCTCCTATAAATATGGGTTATTTGCCAGAATATATGGAGCCATCAGCTGATTTGGACATGATTGCTAGCAGATAACATGACTGGGCTTCTTAACAGCCACATCATAACCAGCCTTACGGGTTTTGCTGTTAGGAGGTTCTGAATTTGTCAGCCTTCAGTTCTTACCACATCACTAACCTCATGAGTCTATTAGCAGAACTAGGGTGGTGCTTTTAATCAGCCTAAAATAAGCCAGGCCAAAGTAAAGGAAGAGGTGGGATGAAAGCAAGTGGCTAAGGAAGAACTCGCAGAGACACTTGCTTACTTGAAGACACAGAGACTTGCCAGCTGTGTAACAGCACCATCCTGCTGCTCTGAGAAGCACCAGAGATACTGGACTTCTTCACTGTTGCTGCTGAGCTAACTGGGAGCTGCTTGACAGCATTGACTCCAAACCTTAGGAAGTCAGATGATGGTTTACTTCAGTTCCTCCCCGCTGACACCTGGCCTACCTTTGCGCCTGATTGTACTTCATATTCCTGTTTTTCTCACAAGGACAAATGAAAGATTTGCTGACGTAAATGATTGCGGGGAGGACATTTTGAAGCAGTCTTGGAGAGGCTGACCTTATTTCAGATCTGCCCTGTCACTGGGGATTGCTCTGGGTAGTGACCACCTGTAGCCTAACCTGGAAAGAGCCTTCCATTCCTCAGCCTGGTCACCACTCTGATGGGGAACCATGGGAAGGAAACAATTAGCTCTCAACATTTTATTTTTTTTTAATCCTGTAGTCTGTCATCCACACCAGAGAAGGGCATTACTGCACTAGCAGTACCTCCTTAATAGACACTTAGCTCATGGCGACAGTGTTTGCTTTTTGACTAGCCATTCAAAATGAGCCATTCTAGCAAAAGCCCTCTTACACTGGCATAGCAATGAGCTGCAAATTCATACCCTCAGCAGACTAACCTGACACAGGCTGTCCTGGTAAAGCCGTAGATGCTGCCTGCATCATGTCAGGCATGCCCAGTTGCAGTACAGGCAGAGGCACTTGTCTCCGTCCTCCGCTCAGCCTGGGCCAAGGGACAGTTCTCCACTGCTGCTTAAATGCAAATGGTTGTAGAAAATGTTTGTCACTAAAAAGAACTGTTCATATCACTGTTACTTGGGGAAAAAAGAAAAAAAAGTAAATGATTCTTTTTAGTGAAGAGCGTGGGGCTGCCAGCTGGCTCAGAAGCTGCCATCTGTTATGCGTGCGTCACTGTAAATGGTGAGACTCAGTCAGTTCAGCCAGTTACTCCATCTGTGTTCATTTCTGTCAGGTACGGCTGCCTCTCTTGCCCATTTGTTTCCTTATGGGTGTTGTGGCAAAGGAAGAGATTGTCAAGCAGAATCTAAAATGTAGGGATTTGCTGGATGAAGCAAGAAACTACCACCTTCACCTGAGCAGCAGGGCAGTGCCAGACTTTGAGTACTCCATTCGCACAACACCAAGGAAGCAGACTGCTGGTAATTAAATGTGTGTCTGATTATCCAGTAGGGAGTGGTGTGCAGGAAAGGCGGCACATCTGTGCAGGGTTAGATAGCTTGGTATAAATGGTTGTTAATGACTTAACGCAAAATTGGGAAAGCCATCATGTACCTGATGTGCTGCATTTTCCTAGCAAGTCTCTCTCTTTAAAGCATTATTTATTTATCCTGATCAGCTCTATCTGTCTATCTGTATTAAAGCTAGAACTGTTAACTATGGTATGACCAGGCAGTATGCTTAAAGCTATACCGAGAACAGTGGACACTTACCTTTTGGTGCAAGAAGGTTGAGCTAACTTTTAAACTCTTTGGCTAACCTACACCATAAGTGAGCAACGAATGTTAGACTGCAAACCCTAATTTTTACATTGTTGCAGTTAACAAACCATCTGTTCATCTCCCTGAGCAAAATCACAAAAAGTATGCTTAAAATACGCATTGGTTTTGCAAGAGCATAGATAGTTAATTGCCATAGCAGAATGCCAAGCAAAGGCCAAAATCCAGCATCCAATTATGCAGGGCAATGACCATGCCCCTTAAAGTGAAATACAACCTCTCCCAAACTACTGTATTTTCAGTTCGCTCTGCTAGACAACTTTATCCCCCATCTTCCCACTAGTTTTCTGGAAACCTGTTTTGTCTTCTTCAGGTGTGCTGTTCTGTGTCGGTGGTAGAGGCGGATCAGGTGACCCCTTTCGCAGCATTGAGTGTTACTCTATCAGTAAGAACAACTGGTTCTTCGGCCCTGAAATGAACAGCAGAAGGCGGCACGTGGGCGTGATCTCCGTGGGAGGTCAGTAACCCTATTCAAAAGGCATTTGTTTGCTCCTTTTGTGGAATTCATACTTTTACTAAATAAATCTGTCTTGCAATGGCTTAAATGTTGGATAGTACTTAGTTTAGTAAAGCTTCTTCCCCATGAAGGGGTTTTTGATTCTGAAACAGTCTGAGAGCATGCGTACTGGAGAGATACTACTGCCAACTGAGGGAGTCGGGGTTGTTTACCATGGAGAAGCCTCTGGGGAGACCTTATTGCAGCCTTTCAATACTTAAAGGGGGCTTTAGAAGAAAGAAGGGGACAGGCTTTTTAGTAGGGCTTGATGCAATGGGACAAGCGGTAATGGTTTTAAACTGAAAGAGCATAGATTCAGACTGGATACAAGAAAGACATTTTTTACAGTGAGGGTGGAGAAACACTGGAACAGGTTACCCAGAGAGGTGGTGGATGTCCCATCTCCAGAAATATTCAAGGTTAGGCTGGGCAGGGCTCTGAGCAACCTCATGTAGCTGAAGATGTCCCTGCTCATTGCAGGGGGGCTGGACTGCATGACCTTTGATGGTCCCTTCCAAGCCAGACTATTCTTTTATAAATTATCTATTCTATAGAGCTTCTTGCCTTAATAGGTGATTTTTTTAAAAAATCTATTTATAAAGAAACGGCGTTATACAGCAGTGTCACCCAGAATTTGTTAGTATGCGTACTAGCTCCCTTCATGCTGAAATCCGTACAGGCAAGTCACTAAGACCATAACCCTTCCAAGGGCAGACCTACCTTTCTTTTTGGGTCTCCATCTTCTGAAACCAGGTCTGTGCAGCCCACAGCAGCTTGGCAGCCATGATGCAGCTTTTCCTTGCACACAGTGACCCCTGTGTCGCTGTGGCAGAAGAGCGGTATTTTTTTCCCCATAGGAAATCTGGAGAGACTGATAGAAATGTCCAAAACTGATCTGACCTGCAGTACTCAAATTATGGGAAGATTTTAATTTTTTTTTATGTATCTCTCAAGCTTTGTATGAAAGTCCACTTTAGAACAGATCTCTGGTTGAGTACAGCATATAAAAATATAAAGTCTGTACTTAATAAAATCCTGATACTGAAAACATTTGAAAACTTTGTTATTTGAGCTTTTTGTCTCCACGTAGGCAGGGATATTACATAAATGAAAACTGAAACGTTGCCAAGCAATTTCTGTATTGTAAGATGCGTATGTGTTCAGGTAAAGTCTATGCAGTGGGTGGACATGATGGAAATGAACACTTAGGAAGCATGGAAGTATTTGATCCTCTCACAAACAAGTGGATGATGAAGGCATCAATGAACACAAAGAGGTACGTGTCCTGTGATCCAAAATTTAAGTCCTGGTCTGTGATACATCATTTCTTGATGATGCGGAAAAACATGTCTGTCCTGCCTTTGTTTGGGTTTCCAAACTGTGCTAGTTTTAGGAATATTTTTTTCCTATTTCGGGGCTTTACGCTGTCAAACACCTTTATTTACTAGCTGTAAAGCAGACTCAAATCTGCATTGCATACTTGTGTACATCACATAGTTGTGCATAATGTACTGTATGTATTTCAGTGCAAAACTGTGTAATCCCTCTCTCCAGGGAGAGGCCCTGGCTGGTACCATTGGTTATGTTTACCGTTTGGCTTTCTTTTGTCGCTCTACTACCCTTTTCCTTTTTTCTAATTTTGAGGGGGCTGGCTTCTGGAGCAGAGAACTCTTCTGTTCCAGCTGTGCTTACGTGCCGGTATCTAGGGCCTTTCTGCTGTGCCTGATAAAGAACTTAAAACTGATTAATTGGTTCTGTGAGCTTTTTGCTCTTTTTAAGAATGAGCAAGATGACTGCCTGCGGAATATGCACAGTGAATGAAATACTTCACGTTCAGGAAACCAGTAGCTGCCTATGTTTTTGCCACAAAAGGCCAGAAGCACTAAGAAAATGGAAGTCAGATTGATGATTTTCTTGCCTTTTGATATTTAAGATTCTTTTAAGGAGCTACTGGACTCACAGATCTGTAGTTTTTTGTTTCTGCTGTCATTTAAATCAGTCTCCTTAATTCTACATTCCATTTTGCTGTTTGTTGTTTCTAAAAACATCATGTACAAGTAGGAGTAAAATATCGAGCATGGTTCTTGAAGCTATTTGTAGCTGTGACCTAATCAAAGTAGAAGACCCAGACACCTAGAAGGTGGCTTCTTGCTCCTTTTCCTCCCTCCTGCCATCACCCCAGGGCATATTATCAGCAAACATCAGGCCTAGATTTCTGTGACATCTCTTACTTGGTACCTTGGTAAAGGAAAGGGCTGCTGTACCCTGGCTGTGCTCCACTCCTTCCATTCACAGAGGTAGTGTCAGAATACTTGGTTAAAAAAACCTCACCTGCCACCATTGATGGCATGCGTCTGTGTTACCCGCTGAGGCAATTTAAGATAAGGCCAGGATATTGCCACAATGTTTGTTCTGTAGAAAGATTGTGCCTCCCTTGCTCCCGCCTAGGTATCTTCCAGCCTGCCCTCTTTGTAATGAGACAAGAACGTTCTTGGTGAAATGGTAAATCACCTGTCTGGGTAGTTAAAGCAGAAACTTAATGCTTACATTTCAGACCATACTTTTCATTTTGTAGTACTGATTGTACTCTCATATTGGTAGATTTAGTAGGAAAAAAATCTGACAACTATTTTAACACAGACTTAATAGAAAATAACAGAATGGCAGAAATTGCAATTAAGTCTTGCAAGAGTTCAGTCATCTAATGTCCATCGCAGGTTTGCTTTTTAATATGTATTAATATCGGCCCCCCCAAAATCATTTCCAAATTGTAGCAGCAGCTATACCAACAAAGTTAAAACCAGCTGGCTTTGGTTCTCCACCAGATTCAGTAAAATAAGATAGGAGGTGTAAAATTCAGTACCAAGACAGAGAATTCAAATGACTAAGACAGTCTCACATATCCAAGCATGTAAGTAGAGGACTTGGACCTGAGGTGACATTCAGTTAAAACAGTATTCCATGCCCTCCTGCATTTTTTTTGTTTGTTTTTTGTTTTTCAAACTGGAGCTTTGTCTTCTTGCAGTCTGAAAATATTCTAGCTGCAACAGTCCTGTTCATGGATCACACAATAACATACAGGTGCCTGGGAAAGCTGAGGTGAATTTAAGATAAAACTCTGGAGCCCCTCTAACGGGAGGCTGCCAGCACACAAAAGGCTTTCAGGACAAAGCTGCAAGACCGCGGCAAGAGGGCCAGCCACAGTTACTGGTCATTATTTATTATCAACTTCACTTTTTAAGTTTTCATTACCTTTTTCCCATAGTTTGAAACAGGCGCCAGTCAGGAAACATTGCACTTGGCATGTCTTTCACGTTGCCTTTCCTTAAGGATTTGCACTGAGGTATTGATCCTTTGGTTTTCGTAGGAGAGGAATTGCTCTTGCCTCCCTTGGCGGCCCCATTTACGCAATAGGAGGTTTAGATGACAACACTTGCTTCAGCGATGTGGAAAGATACGACATTGATTCCGATCGATGGAGCGCAGTCACCCCAATGAACACTCCCAGGGGAGGAGTGGGCTCCGTAGCCCTGGTGGTAAGTGACCGTTTCCTCCCAGGTCGGGGCCAGCTGAGGAACTAACCCGCTTTCAAATCTGCTTTTACAAGGAAGAACACAAGATTTAAACAAAACGCAGCTGGTGGTGGGTCTCTGCATCTCTAGTCATCGGAGTCCTATGGCACTCTGCAAAGGGTGAGGATACAGGATAATACTCATATTGAATTGAACTGTGCTCCCTGTTCCAACAGTACTTGAGGTCTTGGGAGCAAGTACGAGGGCCCTTCTAACATCAGGCTAATATTTCGTGTCTCATCCAGCTGACTCCGGTTTGTTAAGTTACTATGTTTAAAGGTACTGAAAACATCTGCACTTTAATCCCCCTGTCGCCATGTGTACTCTGCAAAATATCTGCAACTCTACATAAATTTTTCACTTCTTTAGTTGGAAGATAGCATTTACAAGTTTAGATAATTAAGTCTGTTGGAATTCTTAAATAAAAGTAAATAATTAGGACCGAAAGGATAGACCATATTTTCCTATACTTGTCACATTGGCTATGGAAAGCTGAGTAAATGCATGCACATTATGAATAATCTTTCTCTATAAAACTCTTTTCCAGAACCATGTTTATGCTGTGGGTGGCAACGATGGTGTAGCATCTCTTTCCAGCGTGGAGAAATATGATCCCCATTTGGATAAGTGGATAGAAGTGAAAGAGATGGGTCAGCGAAGAGCTGGCAACGGTGTCAGTGAGCTCCACGGATGCTTGTACGTTGTCGGTGAGTAGGGGTGTGGCATTTTGTGGTGCTCTCTCTGCCAAGTACTGGCATTTGGAAGAGGCTGTTGTTGCTAGAGGGACCGGGGAACAGACAGACCTGACCTATACTTTGTGTTCTTGGGGAGGAGAAGCAAGCAAGCACAACCAGGGCACACTTAGATGAAGGTGTGTTAGTGAGGAAATAAAAAGCAGTTCCTAACCCACATTTCAGGAGGGCTGTATTGTTCAGGACAGTATGTCTATATAGAAAATCCTCGAGACTTGAGTTTCCTTTTAGGAAAACGATTCTTATGTTCGCACACTTTTAAAGCACTCTGGTTCTATTCTGAGTGTAGACAACAGCAGCTTTTTTGCGTGGTGATTACACTTATCCCACAGCCTGTTGTCCTGTTCTGCCCTACCTTGCATTTACCTGCTTTTCCTGAGGGAGAAAGATGCCAGGTGGGTAAGCCGCAGTGATAGTTGCAGAGCTCTGCCTTGTGTATTACCGTGGCTAAAATAGTTTTGAGTAAAATGCTCTTCTGACAGTTGCCCCAGCAAGGGGAATGCATCACTGAAGTCTTATTGAGGATTATTTTTTCCTACTCAGCGATGCTGTGATTTGAAAACACCACCAGAATGTATTTTGTTCAAGCCAAAATAAGATCAGGACCATCCTTTTACTGGTCTCAGTTTTCTTCTATTCCAGTTTAGAAGCTGTCCCATTATAACTATGTGTAAGATGAATTCTAGGAGAAAAATAATAGAAATACCTCTTCTCGTAACTTGGGTAGAAGAAAACTGTCCCTCTCGGTGATGCTTGTGCAGTGACAGGAGGGAGAGCTGTTAGATTAATTTTTAAGAGTTTGTAAAGTTCACGTAAAGAAATAGAGCTGGACACTAGCCTACTGAATGCTAAGAATAGCCTGATAATGCCAGTGCTGGATATCACCAGCGCTAGAAGTGGCTAAAAACCGATACTGTGCTGATTCTTTGCAGGTGGCTTTGATGACAACTCTCCACTGAGCTCGGTGGAGCGCTTTGACCCACGCAGTAACAAATGGGAATATGTAGCAGAGCTTACAACTCCGAGGGGTGGTGTTGGCATAGCGACGCTGATGGGTAAAATTTTTGCAGTTGGAGGTCATAATGGCAATGTGTACCTGAATACAGTGGAAGCATTTGATCCCATAGTGAATAGGTAATTTAACATGTTTTATTTGGCTTAATAAGATAATGAAATCTGCCGATATGAAAACACAACATAACAGAAATAATGTGCAGCTGGAGTCTATCTATTGTTTCCTGGTAATAATTTTGAGTAATATTCATGACTGGTGATGCAGGAGTGCTGCTTATGGCATTAGGTGGTTCTTGTAAATATTTAAGCACCACCTCTTTATCTCCATCCCTTGTCCTTTTCCCTTCCTTCAATAAGAATCTACATTCTTCTGGTTGTTTCAGTCTGATTTTGCGCTAAATTTACTCAAATAGTACGAATAAACCAGCGGGGTGTATTTTTGTGCAGAGTAAACAGCTAGGCCATATAACAGAATTTCAGACACAGAAAATAAATGCTTTCAAGTTGCTCAGAAAAGACAGGAACTTACTTCTTTTTTCCCCTCTGCCATCTTCCTCAGGTGGGAACTCGTTGGCTCTGTGTCCCACTGCAGGGCAGGAGCAGGCGTGGCTGTGTGCTCTTGTCTCAGCAGCCAGATCCGGGATATGGGCCAAGGATCCAGCAGCGTTGTTGACTGCATGTGAGCTCTGCTGCCTCCTTCAAACTCCAGAAGAATGACGGCAGAGAGGCACTGCAGAGCTTTTAAACACCGTGTTTTGTATGGTAGGTTGAGAAATGAAAACAATACGTTTTCTTTGTGAAAATGTTACCTTCTGCAACTGTAAAGCTTTTGGTGACTTTCTGTCAATAGTGATACAGCAAAGCCTGTGAAAACATGGAATAAAAAACTCGCAGGGGAAAACCTGCCAAGAGCTACAATCATCCCATTTTTGAGAAGTTTTAATTTCAGAATCATTTGAGGCAGCTGTTGCAGGGACTCATTATTGAACTGTAAACCAGGCACGGGGTGAGGAGAGAGCGCTGCTGTTAGTAGCACTGAGCCTTACCCCAACAGCCCTGCTGCATGTTTTCTGGAGGATGGGAGTGCCATTTCAAGTAACTTATTTTCAGGAATGCAGTCTTAAACATTTCCTAATTGTACAAGGCTTTGTAACACAAAGTGTCTCAAGTTTTAAAAGGTAACAACAGCCCTGTTCATACTACGGTAACGCAGTGGCAATTGCAGGTACTCAAGTCTGACACCTGTCTAAGTACTTTCTCAAGCTAATACACTTAGCTGAAAAGATTCTTGACCTGAATTTAGCCATTGGAACACTGGAATTCTCAAGTCTTCAATAAATTTATACTAACTACCACCGCCCCTCCCAACAAGGGCAAGTTTCTGTTGAGAGGTCATTCCTGAAGCAGCCAGTGTAATTTGTCCTCCTTTGAGATGAAAGTGTGTGAAAATGTAGGCTTCAGTGGTGTCTGAATCACTATTTTTATACAAAATGGAATCACATAATAAGAATTGCAGTATTTTGTAAAGACCTTTAAATGCAACTCTAGGAGATGACAAGTCCAATTTCAGTATCCAGTAGCAACTCTGTGGCAATTCTGGCTCTCTTAAAATAGTTAAGCCAGGAAGATCTAGCCTCAAACCAGGCAGATGACTTTCAAGCTTACGCAAACCAAAGAGAATCGGCAACAACAAGAATTGGAAATGAACCAGTACTTACATCAAAATTTGAAATAGGAACTTAATAGTGCTGTGTACAAAGGTGTCTTGTTAACGTAGTCAGAAACCCTGAATTCTCAATAAAGTCCAGCTGCGAAGACTGCAGATTCCTGTTCCTCCATCACCTTGAACAGACCAACAACCGACAATCCTTTGTGACCAAAGTTTCACATTGCCAGAATGTGCCAAGTGACAAGGGAGAGCAGCAAACTTCTCTGCCTTCAGTGCCAGGGAGGAGGCAGGAGAGTACGAGCATAAGGCACGGTCCTGTTTTGCTGTTGAGTTACCATCGTTTAGCTTTTCTGTTTCAAACAGCTTGCACTTTGGTAGCACCCAGGGACAAAGCGAACGGTACTGTAAATAACGAAACATTGCAATAAAACATTTGTACTTCAAAGCACCTTGTTTATAGTATGACTGGAACATGCTATTTTGGGGAAATATTACAACACGGAGTATATTTTGGTTTCTGCAGAGTATAATTCTCACCAAGAAGCATTTGTCAACAGGGAAAATCTGGTGCTACAGCCCCGAGCCGTACCACCCTGCTACCGCTCCTGTGCAAGGATGTGGTCACCTCCTGTGGCTCGTGATGTGACTGGAGGAGGAGGAGGAGGGGTGGAAAGAAGAGGTGCAGGTTCCCTCTCTGCAACCAAACAGGTTCTTCTATGGATGTCCTGGCTAACAAAACTTAAGGGGGGGGGGGGGGAAAAGGCAAGTTTTCCACAAAGGAACATTGACCATGAAACCAAGTAGCCTGGCAGTGCTGCCCGACAGCTGAGAAATTTCTCCTCTGGGTGCCAGCACCCACATGCACCTGGGCCACGCGGCAGCAGTCGCCTTGCAGGCAGAGGGAGAGGCATGTGCTCAGCAGAGAGGCTGGCTTACAGCACATCACTAGCACTGTACCCTGTGGGAGGCTCTGCTGTCAGCCCGGCAGCTGGAGGTCAAATGGTACTAGGTCAGAACGCAATCATGAGACAGACACTTCTGGTGTATTTTGATTCACACACACACACACACTCACCCCCAAACATCCGTGCTCAGGCTTCTGGAGGCATATTGTTAAGGACTGGCAGGAAAACTGCAAAAAAGGTTTACAAGGAACAACCCTGTTGCCAGTATAGCGGTGTCTACATTATTAATCTTGGGTGACACCAGAACTACAAATATTTTGTGCAGAACTGTTGTAGAAACACTATTGCTGCAAATGTGATAACGATGTCAAAATATATATATATAAAATGTATAGGATTACTGTGGCAGCAAACTGTAATGATTTACCTGCATATAAAGCTGTTGTGGTTTAACACACACCAGCAAACTCATTTTTCTTCCAGTCCTGGCAACAGGATCACGATAACAAAGTAATAAACCTACCCAGGCTGAGGAGCAGAGCAGCCCACGCTGGTTCCCCGCGGTGAGGCAGCCCTCCGCCGGCAGCAGGCTCTAACTCCCACCGTGTCTTCTGATTTAAAACGAAACTTGGGATTTGCGACAGCAAAGTCTTCAAACATTCGGGGTCATGAAGTCATTGCATCTAAACACGATGCGCATTTGATCCCGAACGTGGAACTGCTCTTGCTTCTGTTTATGATGTTTTTCCAGCATCTGAAAGCCTTGACCTCACCCACAAAAATCATGAACCCCAAGATGTCTATTAGTACATCCTTTAAACACAAAGAAAAAATTTTGGAAGAATCAAGCGTGGCCACAGTTAACACTGAAGTTTCCGGCCTGCTGATTGTAACCACGTCATGGGCTTCGGGAGGCGCGAGACCAGACTCTGCACCGCTGCTGACCAGCCCACTTTGGCCACGTGTCTCCAGCAGGCACGCAGCCAGCGTCACCCTGCTGCCCCAGCGCCTGGGATGTGCTGCCTCCCCATCCTGGCTCTCCTGCTGCTCCTCACCTCAGGGCTTGGACTGTGGCCTCTCAAGTCCTCCCAAACCGCTGCTGCCAAGGGCAGCGCATCAGCTACCGCACTACTCGCAGCCACGTTTGTATTTGGAAAATTTTAGTCTGAGCACTTTTACGTACAGGAGATCAATAAAAAGACAAAGATCTCCCTTTAAGTTAGATTTCTGATCACTACATTCACATAGTAATTTCTGGTTGTATTTTTTTCAGGAAATGCTGTAACAGCACAATCACACAAGGATCTTGCATGTATTAGTGTTTGTTTCTGTTTTGTAAAATATGTCCTTTCAACATAATGTTAAATTCCTACCTTATTTATGTTCAAAGGGGATTGCGAAAATTTGATTATGCTTTCACAGCTTCGAATACTTTTGAATATTGCTCTTCCCCAAAGGCATCCCATTCCTAACAGAGCCATGCTTCCAGCAAAGCTGTTTGGATTAGACACCCTGCGGAAGTATTCAGATGCAGGCAGAAAACATTAGAGGACGATGCACATGCTACTTGCATGTTTAAAAACGTAAACAAAGTGTATGTGTGCCCTCTTAGTCCCGTCAGGAAGACTACAGACTTTCCGAAGACAGCTGAGAGAAAATGATTTCACTGAAATCTCTGCCTGTAGAGGGGGGTGCAGCCCTGCACGTAACGAAGCCCTCGCCGAGGACTCTGCAGACGCTGCGTATTTATGGCACAGAACCAACAGGCAATCAACCAGCAGCCTCGGGCTGCTGCATGGACGCAGGAGTTAACAATGATCCCAGCCAGGCGCTGGAGGGATCTGGTGCCTGGTCTCCAGGATCTTCTTTCAGATGCAGTGGGATCTGGGGGCAGTTATTGCCCTGTCAGCGTTGTTAGCCCTTGTAGCGTGCACACACGTAGGGCAGACTGAACACGTCAGAAGCAAGTTCTTCACCAAAACCGAGGAACTTGTCTTGCTTATGATCTGGTAAGACACTTTTTTTTTTTTTTTTAAGAGCAGTGGGAATGTAATTAAATAAAAGCACAATTGCCACCAGCATGACTGGCAGCCGACTCTGCAAGCAATGCTTGGGCTGACCAGCCTTGTTATGCTCAATCCAGCTGTGTTCATGTGCCAACAATACAGATGCAGGCAGTCCAGCAGCTACACGGCTATCGAAGCCCCAGGAAATTTTATGAGATCGCTTTGCTGCTCTGAACTTTCATGAGCACTTACTGAAATTCAGGCTGCCTTCCTGCATCCCAGCTGCAGGGCCTCAGTTCTGTGTCTTCCCTCCACTTACAACAACATTTTGACTCTGAAGTGATTCCACCTCTTCTAGGAGCTGGAAACAAGACACGTGAGAAAAATCATGTCAGCAAGCAAAAAACGGCAAACCCTGAGGAACAGGAGGCAGGCTTCGCTGACTCGGGAACTCCTGACTAAGTAAGTTTGTTAAAACTGAGTGCTCAAAACGCAACACTTGTCCAGTGCAATGTAATGAACCACTGTAAGAAACAGAAGCAGTTGCTTTACCTGGTTTGCTGCCCGTCCACTGTCTGCTGAGATGGCTGCAGGATGCTCAGTATCATCTCGTGATGGGACCGTGGCTCCGACACCAAATGACACTGAGATTCATTTTACAAACCGGTTGTCATCAGGTGATAAAAATCCAGCCGATTAACCTGTCCAAGCTTAATTAGAACAAGTGCCTGGGAAGTCCCTAACTCCAGACTACTCCTACAGTGAAACGGGGTTTTCTATCTTCATTTAGGCTGAAACAGCTTTCAAAACCACTTTCAGCATCGCTGCAGCGCAGTTTTGCAAACCCAAGTGCTTTGTTCCAGCTGCTCCACTTAAATTTTTTGCTGGCTACTTTTACCACAGCTGCATTTGTTTTCTAAACCTTTGCATGTTCTCCCAACTGGAACTGGCAGCAAATGGAGCACTCTTCGCCAGGAGATGAAACTGGTATTTCTTTGTAATTCTTTCCTGGCTCTGTCAGCGAGGTTGGTGTTGCTGCTACTTTGCAGCATTTTAACACAGCTCCTTGGATTCCAGATGCTTTTGTTTTAAAGCTGTTCCAGCACAAAAAGGGGAAAATAAATTAAAAAAACCAACTCAACAGGCAGCTATGTAATTTCTGCCATCTGACCTGTCTGGTCTGCAGGGGTTGTATTCCATCGCTTCCAGCGAAAAGCCTACGCAAATACATACCTGCCGTAGGTTTTCCACCAAAATGTGACTCGATCTTTCAGTAAGCGCACACACCCCACGTCAGGGGGTGCGGCAGCCAGCGTCCCCACAGACATATTAAGACACGTGCACGGGGCGGTGATGCAGAGAACGCGTGCGTGGCTGTGGCTGCCTGCCTGCCTGCCAAAGCACCCCTGCTACCTGGCAGCGTCCCACAGGAGAATTTCTCTGATGCTTATTAAATTAATGGTCCTGAAAATTAATACTCTAAGCAGGCAACTATGCGGCTCTAGCCGTCCCTGGGAGTGGCAGCAAGGCTTGGCTCTGGTTGCATAGCCAGCAAGAAACATTTTTGTGTCTTGATTTGCTTGATGAGTAAGGCTTAACCTGGGCCAAGAATCATAAGCAAATTATCGTCCAGGACACATATTTTCCAAGAAAGGAAAAAAAAAAAAAAAAAAAAGGACAGTGCAAGTCAGCATACCTAACTCGGCATGGGCTGCGGGGAGAAGGTAACTGCAAATCCATGCCCTGTTCTGACACAGCCCGAGCCAGATCTCCAGCTGAGCAGCTGCCAGATGGAACAACAGCACGTTACAGCTGCCAGCACGATTGCCTCTGGATGTCGCATCACCATCGCACACGGCGACTCTCTCCTGCTTCTCACTTTAGTGCAAGTGGCTGCCAGCTCCCCCGCCAGAATCTTGGTCAGTGCAGGTCAGAAAGGGCAGGAATGGCAGAGCCGAGCCGAACAGCCCTTCTTTCTGCCCGTTCCCAGCGGACATCCTAGCCGCTCTGGTGCTGCCGTTTGGTTCCCAAGGTCTCCCTGTTACCTCCAGACCACCGTGCCTCTTCCCTCTCTCTTCCCTCCTCCTTTCCCAGCCCTGCACACCTGGCTCTGCTTCTCCCCAGCCAGTTTCCCTGCACTTTATCACTGCCCACGCAGCGCGGGCAGGTCAGCTAACCATAACCCACCCTACCCCATGACTACTGACCGTCTACAACCCCGCGCTCCAGCCCCTCTGCGCCACGCACTCTGCCCTCCTGCTTGCAAGGCTTGCAGGCACACACCCTTCGGGCTTTCAGGCGAAGCCCCTTTCACCTGGGCACTAACACTGCTCTAAGGCATGCCAAAATTCCCTCCGCTGGAGCCTGCCAGAGGGGAAAAAAAAAAAAAAAAAAAAGGAAAGCTGGTGAGAGCATATGCTTGCCCTGCTCTGTGGCCACAGCAACACGTAACACAGCCCTGCTGGAGTTGTTAGCCAGGGCGCTGCTACCTCCAGCCCCTCGGGCTCAGGCTGCCATTCACCCCCCTGCACGCACGCGGTGCCAGTTCACACCAACTGGTGACCGATTTTTAGTAGAAGGTTAGTTACTTCATAAAGGTTTCCTCATTGAAAGAAGGTTGAAGCTGTCTGACAAAACAAACCCATAAAACAGAAGACTAGTTCTGATTTTTTTCATGCTACCAACCAAAAGGCAGCACTGGACTACTATGCATGCAGTCATGAGGAGAGAAGAAAAAATGGAAGATACATACGTACCAGGTATCCAGAGCCCCCGAGGACACTTGGCCCACTAAAACATGCCCCGGTCTCAGGCAAAACAAATGGGATTCGAAAACATGCTTGAATATTTGCAGAAGTAGTACTTACAAATGAATGCCAGCATCACAGTCTCATCAGGATGGATGCCCGGAATTTCAGACTTCAAGGTTAAAAACCTCAAAGCACACATTTTGGTATCTTCCCTCGAAAGGTGGCAATGAGGTGAAGGCAGGGGCAAGTTTGTGCTGAATATTTCAAGATGTTCAACAACACACCAAGAAGGTGTGCAGCACAATCACATTGCACAGCCACATCACCGCCCAGCGCCGAGCGCAGCTGCACCCAGGGGCTGTGCTTGTGCAGCCAAGGGCGAGCAGAGCACAGGGGAGGCTGACACATCTCTGCTTCCGATCAGCAAAGCAAGAAATTCCCCCTCCCGACAGCTTGTTTTTAATTTCTTCTTTACAATTTTGACCAATATCTCTTTCATCTGAAGAATGTAAAGACAAGCAAGTAAAAAATTAATATTTTAATTTTTTTTATATATATATACACACACACACGGAGCAATTCATCCTCAGTACAGAAGACAAACAAGCAAAAGATTTGTGGCACAATTTCTTTGGAGAGTTGCGGCATTTTTTTTACACTGTATCACTGACCTGATTTTTGTCTTTTCCAAGGACTATAAAAGGCAGCTACTTCTGATTCACAGAGGCCTCAGGGGGCAGATTCTGTGCTGAAGTCAAACACATCAGTCTCCTTCCCTCACTTATTTGCACATCTTTTCCCACTGGAGACTCCATTTTGCCAGAGGTTTGGCATCCTCATTTCTCCCCCAGGCTCTGAGACATCGCGCCTCTCCGGCACCCAACTTCATGTGTCCCAGCACGTGAAGAGCTGCCATGAGAGGGAGGACTGGCACATCACTCCCCACAGGGCAAGCACCATTTCACAGATTTAAGAGCAACGTTCCATGCTCAGGAAACCTCACTGTTACTTTTTAAGGATATTTTCACTAAGAATTGCAGATTTTATTTACGCTCTAAGATGATCGAGTAAAGCGGGTTGAAAAAAAGACAAACCCCCAACCCCGTATAGTAACAGTTGAAATAGAAATGCCACGGAAGTGACCCAGAAGCACAAGGACAGGGTGGCTGGCAGCTGAACAGATGGGGAGCGGTTTGACCAGCACGCCACAATTCACATGCTGCCCGGGCACCGGATGACACAAGCCCTGCTGGCACCCGTAGCAGTACCGTCAAAGCATTCACGTCGCAAAGAAACGCCACCCGTGAAACCTTCAGCTCCTGCCTGCTCTCCAGACTGCATCTTGCTCAACCCCATTTCCCAGCACCCTCTGGAAGAACAAGACGAAGCAAAAGCCTGACCCCAAATCCTAACTAGCCCTTCTCTGAACAGCGAGGAAAGCTCACGAGCGAGTTCAGAGCCTGCTGCACCTCATGTGTAACACGCAAGAAGTTGCATGGGTTGGAGCGGCTTTTAGAAACACCTTCCAGCTGCCACAGACCACGTGTGGCTGACGCGTGCCTTCAAGTATTTGAAAGAGAACAGAAATAAATCTGTCGGTTGGGATGCGGTTTTGCTGGCTCAACAGAAGCGAACAACATTACCTTATTGCTACGATATGAAATGCTGGACCCAAAAAACCCCCTTAATCTCTGCACTACTGAGTACCAGCGGAGAAAAACCCAGCGGGAATTCCAGAAACCCTGTCCCTTGACAAAACACATTGCACAACAGCAGTGAGCATATGCTGCCTTTGTAACACACACAAAAGTCCTCATTTCAGGAAACGCAAAGTTTATGGAAACACACTCTGAAATGCCGATGATGGCCCAGAACACTGTTGGTTTCGGACAGTGACAGGGGTTACTAGAAGTGCAATTAATATAAAGAAAGCACAGGCTGCCAACAGGTTATTTTAGTGTTTGGAGAGCAGCACAGGGCCAAGAAACTGCAATCAACCTCAATGCAGCTGTTTTGCCAAAAATAACATTTGTCTTTGAAAAGGGTAAGCCAAGCCAAAGAGAGAAGAAAGCAAGCTAATCTATAATGTATAACAAATCTCAAAATAAATTAAATGTGGTTGCAAAATCGGGTTTGGTCAATAAATAAACAAACAACAACAATAAAACATTATTGGAAAACCACTCCAAAATATTTTTGGCCATTGGTAGCCCAGGGAGGGGAGGGGGCACTGTCGCAGGCATGAAGCCAAGCCGGGCAGTCGACAGTTGCTGCAGCCCCACGGCCTCCTGCTCCCCCTTCTCCCTCCTTGGCTTTTGGGTGACCTCCCTGCTGGCATGTTCTATCTCCTTCCTCTTCATCCCTCCTTCCGCCACCCACCCCTATCCCACCTCCAAAACTAACCCTCCTTGCTTCTGCCCCAAGCAAGGAGCGTGGGAAACACACCTTTTGGGGTGCGAAGGGGAAGGAAACGGTGGGACAGAGGGCATGAGTGACCCTGGAAAAGCAGCTCCATCCCAGCCATACAGCAGGACAGCTTGTGTCCAAATGGCCCTCGCACCCCATCAAAACCAGAACAAGACTCACAGACACTCAATCCACATATGTATGGCCACAACATCAAGCTATATTCCTGTGCTCTTTTCTTACTCTCCATGCATCTTGCAGCCAGCCTGGGGCGACCTGGCTTCATGCCACTTGAAGCGCTTCACTGACGGCAGGGAACCGAGGCCCAGGCCCACCTCACCTGAGCAAACGCACCACCAAGCCCCTCCTGACTAGTCTGTAGCCAAAAATCCCACCAGACGCTCACCTGCAGACGTTACATATTTTTTTTCCTTCTTTTTTTTCCCCCTAACTATGTATTTTTTCTTTTTATTCTTACTTCAACACCAATCTTGCCACTGGGATTTTAAGCACGCAGTGCAAAAGTGCATTGACCCAAAAAAAGCGTACGTTTCTATTTAGAACATCTGCAATAGCAACGTATCCAGTGGGTATTAAAACAGATTTCAGTATCCAATTCACATACTACATTAGAAAACCACAGCCGTTATTAGCAAACATTTTAGGCGCGATGCCTGTTATAGAAAGGACTTAAATTATGCACGTGAAGTATATCACAACAGTGCGTAGAGACGCAAAACTCAGTTCTTCCAAGGAGCAGTTACACCGCCTGACGTAGAACAGAAAGTGGGAAGAGTCCTAAACAAGAAGTGTAAGGCCACTGCAAAGAGATCACCTTCAACAACCGACGAGAAGCAGAGCTACCCCAGCGCATGAAATCCTGCGAGATCCCCTGAGGGAAATCCTCCTCGAAGCACTTGGGAAGTAGCTATGAACTAGACCCCAGCGGCCCCTCCTCCCAGCACCAAGCCCTGCAACACCCTTGAGGAAAACATGGAGCAGTACGCTTCAACCACCGTTTTCTACGCCTTGTCTCCTTGTTTTCTTACGGAACTTGTTCAGCTGCACGAAACCAACCCGTGCAATTTTCCTGTCAGCAAGTGCTCTGAGCCAGGCTCTGCTGGCCTTCAGCAGCTGACCCCAGAAGAGCCTTCCCTGAATCCATTTCCAGAGGACGGGAGGCAGATGTCTGGAGTCATGACCCTCCTGCCACTCTGAGCATCTAGATTTGCACCCATTCTTGTTCCTGAAGGAAAGGGCAAGGGGCAATAAACAGGGGAGCAATGGAAACAGAGGCTTCTTGTACAGAAATTCATACTTAAACCTCATTCAGAAGGGAAACACTAACACCATTCAGAGAGAAAAGGCAAATTACAATTTCTCTACAAGAAGCTGAGAACACAAGGACTCTTGCAACAACTCTTAACAAATAGGCTACTTCATTTATTGTTTATTTCCCCACACGAATGAATCAACCATCTCGGAAACTCCATCACACAGAGGGCACAAAAAGTTATTTACAAGAGGGACATATCCCCAAAATAAGTTTAAGATGTACAGATTTATAATGGGAACCAAGAGGGAGGGGAAGAGGACAAAACCAAAACCAAGGATGGCAGAGTCAGACTTTGACTTTCAGTTACAGAAGAGATCTCTATCTCCACGTAAAGTAGGGTTTTCAACTATTAAATAACTGGCATCTTAAAAATAGAACATTTGACGATTTCAACACATGTATTATTTCTTCTGAATAAATATTGCATGGAAATGATGCTGCTTTGCCACCACAGTTGCCTCCGTTCCTTCTGGGACCCAACCATTCACCTCTGTTTTTCCTTGGATTCATGGTTTTCCTATTGACAAATGCTATTTCCTCCACTGTTATGTTGTGGCGTGGGTTTTTTATTTATTTTTTGTTTTGTGTTTTTTAAAGGCCTGAACAGGCCCAAGTGAAAACGGTGAGCATCTTTCCTAACCCTTTGTAGGCCTCTGACCTGGCTCAGGGTTGAAAATACAATGGCTTTTTAAAAACTACCTATTAAACAGTCTTCTCCGTGACCTGAAATAAAACATAGCTTCCTGCTACGTAGCTTGGTACCGATGCTTCCCCAGATCGCTGCTTGTGAAATGCGAGCCCCCAGACAGCCCTCCACATGACCACGACATCGTCTCCCCTGCAGCCCAGGGGCATTTGCCCTGGGAGCAAGAGCAGCCCTCGCGTGGCCACCTCCGAGCAGTGGCAGAGCACACGCTGCCTTTCCCCAGCTGCCAGCAGTCCACCTGCCTTCACTGGGCATCTTCTTACCAACTCTGCTCACCCAATGCCCTCGCCTGAGCTTTCCTAGGAGCCGGGCAATAGATCAGCGCTATCGGGCAGCAAAGTGCCCGAAGGGCAGGTGAGGACAGGACCTCGTATGAGCACCCGCAGCCTGCACCGAGCTGGATGCAGGATGGGGGCAGCCACATGCCCTGCCTCGTGGGTTGTGGCACGTGGTCCCCCTGGCGCGGGCAAGCCGCGAGCAAGCAGCTCTCCGACGGGAATCTGGCCTGGCAGCAGGGAGGGAGATGGGTGTATGCAAAATGGGGGGACCCATGTCCCTGCTCCACCTTCTACCCCTAACACCCTGCGACAGTTCTTGCAGACTCCTACAGTGGTTTTCAGGTTCAATGAAGCTTTTCTTCCTTCCCTCCTCCTCAGCTGGTGATCCTAAAAATAGCTTTGTCTGAAGACCAAGTCAGAAAAAGGCATCGACCCACTGGTCTGGAATCGAGCTCCAAAGTGCACATCAAGCCTTCAGGCCAGCTGGCCGTCCCTGCGCTTCCTGAGAACAAACCAGCGCCGAGCCTCTCTCTGTCCCTGGCTCACCCAGAGCGGTTGGTCTTCCAGGGAGGAGGAGCACAAGCGAAGTTTGATAGGTAAAACGGGGAGGGGGTGGGGGCGGGGACGTGGACCTTCCTTCCACTGGTTAGGACAGGTTATCCCTGAAATACACTAAGGCTTTTAATAAAGTGAACATAAAAATACAGTCTCTTGAAGGTGTGGGAAGACCCAGCCAGGATCCCAGTGGTCCTGCACTACCGGGGGAGGCAAGAGGAGAGCTCCCTTGTGCTCGGGACTAGGCAGAGCCACAGCACGCTCCCACCAGCTTCTCCCAGAGACAAGATGACTCCTGGCTTCCCTACGGCAGGGGCCATTTCTACAGAAACTACTTTTGGAAACGCAGACCTTTTGCTGATATTTACTACCATCCATTTTCATGAGCCTCAAAACCGCGAGCAGGTATTTTACAAAGGAGGCACCCGCCGCACATGTGCAGGCCTGTTCCTCCATCCTGAAATTACGTGGAAAAGGGAGCTAAATTCTTCCCTGTAAGCACAATTATTTTGGGATACCACCCTTCTCTTCACCACTCCCATGGGTCTGTCAGAGACAGGGCAAGGGATGCAAGAGGGGACCAGAGGGCTAAGGCACACTACTAGATAGGAGGATGGCAGGACACTGCTGTCACACAACAGGAAATCTTTGGGTAGAGAAGGGTAGCATCTTACTGAATACATGAATGCCGTGGATGCTGCCTTCACCGTTACTGTTACCTGCAAAATCACAATTTCAAAAATGCAGCTCCTGACAAGGATAAAATGCTTGCAAATAGCTAATTATTCCCTTCTGTGTTCCCTTGACAGGTTTCCAAGTTGCTGGGCCCATCCTGTAGTTTGGTTGAGAAAGAGCCCATGAGACACCTCCCACATGAAGGATGCTTTGTTTTGGTACCGAATCCTGCTCTTAGATATTCAGTGAGAACAGCAACGGTTGCAGGCAAATATCCAAATGCAAAATTTGTCTTATATTCCGCGTTCAACCACTCAGTCCCTCCTTAAACAGAAGTGATTCCTCCCCATGTCAGCTCTCAGAACAACGTCCAAGCAATCACAGTGACCCAGTACAGCTGTCCACCTCCACCCACCAAAATGACAAAAAGCAACCACACACTCAGCCCTCAGGGGAGTGACGTCCCTCCACCACAGAAGAGAGGCAGAGCTGTTTCCAGCCACACCTGGTCACTTTGCCACCCCAACTGTGTTTGGCTTACACTTACAAGGCTTAAACCAAACAAAACCTCAAGGAACACAGTTCAAGTGCTAAGGACATGTGTGTGCATGAGCGCATGGCAAGGAAGAGGACCAAAGCAGCGATGGCTTAGAAAGTGAACTTGCAGCACTGAATGCAGTGGCTTCTCTCTATTCTCAGGACAGCAGCTGGTGGACAAATGCAAGAGGGTGAGGCTGGAAAGCAGGCAAGGCAGACAACTTTTTTGTTTTTATTGTAACAGAACATTGTTCGATCCTATGGGGTTGCTACTTGCCATCTCAGGAACAAAGACACCAAAGATTGCATCTGTGCTTGCAAAAAAACACATCTTCCAGGAACACAACTGTTGCAGACTGTGGGATGTTGCATAATAACTTCTGGAGGCAGATTTCCTTCTTGTCGGCACTTCTTCACGTGTGATTAGTGTCCTGCTGGTTATTCATAATAGAAATGTTTATAGACCATCAATACATTAGGCCATTCAGACAATTCATTGCACTTCGTTGTTTTAAAGGAAGGTGCCATCAATGCTGAGGCTTTCCTCCATCTCTTCTTTTTCAAGGCAGCAAAACGCTACCCTGAAAACACAGTTTAAAGTCTTTCCAGTGTAACCAGATCCCTTCCACCTTTTATTTTCCCTTGCAGGTGCTTTGTATCCAACAAATTCAACAAATGCAACTGTTTATGAGGTTTCAAAAGTGCAAAGAAGTTAAAGGTACTTAATCACCTGAAGCACCAGTTGAAGGCGCAGTTGTTTCCAGTCTCAGCCAGTGTAAACCCTGTCTAACGTAGTGTATCAGTTCGGTCATGTGGCTGCTCAGTGTCAGAGTGCAGGTCACTGAGCTGAGTTCAGCAAAAAACTCTGGAAAAAAGGGGAGGGAAAGAGAAAACATTTGTTGGTTTCAAGCAACAGGCATGTCTGACAGCGAGGAGCGACAACAGCAGTGCACTGTCAGTCGGCAAGTCCCGTCAAACACATTGCTAACGCGGAGAGCTCAGCAATATTGGAAGCCTAGGAAGTGTTAACAAGCACACTAGGCAGCGCACGAAAAGAAAAAGTACTCACACATGCGTACACACACTGAACCACCTCCTCAAGCGCTTGCTTTAAAATGACATCGAGACTCCATGCTACGTGGGGAAAGTTTGGGTGTTCACACCCCAGACCCTGCCGTGTGCTTCCCCCAGATTTTAAACAGGCCAAATCTGAGTATCTTTCTGAGCAATGCCTGGAAACACACACAGCTGTCGTCAGGCTGGCCCCTTTCCTTCATCCGTCCTCAAACTCTGAAGACATCATTTCTCAACTTGAATAGATTTAAAAATGTGTACAGCTTGCCAGGCTATACAGCTTTGATTTGGGTTGCTTATGGCTGGGCACATCAGGTGAATTTAACAGAGTCCTCCTAGCCTGCCACCAACTTAGGCACCGCATTCCTCCTCCCACACAGGCAGGAGACGGCTCTTGCAGCATATCTGAACCCACTGGGAGGTGCTGGCAGGCACCCTGCTCTGTGCTGGCAATCTTCCGTGCAGGTGACAGCAAGCGATGGGAAATTATCGCACCTATTCCTTTCCAGTAACCTTTCCTAGACATTCTTGCATGACTTGCCTTCCAGTGACATGGGCTTGTCCCACCCAGTCCCTCCAACCTCAACTGTGTTGACAAGTACCTTTGCAGAAACTGGTTGTTCTCAGCATTATTATTTATTTTTTTTTAAATTATTACACACACAAATTGAACCTGGAGGCTGAAAACTTCTGCTTGGCTGTGCAAGGAACTCTTCAGAAGCAAGAGTGCACAACACTTTCATGCTAATACTTCCCAATTCAGAAGCACAGAACACACTTCCCTTGATTCTCCTGCTTTTGTTTACAAAACAGGTATCCATTCCCTCCATGGGAAACAGAAGAGCTGTAAGTAGAGACAGAGAGTCCAAAGCCCCTGCCTGAGCAAATAGAAGATAATCTGATCTGTGACCACAGCACTGTGTGAAAGGAGAGTAACTTCATATGTACCTCATGAGTGACTTCACATGCAACCTCAGCTTGTCCTCGCTGTGGAAGATAAGAGGCTAGAAGACAACCTGTTACAGCCTCATGATCCATGGGGCTGCTCTGAATTAGGGCAAGGAGCTGGGTCCTGCCCTGGAAGCACCTGGTTATGGACCCACCAGAAAGCACTTCAGCTCTGCACAAGTGACCTGGACATCAGTTACAACTAACTGCTTTTCACTAGCTTCAGACTTCCTTGTTTAAGGGAACTCGATAGCTGAAGGCCACTGCTTTTTCTTCCTCTTCTTATGTCCTGTGAATTGCATACAAAAATCAAGGATGTGGCCTTTTTTTTTTAGTTTTAAGTACTCATCTTCCGTACCTCTTTGCATCTGTATCTTACACTGAACGTCAACAAGTTCCAGTTCTGAAACTCCTCCACTGTCCTGGAAGGTGACAACAACTGCCAAGCCTACATGAGTATTTACCGTCCTCCTGCACAGATCCACTCCCCTGGGAGTATTTACTACCCCAGTCATCGTTTCCCTACATTAAAACGGCAACACAGAGCAGGTTTTGCATTTCTGCAAGATTCTGCTCAGGCTGCCCTGCCACAGGCTTTCCTCCATGACTTACTCCTGTGGCTTACCAGCAGCATGCACCGCTCCTTCTACGTGACAGTCTTATCAGCCTTTTGGGGATATAATCCAAAACACTACACATGAATTGCTGCTGCGAGCACAGATTTGCTCAGAGGACAGCCAACAACTGGAGTTGCTCTATTCAAAGGTGACTTGCAAAGCCTTTTGAATTTCAGCAGCTGGCTCAGCATGAGTATTTTTACAGCCCTCCAACAATTCAGCCAGGCATATCGTGCTTATTTTCTTTTAAAAGTTTGCCGACAGATTGTGCCAATACATCCCTTTGCCCACAGTAACTCACAAAACTTGAGTTTTATGAAAAATGACACTGCAAATGCCACGTGGGATTGGCAGGTCGCAGACTGAACCGGACCCACTCTAGGGCTTTTGCTTATTCACCACTGCTTGTACCACAGCACAATACGACATTTTTAACAGCAAAACTGTAAAATAAAAAAAAAGTAGCAGCAATTTTAGGAAATGTTACTGGCAAATACATGACCAGTGCCCAGCAAGGACTCCAATTCAAGTGCTGCTCAGCTTCTCAGTTAGGAGAGTAGGCAGTTCCACCGTTTTCAAGACAAAACTACCTGGAAGTTTGACAAAAACTGAAACACAAGGCTACAGGCCAAAAAGCTGCTTTTAACAAAGGTGAACCAACTCAGAAAAACTAAGCACCCCAAAGGGGAAAAACCCCATGCTTCTTGTGTTACTATGAAGCAAGCTGGCTGGTTTCCTGTACTTGATACCCTCATCCCTAAGCTCTTAGACGTTTGAGGATGCCAAGACAACCTTTTAATTGGAACACTCATCAATATATCACCATCAAGGACCTCTGCCAGTAATCTGTCAATATGAAAAATGTCTATTTCAACATATTTAATGCTATGATCTTTAGGTATGGCATTTGCTACACTAAGCGTTAGGATTTGCATACATACAACCACAACACATGAAACAGAAAAGACAGAGGACAAAAACTTACCCTTATTCTTCCTGGCCAGTTCATCAGCCTGTTCCCAAATATTATAGGCATAGAGGACACAGGAAGTGATGTTGACGTAGGAATAAGTGGTGCTTGGGACGTAAGAGGGGACAGTGACTGAAGAGCCAGTGCTGTTGCCACTGTGGTTGCTAACTTTCGATGCAGGCTGAGAACTCACAGAACTGGCAGGGGAAGGCATTGGAGGAGGAGAAGGCATGCCTGTGCTTCTGCAGGAGAAAGAAACACAGTCACGAACGTTTGTTTAACTTCAGAGTTACAAGCCTTGCCACAAGACAGTCTTATGCCAGGAGCTAGCTGGTATCATCCAGGCCTGCAGGAGCAAAGTGTTGAAAAATCAAGATGTGTTCAGCTACGTAACAAGTAACTTAACTTCAAAAACCTTGGCCTTGCACTTGAAGGAATTTGTGACTCTAGGACTCCCCTAAACAAAAGAAAATGTGGGACCAGACATCAGAAAGGGACACCCGTCCACCTTTCAAAATCTAAACCTACTTGTGAAAGCCTTCACCAGATTATCTAGATATTTTTTCCTAATGACTTCCATTTCAGGCACAGTGAAGCTCTCCACCTGTGGGGGCTGGAGCTTTCTGACGGCTAGTCAAAGCAGCCAGGTCAGCCTACACACACTTATTTATAGTCCTAGGGAAGCTAAATGCGGTCAGCTGCCCACCTCCCAGACACAAGCTGGCTTCATCATATCACTTCACCCCCACCACTTCAACCAACCTAATTTTAGTCACTGGTGTGGAGGGCTTCCACCACTGCTCTTGGGAGACCCATTTAGCTCCCAATAAACTGTAATGTGCAAGGCGGCAGAAAAATAACTGGAATTTCAGCATCACTACTGAAGACCAAATAAACCTCCCTCAACCGCAGAGTTTAAAAGGGACAGATGTGGAGCTGGGTAACTATCTGTCAAATGCAATTACCACAGGACACAAACTTTTTTTTACTCATTGTAATTAAAACACAGGCAGAGTCTGCTGGGCCCTGGGTCATCAAACACTTAAACGACAGCTTGCCTTTTACTTTTGCTGCCACATACACAGCAACACTGCAGCAGATACACAGAAAGGACAAAATACTCAGTAACTCATGAATTAGAAAATGAGTTTCTTTTTCTTAATTGGCAACTGAGCTAAAGAGAAAATACTGAAGTATCACCTCAAAGTTATGCTACTGCAGGGTGAAGGCATAATCCTACTGGACAGTGGCCAGGGAGCTGGGGGTGGTATCCCGTTAAGTCTCAAGGGACCTCTAACAGAACAAAGATGAAAACAACAGGGACTCTGAAACAGCAAATGGTGACATCTTCCTTGCTCCTCTGGTGGAGAACTGCTCTGCCTGATACACAGCAACTCTGGGCCACCTAACAAAAAGCCCCACTCTTTCCTACAAGAAAAGACAGGCAAGAGAAACCAAAACCATACTGATGCCCCCTAACAGTATGTTTTCAGGTGGCAAGAAAGTGTGTGTGGTGAAGCACTCTCAAAAGCAGCTTGCAACTCAAACACGTTGGCTACTGTTCTCACTCATGCCCTTATAGACACATTACAGCAAATGTATTTTCAAATCTTACCTTGCAGCATATGAACAAGGTGCTTGTGTTAATTTGGAAGAAGTCTGCAACAAGGAACAGAACTCTTGTTAAGTCTGAGCTATTCAGCCAACATCAGTAATCACCACAGCCACCCAGCTGGCAGCTTAGTAATACATGTGCCCTACCTTGAAGTAGTCATTCAGGATCTTGCAGTCCTTCAGTACAATCTCTTTTTTGTAACGGAACAGTGCCATGTGCAGAATGGCCTGGCAGCGCAGGCTGTGAACAGAAACACACACAAGTGTCAGTGTCTGTGCCTGCTGGCCTGCCCAGCAGTCATCAGCCTTGTGGGACAGAGGCAGGCACACCTCAGCTGGACTGCAAAGTCAAGAAAGCTCAGAATTTCTCCCTCTTCTGCTCATCTTAAAAAAAAAAAAAAAAAAAAAAAAAGTGTAAAAAAATTGCAAGGGGAAAAAAAAAACAACCCCACCAAGGAAGGGCTATGGCTGGTCTTCTATATAAACAGGTGCCCAGCCTCTTAAAGAGGTGCCACAGGCTGAGTAAGCCCCCATCCCAAAGTGCCTCCGCTATGTTCAGCTACAGCTTCAGTTACACGGCTCAAACACAGGCAGCCAAATCGCATTCTTTCACCTTAGGTGAAAGCCCTTATGCACTCTCAGGTTACCAGCAGATCAAATTTTAGAGCCTGTGCCTTCAATGTGTGGTCCCTTGTGATGTCCCAGCTCACTTTAGAGATGTTCCAGGTTCACTCTGGCTTTTATATTGTGCTTTTTTTTTCCCCTTGCAGAACTCTTTGATTCCCACTTAACTCCCTTGCCCCTGAAAGTAATGGGTTTTCCACTCTATCAAGTCTAAAAACAGAATAAGGCGGCACAGAAAAAGTTACGCACCATAACACGGCAAAGATTTTGTCATATGAAGTTGCTGTGGCTTCCACAACGAATTTCAATGTCATGGTGAATCTAAGGAAACAAAATAAACATTTTTTTGTTTAAATAAAAGAATCCTGTCAGCCGTCGGTGCACTGAAGTCCTACTGTTTATGAAAAACCAGTGCATGCTGTTATCTCAAACACTGGTCCCCAAAGTCAGGAAATCTGCCCTAAGTTCTTAGTCCTGGCACCAAGTGCTTTGTATGATCTTGAGCAGAGGACTGTGTCTCCAAATGCCTTGTTTTCCACGCAGTGGGAACAGATGTGGCTTCCTTAAGTGACTCACTCTCCTCTTACACTGACTGATTAAAGGGCAAGACCTCTACAAGTAGATGCCCCCTGGGGGCCCACCTACAGTCCTGGGGCTCAGAAAAGGCGCCACCACTACTGAAGGTGAAATATTAATTCAAGTGTTTCTGGACAGGACAGACATCTTAGGGGACACATTTCTTTTCACAAAAAGCGAACAAGCAAATCGCCTTTTTGAAAACAAAGCCTCAACAGCATCTTAGAACTACAGTCCGTCAAGACCAGAAAGCAAACAATGTAATGCAAAAAGTTTGAAGCCTACCACAAAAAAACCACAGACAGCTGTTTCAGCTCTACGTCAAATCAGTTTTCAAAACCACACACATAACCTGTAATTTCAATATGAATAAACTGATACCTGTTTCTCTTCTATCCAATACATGGTTCCTTGGGTTGCGCTGCCCGTATGTGTCATACTACCTACTATGGCTGTGAAACTAAATGGGGACAGTTGCTGAAAGAAACCCCAATAAAGCATACTGGTAGAAAGGCACATGGGACAAGCCAGGAAAATCTGCCTTCAATCAAGCTGCAAGACTTTTGGGGTACAAAGCGTTCTTCCACGCACTAAACTGCTGCTTTGCTTTTTTAAACTGAAATACTCCTGAGCTCACACACAAAAGTAACTTTTTTTAGATCTGGATAAAATAAAACTTCCTTCGTGTCCTTAGCTGTCATAACCAGTGTCCTCCGGCGTACCTCAGCTGCAAGGCTCAAATGCTGAGGAGGACATGGTGCCTACTTCTTCTGATAAGCAATGCTGAAACATTTCAAAGGACGTCTTTGGTGCCTATGGATGGTCTGTCTGTCTTGTGCTTGTACAGCAACCCAAACTCTGCTCCATGGTGGGAATCCAGAGCTGCCACAGTTGCAAACGAGCAATGCAATTAACTCTTCCCCTCCAGACGCAATGCCTAATCATCACACTTTGAAAAATGCTTACTTGATGAGCTCTATGGTGTCGCTGACTATGCTGTAAGCTGATTTTGGTGCTGTTGCATCCGATTCCAAGGCAATCCCATATGCAATGAAGGAAAGGGCAGCATCTAGGTACTGATAGGCCCTTGCAGTCTTGCTGGTCTATTGGGAAGAAAATTCTCATTTTTAGACTACGACAAAAACTACTTCTCTCCAGTGTACCTGAATACCTTTTTTCTCCCTAGTTAGGCAGGATTTGAAGAAAGAAAAAGATGCAAGTCAGGCCTCTGGGTGATAATTAAAGGGTCCTCTGCAGAACCTCTCATGTGGTCCCAGTCATCAGCTTTGTGTGCTCTGGCTATTCGTATTTCTTCCTCTTGTTCAATAAGTTACTCAAGGAAACCATTATCTTCACATTTTTTGGATATTACTGTCTGGTCTTGGAGGCCTGCCTTGTGAGAGGCAGATGGGGCCTTCCCACCGCAGTATTCCCTCATTTGTTTTCACAGGTAAGTGACAAGTAGCAAATATACATTATCTGACTGAGCCATATATAATTAGCAAAAAACTGTGTTCACCCATGCATGCTGTTAAACAGCACATGGCAGAAAAAGCCAGTTACATTGCATAGGACACTTCCAAGTCTCGTTCACCAGCAATACAATTACTGTCAGATCCTGACATTGCAGAGTAAACTGTCTTAAAACTGTTCCATCTACCTTCCAAGGACTTTGTGATAGTTCTGCAAAGCAAACAGGCCTGCTAACCTCAGAGGATGTAGGATCTGAATCCTATCCTCTAGGCACATTCTCTAGATGTGTTTATAACAAAATGCAATGTCTGAACATTTGGCAAATAAAGACAGCCTCCCCACATGAACTGAACATACTCCAGGTACGGAGTACGGATGTAATGTTAGCCCTCAAATCTTACTCACATGCATGCAGGTATCAGGTCCAAATGCAAGAGCTGGTTGGCATTTCTAGCACAGGGCCAGGACTTACCATTTTATCAGCTTTGTGCTTCAGCCTCTTGGCCTCGTCCATGTAATACTCCACTGGATGCTGTCTGGATTGGGGACTGAGAGAGAAGAAACAGAAAACAGAGAAAAAGGGTAGGTTAATTATCAGTTTAACCTTCACATCTAGAGGATGCTATGAGTCCAAACATCCTTTTTTGGTAAGCCTGTTACAGCCTTATCAAACACAGATTACAACTATAATAGTCTCTAAGAGAATGTTGTCTGTACATTCAAAAACAGCTGAATGCACAGATAAAAATGATTTCTTAAAAAAAACGTGTATTAGAATAAGATTGAAAACCTACATTTTGAAATGAAAGACACTGAAGGTTGGGCTACTACGTGGCCAAATTTACTTCTTCGCTCCCCTGCTAAAATAGTAGTTACGTGATCTCCTATCATTCCTCAAGTACAATACCACAAACACGTTTTGATTAAAATATACAGTAAACTCTGCAGTATCACACACATCTCAGACTGAAAGAGCTTGCGTTCCAGTTATCGGCTTGCAAGAGAGATGGTCACCAAGGCTTCTACAGACCTCGGTCTCAATCAACACATAAACGACGATAAAGTTGGACCATACGCATTTCTGTGCGCTGGGATAATCTATTCACCATACAAATGGCACAGAGTCACCTGTGCACTAACAAAATGAGCAAGCAGAGAATCATGCCCTCTCAAGAAAAAGTCAGTTGCCTGCCCAGCACCTTGTCACAGAGGAGTATGCCACTTAACAAGAATCAGACAAATCAAAACCCATCACTTGTAGGCAGGTACAAGAGACACGTCCTCTCAAGAGTTAAACGTACGTTATTTCCAGAGTAGCTTCCCTCACACCAAGAACTGTTGTAATGAGACCTTTGCTTTGTGGTGGGTGGGTCCCAGACATGAGAAGGCAGTACAGAGCAGGTCTCAGGCATCTCTCCCTCTCTCTCTCTCTTTCCCAAAGTGCTTACTAAGCAGCAGAAGCCAGGGTGGGGTGACTTCAGGAAGTACAGACATGGGGTGTGAAACAAAAAACTTACTTGTCAAACTTGAGTCGAGGTCTCCTTGGCTTGAAGGCATTTGGCAAAGAAGGCACTGCGAATCTATTTCTGACATTCCCTGCAGATTCCTGAAAAACCACAGAGATAAAGTTAGTTAGAGAGATAAGTCTAGACCAATTCCAAAGCCTGGCTTCCCTAAGTATCAAGAAAAAAAAGAAATGCTTGTTTGTCCCAGGCATAGTCTATTCTTCGGGCTCTCCCCCTCTTCTTACCTTTTTCATCAGCACCTCCTACAATAACAGAAATGGAAACTTGGCTCCTTACCTGACTGCTAGTAAGACTTAATACCAGCTTAATTCCATCTTAAGCACACAGCAATTGCTGATTCTCTATTACTACTGACATCACCAGGAAAGAGCAAGCAGTTAGAAACCAGCTAACACACCATGCGAAGCCTGGCTTAACACACACATGACAACATCCTAGACCACACACACCCAGCCACCAACCAGTAAATAGCAATGTAACTGAATTTTATAATGCAAAAATTCAAAGATCCAGCTGCAAGGATCATTAACAATTTTGTAAGCAAGCTATAAAACCTTAACCCAGGTTGCAGTCAAACACACAGGTGGTTTGTTTCTTATTTTTAAGCAATCCACTCTTTCTTTTTGTGAACACACTAATTTTTATACCACTATTGTACTTGCAGTTGCCTACATCAGAAACACTACCATAACCATGATTCTCTTGCCTTTGCTTTTCACATGGTCACCCCTTGTCACTATGTTTCACTGGTAAGATGCAAACAAATGATGGATAATCATCAGAGAAGTTACAACACAGGCTTTTGGGTTAGCAACATACGGTCACAGCCATTAAAGGGGCAAAAATGCTTCAAAGAGCTTTCTCTGGTGGCTGGTTTATCCTCCTTCCTTTTTAATATCCTCAAAGCATGTTTCTAAAGAGAATCACACAGTACCCACGGGTCACAGGAAACATCCCACCAGTTATAATGGATACCTACTTTGATACCATTCGACGACTCCACTTTCTGGTGCTTGGAGAACAAAGGATCCTTGTAGTCGCTCTTGTTCCTGTCAGCGTTATCCATGGCATTACTCTCACTTCTGGGTCTCTTTTGGGGCTTTTTGGTTGACACTGGTGCAGAATGTGCAGAAGATGTGCGTGGCAGTGGTGGATGCAGCGGATCTTTCTTCTGGGTTTCAAATGCAGCTTTTGATGCTCTGGAGGTGAGAAGCAAATTCAGCAATGGGGATAAATACAGTACACATGTAACACAGGGATTTTTTAAAAAACAGTTACATCATGTGCCAATTCTGTTTAAATTCCTCTGGAAGTGTGAGGTTACTTTTTAAGATGAAGAATCCACCAAAAGCAAAATGAAACTTCAGGTACTTCATTGTCCATTAGATATATCTTTGGCTGCCAACAACATAGAAGCTGCTTTTCAGGTAGGAATGAGCCTTAGGACTTGCCCATGGAGTAAAGGCTTGCAACCAGAATATCCGGATGCTGCAGAGAAGGCAGCCCTCCAACACAGCCCCTTTTCACTGAAAGAGGGAGAGGGGTAATTACAGAGACTAAAATCCCTGCAGCAAATTGCCCAACAAGGCAAATGAACTGTAGCACTGCTTCTCTCTCCCCATTATGGTAGAAGATATCTTCCATGGTCAGAGATACCCTGACACTTGATCCTGTACGTGCTTTGACAGAATTAAACTGAGTTGTTCCTTTAAGACTTGCCAGCTCAACTAGACAACACTTACAAAGTTGAGAGGGTTCAAGTGAGAGAGACTTAAAATGCCGTGCTTTTAAATGGCAGAGACTATCACATTTAATAATACAGTGGCATATCAGATTTTTGATCACCTGAAGTTAGGATTACCAGAGAACTCCAGCAGCAATAAGCAGCACCAAAAAGCTCTGAATCTTGTTTCACTATTGCTCATTTACATCATTTTTATTCAGCCTCTCAAAATTTTCCAAGAAAACACTGAACGGTGAATCCCAACTCATGGACTGCAACGTCAGAAGAGGAGGAAATGAAGTTAAAACCCAGTGAGAAGTGAAAGTGTGATGCTGCACATCCTGCTTCATTCTGCTGCACATAGGACAGTGCTCTTCCCTTTCCCCCAGCCCACTTTTCCCATGGTACAGTCCCTACTCACTGCACACATGCTTCCCCAGCTGATGCTCCCCTGACCTGATCCAGTGACCTCTCTCCCAAGAATACATCCTATCCTTCCCACTCTGAAAGCCGGAACACGGTTAACAGGGGTGTTTATTTTCACTGAGAAAAAGGGAGTAATGAACCCCAGAATTAAAGCCCTTCCATTACTACCACAGCCAAAATATCCCTTCACCCAAACAAATGTTAGCCCCAATGTCTCAGTGCTTTAAGACTACGTCAAAGTTTTCTCTGCAGAAAAAAAAACCAAACCCAACCAACTCATATTGTCAGGACAAACCTCAACACTACATACCAATCCAAGTCAATGCCTCAAAGTCAAGCCACAAGCAGGAACTGAATGCAGTAGCCTGTGGCTGATGCACAAACCTCCCCTTCTCAGGAACATGGCCCATCTGAAGCCATGCTCTTGGCAACATTTGCTCTAGCAAAGTCCTAGCCAAAATGCTGGTGGTATGCTGGTATGCAAATTATGGGGGTAAATTTCAAGCAGATCTACCAGAAGCACTGCAAATGCTATGCTGGAATAAATGAGGAATTGCTGGCCATAAAGGCCACTTGAAATTCCAGAGTGTCATGATTCCAAAGGTACGCTGGCTGCATGTCCGTTAGATCACATACAAAAAAAGACAAAGACAACACGATGATTTTAGCGGAGAAGGGAAATGTTCCCCTAACCCTAACCACCTATGTATACAAATCTCTTTTCTGGACTGAGCTTTGCACATTTCACCCCTATACAAATTCAGGTCAGTCACAGTGAAAAGCCTGTTGGCACTGCAACATCTTAGTTTGGTTAGAGAAAGGGCGAGCTGCATAGCCACATGCTTCTGGAGCATCCCGCTTCAGCCGCCTTGCACAGCAAGGTGAGAAAATAAAGCTCTACAACATCCACCTTGGTGTTCCCAGCTGGGAGAAGACAGGTCCCACCTAGCACAGGTGCTGTGTGCCCCAGCGCTACTCAAAACCTCTAAATGGTGTCAGCAAAAGCAGCTGAGGGAGCTGACAGTCTCAGCGTTAACACTTCTTTCATCAGTATCTGTCCAATTAAGAAAACAGCAACAATCACCAAGTCAAACTTACAGACATGCAGTTACACTTATCCCAATATCCTTTCCCAAGAGGCTGCCTGAACTCTGTCTGCTGTGGACGTGCTTGCTCAGTCATGGGAACGAGAGTCACAGCCTCCCGGCAACATTTTAAACTATTTCACCTGTTTGCAGCAGGAGTCTGAGCAAGCAACTCAACTTGTCTGCACCTCAGCTTCTCCATGTGCAAAACACGTTTACATCACCTTCTCACCTCACAAAGACCGAGAGCCTTACACGCATGGGAAGTATCGTGCATCTGACAGGAAGCTTTCTGCTGCTTCCCATGCAGTGAGAGCCAAACTTCCCCAAAGTAAGTATGGCAGCAGAACCTAGAATGAGGAAGACATGGGCAAACAAAAAGAAGTTCATAGAATCATAGAACGGTTTGGGCTGGAAGGGACCTTCAAAGACCATTTGGTCCAACTCCCTTTTTAAAAGCATTTTAAGGCTAGTTCCACCTCTTATGAAAGCAGAAAGAAATGATACATGAACTCGCAAGCCCTACTCACCTAAAATCATAGAATGGAATCATGTAACAGTTTGGGTTAGAAAAGACCTTTAAAGATTATCTAGTCCAACCCCGCTGCACGAGAAGGGACTTTTTCAACTAGACAGCAAATTCTCTTGCCATCCCCTGAAACACCTAAACTATCGTGCAGAACAAGCACACGCTACTCCCCACACAACAGCCATCACCTCCCAGATCATCTAGGACGACCATCTGCTGACAAATTACTACCACTCTAGTTTGGAGAAGGGGAAATGACCCCTGCCTCCCAGCATGCAGGCAGTCTACCATACTGTCTGCAACTTAAACAACATAAAATTTTTCTGCACAAATGTATTTCCTGCATCTAGTCTGAAAGACAGCAGTGCAAGCGGTTGCCTACCAGCTTAGAAGAAGCAGTACAGGCACAACTGGCAATTAAACTTCACATGGCATAAAGAGATTTTTTTTGAGCTACATATAATACGTGGATCAGAGCATGCAGCAATAGTAGCTGCAGGATGGACAAGTTCGCATTTAAAATGGTGAAGTCCTCATTTCCATCTCAATGTTAGAAATCAGGACAAATGCCACAACAATCAATGGTTTTGCAGCAGTGCAAACCAAGTACGGGAGACAATCAGCCACAGAAACACCAGCTTATGCTTGAATGATTAGAACCATAATCTTCAACATTAAGAAGGGAGCAACAGATAGGTGACATCCAATATCACATCACATCTGCAAGAAATAAAAAGCTGAATAAATTACACTCCCATAGCCATGTGGTTGGCTCCAGAATGTAAAGACAAATCTGCAGCAGTTTAAGCTTCAGAAGGCACATTATAAGCAAACTTATGGGCATAAAGACAGGAGACACAGTTCCTCGCTTTAAGCTTCTTAAGAAAGACTCGGTTTTATGCATCTTTCTGCCATCCCACCACTGTATACTCACTTCATTTTATTGGAGTCTTTGTTAGCTGAAGACTGCAATGATTTTTTCTTGTTTTCCAATTTCATTTTCTTCCTATCAATCTCCTTCTCCATTTCTTTCTAACAGGAAGAGAAAAAAAATTGCTCAGGTTTTGAAAGTTCAGGTAAAGTACAGACCAACACAGCTAAGTTTGATCAATTCTGATTAAAAAAAGAAAAGGTAAGATACTGGAACCGACAAAGTGGAAACCCAGAGCACAGCAGACATAGATTTCAGGCTCACTGACAAGTATCCTAAAACAACATTTTATCTACTTTTGTTTGTGTAGATCAACTGTTTTGTAGTGGCAGGGATGGAACTGCTAAACTTCTTGTAATATTAGTAAAGTGTCTAATAGTAATCAAAATTAAGACGCTTCCATTGCTGAAAATAAAACAATGTGCCTCTTCTGGATGTCGTGTCCCCCCCCCCGTCGTCCCGTCCCGTCCCCCAGATTTTACAGAAATATATTCAGATTCCTCCTGGCAAAGTCATGAACTACAAGTGATTGTGTTTTGTGATACACCTTACCAAAAGGAAGGAAATAACTGCATTCACAGGAGCATTACATCGCTTAGATTCCCCAGATGTGCAGGGGTTTTATTAACAAGATTTTGATACAGACGAGATTTTAAACAGTCAGTTAAAAATCACTACCATTGTCTTCTAGAAGAACAAGAACCATTAAGGCAGAGAGGTAATAAATACTAGTTTTTAATTTTACTCCATAGACCTTACAACACAAAGTGTGCAAATCATCAGCTCACCCGAATGAAAAACTTCAGAGTGATGTGCTGCAAGTGAAGAAAACGTAAAGGAAATGGCACTTATCAGTGAGCATTATCCACAGTGTGCCTGGTCATAGCCAAAACCATTCCAGGACTTTCTCTCTCTCAAGACTACCTTCTAGGTTCACGTCGCTGTGAGAGAGCTCAGCAGGCTGCGCTCGGCACAGTTTACCTCTGACAGTGTGCTCATGGCAAAGCTCGGGACCTAGAGACAAAGCTCCGGAAAGTTCCGGACCTAGAGACAAAGCTCTGGAAAGTTCTGGAGCCTAGAGGCAAAGTTCCAGAACCTAGACACAAAGTTCTGGAACCTAGATTGTGTCATGGAACCATGGAATGGTTTAGGTTCTATGGAACCTTAAAGGTACAGAGCCCCCTGCCATCGGCAGGGACACCTTCCACTAGACCAGTGTCCTTAAACTGTTTCTCAGGTTGAGCTCCATGTGGCCACAGATGATGGCCCACAGCTGTACCTGACCTGCCTGGCTGCAGTGAAGGCCCAGCCTCCAAGGACACTTACACACACTGACACAATACAGGCAGGGAAGCTCCGAGATGGGTTTTCCTGCAGTAAGACAGTCAGACTGCAAGGGAAGACATGTCTAACATCAAATAGCTCCTCTCTTGGGTCACTGAGACAACAGGAGGAGGACAGATTTACTGCCTGTTTTACCTTTCTCCCACTTTCTCTGCAAGGGTGGTGGTGGGGGGTGGCTGCCAGGGTCTCTCAAGTTTCTTCACCATTTCCCTGCTCTTCTCCATTCTCCCCCACAACTATGGGAAGTTCAGAAAA
Organism: Falco rusticolus; assembly: GCF_015220075.1. NCBI lineage: Eukaryota > Metazoa > Chordata > Aves > Falconiformes > Falconidae > Falco > Falco rusticolus. Next base: position 109,602,301 of record NC_051187.1, on the reverse strand, counting down.
ACCCATGTGTGAACCAAGGTTATTCACGCACACATGCTAAGCCATCTGCTCTCTGGGGAGCACCAAAAAGGTACACAAGCACTGAAATACCCACAGCGAGTGCCCATTCACCGTAAGGCCTGCAAGCCAACCCTTTATGCAGCTGAACCAGCTGGCTGGAAGCATATTCACAGTTCCCTTTGGGAGTCAGCTTTCCAAAAAACACTTGTGAGCAACTACCATCTCAGTTAAATAAAGGGCTGTCTTGCAATTCAAGGGAAAGCAACTATTATAACTAAAGGACTCCGCAAAGGGGTCTCTGGAAAGCCCCTTACCGGACAGAAGCGTCCTTTAAGCATTAGCACCATCGTTAGCACCACAGCAGCTCCAGGGAAAACCAAAGAAGTTTTTTTACGTATTTATCCAAGTGCTAGATCCAAAGAAGGGTTTAGTGACATTTGTTACTATCGGCAAACCACCCAGTTCAGTTCAAAGCCTGCACTTACGGAAAAGCAAAAGACACGAGGCTCCTGCCATCACCCCAGCAGTAACACAGTCCACACCTGCAGAACTTGTCCCTCTGTATGAGCAAGCAATCACAACCGTTTGGTGGAAATAAATGATTCCACATGGGAAAAGAGTTCACTACTCAGGCTGAGGTCACACGGCTAAAGGCAGCGGAAGACTTGAACATGGACAAAACCAAAAACCACAGACCAGGACAGCCTGCGTCGGTTCTCCCTCTGGGCACCGTCACAAAAGACATTAAATGGATAGTGCTGATGACTGCACAGCCTGGGGGTGCGTGCTTCAGGTGTCCTGCTGCTTTTAGAGGGGTTGCAGGGGGAGGGGACACCGCAGGCCTACAAAGCTCTGCTTGGGCTGAAAGCCAGAGAAATCCACAAATGCTACAGGGGGGCTGGCCAAGCACATGCCGACAGCCTGCTGCCGAGCGCCCCTCCGACAGCGGAGGGCTGGGGCTTTGCTGCCTGAGAAAACTGGTATTTCAAGACAACACAGCAAAAAATGTTTTAACACACGAAAGCATTTGTTAAACAGCTTACAGGGCTTTTCCTTTGCTCAGCAGGGGATTTGTGACCAACAAGAAACATCTGTGGGCAGCTCTGATACGTGTTCCCTTTAGAAGTTTGACAAAACCTTTACAGAAGCCTAATGGCTCATCCTCCCAACCTATGAAGCAGAAATGAACTCTCTGCGTAGGTTTTCCAACCACCCACCTTGGCCCCTGCACAAACCCACCTTCACCTCCACCACTCACCTTCCTCTTTTGAATAGACTTGTCCGGAGGGTCCGTGGTTTTCCTCTCCAAGTTCTGCTTCTTGGCACCAGGGTGTTTCTTGGCCTCTGCTTTCTTCTGGTGACTGCCTTTCTCAGGGACTCGTGACAGGAGAGGGAGTTTTATTTTCACCATGAGGGACTGATGGCTGGAGGAGTCCTGCACTGGCGGGGGCTCCCTGACAAGCACGGGAAGTTTCTCCTTGTGAAAATCGTCTCCGGCCACAGCAGCAGGCCTGTGGTCACTAGTCCTGGTGGGAGTCATGTCCTGGACTTGAGGAAGGGGACTGAGAGCGAGAAGCTCCTGTGTGCTGCCAAACAAAGCATCTCTCATGAGCTTGGGGTCCAAGAAGGGTTTGGCATCGGACTGGTGGGAGCGCTTGTGCTTTCTGTTCTCAGGGGACTCTTCCAGTGCTGGCTTCAGGCCTCTTCTGTCACAGGATTGTGGCCTCCCTTTCGTTTTGACTTTTGGCTTGTCTCTGGAAGACTGGTCTCTGACCTCAAAAGGACCAGGGTCACTCTCCACCTTCAGGCCTCCCTTGGGCTCCTTGTACACTGGGGCCTTACCAGGCTTTTTGATACCCACAGTCTGCCTGGGTGGGGGCTCCTCGGAACACACTGGAGACTTCTGGCAGCTGTGTTTGGTTGGAAGATCAGTGTCCTGAGGAGCGTTGGCCTCCTGGCCGGAGCTCTCCTGACGAGGCTCCCTCAGCTCAGCCTGCTGGTGGAAGGAGTTGCTGCTGGTGCCCTGCCCCTGCTCCTTGCCCTCCTCACGTCCATCCCCTTGGGTATCTTTCCCGAGGCTCTCTGTTGGCACTGCTGGTGGGTTCACCTTGGTCAGCCAGTTGTCGAGCTGCCATTTATTAGATGTTGGTGCGTCCGGCTGCAGAAAAAAAGAGAAAGAAAGGATGCAAAACTGATGCTTTTATGGGCTATTTCCACCCTACCACAGCTTACCAGAACCAAATAAAATTTCCCCTTACTGTTAAAACAGCCTGAAAGTGAAAGACCATGAGACAGTGGAGACATTTTGGCTTGCGCACATCAACACTTACTTCAGAAACACAGACCTCATTTTTGCACAGCACCAGTCAAACGCCTTGCACAGCACTCCTGGATCTCTGCTAGCCCTACCTGTCACTTAGTAGCAAGAGACCAGTCCACACAAAAGCTTCATCTTTGTTTGCCGCTAATCAACATTGTTGCACAATCAGACACAAAGCGTACAGATAGCAGGAGTAGTAACAATGGATTAGGTGCTGTCCTCGCAACACTTTTGGGAAGTTACTTGCACACACACAAAGTTACTTGCTTTCAAAACCAATGAGGAGCCACGCCAGCTATCACATCTCCTTGAAGTCTGACAGGTAGGCTGTGGTTTAACCAAAAGAAAACCATTTACCGAAAAAACCCTGTATGGCTAGCACAAAGTCCAACCTCTTCAAAGTCCCCTGCCTACACAAGCCAACACTCACTTCCCTCTGGGTCAAGCAAGGCATGAGCAACAACCAAGGTCTGAAGGCCTCTGGAGCCATGGTCAGATAACCTAATGAGACTGCTATAAGCCCTGCCTAATTTCACAGTAGTCTGACAAATTAAAAGCAAACCCAGCTAACCCTAAGACAGACAACAGAGCTTGCAAGCTGCATATCGGGGACGTGATTCTCTGAGGCCCATTCTGAGAATACCACATATGTCTCGGCATCGCTCAAACATGTAGCTCATTATCTGGGCACCATCAGAGTACAGCTACACACCTGCTCTCGCCAACTCTCCCTGATCACAACTCTCACTTCTGAGAAGAGCCACAACTCTTTCATCAAAAGAGAAAGCCTAGTACATGAGAGGTTTTCCAAGACTAAAGAATCCCTTTTGCGGTGATTTTATCTCTATCCAGACCCAACTCACTGTAGAACACATGGATAAACAAGACATGTCTGCAACAGAGTTTGGTTTTACCACAGGTTTGTAAGTAAAATTAATCCACAAATTCCACTATACTTTTCAGATAACACAAAACTGCTTTGTTTTCATTAGAATTTTCACTGATTAGCCACTGAAGAGCAGGGGTTTTTTGGTCAAACACTAGAAAAACATGGCCAAAAGACTGAGTAAACTTTGGGTTATAATGTAGGTAGCTATCAGACAGTGGCATACTCTGCTCCTTTTCTAGCACTTCTACCATTGGTTATCTCGCTTGTGATCTACACTATCAGACAGGTTTTTATTAAGTTTTCCAAACACAAAGGATCGTCAGAGAATTTCCTTTTTTAAAGAACAGAAGGAACTATTGCCTGTAGGTCTTAAAGTCTGTGCTTTTCATGTGAAGAACTGATTACAAACCAACAGCCATGTGTACTAACTTGCTCCTTGAGCATCACAGATGAACTGTTTGCTAGAATAAAAAAGAATAAAAGGATCAACAGCAAATAGCTAGCACTTCACTAAAGCAACAAGGATCTTACAGCCCAGTATTTTCAGGACAAACCAGGCAGGATCTGGTAAAAGAGGAGAAGTATAGTATCTGTTTCCTTCCAAAGACACCCACATTGCAGAGGGCAAAGTCTGTAACTGAACTGATGGAGGATAAAGTATATTAGATGTGAACGAAAAGATATGCCTTCTCCAAGGTTGTTTTCTGCACATAAGATTCTCCCTGTTCATGTGCTTCTAATGTAAAAGAAAGGAAAGCTAGGGCCGGGGGAGGTGAGGAGAAATAAATTACAAGGTTTCTGGACTTTATGAGAGCACCTCAAAACTGTCAGCGAATTGGTTTACATCAACTGTGGTCTGCAGGCTACAACCATGCACTTCCCTCTGGCCTGAGAATGTTTTGCAAGCTGGAGGAACTGTTGGAAACTGGGACACGAGTATTTCTGCAGAAGATTTTTTTTAAAATGCATGGTCTCAATTATGAGACTTTAAGGCACCAAGTTCTGTTTGTTTGCTTTTTCCAATGAAAGTCTCAGAAATGCCAGTACAGCACTATCTGAGCCAAATTCAACAGAAGCAAGTCTAAGCACATTCCAGCCCTTCCTCCAGGTCTGTTCACTTCAGCTGCGATCTAGGAGAAGCTGAATGGTCACTCATGCACAAGAGCTGCAGGGAAGCAGCGGCTCCTCTTAACATATCAGGAAACCGGTCTCACCCTGAGGCAGCCCATAGGCTTGGCACCCAGAAAAGCTGCACGGGCAGAGGCGGCCTGAAACACGCCAGACAAGCCACACTTCTCATCTGTACCTTGCTTGTGTCTCACCAGTGAAGGCACTAATTCCTCCAGGACCGCTAGGCAATGATGTCAAAGGAGAAGGGAGAACGCTTCAAGGTTAGACACATAGAAGCCTAATTATGTTGTTACTAAGGGTTGTTTAAGTAACAAACTGTAGAAGGAAAGCAAAGGGCAAGAAAGGTCTGATGACACGGCAACAACGTCAAGGGGACACCTGAACGATGATGCTATTTCAGGTCTCCTGTCCTGACTTCATTCAAACAGCGAAGAGTCTGAGGCAAGAGGCTGTATTAAGCAGCCTCTACATTTTACGTGCATTCACCTCAGGCGCTGACGCTCTCGGAGGGTCGTTTGCTTCACTGTCACTCGAGCTGCTATCCGTCTCTGAGTCTGAAGAGCTGTCTGAGTCACTGGTGCTCCCTGACTCCGAGCTGCTGGAATGTGCTGATGCCACACTCTCAGGCTGGGACTGTAGGGCACTGCAAGGCCACCATGAGATAAAATTAGAAAGCAGCATGGGTGAGGTTACTTACTTATTACATTGACATGGCAGGATTCAAAAATAAAACTGAAACCCCATGTTTTGGCACTGAGAAGAGAGGGGAGAAGGCCAAGGGAACGCATAGCCATACTCAAATGATACGGCACTGGAATAGAAAAAAACTCTGAAAGTAATAAAACCTTCAATTTCAACCCAGTCAAATATGTAAGTAGGACCTCACTGCTACAGTATGAAGCTGCATTTAGCCAAACCACAGTTTAAAAACCAACCAAAACTGGCAAGTGCTTTTATGAAAGCCCCAAGCCTCAAAAGAAAAATTGCCAATATGGGCTAACAAAGACAGAAATATACATGTCAGGATGGCTTCTCTTTTTTGTATTCTCCCTCTTAAGTTTTCACTTCTCCATCTGTGTTACTTGGTCAAGGTGCTGTAAGCATTTTGTTAATAGCCACAGCAAGCAGCAGCATTTTTTGCAACAGCCTCTCCTACTCAAAAATGGGATGTCTCCAGCACTGACAGTGGGAGTGGATGGAATTGAGGGAGAGTCAGAACTTTTACGCACAGCTTCTTTTTGTTTTGAAATGGGCGTATGAAATCAAAATGTTATTTTTTTTCATTATTATTTTGAAAACTGGTTTCCCTTGTCAGTATCAACACATTGGTATGATTTTGAGACAAGCTCCTTGCTGATCCAGACTGATACCATGAGAACACTATTTCAAGAGTCTGCAGAGATGCAGGTCATGCCAAGAATGGGCGTGCCCTTCTGCAAGTCTGACTTTGTAGACCATTACCCTGTGCACGAAGAATACAGAAATCCAGGCCAAAATGTAAGTCAGTGCTTTCCTATAGGAAAAACTCTGGCCTTCTCCACCTTTCTTCCTCTAATGTTGGCACGCAGCCATTCAGTCTACCTTGAATATTGCTTCTACCTAACAATAACTGGCAGGAACTGCTTACAATCAGCTGCCTTATCAGGAGGAGCTGAAACAGCTTCCATGAGTCTACCTAAGTCTTTTCTGTTCTTCACCCACTTGGCCATTCTGGGCTTCCTTCTGAACTAAAATGGGACTTGTGCCTCATCCATCACTACTACAACAACTGAAAAATGCCATTAGCTCTAGTGTGGTCTATATATACACTGGTGGAAGGGAAGAGAAGAAGAGAACAGCTGGGGAAATACAGTTCTAGTTCATACGCAAAACCCAGCATGCCTGGATTATTCACTTCTAATTGGAGCTTTCCATAAAACCCCACACAACTAAAGCAAATTTTCAACAGTAGCTTCAGATAGCTAGAAACCAAAGCCTGTATCTACAAGAAAAACCAGGAACCCTTACCCATCTACCCCATAACAAAAAAGTAGTTTCGTTTTCCCTCCTTATTTGGTCTAGCTAGCAGTTTGGGAACAAACCTGTACCTTGGAGGAGCAAGTGAAGAAGGTGGCTTTTCAACAACCTGTTTCGTTCACAAAAACAAAAAGGGGGGAGGGGAAAGTTAGCTTTAGGATCTTGGAAGAACACAAGTCATGATGATTTAAAGGGATGTCTGTGTGCCTAGTGTATAAAATATCTAAAACTGACTTGGTCGTCACCACTCTCTTCACTATCACTGAGCTGCAGGTCTTCCTGGAGCAGTCTGAAAGACAACCAGAAGATAAATATCAGCCAAGGCAAACACATTTTCAAGCAGCAGACCCTGAAAAAGACTTGGTTTGCGCCTGCCAAAACAAACCAACTTCCCATTTCATTTTTGAACATTTGACACGCTCAATCTGCTAAACCCTGTCATTACCTAATGAATGATAAAATGGTAATGCACAACCTAGGCATTTTACTGTGATTTCCAACTAATCTCAGGACATTTTGCAACAGAAGTCAGTATTATTGGCTGCCATCTACAGACAACAAAGATGCAGTTTGTGAGAGGAATGCTCATCAACAAAGATTACGTAGCATGCTAAGACAGTACGGTGGGGTGGAAGAAGTCTGATCCTTGTACAGCAACAGACTAGCACGCCATGAGCCTGTACTGGCTCCCCAAGGGGCAAAAAAGCATCATCTCTGCACCAGAACCTGGGCATGTTCATGCTCTCTCTCAGGAGTTACAAATATTTCTTCTGTCACAGGAGTCCTCATTTTGCTGCTGAAGTCTCCTATCACACACACGTAAGTAAATGTCAAGGTCAAGTCTATCTCCTATTTCTTCTCTACACAATGAACTTAAGGATTCTGCACATCTCAGCAGTTACCGTAACATTGATGTATTCAGATACCCAAAGCAGTTTACATGTGGGGAGGCACCAACTTTGTTTTACTGTTGCTAGAGTAGAGGGCAAGCTGCCTGTAAATGTTTCCAAAAGCATAATTTTGTTCTCTTGCCTGCAGGTGGTAACTACTGCTTGCAATTTCAATGCATTACTGAGGTCCTCAAAGGCTGGAAGGGAAGAATTTGTAGGGAGGAACCCAAAGTTCTCCCAGATTGTGATCCCCCCCTCTTCGGTAATCATGCAGGCACCCTAAAAGGAGTTGGAAAACAAGACAGGCAAACCCCTTGCTACTCAAAAGTATAATGATTCAAATCTTGAAAATAGCTGGAGACTGAACTCCTCAACCCAGAGATTTACGCAAGTGTCTTTCCAAAAATCGTATAAAAAACCTGGGAACCGAGGCAGTGATTTTAATCAATCGGGTCAAAACTGTTTATTTCAACCTCATTTAAAACTAAAAGCTCTCTGTGAGAAATCTTCCTCATGGCCAATTAGGAAAAACAACCCTCCAACTCCTCATAACACATTTTACAGCAAAAAAACAAATATGAAAATCCCCAGTGAACCACATCACCTTGGAAAATGTGTAGACAAGTCAGTGGTCCCGATGCTTGTTAGGAAAGGGAAAACTATTCAGACCTTCACACTCTTTCAAGCCTTCATGTCAAATTATGAACAAAGCAAAAAAGATTTATGGCTCTGCAGGTCACCTCTAATGACCCTGAGCAGTTTGCTTTTACGATTCCATGAGAACAGAGGAGTAAAAACCTTGAATAAAAAAGCAATTGCCTTATTTAAACACTATCCCCACTAACTAGACAAATTATTTTACAGTCGTACCAAAGCAGCTGACATGCAGGGAGATACTTCCGTGCAAAACAGGACTGCCGAAGCTCACAACGAACAATTCCACAAACCAGAAGTGACAAACCTGCTCTTGTCCACGGAGCAGGACAGCATAAGGAAACCCCAAACGCCTCCTGTGTCTACCAGCAGAGCCAACCCCTCCCACACAGGGGATGCCTCCTGCAAAGGAACTGACCCTATGGGTCCCAAGTCCCTCTCACTGAGGCAGAGAGGTACCCAGTGCCCAAGGGCTCTGCTCGATGGCTCTCGCAAAGACCTATGTGCCTTCTTTTTTCAGGCATTTTGAATTTGCCATTCCCCTGTAACTATCCTCTTCCATCTCCCAGCCTCCACTGCCTCACTTCCTCACACACTTTCTCAGTGGAAATCAACTCTTGCCTCTTCTTTTAAACACTGAAGGGAAGAGCTGTGAGACACCACCTCGGAAAATGAGGCCCCTGCATCTCCTACAGAAGGCAAACAGCACAGCATCTGCAGCAATCCTGCACACACCAGCTCTGCACGTGGGCTAGAGCTGAAGCTTACTGCCAGTCCACTGAGACACAACCGGGAAAGAACAGCAACAATTCTCCACACTTCTGGGCAATGTGGCCAAATGTCTACTGGCATCTTAATGAATTCTTTTTCTTCCCCCACCCCCCCACCCCCCCAGCCCCAACCCATTAGGGGAAGTAGTCCTTCAAAGGTGATAATGAACAAACTTCCAGAGATGCTAGAAAGTTCTGAAAGTGTTTTCATTTTTTTTGTTTTGCTTTAAGAATTGTGGACTACAGATGAATTTCCTTTAGAGGGAAGAGGATAATGCAAGGAAACGCTATCTAGATCATATTTTAAAGCTGATTTATCTTCTTGTAATAAAACCAACTGATTTTTTCACCTGAGCTGCTGGTAAATAAAATGTATAAGCATAAAAGAACATTGGAACTACTGAAGTTCAATTTAAGATCAAGAAAGAACACTGAAACTTTAAATGAGCCATACTTTTGCAAGGATAGACACAAAGCCAGTTAGTTTCCCCAAACCAAGGTTTTCAACAAATCATTAAATAGCCTAGTTAAAGAAAATAAATCTGCTTTTAATAATTCTAATGTTTTAATTAGCTCAGGAGTTAATAGATGCCAAGTTTTCATTTGCAGGACCTGCTCATTTGCAGCTTATATACATACTATCAATCTCCCTGTAAATCTATTTAAGAACAGCTCTTTTAAGCAAGAGAAGCAGCATTAAAATGAATACTGCATGCCAAACAACCCCAGTGAAAGCACAGGAAGGTCCCCCTCTGCCAGCCGGGTTAAAGATGCATCACCAAGAATGAGCTTGGCATCTCCCCTTTTAAAAGAAAGGCTACTTCCATTCCAGCGCAGCCAGGTGCTAACTTCGGGGCTGTATTCAAGAAGGAAAGCCATCTGGGAAACCCCTGCATGCTCTGTAAAGCTGAATGCTTAATTTGGGCACACAGATGCGCCGGGATTTCAACTTCTAATTAACCAGCACAAATGCTGTTTGTTTTCAGCCAGCTACACTTTGTAACACAAGCTATTCTAGGCAGCTGAATTTCAGACAGTCACGTGTGCTTTGAACAGCAAAGAAAGCAAGCCCTGTTGTGCAAATGAAAACAAAAACAAAAACAAAACAAAAAAGAAGGGATGCAGCAATTCAAGGGAAAGATATAAAAGAAGTCCTTGGGCAAATATTGCTTGGCTCCATTTTGGACACACATCTAAGCCACACTGTTCCTCCTGCTTCAACTGTTGTCATCAATTGTGGGTACAAGCGTTCCTGGTAGATGAGTGCTGGCTCTGAAGTGCCCACATGGATGCTGAGAGGGGATGTTGGCTAAGGACAGAGCTACGTACCATGCCAAATTCACAATTCTGGACCTTTGGGCTAAAAACTGAGTATTTTCAGATTCTTGTTTACAGTAAAAGTCTCTTCTCTCTCAGCCACGTGGAAAACTGACTGAAGTGCTTGAGGGATTTTTACAAGCAGCTGAGAAGAGTTGAAATAAAGATGATGGTTTTAGGGTAGCAGAGGAGGAAGGCAGAGCCTGGAGCAGTTGAACCTAGTATTTTTAACAGCACAATGAAAATTTCCAGAGTTTGTTCAGGAGGAGCAAGCTGGAGTGGAAGAAGGAGAAACAAAATAAAGAATGGAATAAGGGAGCTATTGACTGCTTGGCAAGACACTGTCTCACAGTCCCAGCCAGCAAGGGCTCCTCTGCACGATGCTGGAACAGTGTGAAAAATTGTTTCACGACCTTATGGAACTTGAGCGCAAAATTCTACAATTTCAACCAAGATGGAGAGATGCTTTTCCTCTTTATCTGTGACTAGCCCAGTTTTGTTTTTATTTTAATTAAACTGTTCATTATAAGGGAAAGGAAAACAAGTGGAGTAAGCTTTGTAGTCTGTAGTGTGCAGCCTTCCACGAAACAATGTATCACAGAATAATGCAAGAACTTCATATATCACATGAACTGATAGGTATTTAATGGTTTGGCAGTTGCCTTGCACACGGGCCCCTTCACCTTCCAGCCATGGAAAGATTTTTGTTTGCTACTCCATGCTCAGAACCTATCAATGCTGCCATTTGGCCAGGTTAATCCTGAAAGACCAGCATCAGCCCACACAAAACTACTTTCAAGTAATTTCTGTAATTAACCTAATGAATAGATAACCACTTTCACCTACAAGGACAGTACCATTATCGACCAACCTAAAATTTTCTATTGGAGAAGTTCGTTCATTAGTTGGCACACCTTCCTAGCCTCATAAAACTTTTGTAGCAATTATACACAAATGTCTTACACTAAGACTCAAAACTCTAAGAAGCTTTCTTCTGAGAGGAAACATAACACGATAGGGAAAAGAAGAAATATATAGAGAAGTAGAAATATATAAATACTATTAATTAGAAGAAGCTACAAGAGATTTCATCTTCACCCCACTAACTAGCTAACATGATTAGAATATAAATTGAGGTTTTTAGAAAGTCCACATGAAATGCTTTTTTTGTTTGGTTGTTTTAAATAAAAATAAAATTAAGACAACACTTTTTAAGAAAACTTTTCCTTGGGCAATCACAGAAAGTCACACCATGCAATTGCTTTAACATTTCACCCCTAGTTCTCAGTTTTTGTAGCTGTAGCTTCACTAGCTTTCACAGGCTTAAAAACAATATGCAGAATAGATCAGGTTCAGTTTGTATCCCTTACAATTTATGTCAGTTGAATGCATTATTACCGGTTTGAATAGCACTTATTATGACAAGATATCAAGTAGCCATAGATCAAAGTTTTTTTACTCTTTTAATCTGGTACATTAATAGTTGGGGTTTTTTTTCCTTCAGTTTCCTTTTTAACACAATCATTCTAATCATAACAGGGTTTTGTGGTAGACTTGGCAGAGCTAGATTAATGGCTGGCCTTGATAATCTTAAAGGTCGTTTCCAACCTAAATGATTCTATGATTCTATCATGAAACATTCATGTTTCTATCGGTGAAAATTCCCTGCACTGAAATTTTATGACAAAAATCAGACTGATAAAATCTTAATCTCCTAAACCATCAAGTAAAACAGATTTTAATTAATTCCAGGTTCTTTTAAGTAACTGCACAGTAGAGATGGGAACCGGGTCTGATTACTTACGATGTTCTTGGTTGAGAACTAGGCAACGTTTCTGAAGATGCGTCATACTGTTCTGTAATTCAAAAATGAATCAGTTGGGTTTATTTGCCTCACCTTTAGCATATTTTACCCTATGGTCTCTGAGCATCAGATCACAAAGTCACTTTGTTCCAGAATGTAACTGTTTGCCATCGAGATTATTCATCACTCCAAGTGAGGTTTCCTAATGAAACACTGTTTGTTTGCTGTTGAACTGCTCCTTAATTTCTACGTAATGAATGTATACAATCCCTTAAGCATTTGCTAAATTCAGCACTGTTCAGCAAAGCACACGAAATTGTGCTCCTTCATCAGTGTAAACACTTTACATGTTCTCCTCAACCTATAACATGCACCACACTAAACTACCTGTCAATACACACATAACAGTGTGGGTTTTTTGATTTCTACTTACGCTGATTCTGTGCTACAGATCCAGCATGCTGCAATCCCTAGAAAGAAAGGACAAAGGGCAAATTGAGAATAAAATTAATCAGCTCTCTTAATAGCAGCATATCGATGATTTGTTTTCCACATTACCTACTGTAATAAATACTTCGACATACTTATCAAAGTATGACTTTGAAGTGTTCAATAGTCAAAAGCTGGCCTGATGTTGCTTAGCATGGACAGAAATACCTCCTGCCACCAAAAATGTGTGGCTAGCACATTAGTGGTATGTGCATTTTCAAAGAAATAATAATAAAAAAGTTGTAAGAGCTGCCAAATGTTTAACACAGTCAGCGAATATTTTTGTTGACAAAAAGATAAGATGTTTGTTGTGCTGCAACAGAGATCAGACGCTTAAAATGTTTCTGAAAAGCAGTCACATTTGAAGCCTTCAATTGTAACAAATGTTTAAGTCACTGAAACACTATTCATTCATTCATCCCCCCACCCGTGGCTCAATAAAAATACAAGGCTTGCTTAAAAAATCTAAGAGGAAAGATAATTATACTACCATATAGCCCACTCAAAACCAATTACTCGGAAGCACAATCTGATCTAATTCTCAGTAAAACTATGTGTTGCAAGCAGCCATTATACAACTCAAGATCCATTGTGCTTTTATTTATCTGACTTCTAAAGCCAATCTCTTCAAACAGTCTTTATCTATGAAAGGGGGACAAAACTGCATGAAAAACACATGCAAGAGCTGGAAAACTCTTCTAGTTTGTCAAAAGCTCTGGCAAAAAGAGGGTGTTTTACCTTTTTTGGGAAGGGAAATTTGGAACGCTCTGTTGTACTAGGCGTACGAATAGCTGTCAGGGGAGGTGGCCATGAGTGGGTCATTTCCTGGAAAGAGATTGAGAGAAGCGGCTTACAGTACTTTTGCCGATAACACGCAGATGAAGTTTTACACTTAAGAGGTTCATATGATCTGCCAAAAAAAGTCCTTGCTGACCCGATCATAAATCCGAGAGACGGTATCGCAGCAGGAAGCCCTCCTCTGAGCGCAGCAGCCAGAGCACGGTGAGGGCTCGCTCCTTTTCTGCAAACATACTTGCATTGCCCAAGGAAGAGCAATCTCAGTGAAGCTTGTACAGAGTAAAGTACTTACTGTGTTTGCAGGATTAGGCCTCAGCCTTTCAGCTATCACAGTTAATAAAGGGAAAATTAAGTAAAACCTGTATAGGAGTAGTTCTGGGTTTTTTTCAAAGCACAGGACTTTCCTACTAGGGAAGTTCTTGTATCCCCTTACAGCAGCAACACTCCAAAAGGCTTTCCATAACTCAAGGTGGTCAGCCAGAGCGCTCTGCCTGCCAGCCGCTCCCCACGCTGTTCTGCCTGAAACATTGGCTTTTGCTCTGACCGACCAAGAAGTGTTTGACACGGAGCTCCGTGACTTGGTTTCAAACAAAAAAGACTTCCCGATGTGCTGCATCTTTAGGAATCCTTCTGCCCCATTCCCCTGCCCTTACTCTCACCCGCCATCACTGCCAAGTACTGGCTTCTTGGGCTCAGCCACGGTCCAGGTGAAAGCAGAGCACAAACACCACAGCCATGGGACAGGGCTTGGCAGGCGAGATCACCCCCCTGCCTGCCTCGCCTGGCACCACCGCCAGGTCCACACCAGCTCGCTAACAACAAACACACACGAAAACCCTTGCACAGGCAAGGGCTTTTGAACATATGCTATAATAATGAGGGTTAATCCAGATGAGGCCTTTGGGCAAGCTGTGGCTCAGAAGTTCAGCACCACCTTGCTGAAATCGCACAAGACTGACTTCTCTTGGCTCCTGATCCTCAAGTTTTAAATCCTGAAGAGTGCAATAGTCACTCCAAGTAGTAAGCAATCTCATACGGCCTATCACCCTCACTGCCCTTCCAGGAATAGTTACCTCAGGATCTTCCCCCCCCAGCCCAACATTACCTCAAGATGCACACCCACCATCCCCATCCATAGTGACCGTCATCACAACTGTTCCCCGCAGCTTTCCAAAGAAAGCAGCATGCAGAGTAACACAATACTGGCACTGTGCTCAGCACAGAAAGTTAGGAGTTATGTTCATGCTGAATGCATCTCATGGCAAGCATACACCACACACAGTTTGCCTAGGGGCTTCAAAGAAATGAATGAGGAACGTGTCAGTGCAAAGTACATTTCTGTACTTTTGGTACCAAATAGGCTGAAGTATGAGAATCTACTGTGTCATAATTTAAAAGTGCCGTTTTTTCATCAAGGCACAAATATGAAGGTTCAGAAGCGTCTCATGTTTCTTTATCTATAACACGAAATGCAAAGATTTACGGGGAATTAAACCATATTGCTACCTTTGGCCTTATAAGCAGGGATCAGAGCAATCTACAGGGGTTTCTGTGCAACAACTGGTCTGGGTAACTATTTGATCACATTACCACCACCCTCGCCTTCTCCTTTCTCCCCTCCCACTGTTCATTGCTCACCACTCACTAGCTGTGCAATCTTTCAATAGATGATAAACTCTTCAATATACCACACTACACCTCTTCACGTATTAGAATGTGCTCCCCTGCAGTTGCTGCAAAAACAATGTTATGCATTCCAAACAGGCAAGAAAACAGGATGCCTTGTGAAACACGCAAGGATGCAGTAGTTCCAGGCAACGTACACAGGCTGCAATACCAACCAGTGCATGACAGCTAGTGAGCACCTTTCAGCTACGATGCTGCCCAAACAACTGCTTCTTGAGAGCAATAAAGGCATCGAGATTTTGCAACCTGAAGCAGCAGTGACGGAAATGAATCACAGAAACCAAACACTTCCGTTAGGACTTCACTGTCTCAGAATACTATTCAAAATCAAGGAACTGTCTTCTCAGTATCAGCATGACCGCCTTGCAGATCACAG
This sequence comes from Falco rusticolus, assembly GCF_015220075.1. Taxonomy (NCBI): domain Eukaryota; kingdom Metazoa; phylum Chordata; class Aves; order Falconiformes; family Falconidae; genus Falco; species Falco rusticolus. The sequence continues at coordinate 109,587,161 of NC_051187.1, read as the reverse complement.
TGCATTTTCACACTTTCACATTTTCACAGGCAACACGTACTCAAACCCAGGTACTGGAAGCCCGCGCACCGCTCACAGACTCAGCTCTGCCACAAGGTTACAGAGACAGTTTTGCATTGGAGCTGGCTTAGCTCTGTACGAATGGACTAGAATTACAGTGAAGGAGAAGCAGCAGTGCCGTGCGGATGGGTGCAGGTGGGATGGGTGCAGGTGGAATGGGTGCTGCTGGGGCTGGCAGCATGGACAGGAGGCAGCATGTCCAGTGCCTTTGGAGGAAGCACGTGAGGTAAAAGCAGCCCCCTGACTTGGCGAAGGAGCAGCTCTAGGTGTTTCAGATGACTTGTCAGTCTTGCTCTTTGGACCTTTATCTTTACTTCTCCACAGCATACTTAGTGATAGCAACATCCACTGACAGAACAGAAGCAGAGCAACATTCTTCCCCCAGAAAATACTTTAATGCGTGCAAAATACAAGCAAACCAGAGATGTGTTATTTAAGAGCACCTACCTTCAAAATTTCGTCAATGGAGTGGACTTCACCAGGGAAGGTTTGCTACAACACAAAAAGAGGAAAGTAGCGTGAGTTTCGTTTGTTTTTACCAACTGACATGAGACAAACAGATGCACTCATCAAACATTCGCTTAGCAACAGTTCTATAAATTTCACTTAAGTCCATTAACAATAAAATGCTAGTAAGAATTAAAAGCCCCATCAGAAGGGTAGTTAATAATGCACTTTTACAATGCCTGTTGTTTTCAAGTCTTTAGTAGAAGGTATATTCTAATAAAGATGAGAAAGAAGTGAAACAGAGCTCATTAATCACGCTCATTCAGCTGACACGATTCACCTTGTTTGATGACCTGCGTTCTTCTATGCATCAATGTAGACTCAAGCAGAAAAAGAAGCCCTTAAGCTTGCAGAAAGAAAAGTAGAGGTCGTTTTAACTGGAGGAATCAAGCATCAAGTCTCTGAATGCCAGTTTTTAGACTCATGGGAACATCAACTGCCATTAAAATACAGAAAAGCAATACAACTGCAACTTGTGTAGCTTAGAAAAAAACTTTGAACATAGCACCAGGTAGCAGCAACATAGCGATTTCTGGAAAACCTGCAGATGACCTGGATCTGGATCAAGGGACTGCTCCTGTACCTCCCACACCTCTGTTTCACTGGAGCCCAGGCAGCGACCACCACATGCCTGCCTGGCAGGTGCTGGGGCTCCCCAACACAGGCATGGTGAGGACCTCAGCCAGCCCTGCTGGTGCCCTGGCACTTCATCAGTGCCACCTGAAGGAGACCAACACACAGCCAGGGCAGCACCTGTGGCTGCCTTCATTTGGGCTCACAAGCCCAGACTCAAGGAAGCTCTGAGGAAGAGTACAAAGCAAAAGCAGTGCTAATATTTGCCAGTTACCTAACAAACAGCAGACGTTGCAGCTTGTACAAACACATAAATCTGCTTTTAATGTATCAGCAAAACCACTTAGCAGCTCCTGGCAGGACACCCCCTGCACACACCCGACACCACGCATCAGCAGCATGGGTACTGCTGGGCAAGGCAGGGGCTGGGATGAGCACAGCAAAAGCCTCCTGCTCCCCAGGTACATAGGGACGAGGGTAACTGCATGGCCAGGGCGAGCAGCAATGCCCCCTGAGAGAGCCCACCTGCCCTGTGCCCCAGCTGTGTGCAGCAGGAGGCTATGCAGTAGCAGCAGTGCCTCCTTCCAGCACTACTGGCAGCACTAGGTGCCGGGGATTCTCTGCAGGAGGACCTGTGCTGCTTCCACACACTGACCTGCCGCCTGGCCATGAGGAACACCACTCTGACAGGTCGGCTTCTCATCTGCTAGCAAGGTATGCATTTTGGAAGTACCTGTCATTTACACATCCTTCCTAACTGGTATCATTAAAGGAAACTGAAATGAAAAAAACACACCAAGGAACTGCGTAGCTGGAACTAGCCAAGTGCATCCCAAGACCAGCTTCTCATCCATAAACAAGAGATTGAAGGGAAACGTCCAACGATTGGCATCATTGCTCAAAGTGAAAGGCCGGGAAGTTGCTTCTTGTGTTAAAGGAAGCGGGCAGTGAGCTACAGTGCCTGATCAGGAGGATCTTCCCCAGAACAAGATAAACAGCAAAGCAAGCAAACACTTCAATAAAGCCAAAAAGCATCGTCCTTAGCACTCTCACAGAAAGGTCACTCACCTGTTTCCCATATGCTGCACTATTTACACTGGAGGGAGGAGATGAGGAATCTCATTTCCCTGCAACCTCATTTGTCTATGTCTACATAAAGCTCTCATTGAGGCAGTGCTCATTTGACAAAGATTTGACTTCTCTTCAGAAAATCATGCACAGATAGCTGCTGCTGACCTGACTCACCCCAGGACAAACAGAAGCTGAGACACAGCCAGATGAATCACGTGAATGAAAGTGGCTGGGATGTAGCAAGGCTTGCAGAAGCACCCCACAGCGGGCAGGAGGGGAGAGGGAGAGCAAACAGCAGGGAACACATGGCAAGGGATCTGGATGCTTCATAACTCACGGTGCCAAAAGGGGATCCCTCTTTTCTTCTTTTTCTTCCCAGCAAGCTTACTCTGGTAGCTCAATCACCTAATTTACTTCTTAATTTAGTAAGTGGTGAACAGCAGACAGCTGTACAGAAAACAGCAACTGGCAGATAGCTTCAGAAAGCTCCTGAGATACCTCGTAAAGTACCACAATAAAAACCCACAAAACAAATAAGGTATCAAGATCCTGCCTGGACAAAGTATTCAAAACTTCTCTCTACAATGAATCGACTGCAACAAATCAAAATCAGTTTGCCTCTCCCATTCCAGAAACTTAAGTTTTATGGGGTGATAACTGAAGACAAAAGTGTAATTCAATTAACATGAGGATCAGATAATATCTGCAGCAGCCTGCTTGGACCTCCCTTATCCTTGCCAAACAAGTCACACCCCTTCCTGAAGTTCTTTCACATAAACCTGAAGGTGCTTTGAAATCGATACAGATTTACATACAATGAGTATTTATAGAGCAACCACCGTCAGGAGGATTTTTTGTAACCCCACAGGGCATCGTTCAGTGACAGTGCGCTGCTCCTCACACGTGCAGTGGCTCAGCAGAAACCACTTTCCTCTGTGGCACAAAATTTAAAGGAAAGCAAACACATGATACCAGACAAGTACTGCAGAAGTCTGCATCGGCAGCACAAGGACCTCTATTTTTGGGTTTTTTAAGACACAAGGTTTAAGTATGTGCCCCCAAAATATGTGGAGCTCTGGAGATACACAACATAAGGTATCAGGGATGCTCAACACCGCTTTCACCTTTGGCTAGCAGTTTACTCCCAGAGCCGCTAAGTTAGGACATGCTGGGACGCCCATACCCCTGCTGGAGACTCCTCGAAGACTACCTTCATTGTTTGTTCTACTATCCTGCTGCACACTAAGACTAAAAAACAATGACCCTTTCATCAGCAGTAGAATGTGCAATGGGCAAACAAACCCACTGCCCACAAGTGGACTTGCAACACCTGTACCAAATATATGACAAAACATTAAAAACACAAGACTGTTCAGGACACGCACAGAAAATTTGTTTTCAGTGCCAAAATCACCACAGAACTGATCAGAACACTTGACTGCACCAGGGAACCCTCCTGTCTTTCAGGTAGGACCGTGGCTATCATTTCTACCATGAGCCTGCAGCCCAGCACAGTCCCTGTGCCCCCAACCCACTGGCCCTGGAGACAGGGGGCATGCACCCTTGCACTGTCCCAGCTGCAGTATCTGAGGACTCCTCATCTTTTATAAAGCTACATAACCAGTGCCTGAAGGAGCTGGGCTTTTCTGCACACACCGCAATTGTTCTGCCCTCCCCCCCATTTCTTCTTTTCCTTCAAGTCACATCTCAGCTGTATTTCAGCCTGTAAACTACCATTAAACCACAAGCCACCCAGCAGCAAGGGCTGTCCTTGCCAGTTTTAAAAGAAGAGTTTAGGAAAAAGGAGTAAGAAACACGTGCTGCTCGAAGAAGAGTTAAAAAGCTGAAGAAATCACTGAAATGAGATCAGCTCCGCTGAGGACTGTGGGTGTAGAAGAGTAAGTATTACATGTTGCTGTCTATCCCCACTAGCAGTTTTACAGCCGTTACAGAGAACACGCTAACATACTCCCCACAGACAACTTGATTTAAGCCCTCTGCATATTTGCTGGCTGACACTGACATCTGCACAATCTCCAGCTAGGATTTCCTCCTGCCACATTCATACTCGCTGCCAGTTTGAGAACCATGCAGACACCTCCGAGTGCCACTCACAAAACATTTTGATGGCTGAGGTCAAGTGCAATCACAGAACATCCAGACCTGTTGGGTCGCTGGGGTTTTGTCTTGGTTTTGCTTTTTAATGCCAACTTCTCCATCCAAACTGATGCTGCGTTTCAATAACTGCCACTCCTCTCAGCAATAATACCAATTTATGTTCCAAAAAATCTGGTATCGCTCAAGCAAAGGCTCAACTCCTAGTGATCTCACAGCCTCCAATGCTCCACCACGTACTATCTCCCCCTGCAGAAGGCACCACCGGAGCCAGCCGCAAGCGGGCACACTCACATCTGACCCCAGACTCCAGCCCAGTTCCTCTACTGATGCAGAGCCCACAGACTCTGGAGAGGTCGAATAAATGGATGTAACTGGGAAGGCAATCTTGTTCACAAAGACAGAAAGCTCCTTTAAGAGAGCAGGCAGAAGAAACTGCCACCTTTGTAATCTGCAGGGCTTATCCACAAAAATTCAAGGGAACAGCTAGACACAGGCTATGCAATGTGATGTCTGTTACATGACCAATAATTTAAGGGACAATTCTAAAATTACACTCATATGATAACATATGAAGGGAGGAGAATCTGGACTGATGAACTTCCATTGTAAGTTTTGCAAGGATAATTTAATAGATGACTTACGTACTTGCAAGCTTAAAAAGCAAAGAAAAAGGTTTAGAAAGGTCATCAAGACAAAATCAAGTATCTCTTTGATAAGGGTTCACAGACTTAATTAGCATAACAGACATCTCACAATGTGAAGGCTAAGTTTGGTTTTGAGGTTTTGGGAACAAAAAGCTAGATAAACATAAAGCCAAAGCCATTAAATAAATTTTGACTGCAGAAAAATGCAGAGAGTACCATTAGTATGACTTTTAAGCCTCTCTGTTATTAAAGAGCAAGCAACGTGCTATTAAAATGCTGAGACACTGCCACATTTTCTCCTCTTTAGAATTTTTGCAATATATATATTTTTTTCCAGTTCACCAACCTGCACAAGTAGCTGATGAAGGCCAAGCAATATATTGCAAAGACATATCATCCCAAGGTTAACAAAAGACAGTGCTACAAGGCAATATGCCTGAAGTACTGTTAAGTATAGCTGCAGTTGTCTGAAAAGGACTTCAAACCTTTTGGTTCAACGTTAACTTCAACATAATAGCTCAGACCAGCATGACCCAAATTCCACATCCACTCTTTCCCCTTGGTAGTGCCACAAAATCACCTCCAGTGACCTCAGCCAAGAAGCAATCTCTATGCAGATGCCTGTGATAGTTTGAAGTAAATAATAATAATAATAATAATAATAATAGCTACTACATTTCCCAGGGGTTTTGTTTTGATTTTGGGGGTTTTTTTTACATGGAAGTTGTGTGCTTTCACTTAGCATCCACGCTGATATCTGCAAGTGCATTGCTCAGACGATGTGATTCAGTCATTTCAGACAGCACTGTTATACTTGTTTTCCCTCTGGGAAAACGCAGTTGAGGAAGCTAATAGAGATTAGTTGATTAATTCTTACAGATTCCAGCAACTCCCCTTCTGTGCACTTACACACAACGCAAAACATAGCAACGTATCCAGAAAGCCAAAGGATGGTTAGAGAAAGCAAAAAATGGCTATAAATACCAGATGCTTGGGTGATAGACTTCAACACAGTTTCCTTACCAGAGTAATAGACATTCATGCTTTCATTTTACCAGAGCATAAACAACTCAAAGGCTAGTGATGTGCAGGAATTACCACCTACATGGTAATCTGCCGCAGCTCACCACGTGTTCTGCCTTGCTCTGTAGCATCATGCTTCCCTAGAGGAAGTTAAGTATTTGTTTCCTGTACCATAAGGCATTCAATCACATGAAAAATAGCTTTTCTTGTGCTAGAGGAGGTGAAAAGAAGCAGAATTAACAGTTAAAGTATCTATTAGAAAGTTGGCTGTGAAAGATTTTGTGTGGTCCCCTCCCTGTATGTACCAGGATAGCACACCATCTGCTGATTTGACTGTGCAACGGGGTAATATTACCCTTGCCCACTGAAAGTCAAAAACCTCAGCCACTGAAGGATACGATACTACTTCAATCCTGAGCTGAAAAGGACTTCAGAACCGGGTCCCATAAGATCTCAAACATCTAAACAAACATAACAAGCCTTAGAAGTTACATGAGGAACTAGTCTGCCTTTGCTACAACAGGCTGGCAAAAATGCACAGGTGCACATACCCACAAAAGAAGAGAGTTCTTAATTTAGGAAACAATTTAAAATTCGCACAGGCACTCAATTCAAGCTGCATAGCAACTGCGTGACAAAACTCTCTGAAATACCTCCAAGTCCTGTCTTCACGAGCAATTCCAAAAAACCATGCACTTGCATCATGCCCCAAGCCTTGCACTGCCCTGTTAGACATGCTGAAGAGGGATGAAAGAGGAATTCTGGTAATAAGAATCACCCAGAAACAGACTACACTGCTTGAGGAACCACCTCGCACACAAATGAGATGCCGCGATAATACGTGGGCTCGACACCCAACTGCCAAGCAGAAGCAGTGCAGTGCCCCCAGCCAGGGAGGAACACAAGAAAGGGACAGCACCAGCTCCCCCAGTGCTGCACTCTTCTCCTGCTGACACAGTTACACCTGCTAGCCTGTCACAGCAGGAGGACCAGCAGCCTGCTCCTTGGGCTCAGCATGATGGCTAGAGGGGGGAAAGGGAAAAGACGCTGACAGGATCCTTGCAAAAGCCCACCTTTCTCCTCTCTGGCACAATGCAGTCAACACTGGCCAAAGCTGGGAAACTAAAAAACTGGGCAGCTTTTTAAAAATAAGGTTTTGCCATAGATAGCATAAGGAACAAGCACTGGGTTTTTTGGTAATGAAGATGGAGTTGAAGAACTTCTAAGGTAACTTTTTCTTTTAAAAGGTATTCCATCAGAAGTTACAGCACACATTTTTATCCCACTCTGCCACGCGTGCCAAATGGAGCTGAAGGACTATTCGGCTCTCACGTATGGAAGCGGAGGGCTGAAGCTTTCTTCCTGGTTTTTAAATAGCTTGCCTCGTCAGGAGGCTGTGGCAGAACAGTTTCAAGCAGGCTGTCAAAAAACATCATCTCCAAGAGAGAGTTGGCCATGCGTTACCTCAGAAGTCACTGAGAGGCACTGCTGAGATGTGTGGGCTCAAACAAGGCCAGCAGCAGTAACGGCATATAGACTGTGCACAGATGAGGACAGGAGGTCTGGAAGCAGATATTAACTGGAATGGATGCGGGCTGCTTTTCAGGCAAGCGTTAAGGTGTTGCAGACCTTTCTGTTTCTTCTCATCTTGGTAATTTCCACCTGGCCGCTTATCTCTATGCCTCTGCTGTCACAGCTCACTTAGAGCTGCCCCTCTGACATCCGGCACACAAACAAGACCCATCCTTCCCAGTCTCCTCCATCTGAGGTGACACTGGTGCCTGCAGATACCCAAGCAGTGTAGGTGAAGACAGCTAGAGCGTGCTGCCTGCTATCTCCTACTAATCCAAGTGGATTTGCAATGTGTGTATAGCTCAAGTACACCAGCTCTTGCTCTTTACCTGATTTCAGACTAAATTATTAACACTGTGAAAACCCAAGTGAGCACTGTAGCAAGGATGAGAAAAGCCAATTATGAGTTCCATGCCCTTCACTGTGCTGTCAGTTTTGTTTCCTAATAAGAGCTTTGCCACTGCAACTATCAGCAGAGGTCACCTGTTCGTGCTAAAAATAAATAATAAAAAAAAGCAGCTTTACATTTACAACTGCTTCCCATTTAATACTGTGTTTTAAAATAAACATATAGTTTAAAGTTTATTTTTTCATGTCAACTGCATAGGCTTTTGTCACTTGAATGCAATGAAGATCACAAAACTGCATATGCATGAAGGGTGAGTTTGAAAATAACAGGCAGGGCAAAATCAGAACAAAACCTACCATCCTGTCCTGCCTTCACCCACATATGTTTAACCAGCTTAAAGCAGGGCAAGATCTTGCATATTAGATGGACTCTCCTCGTACACAAGTCAGGCTAGGAATAGCATGCTAAGCTACTCTCCAAAGCAGCTTTCCACCTGCATTTCTGTGTAGTTAAAAATCCACCCTCTCCATACTATAAATAGACATGAGATGCACACACACAGAGCATGTTTCCCAACTGACCCAGCCAACAAGAGACAATATGTATTTTAACCAAGCCTCTACTGATCCTGATTATGGATGCAATAGTGTTCTGCTGTGTACTGAAAAAATTTGCCAAAGTTTGAAGCTCAAATTACCTTGCTGATCAAAACAAACAAATTCATAAAGGTTTTTGCATGCTGTCTTGAGGAACAACAAACATCAGGCAGATTCTCTGCCAAGGATGTTTAAATGCTCTGTATCACCAAATTAAAAAAAAAGAAAATATATCTATGATACAAAGACAAGTCCAATGATCTGAAACCTGGCTTACTCCATCCACCTTTTTTTAGGGGACGTGGTAACAAAGCTGCTTTCAGGAAAAGCTGAAGCAACAATTCCTAGTTATATATTCAGGAGAGCACTTATCAGAACAAGTATAAAGACTCTATGAATACATTTGTGACTAAAATAATTTCTAGTCAGACAGGCACCATCCTGCAAGCAAACTATCAGCATGGGTGGTCGTTGAACATTTTTTTTTAAAAGATATTTATATTTTGCAGCAGACAGTTAATTGTTCAACAGATCTCTTTCCTTGCACACACTTACCAATTCCCAAACTGTCTGGTGCGAGGGAACCCTTTCTTAAGGGGGCAAACAAGTTTTTCCAACTCAACCAGCTGAAGGCTTATTTTGCAGATAAGGCAGGTTCCCTTACAACCCTTCAAACAGTATCCACTAGATTTGACAAAATTTTCTTAGCATGAATAACAATTGTTAAGATATGCTAAAAAAAAAAAAAAGTAGGGGCAGGAGGGAGGAACAGAAATGCAAACCAAGACTAATTAGACAGTAATGCAACATTATCATGCCTGAGCTTTAAATTTTGATTTGTCTTGTGAGACAATGCTTGTCCCAGCCAGCATTAAGCATGAACCTTACAGTAAACAGTATTTGGTTTAGCAGTAATGAATCTCAGAGAGAAAACACACAAAAGAAAGTGTTATAAAGCAATCCCACCTAAAACAATAGCCTTGAGGCAAAAAAATCAGCCCTGCAAGTCTTTTGGGCAGCTGAGTCAGCCACCAGCAGAGCCACAGAAAGCAGGACTCTGCTTTTGAGCTTTTTGCCTCAAGTGGGACCCAGGGAGAAGATGAAGCAAAAATAATTTTGAAGCAGAAGCATCTCTGAGGCTCAAGGGTGAGGTCTGACAGTGCAGGGAAGGCAATGCAGCCCGTCAGCAACTGCCAGGCCAAGTGACTGCATGGTCCCTGGCCACGTGCACCCCCCTGCCACCCACCCCTTCCCCTGGCAGGGGCCTGAGCCTGCACCCAGACAGACCAGGACTTAGCCTGGCAGCCAACCATTCCCCTCCTGTTGATTCAGCTCCTCTGATCACCTGTCCACAGCACCAGATGAATACCAGAAGTGGTGCAGCTGATGGGGAAGTGCGTTCCCACAGATGCTCAGTGCACCTGGAGGGAGCAAAGGTCTTAATTATACACAGCTTCCAATGTTTGGTAGACCCTGTGGATCCAGAGCCAGGCAGCTGCAGTCAAAGTTGTCTCCAGAAGCACACAGTTCACAGCTTAACCCTGCTCCTGGAATGGCAAAATGCCCATGAACTGCAGTGGAAAAAATGTTACAATTCTTTGCATTCTGCAAATCTGAAGTGCCTCTTCTATTGCACCCGTTACTTGCATAACTTAAAAATAGTAATTTTATAACACGTTATGAACTGGGTATCTCAGTTTCAAAAGGACACAAAGAAAACCTCCCACACAATCAATGCATGTTTTTCTACCAGCAAATTTCCTCTTCCCTAGAAAGCATGCAAATAGGTAAGCCTGCAGCATGCACTCAGTTTTCTCACGTGTACTAACCTACTCCAAGGCACTGTCCTGGCATCAGTACTCTGAACTGTGGATCAGAGGGGTTTTTTAATTCCTTTTAACTAAACAAAAGAAAGTGATGGAAACAAAAGAAAGCCATGACTCGATTTTGACATGCAGGACATGCTGGTGAAACTTAGTAACCTCAACAGCTCTCTAGGGCATAAAAACCATATTTTCATCTCCAACCCACAGATTTTATCAGCGTCCACCCCTTCTAACACAACGCAACTTGTTCAGAGCTGGCACCACCAAGCACTTCAGTGAACCTGATTTCACCCGCGGAGGGAGAAACCAAACAGCTATTTCTGCTGCCAATGCCAACCCTTCCCTGCCCACAGGTGGGTTCCTCAGCTCGTGAGAGCAATCTGAAGTCGAAAGCACATCTTGCACCATCACCGGTGGAGGGTCAAGATCGGGAAAGAGCCCCTAACACAAGGAGCGGGGATTTTCAAGCCAGCTGGCTCCTCTTCACAGCGCACAGAGTTCAGAACAAGCTGCGGGCGCTCCGAGGGGCTCTGCTAACCCAGCTCAGAGCAGCAGCATCCTGGCTGCCTGGCCGGCTGCAGGGGAGGCACAGCCAGCACTCGAGAGCCAGAGGAGTTTCTCTCCCACATTCCTGACACCTCTGCGGGGGGCTTTGGGAGCAAGCAGGAGAAGCAGATTCAAAAGGGCACGTGGTTAACCCAAAACACATATACGTAAACCTCAAAATGATTCATACATCACCTGCATTTCCAAGTAGCTGTGGTTTTGCAAGAATATACAAAGGGGAAACATGGTTCTCACAGCTGCTGCTGCTGCAGTCAAAAAGACCCCTACAAACCACAGAACTGACTATGCAGTCCAGGGGAACAGCAACACTGATGAAGGGCAAATAAAAGCAAAATTGCATCAAATAAGAGGTGCAGGCAGGTAATGAATACAAGATTATCTTCTGACTTCTTACAGGTTCAGGAATTGTAGGGTTTGGGTTTTTCCTTTCTTTTTAAAGTTCATACAAAAAAGTATTAGCATTTTTAAAAGGAACAATATGGAATTTGAGCTAATACTTACTGAGACAAGTAAGCCTGTGAGCACTGAATTAAGTCAATAACAAATCAGATAGACCAGTGTGCAAAGACTTCAAAACAAGCTGTACTGTAAGGATAAGACCATCCCTTCCCTGAATTCACTGTGGGAATACTTGCATACATTTACATTTTCCTTGGTGCTGTTTTTGTATTAAGCTCAAAAACGTTTATTTCAGAAAAGAAACTTACAATAAAAAGGGACGTTTAAAATCTCAGCTTGTACAGAGCTAAGTATGTCCTTAATGACTGGCTTCATAAATTAGAGCTACAGATTTTAAAGGCCATTTTGTTTTGCAGAATATTGCCCGAGGTTTCATTACTTCTGTAAAATAACATACAGACACTGTTTGGCAGCAGAGTCCCTGTAACAGCAGCTTGAGCTGTTCTGGGCAATTCAGGAAGCTGCTGTCAGAGAACAACAAACCAGTGAGAAGGGAAGGCAATTTTCTCAGCAGGTTGCCTGAGACTAGGATTAATTTTCACAGGAGGTTAAAAATTGCTACAAGATACATCATTTTTAGCACAGAGGAAGAAAGCTCATCTCGTTTCAACAAAAACATGACAACTGCAACAAAAAAGGCCCAAGAAAGTAGAAGAGAGAGGGCCAAAAAGAAGAAACGAAACACAAAGAAAACTGAAATAGAAAAACAATTTTATAAAAACCTTGTTATCAGATTATCTTTGTGAAAAGAAACTTGGTTCTAGTGCAGTACTAACAAGGCACCGCACACTGCAGCAGCTATAAAACATGTTTGGGGGTGCACTTGTTTGAGTTTTGTTCTAGCCTCGGGTAGCCACCTGGGTGGGTTTAGCAATGAAGGATAAGCAGAAACGGGCAACACCCCCTGTCTCCCCTCTCACCAGCTTAGTTCTTGAACATAAGGAGTGAGACTCAAATGATTCCAGCAAAGCAATGCTAAAAAGTAGATCTGCTTGCTGTTGCTTGCAGCATTAAGTTTCACTTCTGCATTTCACGAAAAGCAAAAACTATGTTATACTTTTTGCTTTATGCACACAAATAATGCTGAGGTACCACAGAATTGTACAAAAGGGTTCTGCCTCATCCAGCAAGACTAAAAGCCTAAAAGTTACATTATAAATGACTTTACTTTCACATTTGTGTTTATGCTCCTTGCTTGTTTTTGACACACAAGACTTCATCATAGAGTACCAATCCAATCCATCAGCCTCAAAGTCCATGGGAGCCTTCTGAAATAATTTCTCTGGGTGCTATTTCAGATCCTCTGTGGGCACCAGTGTTTAACCAGCAGTTTGCATGAAGCCAAGTCCCCCGTGGACAGTTTCACAAATGCACTTAACCCCTCTGAGTCTGTTCCACTCCTTTCCAAGGCAACGCTGAAGTTATTCCACCCAAACAATGCCACACCACCAGGCACTCTCCCGCTTCTGCCCCAGCATCAATCCAGCAGCCCCCTCTCACAAGAGAAGACAGCAGCTCCAGCCTTCCACCACCCTCATCCCAGGTTTGAAAACAAATCAAACCATTTCCATGAACTTCTACTCTTGCTTTCTTCAGCTGACACTGAATGATCCTGGCAATTTAAGCATTTTACATCAAAATGCTCAGTAAACAATGGTTGTACTGTCATGTTGCTGTGTGGGCGCCTGGAGGAAATAAAACATTCTTTAAAGATTTTACACGCTTTTCTAACTCTGAGATGGATTATTTTGCTCAATCTAAAAATAAATGCATGGGCCTCCTTCTTGTGTTCAAACAGCATAAGAAAAAAACTACACTATTTTGTCTTTCTTTTCTGAAGGAGCAAAGGGTTTTGTGTTCTGGGGGAGAAGACTGTTGATATGTTTTAATAATGGATTCTTTAAAAATCTTGAGCTGCTGAAAGCAATTCATGCATCCTTTGTTAGCTTTCATCTAAAAATAATATAATTGAAACCCAAACAAACTAAACATGAAATTTAAGTGCAGCATCACCTGCATACAGCCATGCAGACCAGACCTCTAGCCAAGGTTGACTATCTCACCAGTAAATTGCTCTATATAAAGAACCTCTGCACAAAAGCACCTCTCCGTTGTAACTACCACCTGTGTAGTACCTCTAAATAATCTAATTTTGACCCCTTGATCCTGCAAAACTTTCTTACCTACTGTTTCCAGTAAGTAATTTTTAATACTGCTTAATATGAATCTGAAGTATTGCGTCCATCACAGACTCAGTCTGCATCCTCTTGCTCCCTTCAGAACAAACACAAGGTGTCTTTCAATGTAAATGAAGGTCTGAAAAGCATTTGACTAAGAGCAGCAAGCCATGATTTCAGGTATTTTTCTCATTTCCAATACCATCTAATCACAATTTAGGCTATTAGTTATACTTTTTACAGTATTTTGAGTAGCCTGACTCCTACCCTCTTCCAGAAACAACCTGGTCACCACAGCTGATGCAGATAAAGCTGTACAAGTAGCAGAACCAAACAGAACTCATGTCACAGAAGATTTTTGTTGGCAATATGTCAGATGATTAAATAAAATAAATCTGTACTCTGACATAACTAAATTTAAGTAAGAATTTTTGCTGATATAAACTAGTCACAGGAAAGGAGTAGAGCAGGAGGAGAAATCACAGCTTTGATATTATTATCCTAGGGGCTGGAGGGGAAAACAGCTCAGATCTTGTTGTAAGATAGTGATTTTTAATGTTTTTCTTAAGAAAATAGCACAAAATCATGCATTAGGGTCATCAATGTTATTTGCACAATTTAGTACATTTAGTAGGAATGTTTTATCAAGGCTAATATATATGCCTAAGTGACATATCAACTATAGCAAAGCTATTTGAAAAGCACAAAGTGCTATAATTAAATGAAAATGCAGCACAAATTAGGAAATTCAAATGATGAGGTATGTATTTCAAAGGCTTCAAGTATCTCAGAAGCTCTAGCTTTACTTCCTAAAGTAGGAAGTAAACTTCCCTAAAAAAAAAAAAAAAAATTAACCATTTAAGGGTCCATATTTTGCCAGAGGACAGGAGGAATCAGGCTCTTAAAAGCAAATTGCATTTGGCAAATAAATTCTATTCAGTTAGATCAGAGCTGAGCATAAGTGAAGTTTTGGTGCTTTTTTTAAAAAAATAAAATTAAATCCATGCATTAAGATACTTGTTAACAATATGAATATGAAGGATGCACTTCAATTCTTAAATCAACTGCTTCAACCAAAACAAAACAAAAATAAATCTAGCAACACTTGAAAACCTACGCATGCTTCCCAAACTTCCACTCTTTTGCATCCCATTCTTGATCACTACTGTATATTTTATGGACTGTCAGTGCCAGTATCGCAAACCCCTGGGTATTCATGCTGGAAGTAACTTCAAATAACATAGGAACTACAGTCCTCAAGCAGGCTGACTTCGGATGTCAGCTGTAACTTCGCCACTAGTACAAAGGTTTCCTTCCACTGAAACATGAATGTAGTAGCCATTATTTTATTACAGCTGGTATATTTCCTTTCCCAACTACCTAATGTGAGCTTGAGAATTTGACAGTGAATCCTAATCTTCATTTGAGTTCAACAAAAAGGTAAAAAACCAGTAACTACAGTTGTTAAGACCATCAAGGAAACTGGGGGGTTTAGTGGTGAGAGGTGTCCCATGGGATCAGCACAGATAATTAACTGTTGCCATCTCTCAGAAGTTTTTTCCCTCTCCAAACACCACTTTCCCCTTGGAAAACAAGGGGAGTTAAGATTTATGATGGCAGTGGTGACATTTGGTGCACTTCCCCTTAATGACTCTGTAAACAAGACTTGGAGATGCAGGCTCTCGCACTGTTTTAACACTTAATGGGACTGCTTTTCTGAACCCAGACCTTTTATTTGTCAGTCTGTTTTGAAAAGCAGTATCCCATACCACCTGTCTGCATTGCCACCGCTGCAAATAAAAATTTGGAAAACAAAAGAATTGAAGAGCCTAGAGCAGCATCACCAGTCCCAAGTCTGTGCTGCTGCTTGAGACAGACCACACAACTTGGAGAGGAGCTGGAAAGCATCAGCCACCAGCGCTGGTGCATCAACAGAGGCAGCAAGTGGGAGGGAAGTGAATAAAAGGATGCTTGTTAGTGGCTCCAAGAATAGCATTCCCAGAGGGAAAAAATACAGAAGAAAATGTGTGTGTTGAGAGGACAGGTGTTTTATCTCTCTCCTTAAGAAAGCAAAGTTCTTAACTGAGAAAGAGCTTAAGTGCTATATTTAAACCTTAATGGAAATTTAGAGAATATTTTTAAATGCTTCCAAACCAAGGAACTTAACCTGTGGGGGAAAAAATAGCAGGATATCCTTTTGCTGGTAAAGGCAACTTTCACCATTGTTTTACAACCAACCTAAATGCAAACAGAATATTCCTAGATGTGAACTTTTGGGGTTGGAACAGCAAAGTGCCTTGTACAAAGTGTGTACATGTACAAAGTCATGTACACAGAGATGAAAGCTATCCTCCCGAGATGAACACTGGACAAGTCTCTAAGAAAACTCCCCTATCTTGCCATGGGAGACTGGAAGCCACAGCAAGTCCTGCCCACCAGTCACCTGGTCACCCTTTCCAGTATACAAAACTATCCGTTGGACTTACACTTTCAGCTGTAAAAGCAGTGTCCAAGGCTGACAAGGCGTGCTCCTAGGAGATTATTATTACTTGACTGAGCACGCACACAGACACTTTCATCCTCTCCTCAGCGAACAGCCTTGCACACTCAGTGTAAAGCCCGCAAGCATACTCAGTTTGTTTGCCTGGTGGGTACAGAGGCCAGGGCTGTATGCAGCCTTCCTGGACCTGCTTTGCTTGTGCTGTGTGTAGAACAACTGGTCCACAATTAATATTTAAAATCCATATGCAGAAGATACTTACCTCTGTTATGATTCAAAACATAAGCTTCTTTAAGAGACATTTTTTATCATCCCCTAAAATTAAAGGCCACAGACGGCATTTATCAAGTCCCAGAAATACTTTATGGCCAGGCTTATGCTCTGCAGAGCTGTCACATACAATTTTTATCTGCAGCTAAGTGAAGCAGGAGGTGCTAAGCTTATGTACCTGGCTGGCATTTGACAAGTGATCCCTCTAAGTCAGATGTTTTAGGAAGGCTATGGGTCATCAGCCTCCTAGGGTCACACAGCTGGCAGAACACAAAGAGATGCTGAGAGGACAGCAGAGGGTCACTTCACTGTTTCTTTGTCTAATCTGGGGGGAAGAAGTGGCTTTTTTGCTTATTTAACATGCGGTATGAATGGCTTATAATTAAAATCCAGCCAAGAGGAGATGGTTCAGGAATTACCAAGACAGCAGCCAGCCTCTGCCTAAGGAAAATCTTTCTGCATCTTTCCCCGAAACAGCTTCTGGAGCAGCAAACTGGAGAAGACTTTATTACTTGAGGCTCTCATCATCTACGTTCATGTCCAGATTTTCAGTATTACTGCTTCACTGCCTATACTTTCTTTCACATGTAATTGCACATATGATGGCAGTTTTCGTGTGAAAATTTGTAAAATTTGTGAAATTCGTGTGAAAATGCCATGAACCAGTGGCAAAATACTCAAATAATTTGAAATATTTCAGGATTACGAGCAGGCAGGTTAATAATTTTTAGTCGTACAATGAATTGGGCTCAACACCTTTGCGTACTGCAACTTGTTTAAGTCCTCCCAGACAAAGCCTCTGCTGTGGAATAGTTTCACATGCAAACAACCTCCTGCAAGCTGGACAACAAGCATTTCCCTCCATGCACACCACAGAGAGCTGTGGGCTATAGGACTCTGAGGAAACGTCTAAGGAAAGGGTAGGACATACCCAAGGGGTTACCGCTACCATAGCAAACAGAAAAATAAGTATCACACTGCTACTCTTGCTGTCATTACGGAAACATGTGTAGCATTACTGTGGTAACATGAACGCTGTGTTAGCAGAGAGAGGAAGGAAGGGAGCTGCCTCTGCTCTGCAGTACAGCAAACCCAGGAGGCGAGGCAAGGCAAGTCAGCCTGTCCTCTGCATCGGTAAAGCGCAGATGGTATTCTTTCAGCACATCCAGCCAAGAATTAACAAAGAAAAACTGCAAATAGACAAGCAAAATGACAGCCAAGAGCACCTTCAGTAAAATGCTTTCTTCAAGTGAAAACATTCAGGCTGAAAATACTGTACCTTTCACCTTTAGCGAACAGATGGCATCCAACCAAGACTGAATTACAACTCAGCCTGAACAGCAATGAGCTGACAGGCTGATGAAAGAAACCAAAATATTCCTTGTATAAGGAGAAGTAGGTTGGCAGGATCCAAATCTGACATGACTTGTCTCCTGCTACATGAATTCACCCTCCATCTTCCAAAACCTATAGCATTCTCCATAAGCCACTACAATTTGAAATGCAATGTGTGTAAGGCATGTTTAAAAGAAACACTAGTGTTCCCTAAGAGCACGATGGTCATGTTAAAAAAAACCCCAAACCATCAAACTATAAAAGAAATCTAGACCACAGTGTTATGAAGGAATCGTTCCACACATTGTCTATTGTACAATAGACTTAAAATCTGCAGTCACTCTGCCAGTGTGCTCATTCTAGAGATGCAG
The DNA here is from genome assembly GCF_015220075.1 of Falco rusticolus. NCBI lineage: Eukaryota > Metazoa > Chordata > Aves > Falconiformes > Falconidae > Falco > Falco rusticolus. The sequence goes on along the minus strand of NC_051187.1, from coordinate 109,569,143 downwards.
AAAAATACTTGCAAATGCACACAGCTGTTAGCCTTAAAAATCGCGGGGAAGTGCTTGCACAAAATTTTCTGCATTTCTGTGGGTTTCCTCTCTAAACTTTAGGAATTTCTCCCTTTGGGTATGCTTTGTTTATTGAATTCAATAGTGCATTAAAATAAATATTTGAATTTAGGCTCTGATTCAAAAGGAGTAAGTTCTCTCAAAATTATGCTAATAAATTTAATTTTCTCAACATCTCTCAAAAGAAAAAAGGTAAGTATCGCTATGTTGTTGCTATTCTTTCCAAAATCAAGCAATGAAAGAGGAAAAGAGATCTGGAAACTTCACATTGTTGGGTTTTTATAATGGACAGATTTTTCTTTTGACTTAATGGAGCTTAATAAGCCAGCCAAGATAATACCTCTGACTGTGGCATAATCTAAGCTATACAGCAAGGTACTGGATAGGAACATTTACTTTTTTCTTGAGAGGGCAATACACACCTGGGTAAGTCACTCAAACCAGAGATTCTGCAAGTAATGGGAGTTTAGGTGAAGGTTTTTTACCAATTTTATTACTAACATCGAAGGTGGCTGACTGGTTAAAGCTTAGTCCACAAGTCTAGTACTACCAAGCTCTATTTCCTCAGCAGCCAAGGCAAACATTACACTTCCTCCAAGAAAAGCTCCATCTCAAGAATAGGCAGAAAGGCCTAGGTGATTAAATTCAGCATCCCGGAGAAGCAGGACTCATAGAAAGCAGTAATGTCTTTTATTAGATGACGGTAGCTCTGGGGAAGGGAGGGGGCAGAGGACACTTCCCAGCATCAAGCCCTTGCTGGGTCTGAAACAAATGCAATGCCATGTCCATAGGCAGCTGCAGTTCGTTTTCCGTGTGGCTGGGTATATGCAAAGGCAGCTGGGCTGGCAGCGCAGCCTCTCTGGGAAATGCACACAGACCTTTTGCTTGGAGCGTGGTGGGCTGCCAAGGTCATGTCTTGCGCTATTTGTTACACCTAACTGCATGCAAAAAGAGCACCTCAATATCTAATGACACTTACGAACCAGCTGCCCAACTGAACAATTTGGCAAGAAAATGTAACACTGCTAATGCAGTTTAGAAAGATAAATTAGTGGGTTGAAAAGTAGGAGATCAAAAAGGTAGGAATATCACCTTTTCCAACTGGGAACTGAAATATTCTGCTGCTTGAAACAAGCACTAATTTATTAGCTAAATAATAAATGGTTATCATTATGATGATGAAAACTGGCAGCTAAAGCTTGGGAGGGAGGAGGATATTAAAGATAATTCAGACAGCGACACCAATTAGACATCAGTGAAAATGAGAAACTAGACCTGAAACTTCAGAGTACAGAATAACTACAGAAGGAGACAAATAACGAGAGGCATAACTGATTAAAAACAGACTCCGCTGAGTGGTATGCCAGGGCAAGAATACCACAGCTTTCTGAATGTCATTTCAAAAATTAACATATTGGTGTAGTCAAACTTTGGAAACAGCACAGCATGTCAGCCAGAGATGCTGGAATTCATGATGGGTCTTATCACTGGTTTAGCACCAGCCATCAGCTTCAGAAGCAGCCTATGCTGGAGACTGCAGAGGTCAGGCCCCCACATACAGGGCTGCTCACAGAGAGCCGGACCTCCACTCCGAGCCCCCCTGCCAGGGATGCTGGCTAGAGCCGTGCTGTAACCAGTACCACTGCCCCGAAGGCAGCAGTGGCTACATACTGCCTTCCTCTGTGAGCTCTGGTGAGCTCATGCTCCACTAGGTAACATCAGGAATCACTTTCGTGATAGAGGACTATACCAGCTGCCCTCTCAAGTTACTCATCATCAAAATAGCAGGAAAACTTTTCTCCCCTTAGTGCTCACTGAAAACCAGAGAGCTGACCAATTCTTCAGTGTAGCAACTTCTTGCTGCAGCACTGGTACCCAGCGAGAGCACTGCAATCACAACAGCCCAAGCAGCAAGAGAAGTACCTCCAGGCTCATCATAACATGCATCACTGCTTATGCAGATGATGCCTGTGGAGCATCCATAAGCTGAAAAATTCACTGGTACCCAGTGAAAACCCCACCAAGTAAGAAATAAAACACAAAGCATCTGCTACCATTTCCCTTCACTCAAACAATGGCGAAGAATCAGACCAAAGACCAGAAGATACTCAAAATCACAGCACAAGAGTAGTAATGTAATGCATAATGTAGGAAGACAAATCTGTGGTTTATTCCTGAAAATACATCTCTTGAACAAGACACCAGAGGTATATCTCCAAAATAAGTCAAGAGGCTTGAAACAAGACAAATTCACTCTTTGAGGAAAGGTCTCCAGTGGCATTTGGGACCATCAGAGGCATGACCTCCAGCCCGGCACTCAGCTATGAGGCACTGCTTGTCCAGGGAGAAGTGCAACTCTGCGCAGGTGTTTTAAGACCTGCCTTGTTTATAAGCTCTTTCATCCTTCAGTAACTAGAGAAGCTGACTGGATTTAAGTCGGGCAGCTTGCAGTTACAAGACTCACTGGTAACAGCCCCCTCTGCCTGACAGCCCATCCTTCAGCAACCTGCTCCCAGCCAGACTCGAATACCAGGACCCAGGCGAGGGTCCCCTGTGCTTCCAGGGGCTCGGCCACCTGCCCGGCTTTCACCTCCTCCCACCGAAGCCAGGGCCTGGCATCGTCCTGGCCGGGGCGGCTGGGTGCCAAGCCACATCTGTATGGGTGCACTTACCTCCGTGAACATGTCTTACTGCCTTCCTACATGGCAGGGGAGATTTCCTGTTTTCATACATTCCCTTGTCAGCCCTAATCAGTGTCAATAGGTTATGGTGTCTTTTGTGCTGGCGGCGTCAACCCTGACAGGAAAGAACTTTTAATCTCTTCCCTCGCACCGAGCCATGAGAAGCTGCGAGCACTCCCAGGCATAACTCCCTTGGCTCTTCTCCGAAAAACGCTCTCTCAAGCACACGGTTGCTTAGCAATATTTGCCTTCCCCTGTACAGTTCAAATTGGCAACATCTGTCCCTCTGGCACATTCCACTTGTGCAAGAAATGGTGCAGAGAGTTTAAAAAAATAAATCTACAAACAGGTTGGTGGAGGACGTTTCGTGCGAGCCGTTACAGCTGCTTTGGCATTTTATTGCTGGTTTATTTCCAGCTTCAGTAAGACGTGTGGCTTCTTCCAAAGGAGCACTACACAAGGGAAAAAGGTCTTTTGAATCCAGTGGGACTCGCCTATTAAATCAAATACAACAAGTAGCTTTTTCTGTTTACATAATTACACCTGCATGATATGGCTTAGTTTAGGAAAGAAAAAAAAAAAACCCCACCACAAACCCCACCAAAACACAGCACTGCCACATAAATCTCGCCTGTCCGCTGGGAATGACTTCAATTGCTCCTATGATACTGCATGCATATCAAGTGAGAGGAAACAAAGAGAAGCCAAAATTTGTTTATGTATATCAAAATGCCAAAGCTGCAGGCAGCCCTGACCCTGTGCCCAGCAGTGTTCTGTCAAGCCCCAAAACTGCCTGTGCCAATGAAGCCACCTGTGACAGATGCCCACAGCCCCTTAACCAAAGCAGCAGTAATATGGTTCGGGCTCTGAAGGAGGTAAGGGCCCGAGCCATGGCCAGAAGGAGCGGAAGGACACAGTGAGCATCGATGTATATGGGCTTGGAACACCGATCATACAATCAACGCATGAATAGTGGGCAGCTTCTCCAAGGCTCGTTTGTCAAGGAACAAAGAAAGTTGTGGGCAAGAAGTCTCATGCATACCTTTGCCATTGTATGCAATTTAACTACGTGCCAACCACTTCATTCCATAAATATGACAGCCTAAGCGAGCCTTCTCTGACCTCTCCCTGTTCAGCAGTGTGGCTGTGTGGTGGTCAGCTTCAGCTAGGAGATCTCTCAAGGTTGCTCCTCAACGCAGAGGATCATTTACCAATGACAGATCTCTGGAGGAGCCCAGTCTGAGCTCTCCCTAAATTGCAACTGGACCGCACACCAGGTGACTCTCCTCTTGAGCAGGGATGCCCCTCAAGGTCTGAGGTTCTGTACCGGAGACTAAGGGACCCTTCCTTACCCAAGGCAGAGAGACCTCCTATCCGCCACAGATCCTCCATAAGTGACTAACAACATGCTGAACTAATACTAATGAAATTGATATTCAGTATTGACCATTATAAACTTGGTATAGATAATTGTTAGATGTAATCCATAGTCCAAGTCTGAGACTAAGATTGGACCTAGCCACAATTAAGCTCCATCAGGAGTTTAGTAAGCAAAGGGGTCCTCTCCGAACCTCATGACTCAACAGGAGAGTCTCCCTTACCCTTTTGCATCTCCAGTTTCTGTGCAAGTCTTTCTAGTTTGATTCTAACTCAAATTTCCTTTGTATGTTCCATCCACGTAGTAAGTAGTAGAATGAACCTTGCCATTTTGTCATACTTTTACAAGACCATATTAAAACCACTTTTGCTAATACGTCTCCAACAGTGATTCGTTATGTGATCTACATCACTCATTCGCAACATCACCCCCAGGAGCACCACTGATCAGGGTCAGTGCCTCTGGATGTACCTGCAACAGAGCAGCTACAGCAAATGGGGTGTGGGGGAATGAAATTAATCTAAGAGCCTAAAAGGTACCAACTGCGTTCACTTATAAGAGCCAAAAAGGGCCATGGAGAAGACTCAATTAAAGGGATACATCTTCAGGCACTTGGTGTTAAAACAAGTAGCAGAGAATCCTGTAGTCAGCCTTTCTCTGGCTGCAAATCATTTCAGCTCACACTTAGCACAGCGCCTAAGGGTTATGAGAAAGGCCTTGGACTGCACAGCTTTGCAAATCAACATGCAAGTTATTAGGGATGTTTACTGGGAATTACGTAGCTCAGTTGCAGTCATTATAGGGAGGCTGAGGTTTTATTATTTTATTTTTAAAAGTTTTTCTTATACAAAAAAGTCAAAAATAAAATGTAGTTGATGAGACTAAGTGCTATTACAACAAGCCTGAGTATCAAAGTATCACAATATATACACGTGAACAAGCTATAAAAATAAATGGTTTTGTCAAATGATTAAAAAAGTAATTAAACCCCCCAATCCTCCTAGAAACACATACAATCCATCCTCATACAAAGATGCAGTTGAACACCCCTAATGTCTTCCAAGGTGCCAACCACCAGGCCCAGTAATAGGACAGTGGTGGAATCAAAGTTCTGTTTCTTCCAAGCACACGACTCATGTTTAAGAGTGAATGCCATCCCAGATCTAGGCATCTTACACCACAATATAGACCCCAGTGACAAACTCCATCCTGGGTATTAAGAGGTGCTTATAATGGGAAGGCTAACAAATGGCTAGCTAACCATATACTGTGGGAAGCTGACAAATACTTCTATCTGCAGAAAAATAACTTCAGAAGCTGCCACTATGCTCAGCCACACCTCATCTTGAACGCTGCACCCTTCCCACCGCCCCGGCTTGGTACAGCAGGAAAGGGGCTAGGAGAAAAAACACTGGGAAAACCCAATGCAACATTAATGCAGGAAGAGAGGAGGGAAAGAGGCGAAGGAATTGTGATGTGTGGTCTCCCTCAAGCTGTTTATCCTTTTGTTGGTTGTTTCATTTATTTTAACAGGGGGTAAGAGACCACACCTTTGACGGTCCATTGAAACATGCAGTTTTCCATAAAGGTTTCCAAACTATGCCCCAAGCAATGCAGTCTGGATTGCAGAGGACTGATGGATTGTGTCCAAGACAGAAAAATTTTCTACCTCAAACTCCAAAGGAATTCTTAAATAACTCACAAATAATTTTTTAAACAAACCCTAGACATATCTCACATTTAAACAGGTATCAGGTCAGAAATAAAGTTGCTACTCCGCTTTGCATTTTAACAAGCTTATCGCCCCAGGCTAAAAGAAAACTGTCTGTTGGTGCTGCCTAACAAAGTACAACATGATTTTTCAAAAGACCATGGAATTTGTAGGTTGTTGGTTTTCTCTTTACAGAACTATATCTCAAATAAAAAAAAAAAAAAAAGAAAAAAGAAAAAGGAAAAAAGGTAAAAAACCCCAACCAACTATTTATTCGTCTTACAATCAAAGACCTTACAACTGCAGGAGGGTGGAGCCTGGAGACCAGGCTGACAAAGTTGAGGCCACCACAGTCACCTCCTCCTCCTTGCTAAATGTCTGGCTTTGCTTTTGAAACCGGCAGCGATAAGCTGTCAGTGGCTGTGTTTTGTTTGGAGCTCATTAACATGCATGTCGCCTGCCACCTCTCGCTGCCTTCAGCGCTTGCTTTGAAGTTGCCTTGTTGGAAGGTTTGGCTGTCATCTGCTCTCAGCCTTTTCCTCAGGCTTTCCAGATCACTTTTCTTGTTTATTAGTGGGCCATAACAATCATCATATTAGCAGTATGAAATGTCTCTTACAATATTTCTGCTGCTAATCACAGCTTCCTTGAATTTCATTCCCGATGCGCACCCACGAACAAGGAACCTCAGTTCTATTTTCATTTGGTGTTTCTTTCCCCACAATTCGCTCTGAGAGGCCACTACCTAAGTACATACTACTCCGGACTGGACAACAGTTCTGCATCAGCAGTCACCACCGGAGACCCACCTGAACAATAAGCAAAGACAAGGCTGACACAAAGCTTTCTTGTTTCCACAGATTTTTAGCAGGAGTGTCAGGCAATTACTACAAACTACTGCTATCCACACAAGGTTTGAAAACAACTACTTCAACTTAACAAGACCGTTAAAACCAACCAAACTATTTCCTCCCTTGCAAGCTTGCTATCCATGTATGAGCTATTTCATAAACCAGTAACACCGTGATGCAACTGCAGCGACCACCTGACAACTCCTAAATGACTTTTTTTTCTTAATAAATACTTTTCTGCAGTCTGCTCTCTTCCTCGAATTTTGCTTTCCTTAAGCTGATATCAAAGCAGCTAAGCTTTGTCTGCAATGGCACAGGCTGCCTCTGCGTTTAAAAGACTGGTGCAGAAAACTTTCGTTTTTTTGTTGGTGTTTTTGTAATAGTTCCCAATTCCTCTAAGCTAGTTCTAGAGAGGTATTAACACTTGTCACTCACCCAAATAAAATCAGACTCCTTGCTGTTCAGAAAGCTGGCTATAATGCAACCACCTGCAAGGTGCAGTTTGATGCTTGGCTTCAAATCCAGAATACTGTTTGTGGTCAGATATTTCATGCTGGTCTCCAGGCTGGGTCCTTCTGCTGAAATTTAACTTTCCCTAAGCAGTCCTGGCAAAGGACTTTACCATCATTAGGGGCGGCACAGATTTAAGTAATGACAGCAATGTTTAAGCCCTCAAGGTAGGAGATGGGAGTCTTCTGAGAGATCCAACAAAGAAAAAAAACATCTTTCAGAGGAAGGAAAACACCCAGCACACAGCTGGTTATGAGTTCTGTCAATGTAACTCTTACAATCAGTGAAACTGAAGCAATGGTACTTCTCAAGACACATGATTTCAGGTTCTCAGAAAGAGATACCACCACTTTGACAATGCTTTAGCAGAAAAAAGTAAGTCAGGCCTTCAGGCGCACAAGCTTTTCTGAAGGACTCTAACAGAGACCACAAACTTCACACTAAGCGCAGCTTGTGGACAAGTTCTGCAAGTTTGATTTGGTTTTGTTTAGCAATTATAGCACAAGTAAAACATGAAACTCCTGCAAGACAGAGCAGACTCTTAATCTGTTTTCAGCTGCCTTCAAATGATGCTTCCTTCCTTCCCCAGGACTGATGAGCAGCACCAAAGCCCACAGGCTCCATGCTGTCACTCAAACCACAGCTACGTTAGATGCTAACGTAACTGCAGCCCCAGCAGCACACACAATCTTCCCCACACTTGCACAGCTGGCACTAGATGATCTCAGCTTGAAAAAGAGTTAGGAAACCTGAGGGATTCAGCAAAAGTCTCGCTGACTTTTTCCATATTCACAGACAAGCTAGCCACTCATTCCTGCTGCCCTGCATTTCAAGAATATTAAACCGACAATGTCAAGCACTCATGAGAAATGCGGTAATTTGTGCCACACAGACTTTTTGCCATTTGCTGTGTTAGTCAGCCAGAGCAGCTTGCAGTACTTGCTGGTTTTCCCCTCACTTCCAAACCACTGTTTCTGGCTTGCCTCACCAGAGACCACTACCAACACCGTCATCTGACGACAGGGTTATCAATTTCACTTTGATACCTTCTCAGCATTACTTATCTGAATGTTTCTATGCACGTTTATTCGCTTACCTTTGTAAAATCTGTACGTGTTAGTCTGCATTGTACAGGTGAACGTTTGGAAAATTACTCATACCTGCCACTGCAGGATATTAATTTTACTCGTTAACATACAGCCACTGGCACAAAATGGGTTATCACGACAAAAAGTAGCTGTTTGCATACACAATATTTAAAAAGCACTGACTTTGTTCTGCACAGCAATGGTAATTAACAACAGAAGTGCTCGTAAGTTCTCTTTAAATTCAGCTTACTGGCTCCTGATTTTGCGAAGTGCAGAGGACCACTGGTTTTCTTTCAATTTTTTTTGTGTTGTGTGTGGGTTTTGGTGGTTGTTTTTTGGGTTTCTTTTTTGTTCCTCCTTTTTAAACACATCACTCCTTACAGTTGCCAATGAGAAAAGGCAATGGTCTAAATGCTGTGCTGGAGTCCCAACTAATTCCAGTAAGGATGGCTGATTACAAGCCCTTCATAGGAAGAACAACAAACTAAAAAACCTCAACCAAAAAACTTCCCAGTGATTAATATGCCATGGCAGCTTGTTTAAGCTCGAGCTTCTCATAGCAGTCTGGGTGAGGCACTGACTTCTGAGTCATCTGGAAAGATGCAACACAGTTTATGGAAATTCTTGCCTGACCCTATCTATGCTGCTCTTGCTCTCTGCCATGTTTGCAGATCCACAGGATTTGCAAATCCCCATCTAACTATTCGTTCTCAGTCTCCCATTGCCTTGCAAAGTGATGGATTTAGCAACTGAATTTGGACGAATGTTCTGTAATGGAGACACTCTGTGGAGAGAATTCAGGTTTGGTGTAAGCGGCTTAAGTCCATCTCAATCCATACCTGCGGGGGAGAAGCTCACAAGGACTCAACTGCTCTCAGAAATGCTGTTTCTCAGCACCCTTTCCCTCCACTCCTCACCCCGCACTCCTAGCAGATGCAGGATCCCTGTTCCCTTCTTCATACTGGTACTCTGACAGGGCTTCCAAGCAGCAAGAACAAATGCTTCTGGTGACCTGATGATGGCTGGCTGCAGCACTATACAGCCTTTTTTTTTTTTTTTTTGCGGGGGGGGAGGGGAAGAGAATAATAATTAAAAAAAATCCCCGTTATTTGGTATTTTGCATGAAAGCCAAGTCCAGACATGGGAGTCAAGTGAACAACCAAGGATCTCAAACTTGAAAAGCCTTGCAGCTGAGAGTTGATAGTTGAACACTGGAACTGTGTACTTCTCAAAGCATCAAAGAGGAAGATGAACAAGACTACCTGTTATTTATGACTTCTGCAGTCTGACACATGAACTGAACTTTGAACATCAGTCTGGTTAAACTGAAGTAACAATACAAGATGTCCTTTTGGCTTTTGAACCTGCCTCCTTTCCCCACATGCCCTCAACCTCCAGCTCTTGCAGAGTGCTCTTTATTCCAGAGACCATAAGCAAACATTAAAAATCTAATAACAACAATTTTCATTTGTGTTTGATCTGCCTCTTTAGCAGTCACACACCAACAAAAAGACAATTTTACACAGTGCTTGTGGTGAAGCAAGGAAATCCTCCTCCAATCACATAACGCACTTCTGACTATAAAGAGAACAACAGAGGAGACCCAGAAGACCTTCTTACCTCGGGAGGGCGGGGGGAAAGAGCCTAATCTCCCTTCTCATCCATAAATAGTAAATAAATATAAGGTTTGTAGAAAGACAACAGTAGTAGCTTAACATTAAATACTCTGTATTCATTAGGTAAGACCAAATGACAGTGCTATATATATATTTTTAAGATTTTTATTCTTAAAGGATGCAGGATTAAAGCAATATATTTATTTCTAGTTCACAGGGTTCACCTGTCTGGCCACTCCTGCCAGTAGAAAAGCTCAGCTGCCATGGAAAAAAGTCAGTGAAAAATTATTTCTCTAGAATGAACCTTTTATTTTTGTCATCCAAACTTCTTTCTAGGTATTTAATCACTACTATAGACTATGCAACAACGGCATTTTAACTGGTGACCACTCATAAATATTTACTGAGGTGAACAGAGCTCAGTGATAGCAATCCTACTTTTGTGCTTCAAGGATAATACAGTGCTACCTGAAAGACTTCACAGGTCTGGCTCCTTCATTGTTGTTTGTTGTTGTTGCTTTGGTTTCTTTAATTGGTTACTTCCCTATTTGCTTCCCAGTTTGTAGGTGAAAGAGGAGAGTCCGATGAGGTCTCATTACATGAGATAAAAGGAGCTACTCCCTAACGTTTACGAAACTGGCAGGAAAACAAAGGCAAATCTTCAGTGAGCATCAAGTACTATAGATTCTCCCAGACACTGTGCCCTTAATAATGCTTGAAGATTTATAAACACTCTCTCTCACACCAGCCCCACTGCTTCTTGGCCCCGCGTCAAGCCAGTTCCCTTTAAGACATCATAGTCTTTGTCAATGGGGGCAATACAAGGGTCTTGTTGGTGCTGCAGCTCTCCTAAAGACATGAAAAGAGAGAATGGCTTTAAAAGCATCTTTGTTTAGGTGCTAGGGGAAGAGGTAAAACCTGGCACTTAAAAAGAAGGGATACATCTATCTATGCTTGTGTCTATTTATGTATGCTATATCTTTAAGTCTTCTCACAATAAATTTGGAAAGATGTCTTAAAGAGACAGACATGATGTTTGAAAATGAAGGTTTTTATTTGGGAAAGAGCTGTTCAGTTTCTTTATGCGAATGCAAAGTGAGTCACTTCACAGTTATCCACTGTGGATTAATTCATTCTACAGTGAATCTGCTTGTCTATTCAGACTGGAAGGCTTAGCTTGTCAGTGTTGCCATGAACAGAAGCTGTCAATAATGAATTCACAGCTGCAGGTGACACATGCCTTAGAAATTCAATTAGTCAAAACCCATGTGGTAGAAGAAATGGCTTTCCTAAATGATATCAAGGAAGATCACAGGAAAAACTGTATTTGGCATGTGGCTGTTCAGTATAAGCGGGGCTGAATAGTTTAAATAAAAGTTGTAAAACCATGCTCCCAGTTGCTGGGAGGATGAGGGAGGAACAGCAGAGTTTCTGCTAGTCTAGACCTATTCACTGTCAGGGTCATGGGAGGGCAGGAGCCTCCCTGCAGCTCCTGTTTCACCAAAAACAAAAGGGGAGGGCCAACCTTTCAGCTGAAGGACCCCCTGATTAGCCTTCCCAAGATGCTTTCTTGGGTTGAACTTTCACCTGCATGCAACTGGGTATTTCCTAAAAGCAAACCAGCCAGCCCTGTTCCCCAATCACCTTGCTCATACCCCCACATCCAGCACACCCAGAATATATCCAAGTGTGCAATTGCACTGTCTCTCCTCTTCACTCTCCAGGCTTTAGCACTGAAAGACTGTATCATCAAATACATGTTAATAATTGAAACCAAACAGAAGTAACTAAATATGATAAAGTAGGAAACAAGCAGAAAATGAAGTCATGGATTTTTCACGAGAGCTTACAGAGCCATTATCTAAAATGCCTATGTATAGAAAACAATCCAAGTCACAGCCTAAAGATACCCTCAAAAGAGAATCATTCAGCATATTCAGAAAAGGTTTCATCACCAGCTCCAAAATGGACTAAGCATATCATTAAAGCAGGGCTTTGGTTTGTGCAAAATCATTTCTTTCATTATCTTCAATTCCCTTTTTATTACGTTCTTACTCTACCACATATCTAACAGCACTCCTGCACCAGCATGGGCAATACTACTTGTGCTCTGGCAGTTGCAGCATTTTTACGGGTATTTGGATTCAGAGCCACATGCTCAATGGAAAGTGAGAGGTTTCGTTCAGCGTACAGCATCATAGCCGACACCGCCTCATCTAAAGTCGTATTAAACCAGAGATACGCAAGATGACATAAAAAGTATGTGGATGGGAAAAGAAGATGAAAATAGAAATGGAGAATTGGGAAAGAACAAGGAACTCTCATTACTGAAAAATAAGCATGCCCTCAGAGAAAAAAAACACCAACAAATTGCAGAGAGTTTTAAACCTAGAAATGCCATTTACCTTTTTGGCAATGGATAAAGAAGAATGAGTAACGCAGAGAATAAGGTCCTACACTGCTTTACTTCTCTCCCAGCAGTAAAATATCTGGTCAAGCAAACGACGAAATGCAGACTGCAGGGCACTTCCTATTTTGAGGTATGATGTGCAATGCCAAACCTAACTCTGAAGCAAATAGCGTCTCTCTCAGTACGAAAGTATTTTCACAACTTCCTAAACCAATTTTGCCAGTTTCCCGTGATTTTTCACAAGAAATTGTCCACAGCCACTTGCAGCTGATCAACACTCTTTTCCATTAAAAGCAGACCACACTCCCCCTTTTTACTACGCAAAATACAATTCAAAAACTATCTAGGTATCTCCCCTCACCCAGCTGCGTTAGGTCAGCACTGTGGGATCCTACTCCCATAGGGCAGAGCAGTATTTTCAGTGCTGAAGGATGAGCATGGTAAAACTGCCAAACGCACGTGGGAACCAAGTCCCTTTGAGCTCACAGGCAGCTGAGCTGCAAGGCAGGCAGAATCAGTGTGCTGGTCCCTTAGCAAAGCTGAAACAACAGGCTTCAAAGGGCACCACAGAAAAGAGTGTGCGTTTGCGAACAACACTGCTCCTCCTCTCCCACTGCTTTACCAGCGTGAGCTTCAAGCTGCCTTAACCTACAGCATGCATCTGAGAAACCCAAGGCTTCCGCCTTCATCACACATGACAAATCAGACAGGTGGTCTTGGGATCAGCAAAAACAGATGGAGTACAACAAGGAATCTTGCCGTACCAAAATAATTACAAAGGCAAGAACCTCTTCTTAACTGCCTGGTTAAGAAGCAATCATCATTCCAGCCATCCCCTTATCCCCTTCCCCTAAAGTTTCCTGATAGTCTCCTAAACAACACACCTGCTCCTTGTGAAGCTACTGAACTTCACGCCAGGGCCCAAATGCAGGTGAGAGATGCTTTCCAAAATCTTAGGAAAAGCCTTCCAAACCACTCTGACCACTGCCCCTTTTCTCTCAAGCAAAAGGTAGAACTGACCAATCTAACCCAGCTCAACTGCACCAGTCTCTACCATACCATGCATATGATCTCTAACCAACTCAAGATGCAGGGAGAACTTACAATAAAAAAGAAAAAAAGGTGCACATTCTCGTAAGTTTTCTTCCCTCTGTCAAGAGGGCCACTTAAGCAGTAAAAAAGCAACAGCATTATGTTCTGATTTGCACCCGCTAATCTGTAACACCCTGGCCCTCAACCCCGCTGCAACCAATTGAAATGTCTCAACCTGGACAAGAGCAATCCCTGAATGTGACCAGAAGAGCAGAACGAAAGACAGAAAAGCAGTTGAAGACAGAAATCTAACTGCAGATTGCTAACTGAAGATTGAAATCTAAGCCCCCAAACATTATTCATTTTTAAATGGGAGCCAAATGAAGAAGCTAGGATTTCGCTCTCAAGAAAATAATACATATTAGGAAGCTATTCTCAGATGAGCAGGAATAACCAGAGGTTATAAACGTAACACATTTTGGTCTTTGGCCCAACTGTCACCTCTTCACTGCAACGACTGCAGCTTCCCATCCCACGTCTCCTGCAGCATCCCTCTCAGTCCTTGGCAGAGAAAAGGACAAGTGAGTGACTAGAATGAAGGTATGCCTAAGCTTGCTGCCCAGGCTGCCTTCTGCTGCTAAGATCAAACACACTGACCAAGTTCTGTTTGTATTTACTTATAGCTGGGACAAAAAAAGAGGCTATCTTCTTTGCACAAATGCAAAATTTTACAGAACTTTTAGGATCTTCCTTGTCACTGAGAATTCCGCCTCTGCACTAGGTATACTTAAACCTTCAGAACTTGCTCAAAAGGCATCTGATGAAGTGGAAGACAGAATGGTTTCATGCTTACCAAGGAAGCTAGGCTAAATCCATCTGGCAGAAATCTACAGGATGCTTTTTGTTCACATTAATACCTTCCTGAGGGTCTACAGTGAGATCTTGCAAACTTAGTTAAGAGTACCTTGTGGTATTCACAGCCACTTATTACAAAGCCACAAACCCTTCAGCTTACTAGATGACCACAGAACTCACTGCAGAGTCAGCTGTCCCCATTTTCAGTGGGGTTCGGGGCTTCTATCCACCATCACTCAGACTGAGCACTGACACTCCACATGTACGAACTGCAGGTGCATCACCACTTCATCTTCACAGCCTATCATTTCCCCCTTCTCCTTTTCAACAATCTTTACAGGCAAAACAAGAATAGCAGCAATGGAAGCAGTCTCCCTAACCATACAACTTGCTGCAGCCTCACTGAGAAAACCATTGAATCATGGCAAGTGTTGCATTTTCACCATCCAAACAGATGTCTCGCCTGGGTCAGCAAAAGCCATCCTCAAAATACACATTCTAAACACAGTAACGCAGGCACAGCCTTCATTAGTTCTGGTAGTCTCTGCCCTTCAAGGACCTGTTCTCTCACAGCTGAACTTACTCTGCCAACAACAGAGCCCCCCCAACAATTGCACTCACCTCTACAGGCTCAGAAGGGATTTCCAATTTGGATAGTTTAGCTTTGGCGTCTGTCTTCAAATCGGAGACTTCTTCATAGGGTTCTCTATGGTATTCCTCCTGGAAAGGTTTGAGATCTGGCGATTCATCTGGTGCCTGATCTTGGCCATCCATTGGTCTGACATAGGCAGTCGGTTTCTGCTGCATTGCACTGGTTTTTGATGGCAAAGGCGGGGGAAAAGTCTGAGAGGAAGGCTGAGTGGTGCTGGTCAGGTTAACCGCTGAGCACCCCCGACTTTCCTTCTCTTGTGATCCTGTCACTAGGCTCTGAAATGATTTTGTTTGACTGTAGGTCGGCCCATGACTTTTACTGCTGTTCTGTGACCTGGAATCGATATGCTGGCTGGAATGTAGAGGTGACAGGGGCGCCACTGGAGAAGACAAAGATGATAGCAATGGAGAAAGCACCGAAAAGGAAGGCTGCAGTTCATTAGCATGACCTTCACCAAGCACATGCCTGTCATTTCTCTTGTGGTGAAAATCCACATGACTTCCCTGGCTGCCATGATTCTGTTCTTCACTTTGGCTCTGACCATTGGATAAGGTGTGACTCTTGGCGTGCAAACCTGGAGCTGGGTCTGTTCTTGATTGTGCCTTTTGGTAGTGAATGGAGTGGCTTGAAGCGGGAGGAGCTACAACCGTAGGTCCCATGGGTGGATGGTGGGTTGTGCGGTGGAATGAAGATGGTAATGTATGGCTGGTCTTTTCAGGGAAGTATGGGTGATGAGGCTTTTGTTGTGGGATCAGAGAAGCGACATTTTTAGGAACTCCAATGAGTTTCTGATGGGATTTGTTGTGGCTCATGAGGTCCTTGACCTCCTCATAATTGCCCAGCATGTTCTGAATTCGGCTTGACAACTCATCTCCTTTATTAGTCTGGAATAGAACAGAGGTGGAAGTTAAAAAAGCATGGACCCCCCCACTCCAAGAGATCCAGCTCAAGAAGAGACATTCTCCAGGGTCTTAATTTAATCACCAGGCACCACCACCGGTGAAGTCACACATGCTCATCTTGATTCTGCATGCAGTCTCTCCAAAGCAAATCGGACTGCTTTAGTCAGTGTTAGTCCTTCTGAATCAAGATTGCAGATGTGCTTGCAGTCTTCAGGAACGTTAACATCAGACCACTTCGTTTCAACCACAGCTGCAGAAAGAGACAGCCAAGCTGCTCTTGAGCACTCTCCTTCAAAATCCCAGACTACAAGAGGCCCCCAGATGAATATGCCCAACCCAAAGTCCATACTGCACCTGCACCATCTACAGAGCTTTACGCGCATACATGAATTTAAGTTAAGCAGATGGGAAGATGCTGGGTTTGCATGTATCATGTTCCAGTCTGCTACACCGTAGGTCCAGCTCTCCTCCTCCACCCCAACCCTCCTTCCACCTTTTCCTCCACCACACCCTCCCTTTACCATTACCTTGTAGGGTTCTGCAAAGAGGGGAGCCTTCTCAGGGCTCTGGTCTTTCTCCTGGAGAGCCTCCTGATTCCGCCTCTCTCTCTCTCGAATACGCTGCAAGTTTCTGTCCTCGTTGTACAAGCTTTAGGAAAGAGAGAAAGAAAGGATGGTTAACACTTTATACCAGTGTTATCAACAGGCATCTACTTTGTGCAGAAACATGTGTTTTCATACAACAGTATGTGTCCAGTGTGAAAGTAATTTTGAAATCCACAGAGTGGTTATAGCTGAAAAGTTAGTTATGCCAAGTATTTGCCCTACTGCATAGTAATGGAATATATGAGGTACAGCATGCAACCTTCTGAGTGATTTCTACTTCTGATACAATGCATCGGTAAGGGTGGGAAGGGAAAAACTATCCATTTAATTGTGAAACACAAATTGATAACAAGTCAATGTGGGCGATAAGTGCATGAGCTGGCAAATCCAGTTGCAATGATCAATGTGAAGACTACCATTCTTGTTCTCCTCCAGATTTCTGCCCTGACTCTTCACTTGAGAGTGAAAAAAAAAAAAAATATCAGCCATTTTGAAGGTGCTTCCACTTTCAGAGATTGAACTTTGCCTACTTTATCAACAGGCTTAAAAACTTTACTCTCTGCTTTAAAGTGACATTTGGAAAGCTGCTTACCTGACAAACCATGTAGTTGCATTTAAAGCAATCACATAAATGTGTTTAAAGAGAAGGTCCCAAAAATTTGGAAGACACCAGGTCAAATCACCCTGTTCCTCCTCAACCACATATGTGTGTGCTCAATTCCACCAGCCCCACCAAAACAACAATAAAACCGTGACACACGCACAGCAGGATGACTTCATGGAAAACCAGAACCTTTAAACTACACCTCCTCTGTGAAATACTACTGCAAAATAAGGGAATCTATTGCTCTAGTATTTATGGATCTTTGGGGGAAAAAAGCATCCAGGCATACTATGTGGATGAAGGTTTTTCTCTCCTATTTCTACTCTACTGCAGCCCACTGCATACACGCAATTCATATACTCTCCTTAGTACGCTGAAATTCTCAAGTATCCCAGTTTGGAAGGGAAGAGCTTTGTCTTCCCCACCAGTGACATTTCTCAAATACCACACCAAGACTCATCTACTGAAAGCCTGACCATCCTTAAAGGAGAGTCAGAAGACTGGCTTTGCCGTAACAGTTAACCAAGAGGTCTGACTACTGCAGAGGCGGTTTCCTGTCTCAATGTGAACTCTGGAAAACGATGCTGTCTGATGGCAAATTTCCATACATAGAACTGCGGCAAGGATGTAGTTGTGCCACCGAGACAGAAAAACATATTCAGGGGTTAGACTATGCACATTTTAAATAGTTTCCAACTTTGTTAGGGCTAAACTTTCCAAACATAGCAAAACAGAAGTTTCCAGTAAGCACTATGTATCCCACTTCTGCAAACAATGCAAAGAATTTTAGAAATAAAATAATCACAGATCACTGATTCAGTAAATATACACCATCCTTCTGTTACAAACAATATCCAACAGACACATTTCCTCTGTGCATCTGATATCATTTTGCATGTGAGCAATTTCATATCTATAATCAGTTAGTTGGTCAGTTGCCCTGCATGTGCCAGAAAAGCTGTGTGCAGTCACCTATGGGAGGTATCAACTGCAGAAGACAAAAGATTGGGAAGAATTATAAAGCAAACAAGAAGCGATCCTGGCTACATCTACTGCTTGAAACTGTATCATAGCATCACAGAACAGTCTGGGTTGGAAGGGACCTTGAAGATCACCTAATTCCAACCCTGCTGTCATGGGCAGGGACACCTTCAAGCCCCATCCAGCCTGGCCTTGAACACTGCCAGGGAGGGGCACCCACAGCTGCTCTGGGCAACCTGTGCCAGTGTTCTGCCTAAGTGAATGCATTTCAAGTTGACAGCATTTTTTAAACTTATCTGTTCAAGTTATCTGGAAAGTTTTTACTGAATTTCCTAAACACTGCAGGAAATTAAAAATGATTCTGCAAATATCCTTTATATGAACTTCAAAGAAATTCCCTTAACACCAAGCATGAAAAAACCCACAGAAAATGGTTTTAACAGCTACGATGCTGGCTTTTAGCACAAAGGACGCCTCTGAAACCTCCTCTTTCCCAATCTGTGATGCCATGACCCAGTGTCAGTACTGACACCAGCTGTAGAACAAACTTGTGTCGTCGTCCCCCGTCCCCCCCCAGGGACAATGATGTAACTTTTATCAATTGGCTCCTCTTCACCCACTGGTCCCCAGTCCATTTCCCCCATGGCTGCACAAGCCATCAAGCTAACACAGTGGGGAAGGCAAAGGAACAAAACCACAGCCCTCGGTGGCAAGTCCTCACTTCTTGCAATTTCACAGCCTCTGTGCCCTGTAGTTACTCTCTTCGCTTAAAATATACAGCTTTCTTGCAATGAGCACTTACAATGTGTTTGGACTAATCAAGGCTCTTACTGCAACCAGGCGCTCAGCTCCAGCTCTCCCCCACCCACCCTGACTTTTTCCTTTTGAAGCTACCACCAACTATGTTTCTGAATATTATTGTTAGGCTCAGTGTGATGCTGAAGGTATAAAAGGACAATTTTAAGTTAGTTTTAACTCCTCCTTGAGCATCAGCTGTTTTCCTAGTCATGTTTTCCCTGGTCAGTTCTTAAGCCATAATTTTCATCATCTGATAGACAAAAGGACATCCAGGAAATTAAAAGACAGAAAGAGGATGTATTTTTTACAAGTACAACAGCAGCGCTAAAGAGAGCAAAGCTCCTTCTCCCGCTTTGTGCCTTTTGATACATGTACACCTTTTGGTCTGCACAACACTGCTGAAATCTCGGCCTGCCCTGTTACTATTTCTGCCTTGATCCACACCACGAACGGCAAGCACTCAGACCTATGCTGTACTTTTTAGTACAACTGCAGCATTAAATATACATACTTGGTTTTGTTTGTTTTCTCCTTAGTACTTATTAAACTACTCATGGTGTTGGCTGGAGTACACAGCACACAGAAAAATAGTGCTTGCTTGCCCCAAAATAGATTTTGCTACTGCAACTCGCAGCTTGCTGCGGCACACGTCAGATCCAGGCCTCCCGGAGACAAGCTGTTGAGCTGGCATAGCTCTCTGCTGAAACCCAAGATAACAAGAAATGAAAGCAATACATAAGGACAAAAGCCAGAGCCAATGCATCTCTTTCTAAAACAGGTTGTTTTCAATGAGCCAATCTCATTTTCTCTTCCCAGGTAAAAGACTGTTTGCCTCTTTCAGAGAGGACAGAGAAAGACATAAAAGCCATGAGGCTGAATACAAGTCTTTTGGGGAATGCTGTCAGGACTAAAAGAGTAACTTCTCACAGACCCATTCCCAACCTCCCTAACAATCTCAGTTACCTTTCAAAAACTCTTAACATCTCTCCTGGACCATACCATACCACTTTATAACCTGCATTATTATTTAGTAAGAAGGCACATGCAATAGTATTTGAATACTTCAGATTTCTGCAGGTGCACTATTATAGCAGTGGCCATTCCTATAAAGCACTGAAGACTCAAACCACCTCCACACACTGCCAGAGTCAAGCATCCTATCTTGTAATGACCTCACTACTCTCTGCTTGTTGAGTTTCCAACAATAATCTAAAATTTGCTCCCCTGGTCAGCTTCTTCACGTAACATTTATTAGAAAGGAGATAACGCAGAGCAACTTTCTTAAACCAACAAAAAATACACACAATACCGTATTAGATGGATCCAGTTACCAAGCTGGGTATAATTTCCACACGCCAGGTGGCTGATGTGGGGATTCAATGGGGATCCACATGTTCACATGATCACACATGTTCTCCCTTTGTTTATAAACCTATACAGAACAGGACTTACTATTAACAGGTTTTTTCCTGTTGCTAGGTAAAAAGGGCTGGAGCCATAAACTATTCTAATTACCATTCTTGCAGGAAAATACAAACCAGCATGCCACTATCAGTAGTAAACCCAGGCTGAAAAGCATTAGTGATGATCCACAAATATCTGCATAACCACATGTGTATCTCCCTGGCTGGAAGAGCACTGAGAGGCTGAATCACTCCACAGTGAGACTCTGCTGCGAAACAAACAAGCGGAAATTCTGACCAAGAGGTTTTGTGCAGTTATTTCAACTTGCAGAGCAGGAGGGTGAGCCAAAGCCCACTGAAACAGGCAAAAAAATTCTCAGCTGTTTCAACGGACTTTGTGCTGGGTAATGAGAGTGCATTCTTCAGTCATGCAAAACAGGCCTGACCTTGGGCACACATGAGCAAGCCTCCCGTAAAATGAGGGGAAGTCATCATTTGAAACACTATATAACAGTTCACAAGGTTCAGCTGCTGCACTTAAACAAAAAAAAAAAACCACAAAACACCCCAACCAAACCCCCCCAAAAAAACCAAACACAACCCAAAAAAACCCCACCGCCTCAAAACAAAAACCCACCACACCCCAAAAACACCAGTCCTCAAATATTAAAAATATGAGTTCATAAATTCTAATCATAAATCAAACCATTAGCACAATATTGCTACTCATATATTTCATCCTCTTTATCACAAACTCTTAACAATAACATCGTCTTAATAATGAAGACAAAACAGAACATGTATGTGCACATGAGCAAAATTCACTGGAAAGGAAGCAGGCAGAACATCAGTGATATGTGTGAAGGACTGGGGGAAACCTTGTGGGCTATTTTTATTTGTTCTCCCAGGATAAAAATCTGCTGTCAGCACTGGCTGACCAGGGTTCTTGTTTTATATTATGCCTTGCTGCAAAAGTCTCATTAAATCTTAACTTTGAACAAAAGAAGCCCATAACTTGCAAGTAGTTTAAAAACTAACACCAGCAATAAAAAAAAACCACACATCCAAAACCAACCCACTAACACCCCCCAAAAAAACCCCAAAAAACAAAACAACCAACCAAACAAAAAAAACCAAAAACAAAACCAAAAAACTAACCCAAGCTACATATTATGACCCTGCAAATTGTTTTCTACTAAAACACTGTGCTACATCCATGTGGATTACGGATATCCTTCTATTTCTAGGCTGGCGAGCATCCAAGTTCAGAGCAATCAAGCCATCTTGCTCAGAGATTCTGATTACATTCAAGCAAAAGGAAAACCCCTAAACAACTGTAACTTGTATCTCTTGCAACAATGACACAACGAGAAGCAGCTATCTTTCCTACATGTATTGCAACACTAAACATCTCACACCCTGCTTGCTGCAGAAACAGCAGCTGTAATACCTCTAAAGGCCTCTTTCTTTCCCTGAACCTTCACTGACCCCAAGCTCTCTTCCCAGCAATAAATTCTTTTTAAAGAGTGTATGAAGAGAGGAGGGCCGGAGGGGAGGGGAAGGGACACTGCCTTTTTGTAATAATGCCAGCTCCTGCAGGTTGAAAAGATGACAAACATGCCTGCTCCCGGACAGCAAGGCGGGCATGGGTGCTCTCACACGTATGAGATGACGGGGCACTGCTCAGCGAGGTTAGCCATGCGCTGCTGCCACTGCAGACCTCTTTGTACTGTCACAGTGGCAAGTGGCCCAGGCTGCCGGCCACCCCTTCAGCCCAGCCATCATCCCCCTCCACTTGGCTGTTCAGGAACACCATCCACCCTCTGCCTCTCCTTCTGCAACGGACCCAACCAATTTTTGTTCCCAGTCTCCCTCCAACTTTAGCGTGCAGAAAGAAGCACATCTTAAAAGCAGAAGGATGAGGGAATAAACACTGAGTGGCTGCATGACTTGATCATGCAGTTGAGAGCACCAGCCCCCCCTTCTCTAAGTTACAGGCGAGCCCTTAAACTACTTCAAGACAACAGCTAAAACTCATTTTAATTCGTGTATTTTATCATGGAGGCATACACTTCCCGTGCACGCTGCCTCGCCTCATACTGCGGGGCTTTTATTTAAAAATAAGTAAATTGCATTGCACTAGACTGCATTCCTAATTGAGAGCAGAAGCATCTGCTGTCTGCTAAAACTTCCACTTTTTAAATATAAGCCTGTAGCTACCCTGGTCCCAACACCTGAGGAGACATCGTGTCTGTCCTGGCCATTTAGGGGTATTTGTTGAGATGCTCTTTAAAGCTTTTCAAAACCTGGGCTATGCTGTTGACCTTAAGGCCGCCCAGTTTCCCCAAAGTCAGCGTTAAGGAAGGCAGGCAGAAAGCATCCGAGAGCCACCATCAGCTCAGTCCCTGTGTGGCCCCATGCCAAGAGGAGAGGAAGGAGGTCTCCATGGCCAGCCAGGCGCCACCAGAGGAAACCCGCGCAGCGCAGCCGCCTGCCAGTCTCCAGCAAACCGTCCCATGCATGACAGAGCTCTAACCTTGCTATGGCCAAAGCTGCAGGGAGAACCCCAGCTCCAGTTCTTCAGGTACCTCTCCAGATGAGCTTTCATATTAAGATTTTCCTAGAATGGGCACTCAAAAAAACCAAAAAACTGACCACCAACCTCAAAACCACCTCCAAGCTCTTCCTTACTGTTGTGGAAATGCTTTGTGAAATTTGGCATTAGCATGTCAAGCACAAGGAGCAGGGGGTCTCCATGGTCCCACCACATCCATCTTCAGAGGGGAAACAGTTCCAAATTTGAGAATTAAAAACAGTGTTGCACTTTCTGCAGCTGGGCTACACTTGACATGTCATCAGGAAAACCCAAACACCCCATTATGTTCAAACAGTCTGATGAGACTGAATGCTCACCCTGAAACGTTAGGTCAGTTTTGATCTTCAAACATGCTCCACAAAAAGTAAACACACACAGAAATCCCCCCTGCCCCCCCCCCCCAAAAAAAAAAACAAAACCAAAACCCACAAACAAAACCCAATCACGCTTTGCTACACACCGAAAGAGTAAAATACTCCTATGCTCAAAGCAGCACAAGCTGGAGAAGACAGCCCACCGGCTCCAGTAACAGGGCTAAGTTCATCCAAGCATATACCCTGACTCATGACATCATCCAGGCTTGGGTCTGTAACAGAAACCATGAAAATACCAACGTGATCTGAAGCCACACTCGGTGACGTGACAATCCTTACTACAGAGTTCCAAATGCTGATATGTGACAATCCAGCCCATGACAGCATTTTCAAAAAATAGATGGTGCAAGAAGGAATTCTGCTTCTCCTCCTGTCCTGTGTGTTCTCCAAATGAAAATGAAATTAAAATAGAAGTCTGCTTTAGTTTTAGTTGTAATAAGATCTGTTGCTGGCTCCCAAAAGGAATTAACTCAACAGCAGTGAGGGAGGGTAGAGAAAGGCTAAAGCAAACACAGAATGAGGATGCTCACTTCCCTCTGAACACACAGAACCTCTTCCTTCGAAACACTTCAGAGAGAACATTTCCTTTCAGTACAACTGCAGGAAATCACAGATTTATTGAAGCTGTTTTGTCATTAAAATGGACTTAAAAAAAAAAAAAATCATGAGAAGCTGCTGATGATCATTTCTCAAGACTGAGACATATTCTTGTTTAATCTCAACACAAGACACATCACCCCCAAAAAAAGATTAAACAGAAACCACACAGATTCACTGGAACAGGCTCGCTGCAGCACTTCAGCTGTGCTACCCTGCAAGTCTCCATAGAAGAATCACCACCGATTTATACAGCCAGGATCACATCTACAAAGATTAAAAATGCAGTTTCATTCATCAGCCCATCAGCTTGAAAAGAAACATGGATAAACACAGGGCACAGAAAGTTACCGAGCATCCCAGATGTGCTCAGCTCTCAGCTTGTATCACCGAAGTAGCTTGCCTGACCGTGACTGTAAGGCAAGCAGATGAAAGGATGACATTACATTTAATACCAAACAGCATCAAAAATGGCTCGCCCTAACCTTGGCTTCCTTTCCTTTATGGAAATATCATCAAATTGTAACTTGCTGGATATTTTAAAGTTCTGTTTCACATCAAACACTATTTCACAGAACATACATGGTTTGAACAGAAACAAATGATAAAGAGGAAAACATATGGTAGAGGCGCAACAGATGGTACAGTTAGTCAATTATTTTCTGCATCATCATCAACCAGCTTTGGTACATGCTTTCCAAAAAAATACGTATCTTTACACTGGAGAAATACGAGTTGGAATGCATTTTTTTTTTCAAGTTTATCCAGCCCTGTTTACTAACTACAACAGCCAGCATTAGAACCACCGAGCAAGAGATCAATACCTCACAGCCCATCCGTACTTCTATGATGACGGTAAGAAACCTACCTGCAAATATTTCTGAACAAAAATAAAGTTCCAAGAAAATCCAGTACGGCTGGAAGCTTTCCTTCAAAAGGATGAATGAACCGCTTTTCCTTCAAAAAAGCAATGCTGAATACATTTCTTCCTATGTTCTGAATACACAGCCCTCTAGGTTACACCAAAACACTGAAGTGGAGAACAGCTGGGATGTTGTAACAGGCAGCAGGGAACCACCAGTTTGCTAAAGCAGAAACTAACTTGGCTTTTGCCAGAAAAAAAAAAAATCAGTTCTACCTATGTAACATTAAGCATCTTCTCGCTCTGCCTCTTACACAGTAATCTTCGGGTTCAAATTCTCATTTGTTTCCTATTGCTGTTGCTAAATTAAAAAATATATGCATTACTCGGCCATTAAAAGGCTTTTGCTTCCTTCTGGCATCAATAGCCCCTTTCTTCATCAAGTAGTTCCCAGGAATAAGCCTGAATGTTTCCTGTGAAGAGCTGAGCCCCTGCAGTGCCCAGTGACTTTATCAGGAATTGTGAACTCTCAAGATGTTCTGCAAACATGACAAACACAGAGTCGAGCCTAAAAACTCCAAATCATCAAATGGCTATGCACTTAAAAACACACCCCAGGATTTGGAGCAGTATTTCTCAGCCTACACTCTACACACCACTAAAGGCTCAAAAGAGGAGAAAGATTTGTGTCAAGATGCCAATTACTGATGGTAACAATGTCTTCTCTGCCTACTCAAAAAAGGCAAACAAATGAACGGCTTCTGACTTGGATTTTCCCTCATGCAATGAAATGTTTAAAATCTAATTTTTATTTAGTTGTAAATGAAACCCACCGTAGCAGTATTGCACTAGACAGGCCCTGGATACCTTTTTTTTTTTTGATAGCATGGCACCGTCCGGCCTAAAATGCTTCCAACAGGAGTGCTCCAAGCTACAGTGCTCCCTTAAGCAGCAGAGCATCCTGTTCCTCCTGCCCTCCACAGCGAGAAGAGCTCTCACACCCGAGCTGACCATTCCTCAGTCTCCACAGACACACCGTTTACCCTACAAGCAGAAAGCTTTGGATTGCAAGAGGCAGAAAAGCCTCATGATGGATATGTATCACAAACAAATGACACCCTCCCCAAAGCGGTAAATCCCCGAGGCCAGAACGCAGCACGCAAACAGTCAGCCTGCCAGCAGAAAGATGCTCCCAACAAAACACAGGAGCTCACGCTGAGGGCCAGCCTCGCTTAACATACAGCAACAACTCGGAAAATTTAGGAAAATGTGACAATTACTGCAGCTTCTACAGTCTTCCCTTAATCATCTTCAGCAACAGCCCTGAACTATGTTGCCATAGTCAAAGCACCAGAACAAACCAAAAGGCAGTCTCTCCACTCATGATGCTGCAGAATGATGATTGCTTCAGATGCCTCTGAAGAAAGCCAGGCTTTCAACATCACCCTATGCATGCTGATGTTAATAGAACGCTGTCAAAAACGGTGTTAATTATAAGTTAGCTGGGGAACACAAAAGTTGTCATTCTCCATCTAAATGCAAATACACTAGGACGACTTCTAAGAAGGTGTGGATGTGTGATGTGTAATTACAAGCAGAGCAGCCAAGGCTTTGGAACCATGATGAATTTAAGGCTTTGTTTGATCTGGATGTGGCAGGCAAAGGAGGAAATGTGAAAAATTTAAATCACCAGGTATGTGCGATGAAAAATCCTGACCGATGAAAAATCCTGACCGCTTTGCCTCTTAAGAGACAAGGTGCTCTGTATACAAAAGCCTAATTCATCAGGCACACAGCTCAGGATTTCCCCAAGCCCAGTAACTGGTCTGCCTGCCTTTCAGCCCTGAAGGCATGTATGTCTTTTTGGGTAGGTAAGTAAAGATCTGCAACTTGAGTGCCATTTCAGTAACTGAGTATGCACAAAAAGGTTCAGACAAAGCTGCTGGTGCCTTGGCTGCAGCACTGATAGAGCAGCTCCAGATGTGCAGCCTAGGATGAGACCCAGTTATGGGACTATCCCAAGAGCACCCTCGCAGCTGCACACCGAGCAGCCTTGGTTCATAGAACCATTTGGGATGGAAGGGACCTTAAAATCACCTAGATTCACTCCCCCTGCCATGGGCAGGGACATCTTTCACTAGACCAGATTGCTCAAAGCCTCATTCAGCCTGGCCTTGGTTGTAGTGATCCAACTGTGACAGGACTGAGCTTACACATGACCAGCTTTTGCAGGAAAGAGAGGCCCATCCATGTCTCTTCTCGCTTCATCAGCAAGGATGAAAACATTAGCCTGCTCAGGATGCAGACAGACATGCACCCAAATGACTGGTGTTACTTTGCAGAGGTGACAGTGAAGAACGAGTTATTCTGAACTTCACTCTTTTTATCAAAATGGGAGACTTCAGTCTGCCACTAACACAGTTACGCTCCCCCGTCGCAGAGCTGAGCAAACATTTTCACATAGACCTGAGTGCTGCCAGCAGCGCTCCCACAGTGCACACTCAGACCCAAGACCGATCTGGTAAAAGCCCTGCTGGCACTTTGAGAAATGCATACCCAGATCTCTTAAGAGTGTTTTACATCCTGGCTTTGTCTGAGAATCGGTCTGTTTGGAGAAACAGCATTCCCTGCTGAGCAGATCCTGCTCTAACAGGGAGGGGACCCTGAGTCACCCACGATCACCCCAAGACCTGTCTGCAAAAAGGTCTGAGGAAATGATCACACAAACAGAAGAGACATTCACCCTTCAAAGGTACTTACATCATGCCTTCCTAGATCAAAGGCTGCTGGAAGTAAATACAAGGCCTTGGCACTATCAACAAACACATGGGGTGTAGCCTTTCTACCAGAATGCAAACTTTGGGTCTGCTTGGAAGTTTAGCTCAGACAGAAAACATACACCGTCAAAGCACAGGAAAACCAGATTTCAAAGGCCAGCCGCTCCGTCCCTCTTGCTGCCGCCACAGCAATCGTGCATCTAATTCACATTTTTATATCCCACTCCATTCTACTTGTCTTCTTTCACGTAGTCCCACACTCAAACCATTTCTAAGCACTATCCCCCTGCCCCCAACCTGCTTCAGCATGCCAGTTCATAAGGTATTTAGAAAGGAAGACTCCTAGAAGCCTTCATGAACCACCACCCATCGTCACAGTGACTGCAGCATCATGCTTTGAGTTTTCATTTACCATTCTTCTCGATTTGTCTTGGCATCTTCTTGCATTAGCCTAAGAGCCATTCTGACAAGCCTTGGATGTTATCTTCTTGGATGCTTGTGCTGAGGCAAACTCCTTCCATGTTAGCTTATTTTCCAATGAGAATGGCTACGCTGCACAACACAGCCTAGAGCATCTGCATTCACACCACCCTGATACCAGCTGCCCCGCTGAGTCAAGTTAAGGGCGGCTGAACCGATTACAAAATGGTTCAAGGCCACAAAATGCTCTTCACATGAGCAGAACAGAAATTTTCACTGACATACCTGATGGCTGTAAACATCTTGGAAATTGCTATACACAGACTTACTTTGTGCAGTAACTCACCACTCTCCACATACAACAATGCTGCTTAAAAATCCAGCTGGATTGCCTAAGAACCAGCCAGATTCTGATGTTAAGTGGACAAGCAGGTGAAAGACATTGCTCAATAGGTTTGTTTAGTTTACAGAGGAGCACATACATGATGGATGGCTTTATATCCTTACATTCTTCTTCTTTCCCTTCTCCTATCCTGAAAAGCATGTTCCCTGAGTTGACATTGTCTGTTTTTTGTTTTTGTTGAATTCAGTTTATGTTTTTTTCCTTCAAGAAAGTTCTATGAAAAATTAGTGCAAAAAAAGGACTTTTATACAGAAGGTGCAGCCAACTTCACATTTTAAATACTGTTGATAGGCCATTTCTAATCAAACGCTTCATACACACATACAATGACGTCTCATATAAAACTACACCCCAGTAGCAAGCTTTTCCCATCTACGAGCAACTTATTATCAATAGCTATGGAAAGATATCCCTAAAAGCCTATGAGTCACCCTTACCACAAAAAAAAACGGCTATTCCTTTTTTGTGTTTTCATCTACCAAGTGCCACGCACACTAGGACAGCAGCCTTACTAGCAGTTACACCCATAAAGATGAACACATTTTTACCTGACTTCCTAGAGTTGGCAGAGCTTCCCACGTAAGAACTGTGACACATTTCCAGATCAAAGCCCAGGCTTCTACCAAATATCACACATGAAAAAGAATTGCCACAAAGCCCTCACACAGTGTCATGCACACTTCTACAGAATTAATGAAAAAATTACGTGAGGAAATAAGGAAACAAGAGAGGAAAAAAAAGAGAGGGAGACGTCCGTCTGTCAGAATTTGCTCCAGGGTTTCTTTTTCCAGTGGTATGCCAGACATTGAGAAATCCAACCAAAAAAAAAAGTGTTAATGGGCAAGGGAGAAGTTATCTCTAATGATGTACTTTCATTTTGATTTCCTCAGATAAGGAGGAGAAAGACAGAGACAGTTGAAAAACACATCCACACACCGTGCAGTCAGTTCCCAGAGCTGACCAGGGCTGATCTTGCTTCACCCAGTCCAAACATTTCAATACAACATAGATGCAAAATAACTTTAAAAGGAAGTGACCTAGGATCAAATCTTACTAGGGAAAGCGTGTGTTTAAGTAATCACAGATGTAAGGTAGTAACCCAGTGCTGCAAGAGAACTGCTGTCACAGTACAGGCTGAAAAAGTAACCAGTCATCTACTTAAGCATTACTGCCTACAGTCTGATTTTGTTAAAAGCTTCCTGCAGTTAAGGTAAATCTTCCAGTAGCCAGAGTCCAGCTTTAAAATCAGTCACTTCACATGCAAACCCATCCTGAACACAAGATCGAGATAAAACTTCTCAGAAGTGACTGTTTCACATTTTTTATGGATTTTTAAGTCAAATGCGGTCATACAGTCTCCCATCAACAAAAAGCAACCTTCTATTATTCCTGACTTGCCACAGGGCAAGTGCAGACATGCTGGCAGCAGGGTAACAGCTACTGTGCATCAGCTGCTGTTTAACTATTTCAGTGGTACTTACCCTGCCTCTGCAGAACGAGAGCTTGCTGCAGCATGCGTGGGGGGTTCCCCTTGATGAAAACAGAGGTAAAGCACTTAGCACTGCCATGAATTAAGAACATAGAAATGAACCAAAATGCGGCCACGTTAGAGCAGCACAGTGGCAATTTGTTCGGGTAAAACGGTGTTCAGACAGTATGAGGGCTATCTGAAAAATCAAGGCGAGTACACCCATGAGACCCCCAGGTCCACACCACCTGCTATCCACCTTACAACTCTTACCACTCAGGACTGGGCTGCCCTGCAGCATTATCCCCTCCCACAACGTTTCTCCCTCTCGATTAATCTACATACCATTCACCATAAAAACATTCATGCACTTCTCCCAGCCCGAGACAAATCAATCTAACTCAGGCATTAGCTTACAAACCCGAGCTCAGGAAAATGATGTGGCTGAAGTAAAATCCGTGGAAGGGTGCCAAAACTCAAATTTTGTTAAACCCAGCTGGATCTTCTAGCACCCTGCACTTCAGTGCATGGCTTCAGCTACTACCTCTAAGCCCAATCTTTCTGTTACGGCTCTGTAAGTCAGTTATATGAGCGGGGGAACAGGGTATGTACTATGCGGTAAGCAGCAAGGCTTTCAAGGGCAGGGACGGTCTTCTGTTGCATGCACAGCAAGGTGTTCCCCAGCAGAAATGCAGAAGTCAGAGCTGTGACGTTTTATCAACTCACCCACCACCACCAAAATATCACTGTTTCTAATGCTGATAAAGCGTAGTTGAATACAGAAGTGGTTATCAGCTGCTGCCTAATCAGTCTGAGGGATTTCTTCAGTCAAGGGCTGCCTGAAATCTACCATCCCCATCCACCTCTGAATTCCTCCTCTCAGCAACAGAAATCCAGCACCTCCGAACAAACTTGTTCCTGCTTTTATGTCTTTCTCTGTCCTCTCTGAAAGAGGCAAACAGTCTTTTACCTGGGAAGAGAAAATGAGATTGGCTCATTGAAAACAACCTGTTTTAGAAAGAGATGCATTGGCTCTGGCTTTTGTCCTTATGTATTGCTTTCATTTCTTGTTATCTTGGGTTTCAGCAGAGAGCTATGCCAGCTCAACAGCTTGTCTCCGGGAGGCCTGGATCTGACGTTCCAGGTTTGCCTGGGAAAACGCATAGGGTAAAAATCTATGTTCTACCCTATATAAAACCTATCCTACCTTTCATTCATTTTTGCCTTGAAATATGCTTTTTGTTGTTATTGTTGATCAGTACAATCAATTTATTGGTAATAGGTTTAAAGGCAGCAAGAGAACCGTGCATTCACAGTAGCGATATACAAAAAATATAATGTAAAAATGAAGTCAGGTTTCTATTTCTTTAAAATAGGCTCCGACAGAATGTCTTTTACTGGCAAATCTTGGAGATCTGAGAGATTAGGTAGAAAGGCTGAGCAAACTAGTACTGGTTGAGAAAGAGCCAAATAATCAAGTAAGGGATGAAGAAAAATGGTTTTTTGCCTTTATTATTTATTTCCCATACCTATTTTAACTTATTTTTTCACACAATTACGAGATTTTGATTCACACGCATATTTCTACTTAGTGATCATAGGAAATGAAACCATGATGGCTTAGACCTACTGTTTCTGCACACCAACTGTCCACACATTTTACTCCTGACCCAGCAGTCCTCAGTAAAGCCCAACAGTGTCCCCCCCAACCCAGTTACTGTTTCCCCAGGGTCCCCATAAAAACGATAAGCCTTTCAAAGAACTACCTAAGTTCTCTCAGTGGTGGGTGCTGTCTGCCTTGACCTCAGCAAGGCTTTTGGCACTGTCTCCCATGACAGTAAGCTCAGGCAGTGTGAACTGGATGAGCGGACAGCGAGGTGGGCTGAGAAGTGGCTGATGGCAGAGCTCAGAGGGCTGTGACCAGCGGCGCAGAGCCCAGCTGGAGGGCTGTAGCCAGGCGGCTGCTCACCCTGTTCCCCAGGGCTCAGTGCTGGGCCCAGTCCCGTTCAGCTTATTCACTGGTGACCTGGGTGAAGGCACAGTGTCCCCTCAGCGAGTTTGCCCGTGATACTGAGCTGGAAGGAGCGGCTGATACCCCAGCGGGCTGCACTGCCATTCAGGGGGAGCTGGGCAGGCTGGAGAGCTGGGCAGGGAGGGACCTGGTGAAGCTCAACACAGGCAGGTGTAGGGTCCTGCCCCTGGTGGGCACAGCCCCACGCACCAGCACAGGGAACTGCTGGAGAGAACCTGCAGAGGGCTACAAAGATGATGAGGGGCCTGGAACATCTGCCAGGTGAGGACAGGCTGAGGGAGCTGGGCCTGTTCAGCCTGGAGGAGACTGAGAGGGGATCTTACCAATGCATATAAATATCTTAAGGGCGAGTGCCAAGAGGATGGGGCCAGGCTCTTTTCAGTGGTGCCCTGTGACAGGACAAGGGGCAACGGGCATGAACTGCCCCACAGGAGGTTCCATCTGAATATCAGGAAAAACTTCCTTTATTCTGAGGGTGGCAGAACCCTGGCACAGGCTGCCCAGAGAGGCTGTGGAGTGTCCTTCTCTGGAGACATTCAAAACCCGCCTGGATGTGGTTCTGTGCAACCGCTCTAGGTGAGCCTGCTTTAGCAGGGGGTTGGACTAGGTAATCTCTAGAGGTTACAACCCTGACCGTTCTGTGAAAAGGTCTTAAGAAAAAAGTAGGTTACAGCTAAGTAAAAAAAAAAAGTCTAGATTATATCAGCTATTACATTCAGAAAAAAACAAATGCTTCATTTTCTATGTGAAGTCATTTTGCTAGTTAAATAAGGATTCAAGCCTCACAATCTGTTTTTCTATCTCAGTTCTTTGAGTATACATAAATGTTTACTGCAGGTGCAAGTCGTCAAATATTCAATAGATTTTCTACTTTAAGACTACAATAAAATTATTTTAGTGGACGTGCCTTTTTTTCACCTATTTTCTAGAACTGGCTTCCTAAATTCTATTTAAAACAAACAAACAAAAAAAATCAACCCATTATCCTTCTCTACTACACCAAAGAAGATTTTTAACAAGAGACACAGTAAAAAAGAAACATTTAGTGAGCAGCTTCTTCATGTCTCTGCACTTTAAACCCCTTTTCACATAACACTCCTCATCATAGCTAACATCCCTGTACATCTAGCCAAGTGAACACGTCACCAGTTTTCCGTGGAAGCCTGCTATCAGCTGACCTTGTCCAGCTCTAAGCCCATCACCTGCACGGCCATGCGGTCCACAGGTGCCACATCACAGACCTCTTGCCACACAGCGCATCGCAGCCTCACCTCACAGGCAGCTCAGCTCCAGCACCATTTCTCCATAAAGCACCCCTGCACACTCGTACACCGTGCCATGCAGGCAGAGCACCAGTTTCAGCATTACTTTGTCTTGCTTTGCATGACATGCAAATACAGGCACATACATCTTACTTATTTTTTGTCAATTCCCCTCTTGAGGCAGCAGAGCCATCCGTACCATTTTCCTGTAAACACTTCCAAAAAAAGTTCTATGTTTTTCAAAGGCCTGACTTCACCCAGCCTTTCCTAAATGCTGCCAGTTTGCAAAGCCTAAGAGTGTTTCACCTCATGTTTCCTGCACAGTCGGAAGGGTCCTCCTTTCTACCCTCTGCTACCATCCCAGCTGTGGGCTAACAGGTACTCCTGAAGCCCTACAGCTTAAGGCAAATAAAGCCCAACATAAAATGAAACGTAACATCAGTTCCGCATTTGTTTCTTTCATAACTGCAAACCTGAAGTTGTTTAAACTGCACATCAAACTATCAGCAGTTCAATTTGCTGTAAAGCATAACAAAAGCAAAAAAACTTACAAACATGAGCATTTGAAACTGTCTCAGAAATAGGGTTGTATACAATTCTGCCTCCTGCATCTTTCACCCCCTGCAACCTATTAAGCACACGAGCAAATCTACAGTATTATTTGTGAAACACATTCTCTGTGTAAAATCCTTCCCAAACAATTAACTAAATCAGACCTCATGTGCTACAAACAGGACAGTACCGTAACTAATTTGAGAGTAAGAAAAAACAATAAAGAATATTAAAGACCTAAATTCTTTCACACTTTCACACGAATTAGCAGTAAACAAATCATGCATGAATGAAAAGGTTTCCTATTCTTTTGAGTTTTCCACTTACATAACAGCATGTACTGAGTAACAGGTTGGACAAGTCTTATCTGCATAGCAAGGACTAAGTAGGAACAGAAAGAGATTAGCACTGTTTGTACAAAAGATCTGTTTATATGCTGAAAAGCTTATTTAAACATCTTTCCTGCAGTCTCTTGCCAGACTATAATTGTTTCAGAAGTATTTCCTAATTTTTCCATCCACACACAGAAGCACCTGCTAATTTTCCTACGATTTGTAACCGTTGTTCAATTTTATTAAGAGGCGCACATGCTCAGTATCAGAGTACCTCTCTACACTGGAGTTTCAAACTGCATTCAAATCATTAGCCTGATGTCTATATAACAAAGCATCTCATTGTCGTTCAAAAGGACTTGGAAAGCCTTCAGACTATGCAAGAGCAATAATCCATGACACGGTGCATTAGGCAGGTACCGATGCATGCCTAATGCACGTTGCAACGCACATGCCGCTTGAAAGTACACTCTGAAGTATCTTATCTTTCCTTTTTCCAGCTGTTACAAAATATTTACATTTTACACAAGTCATTACTTTTAGCAGCTACAAAAAAGCTACTCCTTTAAGAAAATAACGAAAGCTACAAATACTTTGTCCCTTCAATTCTGAACACATTTATTCAACACCTTTCTAATTTTACAATGTAAAAAAAGAAAATTTTCCTCGCATCAGGCGAACACCTATTTGAAAAGCTCCTATCTTTCCTTCAAGATGAGAAACAGCAAGCTGCTCAGCTTTACCATTGTTAGCAGCACTTGTGTGCAGGCAGTGGGAACATCACACTCTGGCTCAGATCAAAAGCAACAGCTAGCTCCAGTTCCCACGGGATAGCAGCATGGGTTTGGCAGGGCCAAGACCCACTGCAAACACTGGAAATCTCTCCAACTTGCTTGGTGCAGGCATGGCACTTCGTCTGCGCGTGCAGAGGAAAACCAAAGTCAGTCTAACAGATATGGGGGATGTCTTAAGCATGCAAAGAAAAGCTCAAGCCACAGATGGGCTTTTGCAAGCAGGTGAAGTCAGGCACCCTAGTTCTCTGACAGCACAGGGAAACCACGCAGTGAACTGTGGGAAAGAGGACTGCCAGCGGGAACCAGCAAGGCCACTTCCAAAACACTTACCTTGCCTCCCTGACCACCGTGTGCTCTTGCAGCACATATTCCCTGATAACTATGCTCTGCTCTGGAGAGCACGCAGCTAAACACCAAATCAACTGCCAGCTTAATACCAAGCTAATCTATATTTTACCTGCTGCCACCTAACCTAGGTGAGATACCTGAAAGACGGACACAGCTTCTGCAAGGACTGATGTATCTTGAAAGGCTTGCAGCAATACTAAAAAATGATAACATCAATGTACCTTCGAGCACAGCTCTTTTGCTGCTTAAAAGCATGAGGTACTTTTTGTGAACCACGTAACACAGCAAAAGCAATGATTTTTACAGGGAGGCAGAGGGACAATGCATTTTCTAGCTGAAATGGCAAACTACTACATACCAGGAGCTATCTGCCAATAATTGGGCAATGTGCTGATTAATACTTTTTCTGGGTTGCCTAAGGACAGTGCATGCATGAGTATCTCGCCACTATTAATTAATCTCTCTTTGTGCATTTATCCTGGTAGAATTTACGTGTCCCACACAGTGAATACCCTGAATGAGGCAATTTCTACCTCCAAAAGCACTTACTATTGTCAGTTTATTTGCCCTGCTTAGCCTGACGCTCAGATTGGCAATAAATCATCATTCTTAGCAGCTGAAGTGTTTACTGTCTTTCATTCAATAATCTTTCCTCCCCACTGTCCCCCCTGCAAGTACAGTAATCATGTGCTGAATAATCATTTACAGCACTGCAATTAGGAGATTATTCCATTAGGCTTTGTATTTCTATCCGGTTTTACGTTTCCATTAAAAGCACTTTGTTAAGCAATTGAGCAACAAACGCAATGTAACCACAGGAGTCTCAGAAGCAGATGTCCATCAGGCAGAGTCCCTGCGAAGCAGCCTAGGAAGGGCAGGCAGTGCTCGTGGGTCAACAGAGAAACCATCCTCCCGCGCCAGGTCCTAAACCCAGGGAGAGGACAGGCAGCGTGAACACAGATGGGCCAGCATGGTGTAAGCAGTGAAGAAGCTGACTGCCTTCCAGGAGTCTGGGTGAAACTGGGAAGTCACCAGCTAGACACCTACCTAGGCACAGGATGAGTTCCCTTCGTAAACACAACTTGGTTGCTCGTGCCTCTAAGAGCAGAGTAAGAAATGTTATGGAGGTTTTATTTCTGTAAAGAGCGATCACTTCTGTCCCTCACATTTCAGTACGCAGGCAGAGTGTAGGAATTCAGCTATTCAGACGTCTCCCACGTTTGTGCAGCCTCAGTCAATACATTTACCACCAAAAAAACTAGGTAACAAAGTATGTTTGCAGTGTCTGTGGGTAGTTCCCCTCACACACCAACCACATTTCTTTTTTGTTTGGTTTGCGGTTTCCCCCCTTCCTTTCTCCTTTTTGTAGAGCATTGCTCTGCTTCTCTTTCCCAAGTCCTTGCCCTCTGCCCAATCCATGTTAAGCCTGTGAGAACTGGAGGTTACTGGTGAAAGGCACACTGCCTTGTCACGTGCACACAGGTTCAGCCCTTGGAAAGGGTCAGTACCAGTGAAGCCTATGACAAACGAGGAAGATGCTCTTCCTCAGACCTTGGCAGGAAGCACAGAGAGTGAACAGACATTAGATTCAACTCCTGCAAACGGAAATTACAGAGGAAGCTGAACTTTAGTTGTATTAACAATATGCCTGTCTCTCTCACCTATGAGAGCATAGGGTCATATCACAGCAACTTTTCTTTCCTTCCTCAAGGAGCAAAACCTGACAGTCAACTGGTAAAAGGCAACTAGTCAAAGCACTTGTTAATTACATTATAGCTCTTCTATTTTATCGGTTTCCAGACTCTGTATCATTTTGTTTCCAGTTTTAATCTTCTAGGGGACTAGTATCTTTTCAAGACTGTTCTCAACTGGCTATCCTTCTGTCTGGGGAAGTTACCACTCTGGAAGGAAGTCACATCTGTCCAGACAATAATGACAGTGATTTTGTGCCACGCTTGTGACCAAGGCTGGAAAATTACTACCGAAGTACACAGGAGGATATTCACCAGCTATATGCAGCATTTTATCCACTCAGCAGTGACTCACGACATCTTCCAGGGACACATCACCCTCCCCGATAAAACCCATCAGAGCCTCTGCCCTTAGGAGGATTTTCATGGCAACAACCAATGGCCCCCGAGTCCCTGTCCTCAATGCCACAGTGACAACAGATGGTTTGGAAGGAGAATGAATCAGCACTGCCTCTCCCTAGGGTTCCTCATCCCCTGCCCTCCCACACATGTTCCCAATGACACTTATTCATCGCCCTGAGCCCGAGGCAGGAGGTCTGTGCCATGCTCTCTGAGGGACGGAGCAGATGCCTTGCAGTAACCACTGCGTCAAACTTCTGGAGGAGGTTTTAAATTCTTCCATGTAGGCTGCTGCATTTTCCTTGACTCTGTCTAGAGCTACATCCAGTGTCAACTGTGGTAAGCCTCTTGAACA
The DNA here is from genome assembly GCF_015220075.1 of Falco rusticolus. NCBI lineage: Eukaryota > Metazoa > Chordata > Aves > Falconiformes > Falconidae > Falco > Falco rusticolus. The sequence continues at coordinate 109,531,744 of NC_051187.1, read as the reverse complement.
ACCTGCTTCCAACCAGACAGCTTCCTGCATCGTTGCGGGGACGCGGTTCCTCTGGATTGCTTCATCTCTCCATAGTCTCTCACCGTCCCAGAGATTCATTAACAAAGCGTCCATAAACACGATGAATAACAACTCCCAGCACCAGCTAACACCCCAAATGACCCAAGTAACATCCAACCAAGCTATCTGTAGAAAGCTAGGTATTTCCACGAAAACAGAAGATGATCACAGGGATTTGGGATAATTTTTTTTTTTTTTTAAACCACAGGACAACTAAATCTCTCTAAAATCTCAGTACACACTTTCTAACACATTCTGTACCTTTTCTATCTTACTCAATTGCCTAGTTGTCGCAGTTACTAGGCATGCAACCACAAAAGAGTAAATGTTTTGCACAACACACTTGTTATGCATAAGTATTTCTGGAAGCCACCTGAAAAATGGGAGGAGGGAAAGAACAGAGAGAGTCACTATTCCCGCATTTTCCTGCTCCACCTGAAACTTTCGTTTCACCCACCCTCAGAACAACTCCTAGAATCCTTCCTGGCCAGCACGTATTGCCTTAGCCCCACATTTTTTCCACTTAACACAGCCCTACTGATAAATATGATGCTTGTAGCAATATACACCACAGAGGAAGAACAGAAGAAACTAAGGTTAATATCCCTCCCTTCTCCCGCATCTCTTTTCCTCTGTCATGCACACATGTAGAAGTCATTCCTCAGTTTCAAGCTATGAATCAGGAAACCATTTTGAGCACCTGCTTATATGCACACACACGTGCACATAAAACCCATTGTCCATGCAGAAGCTCCAGGTCAAGAATTCATTTTGAGCTCAAGCATGGCTCTAACAGGAATGCTTTCTCCAATTGGACTTGAGAGCTTAAAGCCACAGAAAACTAGAAAAACAGATAGTGGTCTAAATTCCTCCTGTCACCAAAGTAGTTCATTGCCTTATAACAGACAGTTTAAGCCTCTCAAAAGATGTGGAAGGAATAGATCAGCTGGAACTGAGCGTACATGCTGAAGGCTACAACGTGGCCCTGAACGAGACCGATGCAGAAAAACCCAAAGGAACCCATGAAATTCAGAGCAGCAGCTGTAACAACACCTTGCACATACACCCTGCTGAGCCCTGGCCCGTTGCCTCAGCTTCCAGCACACCCCTGGCAGGCCAAACTCACACAAACCCTTTCAACCCTCCTCTGGTTTCCTACTTTCCATAGAGACTTCGCTGTGCGCCAGCAGGATCCAAGATCTCTATCTAGTCAGTGCCTGCACCTCACTTGCACTCCACCTTATATGCATGTACTCGGCAAAGGGAAAGAAAAGAGGAAAGAGTGAAGAATAGTTCAAGGACTTCCTAAGAAAACGGCATGACTTAAAGGCCTTTTAAACGCATTGTATTAACCCCAGCGATTGCTACTGGTTTTTCAGCCCTCACACTCTCCTCCTTGTGTGTTCAGGGACTTCTCTAGGGGAAAGAAAGAAATAGTGAGCAAATAGAAACAAATCATTATTTGCTTGGCAGATTACTGTACATAAACAATCTTTAAAGTTGTTACACTCAAGTAAACATAGCTTATATCAGTATCATCTGTACATTTCCGTCATTAGGCTGAGAGGGAGGAGGATGGCCTGTTTTCAAGGAAGCAATTTTTTAAAAAGGAAACCATTAACTTGATATTTCATCAACGTACAAAGGAACAGGGAAGTAAAGAAGTAGTTTTCCCAGTATTTCCCCTGTGTTAAGTTGCACGCTTTTTCATCTGCCTGATGCATGACACCCCTCACCCACCAAACCAACAGCTAGAAAGCAGTGGGCCATAAAAAAGAATGAAAGTGTGGCTAATGCAGAAATCCATCAAAAGAAAAGCAAAAGAGGTTAGGACACAGAAAGAAGAGAGTTTCCTTCATAATACCTTCTTTTATATGGCATTTCTACCAGATTTTTTCAAAGGGGGGGGGGGGGGGAATACTTTTAAACAGGATTTTTAAGATTTTCTTTTGCTACAGCTGAAAAAAGGGAGTTTTTTTCCCCCCTCCCTACTGTTTGGGCTAACACAAACGATTACTGCCAAATAGGACAGCTACAGGAATAAGCACTCTCAAGGGAGCTAAGCAGAAACAGTACCGAAAGCAAGACCCTTGACTGAGACACCACACGCTCCATACATGGCTCATTATAATTAAGTACAGCACAGATACCAAGTCAGTTCTTAGGGTAAGGACTTGCACAACTGTATTTGGCCACAAAACAACACAAGGTTCAGCCCAAAGGATGGAATGTCAACTAAATGTTCATTAGATTTAAAAATTAACCCAGATCACACACACATCAGGGTTGCAAGCATTACAGGACAGGATTTTTTTTGTGCATGCAATTTCCCTTTTCTTTGTTTTGGGGTGTCTTATTTTGAATAGCTTTTAAATTTTATTTTTTTTGTTTTAAATATCACGGTTCCTAAGTTTTCATTACAAACTGTCTCACAAGTTGTTCAAATTGTGAAACAGCATGAACACACACCAATGCAGCTGCCAGAACAGAGCCCAGGAAGGTTTTGGTTGCAATTATCAGATCATATTACAATTACAAACTGGTTTTGTTTATTGAAGAATTACAGAAAGAAGGTTCTGGCTGTGAAACGCAGTACTAGACTACATCAGCTGTCTACATTGTAAGAGAAAGGAAGAGCCATAGGCCCCCTGCACATAAATTCAGACTGTCCCCCCAAAGACATGTGACAAAGTGATGTGCAGCGAGAAAAACCTATCCACCGCAGGTCAGTTTGCTCAGTTTACTTAACTGACTTGGAAAGAAAACACACTTTCCAAATCATTAGGAACTAGACTGATTCACACATTTAAGTAATGGAAGAACCAGCTGGGGAGCCAAGTTTTAATGTTACCATTCCTGCAGACTGACAATTTCACCCATCCACTTTAATCCGCCGTGGTCCTACCTGGTGCAGAGTTGCACCACCTGTGCACCGCAGCACCAAGTTAACTGCACTACACTATGCTCAGCAACATGCTCAGGTAGGTACAGAAATTCCAACTGGGGGCTGTCTCATTTTGGCTCATTCAGAACCAAGGTTGAGGTCATCCCACTTACTCAAGAGTTTGAAGCTGGTCTGGAAGGAGAAGGGAACAACATAAACAAAAAGTTAAGGGCATCCTCAGAGGGGAAGCCTAGGCTTTGCTGAAGAAAAGCTGTTGATTTTTTTTTTCTCCTTTCCCAAGTTAAATTCTTCATCACAAGTTGGCTAGGCTGCCCTGTAGGCACAATTCCATGTATCTGCATAGAGAGTCTTTGATAAAAAAATGACTTTTCAGAGTCGTTTATTTTTGCACAAAAGGCTGCAGTCTGTAGATGGAATGTGTAGCTACCCACAACCAAACCTTCAGCATACCTTCATACTCAGAAATACTCATTTTCATGAGAGATTAATTTCAGCTAGTAACTTTCCTTTCAGCCGTTGTTATTAATGGCCCCCTAGTAAGACACAGAACTGGTCAATACAAACACTGGTATCGTGCTAAGAAAGTCTAGAAAGTAAAGCTTTTTCTTTACCCCCCCAAATGAAACTCGCTGAATATGCTGAAAATAAGGGTTTTGTTTCCATAGAGAACTTAGGGAAAAAAACACTTCAACATCTGTTACAGCTAGATGGCACACCTTTACAGCATTATTAGTGTCATCCATACTCTCTTTCAGCTTTCTTACTTGACATTTCTTGATCACATGGTACCATCTAACTTACAAACTCTGGCTTTTCTCAGCAGGGAAGAATTTCTGCCAGTTCCTTCATATATCACATCATTTTTACCCCGACAGCTTGATGATATTAAAAATTCCATATATGTAGAAGAAAAAAAGTCATACAGGTATTTATTCCTTTATCAGCATATACTTTTAACAGAAAAGGCTGAGAGTACTGGCGGCACTTTTGTTATGAATAGAGAACTGCAGCAGAAAGCTTTGTAGCACTTTATTCACTAAATGCCCAAAAGTCGTTTTTCAAAGGTGAAGCACTGAGTTACTGAATTTTTCCAAGTTAGCCAATTCAGGAAGTTTTTCTGGTCTATTATTTTCAACACCTCAGTGTACATGGCAACTGCTTTTCACTCAGAATGCAATGGGAAAAATCCCCCGTGCTTCTGAAGACTGTATCTCATCATTAGGGTGTTTTTAAAAGCAGGTTAGACTTTCTCAAAGAACAGAACACAATTCTACCTATCTTCCTGTCTCTCCCGAATTTGCGCAGTTAAAGTATTTTCTTAAGCTCCAGACCAGTAGTAGTTTTTTTTTTTACTCCTGTAGTCCATTACACAGAACCAACATTTCTTATTAGGAGGGTCACAAACACTAGCTAAGCAAAGAAAGCCTACTACTAGTTTGTTGAAACTAGCCCACGTAAAATGGATAGGGGTTTGCAAACAGACAGATTGTTAACGGTGTTCCGATACCTCAGCAAAGTGATCGCATGCCCTTTAAATATTAAGGGACTCATTCATCTTGTTTCCAGAATGAAAGTTATGAAATATCTAAACCAGAAAGCCAAAAATCAAACCCAACACTTGATATTTGTAAACATTTCTGACACACAAAAAACAAGGAAAAAAGAAAACCTGTTGTTCAACAAGTTGAAAATCATGAGCTTTCAAAAATGAATGTACATAAAATATACTTAGACACAGAAAAAAGCCATATAAACTCTACATGCTTCCGAACTGGCGTTCTTAAAGCTTTAAAACTATTTTTGAAGGGAGAAGCACTGCTGGTAGTCCCGCCGTACGCGTCCCATCAGCCTGCACCAGAGCCAGCCACCAGGAAAGCATCCGACAGCAAAGCTCCCTCTCCAGACCAGGATGTACCACTAACATGAGCATCAGTCAGCCAAGATCGCCCTGCAGCATAGACAGAGAATTAACTGCCAGCCAGGCTGTGGCTCCAGAGTTTACAGGTGTGCTCGACTTTCCCACAGCTAAATACTAAATAAATACTAAAGAGAGGCACAAGTGAGCAAACCACAGCCAGGTACCGCACCGGTGAAGGCTGACCCCAAAACACCCTGCTCCAAGAACGGTGAAGAATTTTATTTCCCAGGTGCTAACTCGGGCAGTAACCACAGTTTAGCACAAGAATCACCAGGGACAACATATTACAGTCTCAAGTCTCACCACCTTATTTCTAGTGACTACTTTCCATTCTCCCCATTCCTCACCCTGCACCCCAAAACAAGTACCAGCCCCAAATGCAACCACCCTGCTCACACGCTGAAGGCAGGCACAACAGTTTAGACAACAGGAACAGTAGCTGTACAAATTATTTTTGCCAAAGGACACTCAGCAGGCACAGAGAAGTAACTGCATTCCTTGTGCCAGACAATTTTGCACTAGTAATGGAAAAAACTAGTTTTTCCATGAGGCATGTACCATGAACCCAGTGATTTATGCATGAGGCATCTTCATTTTTCTATCTATGTTAAGCACTGGGGGGGTTAGTGCTTTTGAAAATTTATATATAGATAGACAAGTGTGGAAGTAACTTTAAAAACAACATTAAAAGGTGGGTGTAACATTTCAGTAAAATTGAAGAGACTTTCAGGGTGGACTACAGGAAACATCATGGTCCTGCTGGACAGAGATGGGTGTTTTCTTTCACCAATTAAGAGTTAACTGCCAGACAAAGCAGACTATGCCACTACGCGGGGCCTGCAGGGTCTCAGCAAAGAAGGGAGGCACCAAGGTCCTGAAAAGCCCTTCAGTCAACACAGCTTACACCCACCACCCCATACCCATCCTCCCAGAAGCCACATGCCAGAAAAAGCAGCCTTATTCACCAGCATCATGGAGCTCACACCAAGCTGTGGTCAACACAGTTATCTCACTTCCACAGTGTACTTGTTACCTGTACTTTTAGCTATGCCAGCGTAACTTTTCATGGTAAACAAGGTCTTGAAGCTGCAGAGACAGACAGACATGGCAGCCACCAGGGATGGGGGCCTCCAGGTAATAGCAATGCTAGGAAGTCTTTAGAAGAAAAAAAAAACCAACTCACCACCAAAAAACCCCCCAACAAACCAAAGGCCAGCAAACCTCCCTGCCCTGCAGCATGGCTAGCCCATGCTATCTTTCTGTTAGCACACATTACTTCAGCAAAGGTATGAAGAAATAGGCCCCTGGACCAACAACAGCTTGTTCTCAGCAGAACCACAGGCTTACTGGCACCAGGAAAACAACTTTTACTAGAACAGCTTGTTCTGCCGAGGGCGGCAGGGACAGGGAAAAGACAGGCATTTCATCAAAGCACTTCTAAACTGCCAGCATATTCCCCGTCTTCAAATTAGGATGATTTTTCCAAACCAGACTACTGGGGGAAAAGGATTCTTGAGAGACAGCTGCAGAGCAGTTATGAGAGACAGACTTTCTAAGCTGTGCTTGCAAAGATGAATTACCTCAGAATATACCTTTTTAAGCACAATCTAACAAACTGCAGAAGCACAACAACACTCAAAGCAATTTCTTACCATGTCTACAATTCTCCACAGATGTAAATGTCCCTTTAATGCTATGCATTTTAATAATTCCTTTCCACTTCAGATGCTAGCAGATACTCCTATTTTGAACTGTAATGCCCATAACTCCGCTCAGGGAAGAGACACATGCACTCATGCTCTCCCACATACCTCACATACACACACCAGCTGCTAAGTACCACTGTGCCATGAAGGAGTTGTTCATGCATCAATGAATACATCATTTGCTGCTTATAGAGTATGTATATGTACATATATATTTTGATAGTATATGGCATTCTAGGCAAAAAAGCATACAGAATGAAAATACTACCATATTGTGAGTTTGCTCCTCTGTTTCTTTTTACAAAGGGCTTCTGCTGTACTCCTCCTGCTTCAGTTTTGGTGAATCGGGGCGTAGGGGTGTTTTTGTTGTTTGTTATTCTTTGTTGCTGGTTTTTTGTTGCCTTTTTTCTTTTTCCTTTTTTTTTAAGTACAAAATTGACACCCACATTTTTTAGAGTTCTGAGAATGAGCTTTACTGTTGTCTCTGAGGTTAAACATTACCAATTTGCTTGTGGAACTTTCTCTAAACATTAAAGCAGGGACATTATTTTCTCTTAACCCGACAGGTAGCGTTGCAAAATCAAACTACAGGAAAACTTCAGGTTACTGGTACAATAAACACTTGATACAACTAAAAATGACAGCTCTACACTCTAAACAATATCTAAGCCTCAATTAACCCAGAAGACAAACATCTTCATGAAGCATATGGCACCTGTGATGAAGATTGCCTATTCAAAACTGCCTGGTCACCTCAGCTTGACAATGGTGGAAAGAGTACTAACATTAACAGAGCACCTCCTCAAATGCAGCTTTGTGCCTGCACACCTGCTTCTTCTCCCTGCCTGCCACCTCTCCCTTTCTCTTACAAGAACAAGGCAGCAAAAGAAGTGCACTTTTTAAAACCTGTGCAGTAAAATAAGGTGATCAATAATTTGTGCACCTCAGCAACGTATAAGGGAGCTGGGGGCTGGCTCTGCACAAAGCAACCGTCACAGCCTAGAGGAAAGTCGGGTGGGAAGGACCCTGCCTCTCCCTGCTTCCCACAGCTGCTTCCTTCTATATAGATCTAGAATGCAACTTCTCTTCCCCAAACTGGCTGTGAATATGCAACTGTGGAAAATCTGCTCACAGCACATGCAGTAGCTCTTCTCTGTTCCCCATAAAAACATTCTGCCGGCGCAATGCAGCTCTATATTAATCCACCTACGATAACACCGCATTTTGGAGCGAGATCTGCCCCAGCCACTTGCTCCACCCCAGACAGGGCTACGTGTGTCTTCTCAATTTTATCATGGATACAGCCAAACTGCAGCAGCCAAAATTGCAAAACGTAACATAGCCAGTACTTTTTTTACTCTTAACACACCGCAGGGAAAAAAAAAATCTCCACATTGTATTCAAGCCTGAACAGGATGAGTACTTTTTTTTTTTTTTTTTTGGGTGGCTCAGGCATCTCTACGTTAAAGTAACCTTCACCAACCTGCTTGCAAGCTAAGCAGTAAACCAGCCTCTGTGCTCTGGACCACCCTGGAGAACTTGTCCTCACTTCACTGTCATCCACCTCACAAAGAATAATGTCTTTGTAGCATCATGTACTTCACTGAGACAGCTTTCCTCTTATATTTTGAAGGCATTTAAAAGCTTCATGCCATCATTCGCTGTGGCTATGCTCTGAAGAAAAGCGCTGAAGAGAATTTATGCAGTTCATTAAAAGCTTTTTTCCTGCTATTCGTGCTGCATCTTGCAGTTGAGCTAGCAAATTATTTTCTCATAAACAGCAGCGAGAAGATGCCTCTCTCCACAATACAGATTCACACCAAGGAAAACTATGTCATCTAAGGAAACATTCCCTTCTATACCAGCTCAGGCATACCACGTCAATAGTGTTTCTAAGTTTTCAAGAGTCTGCTACAACCTGGAATCCCCACCGCAAACAAAAAAGCCCCAAAACACCAAAACCCAACAAACCTACTTCAAAAAATCCACTTCCCTGGGAGCATCTCTTCTCCATGGGGTAGCTTCAGCTGCAGGCCAGCCCCAATGCAACAGACTACAGGCTCAGAAAGTCCAAGGAACTGTGAACTGAAAATCCCCAGCAGCCCGCAAAACATGCCATGGATTAGCCAGGCGTTCTGCTCTGGACAAGATGGAGTTGTATTTCTACAGGCAGGGCTAGTAGCAGTGTACAAGCAAAACCGACAGTGGTTCACAGTACGTTTTAGCTTTCAGTAGATAGGTAGACTCCAACAAGACATTGTTTCAGCCCTTCTTCACCTGTATCAGCTGACTGGAATGCAGCATCACCAATACTGACATTTGCCTGTATCAACAGGACCCACGAAGCAAACAAGTTATGAAATGTGTCTTTAGATCTGGCCTGGAAAGCTGTGAAACGACATAGAACAAAATCAAACTGCATCATTCAGCATAGCTTCTCCCCAGGGAAAAGCCTCCAGGGTATTCCCTTTAGCAGAAACCGTTCTGCTGCATTTACCACGTTTTAAATGCAGACATGGCCACATCTTATTTCTGCACAGCATCACCTTTTTTTTCTACCAAAATGATTGGTACAGCCTTGTTTCAACACTCTTCTGGGTCTAGCTGGTACAACTTGGCTTTAGGGAATGGAAACAGAGGGTTTCCCAGACTGCTGTCCATCACTATCCTTCCCTGCAGGGCTGACTCAGGAGAAAGAGCAAGGTGAGCCCAGCAGGGGCGATAGCACAACACTCAGATTTCACATTGTTCTAAGTATGCTCCTGTATTCACCTATGTGCAAAGATTAGGGAATTGCATTCATTCTGCATACCCGCAATCACACTAGTCATGACCGCTTCAAAAGGCAAGTTATATGACAATCGGAAATTTTTAGCATCCACAGTGACAAAGTATTTATTTATCCATCAATTTTAAGTAAGCGTAATCGATGAGGTCTACAGGTGATTTAAAATGACCCCAACCAGCCTGAGAAAAGCAGCCTACATCTTCAATAAGGAAGCTATTCACCTAAAGATCCTCAGCTTGCGACCGCTGCAGTAGAGCACACATTTTTAATGAAGAGGGAAGCAGAAGAGAGATGGGCTCAGCTAAGGAGCCATACCCTCACGGATCGCTGGTACCAGCCGACGGACAGCACAGGTGCCAGTCTGTCCCACGCACCTCCTAGGGGTCCTGCCGTACCTCAGAGCAGCCAAACAGCACGTGATGAACATCATGTCATGCTTCATAAGAAAGTAAACTCGTCCTCATTCAGATCGATTCTGCTTCTACTCACATGTTCCCGAATATGCCATAAAAACCTGACACAGGCCCTACTGCCCAGGGGCACTACAGGCAGCACATCATCTGCACGTTCCAGAAGCAAGTGCATAGAAAGCTACAGCTGCAAACCTACAGCTCAGCTAGCAACTTGAAACAAAAATAATACGAAAATCTACATTATACACAAAACAGCGCTAACTGGATAATAGTTTCTCCACCTAATGGCCTGGATATAAGCTATTTACAGCAGCCACTGGTACAAGCTCATCATTCTCAAATAGCTGAAACAAAAACATACCCAACTCACCACACAATCACTTCTCAAGATTTACTCTTTTAAAAAATGTCATGGCATCCATTAGCACATCAATTTCTCAGTCATGACTACTATAGTTTTTAAAATACTGAAGAGCAGCAACAGGCATGTTTTATCACCTTGTTTTCCTTCCACCCTTCAAAACAGGGAAACCCAAATACTAGGCGAGCTGCCCAGGATCACAGCACTGAAGCTGAAGAAAGGATGCAGGATTTTCTTGTTGTTACCAAACAAGCATCCTCCCAAATGTCACATCCCTTTCACCAGCTGAAACACACAGCATCTGAGAAATAGCAAACCCAAGCAGATGGAAGAGTGCCCGAAGGCTTCAAACAGAGCGATACCCAAAACGCTATGCTGCTCTGTATCGTGCCCACCTCAACAGTAATTTACTGAGCTTGCAAAAATTGTTCATATTCGTTACAATGGAGAAAGGCACACAAAAAGCTCACCCACACCTTTGGTCGACTATCTAGCAAAGTAAACCCTCTGTCATGTTTTGGCAAATGAGTTCTGGAGACGTGCAGCCTCTCAGTCCCACGCAGTATAACTCCAGTTATTTATTGTAAATATAAAGTCATGCCTCACTGTGGAGTAAAAGCTTCTACACACCCACAAAGCACAAATCTCCTGGACTGAGACAGACACCCCTGCTGACCTGTGCCACCAAAACAGAAATACCACAAGCACCAGCCTTTCCAGCAAATGTAACCTCTTCTCCTGCAAGAGACTAATTTCTGCTCCTCATATTCACTCCTACTCTCTTCTAAACGTCTTAAAATGAAAAACAATCAGAGATTTTAACACTGATCTGCAGGGATACAGAGGTTACCCTCTTACTCACTACACTGAAATGCTCTGACGCAGCTTTACAGCTTGGGCACCTCACAGCATCCTAACAAAAGCAAAAGCTAAGGCACCCGACAGAGGAGAAGGGAGGACACAGAACGGCAGGTGCACATCTTGTCTCCGTGCCCATCTCAAGCACTAGGTGTGGGCCACAGTCCTTTCACCTGCCCCACATGGATCCAGCCCTCGCTCCCAGTTTGGACCACTCAACGTACAAAACTGGATTCTCTGCACCATTCCCTTTACAAGTTAGGGATGTGGTTCACTGACTCCAGGGCCAGCCTTGCCCTTTCTCAGCCCGTTTGCCCAGGCTGGGGGGCTCCTGCTTGGGACCTGACTCCCATGTGCCCCCCTGCCACCCGAGAAAATGGCTGGGTGACCTCTGGGACATCAAGCATGTCCCTGGCCTTGGAGTCAAGCCAAGCTTCAAGGCCAGCCAGCAGCGCCAAGATTTATGCTGTATCCTCTCTTAGCAGGCAGGCCTATTAGAGCAATGCGCTGATAATGCAGGCCAGTAAATCATGCGAATAAGTGATTGCACAAAGGAAAGAAAAAAAAAAAGCTGAAAAATTAAACCTTTGCCTTTGTTAAGTACTCCCAGTCTCCCCACATGCAGAGAGAGCAGGCAAGCAGAGCTAGAGAAGAGTTCAGCTACTAACGAAGCAATCCATCTTCCCAAACCTCAGGGCTCTGTCATTTTGCAGCCTGTAATTTAAAGCCAGCTCTTGGCTTCAAACCTGCAGAAAAGCACCACTGTGAAAACACACCGCGAGTGCCAAACTGCTGTGTAAGATACATCACCATTTATTTATTTTTTTTCCCCTTGCCTGGAGGAAAGGGGAGCAGGGGGGGTGGGCTGTTTGGTGTGGGACTGCAGAGCAAAGAGAGGAGTTTCTCTCTTCGGCATTTCTGAGATGCCCATTAAAGCATCGTAAAAGCTAAAAAGCATTTAACAGGTACCTTAAATAGCACTGCTTCATCAAGTACTACGCCTTAAGAAAAGCTGCCTCCCCCATGCTGAGTGTGAAATTCACTTTAGGCAGGATGCCCCCCTGAGAGCGGGCAAGAAGCCGTTTCTTTAAAAACACAGCTAGCTGGAAAAAAAGTATTTAACCAAGATCGGTCTATTCGCTTGAATTTTGCTCCCTGACAGCAACTCCAGTGCATTCTCCCTCCTCACACTCCACGACCATTTTCCACCCTCCCAGATTTGCACACAAGCAGACACAACCTGCTTCCATTTTACGCAGCCAGCCCTCCAGCCCGACCACATATAAACCATTCACCGCCTCGTACAACGCTGCTGTAAGCAACCACAGAAACCTGTTTACGCCAGGGCTGGTTACAAGAGGGAAGAAAATCACCAAAACCCCAGCCGAACAGTCGCCAAGTCCATAAGGGAGAAGAAAATCAGTTTCAAAAGAGCTGTTAACTTGCCGGGTAGGGGGAGGTCTGACAGGGCGCTGTTAAGGCGCTGGTTTTCCTGCTACGAGAAAGTTGGTGCCGAGAAGCGGCGGCGGGGGGCGGGCGCGCCAGCCAGGGGCTGCCCGGGACGCGGCGCCAAACCCGCCGCCAACCGTGCCAGGAAAGGAGAGAGGCCGCCGTTACCAACACCAGGCTATGCAAAAGCCCTCGGTAGCATCCGCAGACAGAAATTAAAAATAAAAATAATAATTAAAAAAGTTATTTAATGCCGTACCTCGACTGGGCAGCCATCGTGAAGTTTACGCTGCCAAGCGTCCTCTATCCATCAGCTCCTTCCCCAGCTGTCCAGGCTCTACCCCCCTGCCAAGATCTCTTCCATTTGCCGGCTGCCCTCCCTGCCCGGTCCCCGCGAACGGGCCCCTCCGAAGTGTCACGGCGGCCTCCCGCGCCCCGGCTCCCCGCGCCCCGGCTGCCCGGCGCAGGGGCGGGCTACGCTCATTTTGATCGACATCCGGGCACCGGGCCCTCCCCCGGCCCCGCGCATTCCCGGCCGCCGGGGAGCGTGATGGGGCCCTCGCACTTTCAGCTGAGGGGGGGGCACACAGCGCCGCTGGAAAGCCAAAGGCTGGCTCGCAGCTTGCCAGCGCCAGCACCGCCCGCCACCGCGGCCCGCTGCCATTTTATTCCACCGCTGTTTTCTGCGAGCGGGGCTTGCGGCAGCACACCCACGCCAGGCGGCACATCCACCCCCTCTTTACCCACCCTCTCATGGTACGACCCAACCTCCTTAAAAGGATATGCTGTGGTGCCCGCGCAAGGAAGCTGCGCGATTGCGCGAGGCGCGGGAAGGCGCGGGACGCGCAGGGGTCAGCGGCTGCGCCTGCAGGGCCCGGGCCGCGGGGTGCGTGCGGGGGTGTTTCTCCGTCTGTCTGGTTTTTGCAGAGAAACAGCAGAAAATGGCTCAGGGGGGTTGCACCCCGAATGAGGAACCCAGCTGTGAAGGTGAATCCCACCCGGCCGCAGAGATGCAGCAAGGAGGCAGGTGCCCACACTCGACACCACACGTTAAGGAGCCTGCAGATTGCTACTGCGGTTTCTGCTGGGCTCCTGCCCTGACCATGGCACGTAGACTCACGCGGAAAGCAGCAATACCTAGCCCTTGCTCTGGGTGTTCCTCAGCACAATTATAAAAACAACCTACTCCTGCAACTCCTTTCCACCAGTAATTAACCAGGCATTCAGCAGGCAGACATTTATCCAAGATCGCTTTGGCTCTTCCCAGCAGGCACTGCACAGCTGAGATTTCTACCAACACTGCAGTAAGATTACACTCCTCATTCTCTCTTTTAAAGCACAACTTGTGTCAAAGTACTCAGCAGTTGCCAGGAGTTTATACCCCATTCCTGGCCCATTACAACTTCAAAAGCCCATTTATATAAAGCTTCCACAAGCATATTAATTTTAAGGACATAATTTTAAAACATAAATACAAATCAGAAAATGTTTGGCGGTTTTCCCCACTCTTTTCCTTTGCCCAAAAAGGAAAAATGCTTCAGGGGGAAGCTCCTCACGCTCTGCCCCTACTCCAACATGGGGTCCCTCCCACAGGAGACAGTTTTCCACAAACTTCTCCAACGTAAGACCTTCCCACCAGCTGCAGTTCTTCACACACTGCTCCAGTGTGGGTCCCTGCCATGGGGTGCAGTCCTTCAGGGACAGGCTGCCCCAGCATGGGTCCCCCACAGGTCACAAGCCTGGCCAGCAAACCTGCTCCAGCCTGGGCTCCTCTCTCCACAAATCCTCCCAGGAGCCTGCTCCAGCACAGGCTGCCCAGGGGATCACAGCCCCCTTCAGGCATCCACCCGCTCTGACATGGGGCCCTCCCCAGGCTGCAGGTGGGTATCTGCCCCACCATGGACCTCCATGGGCTGAGGGGCACAGCCTGCCTCACCATGGGCTTCACCATGGGCTGCAGGGGAATCTCTGCTCCAGTGCCTGGACACCTCCTGCCTCAATGACCTTGGGGTCTGCAGAGTTGCTCTCACACACTCTCACTCCTCCATTCCGTGGCTGAAGCTGCCTTTGCTTTGCTTCAGCTGCGCCCCTCCCCCCCCCCTTCTTAAATACATTATCCCAGAGGTGCTACCACTTCTCACTGAAGCCACCCCTGTAGACGCCCCCTGCTAAGAAATCGGTCATATAAGCACTTTCACTGCTCGAAAGAACTTGCGAGGTAGAAACAAGGACAAGAAAGCATCAGAAAACACTCTCCGCTTCCTTATGTCCTCCCAGCTTTTACAGAGCTCTGTGGTATTCAGTCACTTTTGACCACAAAATGCATTTTCCCCTCTCAAAGCATTAATCTGACCTATCACTACCTTAATTTCTGTTATTTATTATAGTACAGCAGTGTCTCAGATGACACGACCTACAAGTGTAGCTCCACTTGCCGCCATGTATACTAACCCATGGACATCGTTCTTTCCCTGTGGCAAACAAGGCCAAGGAAAAGGGATAAACAAGTAACAGGGAGAGCTGCTTTCCTCTTTAAAAACCCTCTCCAGCTGATCACATAAATTTTCTTAGTCCAGATAGCTCAGACTGGAGATTTCCATACAGGTTATCTCCTTGAAGATAAAATAAAACTCATCTCAGCTCTTTCAGGCAGAAAAGTAGATGATGGAAAATAGAGACTTGCCACGACAGCTAAGCTTTCTCCAGGAAAAAACGTCCAGAACAACATGCTTTGTTTGCACCAAAAGTTTCTAGCAGTTTTCCACCCCCTCCTCCTTGAAAAGCACTTATTCAAGTGCTTCTTGATTGCAGTATTGTGAAAAGGGATTGATGTTTAACAGTGTGTTGGCTTTATGGCAAGGCCTTCGGCATTGATCCAAGGCATACAAGGCTGTGCCAAGGCAAGGCACCTGCACTGGAAGCACAGAGGCTTCCCAAGAGAACAAGGACTGTGAAGAAACGCAGCAGCAGGAGACAAACCTCCATGTCATCATTCAAGTTCTGTATTTCAGTGTTCGTCTCACTCAGAGAGTGCCTATGCAACTCTCTGAGACTGTAAAAGAAAAATCTAACCCCACTTCACATTGCCAGGTGAGGACTGCCTACCATCAATTTCTTCAAAGCACACAGCAGACACCTCTGCTGAGACTCTGAAGAGATTGCCAACCTGCAGATAAATCAAAAGGTTGACCAAATAAAACTGCAGCTCAGAAACAGCTACTGGCATTTTTAATATTTTTTTAATTTGTATTTTTACACACCCCCAAAACACAGATATGCTGTGATGAAAAGGATGCTGTCGTTTTTGCAAAGGCAGGCACTCCAAAATTAAGAAACATTAGTATCACCTACAACCAGGCAATAATGACAGAGTCTTTCAAGACATGGCCATGAACCACCTAGAAACCACTTTTAATCCTTGGGCCAAACGTATCCCGGGAGTGAAACAGCTGCTCACAGAAGAAAGGGAGTTAATGTTTACAACAAGCTCTTCGGGCCTTGTTCCTGAAGCCTCTACCTCATTCCTCTCAGTCCACAGCTCCGCTGGGCTTCTTGCAGCAGTAGCACCACCATCCCAAGTGGGTCCTAGGCAGACCCTTCCCAGAGCATCAGTGCCATGAAAAGCACCAGGCTGGTTCAACAGGCCCCTGTAGCAGTGACACTGTGCTACAGATCTCCCTATATGCGGCTGCAGTTGGCAGAAAGACTGTTTTATTAGGCAGTACCTGAGCAACAGAGCCAGCAGAAGTCATTGCCTTCTCATCTCCAAAGCTCTGGTGCCTCATTGCTTGTGAGCTCCCGATTTCTAGGGACCATGCTGTATGTACAGAACAACATTTTGTGGCCAAACTGGCCCTGGGAAATCCTGCCTTTCTCACTAAATTGTTACCTGAACCTTACTTAAATCATCTAAATTTTGATAAATGGTATTCTTTACCTAATGGTCTCTTCTCTTCCCCCAGTTTGTGTCACACTGAGTTTGGTTTAACAGTGAATTCAAATAAAAAGTGGATTAATTTCACTTGTTAAAAAAGATCAACGAAGTCACCATAACGTCATGCTACACATGCTCCCTGAAAAGAGCTTGTAAGTAAAATCAATACTCAAATTTGAAACGTTAGCACACACCAAAGAAAAAACCAGCCCAACAAAAAAACCAAACATCACAGAGCACAGGAGGGGAATATCAAGATCCTGCCAACTACTAGAAGAGAGGAAAAAACACTATCAGGAATCAAAGCAGGGAAGGACTGGGAGACTAGGACACCAGGACTAGACTTTCCCAGCAGTGCTCTCAGTGATTTAACAACATACTACTACTAAATTGCAGGGCTTCTCCTTTCCTTGGAAGACCCAGGAAAAGGAAAAGCAAAGAACGCTGGAAGCATCATGTATGGAAAACAGCATCTCAAGTTTGCTGAAGTTATAAAAGGAGTTTTAAAATTAAACTGAGCATTCTCTCTGTTAAAAATTTAACAGGGAAGATAATCAACTGAACAACAACACTGTATTACTTTCAGATTTTCTATAACATCCCAACAATCCCACTTACTTACTGAAGTTTCCCAAAAAGCCAAAGCAGGCAGGTGCCTGCTTTCTCCTAACAAAGGTAAGTCATAATTCCTGAGCTGGCCTGGCAGCCACTTTCCATTTTTAGGGAAGGAGAGGCAGGGCAGAGCACTGAACATCCCACCTAGAATAAAGCCTCAGAAATCCTATGCCACAAATGTTTCACATGAAGCAAATGCCATTCTGATGCTTTTTTAAAAGTTTCAGACACACAACCAGGGGAACAGCCGAGAGGCCCTGCGTTCCCCACCTCTGGTTTCTGGCTTACCAGTTGCCCTAAAACAAAATTATGCTTTTTTTTGTTGGAAGATTTGATGAAAACTGGTAAATTCCTGTGGAACATTTTCAGTCAGACAAGTAAGTGTTTCCCTGAAGAAAGCTTTCTGTCAGAATATATCCTGTCAGCTGCTGACCCCTCCCTTACATCTATTTAAGATGAGCAAACTGCAGCTTTTCCTACCTGGTCTTTTTATTTTATTTTATTTTATTCACTGATCAGGGATTAAAGTTTCCCTTTTTCAGGTCCTTGCCCCTGAAAGTAGTATTGCAAATGAAGGAAACTGTCTCCATTAAGCAAAACGCAAACAAAAGGAATAAATAAAATAAGCTTTTCATACTCTTCAGCTCATGGTAAGTTCAGAAATGTTCATGCGGTGAAGAGAATTACCAAAGAAACACTTCTTGAAAACCTAACAGGAAAAGCTTCCTGCAGGTGATCCTAGTTCCACATGTATTTAAGCTATTTATGAGCATTTTAAGTAAAGAAGATCCATTCTTATCTACCTATGCATTGAATGAGAATGGAGTTCTCCAGACATGAAGCTTGTGATTTAAATACCGCATAGAAATGCAAATCCAACTGAAAAAGAAACGAGGGTGTGCAGGCAACCTGGGTGCTATGTTTCTTAGTTTTGAACTCCTGAAAATGCCAGACTACTGACCTCAGGCATCAGTGGTAAAGCATAGGATGTGGGTACATTACATGTATTTTATGTACACAGCACCATCTCAGTTGGCCATATAGCTACGCATATCTGGACATGCTGACCAAAAGGAAGCTGGCATTTACAAGGGAGGGGGAAAAAAAAAATCCCAAACCCAAGAAGACTCAGAAGTTTCAAGCATTAAGTGACAACGTTTTGCAATAAGGTGCAGATGCTGATACATTGCCAAAATCAGTACCTACAGCATCTACAGCAGGGTCCAGCACTCATACAGAAGGAAGATCAGTATCTCTTTGCTCACCGATAACACCTGCCATGCCTCAGTTCACACACCCATGGATTTTCAAAGCAAGCACATGGTATTTTATCTCCAGCCTAGTTCACCTATTCAACTTATTCCTCCCAAAGCATCTGAAAGTTTTCCACAACTCTAGAAAGCTTGAGGAAGCCATTCTTTAAGTCTGTAATTCTTCACCTGCTATAAAATTTATAAAATTTCTTGGGCCTTTTTGGTTATAATGCTGTTTAGGGGTTTGGGTGGGCATGCACAGGGGTAGTATTATTAAAGAAATCTTTGCACATCTTTGTTTTCAAGAAGTGTTAAATAAAATAAACCAAAGAACAACAACGTTAACAGCAGCCATCAATACCTAGCTTTTGTTGCAAGAATCCAACAAATCTGAATCAAGGACTGCTCAAAAGGGAACACAGCATCACTTAACTGAGGAAAAAACATGCAATTTGACATTATACTAATAAATGTATGATAATCCATTAAGTTTGTGGGACAAATCCCAGAAGCTTACAGTATTGTGAAACAATTAATCAAGCACTGAGTACCAACGAAGAAGGAATAGATACCAAGCTATATTAAAATAATTAAACACATGGCTCGATAAGCTGTTGTGAGTGGTTTAGGTCACTTAAAGAATCACCATCAAAGGCATTAGCTAAATAGTTTTAATATGAATTTTTAGGAGTGTAACTTCACAAAGTTCAGTGGCAAGGTTCACTATTACTTATTACATAGATAAATCACACAAAGAAGAACCAAATTAAAAAATTAGGTTGGAATGATTTACACAGAGACTAAAGATGTAAAAGGGTAAGGGAGACCTTCCCGTTGAGTCACGAGGTTCAGAGAGGACCCCCTTGCTTTCTAAACTCTATTTATAGAGTTTAGGTGCGGCTAGATCCAATCTTAGTCTCAGACCTGGGCAACGGTTTATATCTAAAGGAATATACGGAGTAAGGGAAATCCTCCCGTTGAGTCACGAGGTTCAGAGAGGACCCCCTTGCTTTCTAAACTCTTATTTATAGAGTTTAGGTGCGGCTAGATCCAATCTTAGTCTCAGACTTGGACAACAGTTTATATCTAAAGGTTGTCTAAGGTTTATCCACAGTTCAAGGCTGATCACAAAATTTAATAAATTAGTCAATTATTAAGCACTGCTTATCTATGAAGTGGATCAACAGGATTTACTGCAATCACAACAGTAACTTAATTTCAGATCCGAGATAGTAACATTCATTCTATACTTGCTATGAGGTACCTAAATCAATTCACACACACATGCAAGCATGCAGACACAAAGGAATAGATGTATATAGAGATATATATATAAAAAAATTGTACAAAGGTATACCTCTTCAAAGCTACCCTCAAGGTTCAGTGAAATATTCATGTCAAAAATCTTTGCATTTCTCAATGGAGAAAGGGTTGAGCCTTGAGGAGTTGGGATATCAGCCCAGGCTCTGTCCTTAGATTACGGTGACGGTCCTCCTAACTTCACAAACTGTCTGCAAGCTCTGAGAGGCACCCCGTGCAGAGGGAGATGCTGGTCGCAGCCCGCTGCAGTCCAGGAGAGCTCAAAAAGACCTCACTTAGGACTGCTGTTTATAGGGTTGGAGGTGATTGACTTCAGTCAATAAATTTCTGTCCTGGCCACAATCCAAGCTGGTAATTACTGGAATTTTCAAAATTCCAGTGACAGCGGTACTGTACCAGTCAGATTCAGATAAGGAATGTTCCAAGGCTGTCAGGAGATGTTTTGATTCAGATAAGGAATTCTCCAAGGCTGTCAGGGGATGTTACGATTCAGATAAGGAATGTTCCTGGTACAGTCAGTGCCATTCCCCACCACAGCCATGCACGAGTTGCTGGTATAGTCAAGGGATGCTTAACTGCCCACCTCACTACACAGAGGCTAGGAGCCTAAGAGGGATTCCCGAGACTGTGCAACAGCCTGGGGGAGGGGGCAAGATGCACCACCATACAAGCTTTCCTGAAATATATTTGCTGTAAAGTAAACCATGTATTTGTTTATACCCAGAAATAGGTCAAATTCATGCCCTTACCAAAGCTTTTCAAAACATCTCGTTGCACTGTACTGCATCAGGTT
This sequence comes from Falco rusticolus, assembly GCF_015220075.1. NCBI lineage: Eukaryota > Metazoa > Chordata > Aves > Falconiformes > Falconidae > Falco > Falco rusticolus. The sequence continues at coordinate 109,511,371 of NC_051187.1, read as the reverse complement.
TTTTGAACAGACACACCCGCTTACTTTCAGTTTTCAAGAGGCACTGCTGTCCTGTAATTAAAATGTGTTCTCCCAGCTCTGTTGACAAGAGATCCATCTTACTGCTGCCATTTATTGCCGCTGAGGAGTCCTTCACATTTGGAGGTGAAAAGGGGCAAATGGATGTTGTGATTCCCAGCCTGAAGCAGCCGAGGGTAGCTTTTTCATGTGCAAAGGAGACTTCTGCACCAAGTCAGAAGGCAAGGACTGTGTCCACAAAGGCTCTGCTGCCCCAGACCCGCAGGACAACTCCTAACCTCTCAGCCCCCCAAGCCTCCCTGGCTGTCAGCACCTTTCTTCCTTGCATCTCTTTGCTACCTCTACAGAAAACCAGAGGCTGCATGCCTGCAGAGAGGTAAATCCTTAGAAGTTGCTTATGTTCTGGCAATCCCACCCCCCCCACAAAACTAAGGGATTGATACTCTTGCGTCTTGCTCCACCAGTAGTCGAGGAACTAGCCACATAGCAAATACATACATCACACTACCATAAAGCACAGGTTGCAACCATAAAACATAGAAATTCAAGGGCTCCACATATTCATAGAAAAAGAGATAGATTAATCTCATTCCCAAACTCCTGCCTCTAAAGTACAGCTGGAAAGCAAGCAAAATTCAGAAACCCATACACAGAAGCGTAAACAAAAACCAGTTTAACAAGGTAAACGAAGCTGTGCGCTGTAAGCAATGGTAAGTCTGAAGAGGGCTGAGGCAGCAAAACTCTCTGTTGACCCTGATTCAGCAAAGCACTTCTCCATAAGCTTGCTTTATAGCACCATCTTAAACTTGGCACTTTCCAGAACCAAAGCTGACTGCCAGCAGCACATCCTTGCTGGGCAAACCATGAAAAGCACTTAGATTTCACCAGGTCTAACCCACACAGCATAGCTACAGTGAGGCTAGAGAAGCTGCAGGGCAAAGGAAAGGAACCGAGTTGAGTCCAACACTGAAAAAAATCGCAGGGAAGAACGTAACAAAAAGGTTATTTCAACTTTAACAACAGAAGACTAAGTTGGATGCCGGCTGTTATGAAAAAAATTGCTCTACAGATGTTAGGAATCAAACATTTCTGAGAAAAGAGAGGAAAACATTTCATTATTTAAATTGAAGAAAATAGATTTAGAAAAAGAAACCACCTTCTCCCAGGAACCAGACTGCATGAGAGGCTGCACCCTTCCAGCTTTTGGCAGCCATCAGGAGCAATTTCCATCATCTTCCCTGGCATTACTCACTTACCACTCTGAATGCCTTAAAATGTTCCATAACAAGCATGAACTTACACAAACAGTTAAAAACAACAGAAAGAAGTTTATAGTCCTTGTTGGCTTTGGCACTGGAACTGTCAGAAACCAAACCGTGAAGAGTGTTAGATATCCTGATTTATATTCCAATTGAATCAAGATAACATCTATGTACAGAACACAATGTACCCTTCAGATTCACTACAGCTGTCAGATTCATTTTGTGGTGTTATCCAATCCCTAGATGAGGCAGAGAGGTATGTAGGACACCGAGCAAGTAAATGCCCATGATTTTGGTTTGCTTTTTGATCAGGCTGCTATACCCAGTATTGCAAGAAGAAGCCACCCAGAACAGATCTTTTTTTGCTTTGTTTTAAGGTCCAATCCTTGCAGATGTATTGACACAACAAAAAAATTAAAAAATAAATTAAGTGATAGCAGAGGAGTCTGGATGTCTTTGCAAAATCTCTGTCCACCCATGTGTCCTCCCTTAATGTGATTGTGCAGCGATCACTGTCCTTTTATGCCTCAGGATGGTACATATAATAGGGGAAAAGAACACTGACCTGTGGTATGAGGATAAAGCATACTGGCAGTTGTAAAGAGCTAAATGAGAAAGAAATGGGAACTGCAGAAAAACACCACCCTGTGGGTGTGTGTGGAAATAATCAGTTTTGCAAGTTAGGTGTCTAAATGTAAACTCCTCGTTGTCCAAACTTCCAAACGTGTACCTGCAAGACTCAGAGAGACCTGACAGGCTTGCCTTTCTCACTTCAAATGCATAGAGTGCAGAAACGCTTCTTGTAAGGGCTGGGTTGCCTCACGCAGATCACTGCGATGGCAGCGTTGCCCCCTGTTACACGGAGGCCACAAGCAGGTCAGGATACGAAGCAACAAGGCTGGTGCACTAGAGATCAAGGCATTATGTGCTGTGAGCAAACACCTCAACTCCACGTGATGAGTAGAGTTTCCACAGCACAACGGGCCACCCTCACCAGTGAGAATCATAGAATCACTTAGGTTGGAAAAGACCCTTAAGATCATCAAGTCCAACCATTAACCTGACACTACAAAGTCCACCACAACCATGTACCTAAGTGCCACATCTATGTGAGGGTCCCATTGAGACCCAGTGTCAAGCTGTGTTCATTTCACAACAGATTCAAGTTACAAAAGGCATCAATTTTTTGGCAAAAACCAGCTTGTCAGATTTGAAACTCCTCCTCTCCCACTCAGCCATTACAATTCTTGCATCGAGGGGGGTATTATTTTCTTAAGCCATCTCGAAATTTGTCACAGCACCTGGGAAGCCAGTATTAAATCAAATTAATTCCTACCCATCATCACTGCTTTGTTCCTTTGTAGGGTCCATTATGATGCTCCCATCCAGTCAGCTCATCTGGAAGAGATAAAAACAGATATTCAACATCTCTTTTACAAAAGCACACAGGTACTCAGTAGATTCCCCCCAGCTTTGCTTCAACAGTCACTGAGACCAACCTGGGAACATCCTTCCTCAGTCAGCAAAGGGGGAAAAAGGGAGAGTCAAATAAGCAAACATAAAAAATTTGCAGTTTCCAAAGTAGCAACTCGTTACAGCATAGTGATGTCTAGAATGTTTGTTGCAGCAAATGAAATCTAAATGTTTATTTCCTTTGTCTATGTATGTCTGTGCATGCACTCTGCATTTAGGTTTTTGTGTGCTACATCTGAAATCTCCATTTTAAATAACTCTCCAAAATAATTTTGCACCACAAAAGTAGAAGATACACAGTACTCATCACCAACACTCTCCCACAGATATTCTCAGAATTGTGTCAATCCCTCAGTTCTCCCTGGCAGTCTAAATAATCTTTCAATTATGTTCAGGATGACTGTGTAAAATACTACACAACAGGAAGATTAGCTGTAACCTAAAGAACAGATTGCTTACCCAAGGCAGCAAATCATTTGAATTTTTGCTGTTCACTAGGCTGACAGCTTTCTCCACAATCCTCAATACTGTTAGGCTAAGGCATAATCTCTGCACCAAACACACAGTTCAAGGAACTGAGTTCTGGAAAAGCTTGTAAATGCTGGGAACACTCCTGTAAACATTTCTGTGGCTTTCAAAGAGATCTGTTAGAGCCACAAACACTCATCACTATATCATAATGAGTGTTTGTAGAAACTGGCCATAACTGTATAGGAACAACAAAATACATTTAGTAATCATGTCTGGAATAGCAAGGCAGCACGAGCTGCCACGTGACACTGGCTCTCACCTCTCACAGCAGGTTTTTCAAAGGACTAACAGCTACCTAAGTCAGCAGCTGTGCCAATCTCTGCTGAGCTCTTCAGCACTTGGAACAGGGAGCTTAACAGCAGCTGGGTGAGCACCTACCTAAAGCAGGGAGACTGGGTCCAGATCTCCAGGCCATGCGATGCACAGAACCTGGGATGTCTGACTGGCAGTCCCTGCAGCGCTCCTAAACACATGATCCAAATACATGGATCATATGTAGTTAAGAATGGAAGAACCAAGATATCCATTTTCCCCTTCCCCCAGCAGTGACACTGCATTTCAGGTCAGCTCTTACAGAGAACTACAGGCTTGGCCAAGAGTATGACAAACCAGGCTATTGCTACAGGTTCTGGGATACTCAGTTCAATTTTAAGAATAAATATGCCATTAGGGCACTCCCTTCAGACAACCAAATAGCCCTCTGATGAATGGAAATATTTGTGGAAAGGGGAAGGAGAGAAGATAAAAAAACCTAGCATTAAAAACAGAGCTACAGATTAAAAATCTCATAAAAATTCAAAGCAGAAGCATTCAGGAAGCAAGGAAGAAACAGAAGGGGAAGGTTTACAGCAATTACTGTGAGAGTGCAAGCCCCTCACGTAACAGCAGTTCCACCTAGCAGGGACCTCAGAGACAGCCAAGTTTCACAGCCCCTACATAACCAGGGCCATTTTGGCCAATCACAGGAAAAAAAAAAAAAAAAAAAAATTCCCCTTGCTTACATCCACACAAAAAAGATTAACTCTGAGCATACTCTCACACAAAGCTCATTGCTTGCTTTGTGTCCAACACCTATTTCTCACCATCCCCTGTCTGTCTCAAGCTTGTCTTTAGCTCACAGTGGTGCAGACAAAACAAAAGTGTGTGCAGAACTGATGGCATCATAAGTTTTCATGATGCTTGCCACATGGGTGCCCTGGGCAGCGAAGACGTGGTCTACATGGACTTGTGATGAAAAGAAACATGCCTGGAAACACAGACATGGTAAACAAGACTAGATAAATTAAAGTACAAGATCATCTCAGCAGAAGCAAAAGATCTCCAACGGGAAGAAATACAACTGAAAAAGTTTACATTTCTATTTGTGACATTCATTTGCAGCACCTCAGACTCCTCAAGGAGCAAAATGATTTATGGCTGGGGGACAGGCTACAGTAGCATTATGTGAAGCCTTGTGAACCCACTTAGAGCAGAGCACAGATGCTTTGATGACTAAATGAAGCAGCTGACCTCTAGCTCATGGTTTTAATCCCAGGTAAGATACCATCAGATAACCATTCTGTAAGCCACAAAAAGGCACAAGCCACTAAAGATGGGAATCCTGTCAGACAGCTACCTCAACCTGCAGCTAGGATGACTAAGTAACAGACATGCATACTAAGTTTAGAGTACAGATCTGAAAGCAAACAAACCCTTAATATTTGTTTCCTCCTAAGAACAGTGAAAACTGCAGCCTTTGCTAGCAAACAGCTTTGAAAGAACAAGGTACCCACCTGAATTTAACTGAAGGTGGGAGAAGTAGGAAGCATGTACTAGAAGAAGTCATTCCAACTTTCTTTCAACTTTTGTTTATTTAATTCTGTGTTCCTGATCTTCAAATGTTCAGACAAGTTTCCTCAGCCAGTGCATGGACCTCACATTGTAGTAATGTAGGCAGATAAGGTATGTATGCACACCTTTGACTAAACACAAGCTGGTGGGGAAGCCTGCTCTGTCACCAACTTAGTCTTAACATGGCTATAAAGCACGTGAGCGTCCAGCAGTAATATCTAGGTTTCACTAAACAATCCACAAGTTCTGCAAATGCCTTTGACAGGGCCCGGTTTTCAACCGTACTGATGCAGCATGGATTTGAGGTTGTATGGACATTATTAATCTGACATATTTCAACAAGTTACAAATGCTTTTGCTTTTATTTTCTGCAACAAAGATAAGTTTATAAACACAAGCTTTCCCCTCTGATGTCAATTAGCCTAGCTGGCTAATTTAGTTAGGATGCCTTTCCTTGTTGTAAAAGCAACTGTTCTGTTATCAACAGTGCTTTTTGCTCAAAAAGCTAAAAAATGTTTCTTTCTTCATTCATTTTCAGTGATTTGTGTTGCTTCTTGCCCTGCAGCACCCCCACAACTCCCCAGTGTTTCAGGGACTCTAGGATGCCAAGGTTTTCCTTCTGAGGCAGTCAGGAAGCACCCTTGCAAAAGACTGGCCGAAACTGCTTTTTAGATACAAAAAATGCTAACCGTTTTTGTACAGTTCCTTTCTTTAGTGACCTTTTTGTTTGCTTCATTCTTCAAGAGTTTCAGACTGAAAACAGAAATTAATGCCTGTGTGCATTTATACAAGCTGCTAACTTGTCTTCCAAAACCACTGCCACTAACAGTCATGTAAAAGTAAAGCAATGCAAAAGGAGACAGGCTAAGTTTGCTCCTCTGTGGGAAAGGTCACTTTTTTACTATTTGCTTTACTGAGGTCTTAGAAATAGACGTTTTAACACTGCTTAGGATACATCATAACTCTTCAATGAGAAAGAGGAAACATTAGCACTATACATCAGGGCGTATGGAAAAAATACTATAAATAAACCCCTGATGGCACCTGGAGGATGAAACAAAATCACCCTGCCTCTCTGGCTACCTTGCATAAAACAGTGACTATGAGGTGCAGCTCTTAATCCACCTGCACTGCACCCTAGTGACCCAAGCTCTGTTTTACACATTTAGGTACAGATTAATCAAGAGTTAAACTGAAACTGAGGAAGTGGAGAGCTGCTGGGGGAAGAAACTGCCTACATTTGCCTTTAACCCCAGGCAAGCCAACAATGGCTCCTAATCCATGGGGCTGAGGGCAGCTGGAGGGCTAACCACTCAAATGCCAACACCTGAGCTGCATACCTCAGCAAAACCACCATTAGAAACTCAAGACCAAGCAGTTTCTGTTCCAAAGACTCTCCCCAAAGTAATGAAAAAATGAGATGCTCAGAAGCAGCTAGATTCTTCATCACAACCTAACCAAGACATAAGACTGCTTTGTGACTGGCTAGATCATTAGCGTTAAACCCCAACTTTTTAACAAAAACCCCACAGCACTGCCTTTAGAAGAGAAGCTTGCCTAAATTGATGATACAATCCAACAAGGAGATAGATCCAAGAGTACCTTATATGCCTTCAACAGGCAAGAAAAACACGGATTCCAGGATTTAATTGTGGAAGGTAATCTTATGCACCAAAAGGTGACAGAAATGCTGTTGAACTGACTCTGCAGGAGCTTAGACAATGTAGTTCTGCAAGCTGTGAAATTTATGAATGCATTGCAAAGTTTGTGGGTGCAGGTAGACCTCTTGGCTTAATACTGGGTAAGTTTGTCACCAGTAAGTAATCTACCCATCTACCAGAAAGTGTATCCAAATTTAATGTTATTTGGTATTTCTCATCAAACTGTCTGGAAACAAGACATACATATAGTACCATGGCTTACAATTTACTACTAATGAAAAGCCAGGTGAGATGCACGTGTACCTACCTTATAATCTAAAATAGATTTGAACACTGCAACTAGTATTCATGAACAGAAAAAAAACTGTCAGAGCTGAGCGTGGAAAGCTCTGACTGTATCCCAGGAATTGCAAAAAGTATTGTCATGAGGAGTGGTTTGTTTTACTGGCTTTACCCATGGATAGGCTATCTGCAGCCGTCAGTTTTCTGTTGCTGCCAATTACTCATTTCTACTTCATATTTATCCCAAAAGGAAGTGCAAGGCTAGTTGCTGGTAAAAAAGCTGAACCCTTTGTAATCGTTATTCCTCATTTTTAAAAAGCTACTGTCATAGACAGCCACAGCATACAGTGGAGATGAAAGCAGGTACTCAAGTGGCCCTTATCTGATTTTTTACAAATTTCTTACATGGCTGTATTTGGCAAAACTAATTTCTGTATCCCTCAGCTCAACATATTTGTATTCCTCTTCTTTCTGTCTTTCTCCACCAAGCCACAGGCAAACAGCTGCTTTGATGGAATGTGGAAGACGCTTGGAAAGTTAAACCTTATGTGCCCATCTCATTGGTTCCCTTCCCTTCAACACTGTTGTTATATATATAGATATGGTATTATTATGGGCAAAACTTGATGCATTTGCATATATAAAATTACGTGAAGGGACATCTCAATGTACAGCCACAGAAGACTTTGGATTATTACAACTAAGAAAAAAAGTATCAATAGTTTTGGCTTCACTTCTCTAGTTTGGGTTCTTCCACATATGCTTTACCATCACCCTCTACTCATGGGGTGCTACAGCTCAACTACAAGGCCAGCTAATACCCATGCCCTAGTGAGAAGGGTGGCATTACTCTCCTGAGTAATAATACCCAGGACAAGCTCCTCACTAAAGCAGATCCCAAGCTAAGATCCCATTTACCCAGCGTGAGGCGGGCAGACAGAAAAACCTGTGCTCCAGTCAAGGAAAACTGGGGGGGAACATGGGAATAAAATCCCCTTGATAAAACACCTTCCTGCAAACAAGCCGGGTTCCCAGTTATCACCTCGTTAACCTGAAAGGACACACCACTTCCACACCTAACCTCACCTTCCATGGAACATCGCAGCAACTTTCAGCAGCTAACGCTACTGCTAAAGCTGCGCTACAGCGTGCCGCGGCACCGCAAGACTCGCCCAGCTGCCTCAAGCCGTCTGAAACCGCCGGGACGGTCCCTCCCCAAACCGGCGGCGGGGAGCACCGGCCGCTTCCCCCCGCCCCGGGTAAGCAAGCCCCCGGCAGCGGCAGGCGCCGGGGCCGGCAAGGGAAGCCGCCATCCCCTCCGGCCCCGGCCAGCACCCCGCGCCCCTCCCGCCCAGGGAGCACCGCCGCCCCCCTGACCTGCTGCGCGGCGCTCCGTGGCCGCAGCGCGGTGAGCAGCCCCGCTCCGCCGGGGGCGCGGGGGGCTGCGGGCCGGGCGCGGGTAGCGCCGCAGCGAGCGATTGCGGGCGCCGCCGCCGGCCCCGCGTTGCGCTGCGTTGACCTCCGGGCGACGAGTGGATCTGAAGAACGCTCCCGAACCGCCGGGCAGCGGCAGCGCTGCTACCCCGGTAACGGCACCTCGGCGCTCGAAACGGACGGTTTGGCGGCTCGCCCCGCCCCCCCCCCGGCACGGCGACGTGAGCCCCCGGCTCCGGTGAAAGTGACATTATGACACCCTGCCTCGGCCGCAGCTAGGCACCTTACTCTTCCCTTCAGATCGATTTTAAGTTTCACACTGTGAATCAGGTGTTTCTAAGCTGACACTGAGGTTAACGCAAATTCATGTTAATTTTCTGAAGGGAAACAAATGAACGCAGGGAGCCCTGCACGGTACTGGGGCTCCTCTCCAGCTTCCAGCCCGCTGAAGCTGATTGTACCAGCTCAAGGAGGTCTCCAGCACGGAGCTGCTGCAGGTCTTACCACAGAAGAGGATGCAAAGAGTTGCTCTTCCCACAGATCTGATTGCCTTCTCACAACCGTCTCTTTTTCAGCAGCATGACCTTTTGGCAGCACAAAGACCAGAAACAAGCTGCTTTGCACTGCCAGTATCACCCCCCTTTACTACAGGATTAACAGGCTATGACAGGAAAAGTTACAGCTCAGACAGGCGTTACCTAGCCAAGACATTAAGCCAAGAGGGGAGGGGAGCACTTGCTGTCCTTCCTCGGGATGAGAGGTGTACTTGGGGGGTGGGGTGGAATAAAAGGCCCCTTGGCATTGCTTTTCCTTGTCACTGTAGGGTCAGGCAACAGGGGCTGCTGGATGCCTACATCCTTCTCTGCCTCAAGGACTACCTAATACTTACATTAAAGGTTCAGGCATGCCAATCTTACCTAAACAAACTCCTTCCAATTAGCCAGTAAATTTTCATACACACAAGCACGATGCAATAAAGTTACTTTATCAAAGACGTGGTTTCCTATCATCACATAAGTACATGCGCAAGACTTGTAAATTCTTGTCTTGTATTTCTGCTCAAACTCCGTAAGCAAATAAGGAGGACCTTCAAATATGTTATGTACCCCTAAGGTGTTCATCAGTGGTAGGAAGCAGAACAGTAGCAACAGAAACACTGGGAGAGCTGACTGACTGAGAAGCCTCATGCCCATAAATATTCTCTTGTCACCTTCCCTTTTTTTTTTTTCTTAACAAGCAAAGAAACATTTCCACCACATGATTCATTCAGACTATGAGATAACTCCCTCAATACACACATCTGCAGGCTGAGCGATGTTCATAGAAACTGTGCCACATCCTGCAGATAGATCTTCGGATATATATTCTTCCTGCACACAGGAGAAAAACCTCACCAGAGAAACCACTTCCACAATGTTCTGGTTCACACAGCTTCCTGTAGGCCCTCTTGATTTACTGAAGAGGTCAAGCCTATAACTAAACAGCATGTGAAATTTATCTCACCACAGAGCCTGCAGTAAACCCGCCTCAGGCTGGAAAACACCAGATGAAGGTGCCTAGGCACTTGTGTCCTACAGTAAAGTACTTCTGAGCAAATAGCAACTTTCAGGAAATAAAATAGCAAAATACCACTGTGAGGTCTTATAGTTAGGAAGACAACAGCTAACACAACTTTTGTTTCAGTGGAGAAATCTTTCTTTAGCAGAATTTTTTTCCTAGCAACAGCAACTATTTTGGTGGCAGGTATTAGTTTAGAATGTACAGAAAAGCAGGAAATTTATTCATTTAGTAAACTTGTGTATCCTAGAACATTCCAAGTCTAGGTTCAGAGTCATTTGGACTTAAAATGTGAATTTAATGTCAGTCAGTGGCTCAAAGCTCCTTTTTCCGGCTTTATTTAAATACTGATTTTATAAGACTCCTTTCTTCATTTTAAGTTCAAATTTGAAGCATCAGCAGATGATGTAACAGAACTGTTAGGTGCATAATTTTGGGAACACATTTTAACTGTCCTAACTCTTACTCTTGAGGTAAGAATAAGAGTGTGACAGATGCCCTCCACATCATAACACTTTTGAAATACCTTCTATTTCTAAGAGTTTTACAGAAATGTGGTGACTGGCGTGAGCAATGTCTGCATGCTGGTTTGCTGCACCTGATACATTGCAATTACTGCATCAGCTTGTGCTGATCCTCAGTCTGATCTTGTTTCAGTTGCATGCTGGGGGCAGCTGATTCAGAGGAAACTTCAAGAAATCCTCAAAAAGCAATTTTTAGATTCAATACCTGCCCCAGTGGTGACACTACTTCCTAATCCCATGCTAGCCCCTGGTCTCTGCTTTGATACACTGCTGCTCCGCTGCATGTTGAACTTGGCTGACTTGGCGCAGACCAACCAGCCAGCTCTACAGGGCAAGATGTTTCCAAGTTGGCAACCCAAGTTAAAGGGGCAGTTTTACGGTGGAGAAATGTTCTTCCTGCCAAAAGTCACATCTCTGGAAATCTTTTTTTTCTACTCTACCCCTTACAGAGAAATATCATGCACACAATACAGAATTTGTATTTAGCCAGGCTACTCACTACACAGCAGAGCCCTGGGATTACAGCACAAAATGGCTATCCTCAAAAAGATTTATGTTTAAAGCTGAATCAGCAGCAAGCCCTCCTGGAACCTTACCCTCTCCGCCTGAAATTAATTTGACACACTGCAGGCTGTTAAATTAATAATAACAATAATAACAATAACATCATCATAATCAACAACAATAATTTAAAAAAAAAAATCCATAAAAATGGCCTTACCTGCAACTTGCATGGTGAGTTAACCTCGCAGAAAAAATGATTCACAGCATCCAGCTTGCAGAGCAAAGTGGTAAAAATCTGGAGTTAAAGCTGCAGTAGTGTTTTTCTCTCCTAAAAAGGAAATAAGAGAAATGCAGGACTGCCAGAAGAACAGCAGAATCACCAGGTTCAGTGTCCCTCATCCTCTGTATTGTATGCACAGAGATCCAGGTCAAAGATACTGTTTATGTTTGCTGTGAATGACAACTACAGGACAGTACTGCAAAGCTAAACCTATAAGCATTTCCCAAGCCACCTGTAAAAGCAGTACTCAAGAGGAAGCATACAGATAACTTGTGGATGCTACGTTTACAACTTCTGAAATCTTCTAGAAATTAACGCTGAACCGTTCTGGCAATAGGTCACAATTTTACTGTATTTCTAAGAAACACAACCCAACATGAAAGTAGGCAAACACATGAAACCCAGCATTCATGACTGCTTTTGAGGCCTTAATTTTCAAGTGAGCTGCTAATAGCCAGGTGGATGACGACTTGACTGTTAACAGGGGGTGGGGGTACTGATAAAACAGGGCTTCACATGGCACAATAAGGTAATTAAGCCTTTTCAAGCCCCTGTATTCCCCAGTCACCTGATCCTTTCCATTTCTCATGACACCAAATCCCTTTTCTGTACTCTCTACAAGAATGGAAACCAGGAAACGCAAGTTCCTCGATCCTGCTAGCTTTCAACCCTGCAGACAGCAGCAGCTGCTGACGTATGCTTTGGTGTCATACCCATGTTGCTGCCCACAGCAATTAATCCTGTGATAACACAGGCAAAGGTAATGGACAGCTGTGGTTCCTGAAGGATCATACCAGATTGTCCATATGGAGCACCTGACTTTAAACTTGCAGGTGCTGCCCTGGCTGCATGGCTATCCTCTGGGGTCCTGTTGATCTACACTGACGGGAGAGGAGACTTAATTAAAAGCCTGCCCTTCCCCCTCCCCCTGCTGTTCAGATAAGCAATTTCCTTGGAGTCCCTATTCTGATGCACAAATAGGCCTTCCAGACAAGGAATGCTTAAAAAAATTAAAGGAGAGACCTAATGGGAGACATACCACCATGCATACCTTCTAGCTCTGCCTAAAGGAACTGGTGCTATGGCCCCTGCAGCTCCCCAGAGCCTTGGAACCTGGATGTCACAATACCACAATGGGGCTGCCCAATGGGGTCAGTGGCCCAGGGGCAGGTTGGCCCAATCCACAAGCCCAGCTGAAGTTGGGAGAACTCAGCCCTTCTGAACGTGAGGACAAAGGCACTTAGGCAGTAAAACAGCACAGACCTGTAGGACAGAACCTCCCATCCCTGCCCAGCAACTGATAAAAAAAGCCATTTAAGGAACCCTTCAGCACCAGGACCAGACACACACTTTCTTTTTCCAAAAGCTACAACCTCAGAGGGATTAAATGAAAAAAGAAAGGTGGCAAGAAATTAAAGAATGTGACGTGCATTTTGCACGGGCCTGTGCCCTGATAGAAATGCAAGAGGCAGCACTTAGCAACCTAGGCAGGCTAACCACCTGACTGGGTCCTTTGCAACAAGGATTTAATATATAAATTCTTTGTCAATGGTCTAAGAAAAACAAAACAACATTGGAATTCTGTAGCCAGCAAAACCTCACAGCAACCCAAGTTCAAGCAGGTCTATATGATTCACAGTTCTTTTACCTTTCCTTCAAGTACAGCTAATTCTTGAAAGAATTAATATGAGAAAAGGCCTACACACCTTCCCGAGTAACCCCTTCAGACTGTGAATGCAGTATTAAATCATGTCAGTCAAATATACACAATTAATCTAAAAAAAATTTAGCACACTGCTGATAAGGTACAAATCATCAATTCAAGAAATTCCCAATTTGCTGAATAAATCAAGGAGATCAGTTGTTCACCTCTACACTGAAAAATACTTACCAGATATTTTTTTAATGAAAGCTGATTCATGCAGCTCAATTGCTGTAATTACCTGCCAGCTGCACAAACTGTTTTTACATTTGATTGCTACACTGCAACTCTACGTCAGAAAATTTTCTGTGGAAAGAGCGAATCCCATATCAAATTCCTATTTAGGATATCTTTTAATCACAATAGTCATAGCACTTACAGCACAACATCTACAACACAGCTTTGCTGGAAGAGGTCTCAGCCTATTATGCGATTAAGTGGTCTCCAGAGGCAGCATCGTCTGAAGGTTCTGAAACTCAACAGGAATGGAATGCTTTTATGTCATAAAATTGATACCGTTAAAACAAATTAACAAGACTATTTTATGCCTGTTTCTCTATGACCTGTATACGCAATAAAATGAGCTGCCAGGCTTCCAGCTGTTTCTGTGGGAGATTAGTGTAAGATACCTGGCTCACACCATGCTCAGCTCCCTCATTTTCAATTCTCTGCACTCAATTTGTCATTCCTTCGCATTTTTCTGAAAGAGTCAACGTCATCAGAGTCTTCAACCAAAACATACTACCTGAATTATTTCTTTTTGGTGCACAGTTTAACCTGTAATTGATTATGGAGCAGTTCATCTTCAGTATACCACATCCTACAACAGACCTTAGGTCCACCAAACAGCACTGCGTTCAGAAGCAAAACTGCACAATCATTTCCAGCATGAAAGCCCAAGAGACCTTTTTGCTGCCTGTACTCAGAGACACGATAACTATTGCTCAGCCTCTTCTCACCTAACCCAGTTTCCCAGCCTGAACTTCTACAGTCACTGGAAATAAAATCAGACGTTTAATTTCACTTCACTTTTTTTTAGTTTCATTGTAAAATTTTCTACTTTCTCAGCTATAAATGTGCAATTTTGTTTAAAGGACGTAAGTTCCCGTGTCCCATTTTCTCATGCTTAATGCTGGAGTTACAAGGAGAATTAAGAAGTATTTCCTTTTGCCCTTGCAGTATAAAAAAAAAACAACAAAAATCCACATATCTTTCTTCACAACTGCTCTTGCAAACAAGCTTGCTATTTCCCAGCATCACCATCATTGCACACTTAGACTGCACGGTCTCTCCCCTTCACACAGTCCTAAGGAATCACTGAAGAGAAACAACATGCAGTCTATGCACCAGTAAGATGTCCACACTCTAGATACCAAACTGCAGTGTGGGATTTTTATTTTCTCCAGGGGAAATCTTGATATTACACAAAAAAACAGCAGGGGGAAGTAATGCTTCTGCTTGTAATACTTTTCCCCCAGTAGCAACATGAACACTGTAAACTGTTTGTGACTTGTTTAATAATCATCACAGAAAACCCACCAGGTGTCAAGAAGCAGGTTTAATGTACCCTAATAAATGCTGTGTCTGTGATCTTCAGATTTCTTTTCACCTTTTAGCTGAGCCAGACTCTTTAACTTGCTACCAGCACTCGGCTTACTACTCCAATTAACACTGAACATACTCAAAAGTAAAAAGCTCATTTCTCCTAGCTGTGTGGGTTGGCAAAGATTTCGTGCAATGACTTCAATACATGTACCCCTAATGCATCTCCAGTAGCACAACTACTTTTTGTCCAAAACAGGGATCCTCAAACTATGGCCCGCGGGTCAGATACGCCCCCCCAGGGTCCTCAATCTGTCCCCCGGTATTTATAGACCCGCCCCCCCCCCCCCCCGGGGGTTGGGGGGGGGGGGGGGAACCAAGCAGCCGCAGATGACTGACTGCCACTTCATCCACACACCAGCCCCCTGTTTAAAAAGTTTGAGGACCCCTGGTCCAAAAGATTCCAGCTACCCACAAGGCACTGTATTGTCTAAATAACGAATCCTCTACAATCATTAAGCTATCAGTATTTTCTGATTCTTTTAAATAAAAATTAAACAAAGACTTAAGTTTACCATAGCTATAGTTTCCAATGAAAAGGGACAGAAGGCATCTGGGGAAAAAACCCACATGCAACAAGTGAAAACCAGATGAATTTCATTACTTGGAAACTGAAAAAAAAAAAATCTGAACTATTTTTTCCATTTACAAACATTTCTCCAAGTGCTCTATAGAGGCCAATTCTAGGAAAGAAAAGGACAGCAAATGGATTTCAACTTAAGGAACCTAAGAAAACTCCTGGTGTCTTTCATGCAATTTTCCATTTTGTTCTGTTCTTCCTGTAGTAACCTAAGCGTTCTAGATCAGAAAAGCCTGACACAAGCCCACTGCATTTAGGAGAAAAGATTTTCATCAATTCTTTTAGCCTTTCATCAAGCCTAAAAACCAGTTTTCCTTTTATGTATACAGGATATATATGAGCAAAATTGAAGTCGGGATTAGAAATTTGTTCATTCTCCCCTTGATGGTGTGTTCAGAATCAGGTAACTAAAAAAAAAAAAAAAGAAAGCTAAGTGAGATACCAGGCCGAACAGGTCTTCAAAGCTAATAGGAACTCACTTTGTAGGTGGACGCTGAGGAAAATGAGGCAGTTTACTTCAGTTTTTGCCACATCTACAGAAGTGAATTTCATTAGATGCAGACTATGGAATAAAATTTACACAAGAAAGAGGACATTCAAAACAGCACAGCATAGTTCTTTATACTGCTCTAACATATTAATCAGTAGTTATTAAGAAATTGTGCCATGGAAGTGTTAAGTGGTATCCAAATACATGATAAAAGAGAGTTCACGTATCCCAAGACATACATAAAAATACTCCACCAAAAGCAGAACAGGAAAAAGGCAGGGAGATGATTTTCCCTCACCCAGGCAGAAAGACAGCAATACTACTAAGGCAAGAACAACAATAGCAACTTCTTGCTCATGATTCCTGGTGAGTCTTGAGTGTCAGAATCATGGAAGGGGAATTTTTGTCTTGCTAATGCCAGGAAGCTAGCTAGCTTCAACTCCAACAGGCTCCAACAGAGGTAAGATACAGTGGTAAATCATACGTAATTGCAAACACTAAAATAACTCCACCAAACACCCAAGCCCACCAAGTATAAAGGTAGATTAAACACATATAAAAAGTAGAATTACGAAAAAAAAAGCATTCAATTCTGCATCATTTGAATCAACTGCATCATTTTTCAACCTGCAAGTTCTTATTATAGAGCCTTAACTGTAGTGTCTTAATTTTCTCTTACTTCACTGATGTGACTATGCCTCAAGTGACTGTAACATGAGCACAGACACCAGGCTCACATGATGAAACCTACCTCGTTTCTCAATTATCAGGAATCCTCTGTCCTGTCCTCAAAAAGCGTGTAGGTGCCTCATGTTAGCGAAAGTAAGTGGGAAACAGGAGTTGACCCTGAGAACACACACTGAGGATCCCAATGCCTCTGCTCCCTGTATTAGCAAATGGGATGATGGGAGGGGGCCTGGAACTGGAAGAATTCCATCAACCTCTGGAGCCAGTCCCCCACCATCGCTGCTAAGCCAACAGCTGTGTTCAAAGAATATTTAAACAAACAGTGGCACTTGGGGGCACAAAACAGTACCCAAGATGTTTATGAAGTCACATCAACTTTCTCTGAGACCTGTCGTGTGTGTATGATCAGGGGCTCTTGTGCACATAAATAATTTAGTTTCCCCAAATGATTTCCAGGAGCCTTCAAGCACCTCGAAAAGGAGCCAGAAAAATAACAGAGAATATATGTAGGAAAATTCTTTCTGTCCTCTGAGTTTAACAATGCAACAAAACAGGCTTAAGTACTGTTAGTGATTCCAAGATCCAAGTTACAGCTCTATGTCTCAGGCTCTGCTTTACGGTAATTTGGATGTGAACTGATTTGGTTTGGACTCATTTTTACTGCTACATGGGTCTTACTAAGCACCTTTGTCCCAAGACAATACCTATGGAGAAGATGAGCCACAAAGCTGCACCACCTAGAATGGCTGTAAATTCAGAAGATACTGAAAATTTTCTTCACAGAATGAGTGGACTTCCCAGATTTCATGTTTTCATTTCTATAAGATCTATTTTTTCTATTCTACTGGAAATGTCACAGGCATGTCCCCATGGAACAAGGTCTGCAAAATCTTGGAAAGACCCAATGACTGCTCATCAGGACACCCCCAAGAGGCATGCTGTCACATTGCAGAGAGCCACAGCCATTGAGAAAGGCCTGACACCACCAAAAGAAGGCACTGTTTGCTTTCTGAAGTAGCACAGGACCTTTCTGATGAGGAGCTTGTGCTCTCAAAGATGTGCCTTCTAATCTGGTTGACTTATAGAGACTCCACTGTATTGGTCTCTCAAACCAGTGACTGACACTGATCACAGCCTTGAAATAGTTACTCGGCACGTGTAAAGCACAAACACTAAAATTAGCTCCAGTGGAGTCTTCAGAAACAGGACTAATTACTTAATGTTGATGTAAAACATGCAAACTGAATGTAGTAAAACAGAGTTCCTGCAAGGTTTTCCATCAGAAAATCTCAGGGTGTTATCAACAAAACGAATTCTGGCATCACTGTTTTACAAAAGGGAAACCTAATTATAGCATGACTATATGACTTGGAACTTGGAATCTGACACAGGTCTATTTAAATCCTATCAGAAGCCCCATGCAGAATGCAGAGATACAGTACAGGAACAAAAAGTAGATATTGACATGACATGATAGAGTGAAGAAGTATTTGCACTTCCCTTATTTTTTAAAGCGCTTGATTCCCAGTTATGCAAATTCATGCTTACTCTACAGATAAAAAACATGCAAGCACATCTGTTTCTCACCTAGTAAAAGTTCTGGGTGGCCTGAAGCCGGAGCTAGCTGCTGGCAGGTACGCAGATAGCTTGTGACTGCTCTTTCAGTGGAACTGACGAGTGGGGAATTCAACTTGTCAATTTTATCTCCCACAGGAAATCCCCTCAGTACATACTAGATCACTAGTTGCCTCTCTGAGGTCAGTGCTAAAGGGCATGAAAACTGAACTGAAGCTGAGCAAGATTCTACCTCAAAACTCCTACTGTAATCATTTAAATCAAGAGGAAAAAGAAAACCCACTTCCCCAAATCATGCACTAAAGCACTTCATTCTGTGGCTTAACTTTTAGAAAATACGTATTAAAAAAAAACAAAACCAAAAACCCCCCAAAAACTTCTGATGGCAGCAGTTTCTTGGAGGAATTTCATATCCCCCCACAATGCCATCAGGATTAATGACAGCATTAACTCAGACTCCAAAATATAAATGCTAATAAAGCTGTGTTGCTTTTTCAAGAGTTTAATTCAGAGATGTCAGATGAAATGACCTATTACTGACAGAATTGACCTAAACCAATTGCTTGACTAAGCCCTTCCAGCCTGTTGGCTAAAAAAAAAATGCATATTCTTATACTTGAGCCTCTTCATGTGTTTTTGTGAACATAAAGAGAAAGTTTCTTTGCAATGTTAAGCTTTATACTAGAATCTGATGGTACTCGAACATGTCTGGCAAAAACTTATCATTAAACTCAGACTGAAAAATATGCTAGTAGAAAAGTTCTTCTTAAAATGAACAACAACCATCTATGAAGAGGAAGAAAAATTCTTGTTCCCTCTTTTTTTTTTTTCCTTTTGAGACCTCTTGTTCTGGTGAAATATATAAACACTCACCAAAATCATATTTGCAGTAAACAGTGCTTTCTTTAATCACACCATGAAACATGAACAAGACAAAGTTTGAAGTCCGAGGGGGGGGGGGGGGCAAGATTGTTGAAAATCACTTTCTCCTTTTCCTAGGAGAACCCTAGCATTACAGTTTATATTCAGTGTACTGTATATGAGTGCTGAAAACGTTTCAGTATGTTTACTTTTTCTCCCTTGTCCCCTTATAGCCATAGAGGCTGAAAGGACTTCTGACTTAAAAGATAAGCTCAAACTGCATTCCTCTGTTTTTACCAGCACCATTGGGCCCCAGGCTTCGGAACGAAAGTCCAGGCTGAGGCACACACAGACCCACCGTCAGTGGAGAAAAAGTTGGTATGTGAACTGTTACAGGAACCTGACCCCTACAAATCACTGGGCCGTGACAAGAGCCACCCGGAGGTGTTGAGAGCTGGCTGGTGTCATCATGAGGCTGCTCTCCATAATCTAAGAAGTTGTGGAGATGGGGGGATGTCCCAGAAGACTGGCAGAAGGCTAATGTCACCCTCATCTACAAGATGCAGGCACGTGCAGGACAAGCAGGTGATGAGGCCCAGCCAGCGGGGGTAGATGAAAGGCAGGTCCTGCTTGATGAACCTGATCTCCTTGTACAACAAAGTGACCTACCTAGCAAATGAGGGAAAGGCTGTGGGTGCTGTCTACCTGGACCTTAGTAAAGCCTTTGTCACTGTCTCCCACACCATTCTCCTGGAGAAGCTGGCTGCTCGCGGCCTGTACGTGTGCGCTCCGGGCTGGGTAAAAGGCTGGCTGGCTGGCCGAGCCCAAAGGGGGGTGGGGAATGGAGCCACATCCAGCTGGCGGCCGGGCACACGGGGTGTTCCCCAGGGCTCAGCGCTGGGGCCGGTCCTGGTTCGTGTCTCTGTCTGTGATCTGGGCGAGGGGATCGAGTGCACCCCCAGCGAGTCTGCAGCCAACACCCGGCTGGGCAGGGGTGCTGATCTGCTGGAGGGCAGGAGGCTCTGCAGAGGGGTCTGGGCAGGCTGGATCCACGGGCCCAGGCCACTTGTATGAGGTTCCACAAGGCCGAGTGCCGGGTCCTGCCCTGGGGTCACACCGGCCCCACGCAGCGCTCCAGGCCGGGGCAGAGCGGCTGGGAAGTGCCTGGGGGGAAAGGGCCTGGGGGTGCTGGTGGGCAGCCGGCTGGGCATGAGCCAGCACCGTGCCCAGGTGGCCAGGAGGGCCAGCAGCATCCCGGCTTGTGTCAGCAACAGCGTGGCCAGCGGGACCAGGGCAGTGACCGTCCCCCTGCACCGGGCACGGGTGAGGCCGCCCCTGGAATCCTGTGTTCAGGTTTGGGCCCCTCGCTGCAGGAGGGACACTGAGGGGCTGGAGCGTGTCCAGAGACGGGCAGCGGGGCTGGGGAAGGGGCTGGGGCACAAGTGTTGTGAGGGGCGGCTGAGGGAGCCGGGGTGTTTAGCCTGGAGACAAGGAGGCTCAGGGGGGGCTTATCACTCTCTGCGACTGCCTGACAGGAGGCTGTAGGCGGGTGGGGGTCGGTCTCTTCTCTCAGATAACTAGCGATGGGACAAGAGGAAACGGCCTTAAGTTGCACTAGGGGAGGTTTAAATTGGCAATTAGGAAAAATTTCTTCATTGAAAGGGTTATCAGGCACTGGAACAGGCTGCCCAGGGATCACCATCCCTGGACGTATTTAAAAGACGTGTCGATGCGGTGCTTAGGGACATGGTTTAGTGATGGACTTGGCAGTCCTGGGCTAAAGGTTGGATTTGATGATCTCAAAAATCTTTTCCAACCTAAATGATTCTATGATTCTAAAGGCTTAAAGGAGTATCCAGGAACTACAGGCCCATCAGTCATACTTTGGTCCCTGGGAAAGTTACGGAACGCATCCTCCAGGGGCCCATCACAAGTCAAATGAAGCACGTGGCTGGGAAAAGCCAGCGCGGATTCACCAAGGGCAAGTGGTGCTGGATGACCCTGATCGCCTGCTACGACAAAGTAACCTGCTCGGTGGATGTGGGGTGAGCGGTGGTCATTGTCCACCTGGATTTCTCCAAGGTTTTCCATACAGTTTCCCACAGCCTCCTCCCAGAGAACCCGATGCGTTACAGCCTGGGCAAGTGTCCGTGCGGTGGGGGAGAGCTGGGTGACAGGCTGCACCCAGAGGTGGTGGCAAACGGCTCCTCTGCAAACGGGCAGCCTGTCACAAGTGGGGTTCCCCAGGGATCGATATTGGGCCCAAGGGTGTTTCACGTCTTCATAAGCGATCTGGACGGTGGGATCAAGTGCTCCCTGATGAAGTTTGCCGGTGGTACCAAACTGAGTGGGGAAGCGGACGCTTCGGAAGGGAGAGCCACCCTGCAGGAAGGCCTGGATAGGCTGGAAGAGTGGGTAACGAGAACCTTATGAGGTTCAACAAGGACAAGTGTAAGGTCTTGCACCTGGGAAAACATAACCCCGGAGTGCAGGACAGGCCGGGATCTACCCGGCTGGGGAGCGGCTCTGCGGAAAGGGACCGGGGGATCCTGGTGGACACCAAGCTCAGTGCGAGTGAACAGCGCGGCGCTGCGGCAAAGCCAGCCGTCGGGGTGCTGGGCTGCATCGACAAGGGCATCGCCAGCACAGGTAAAGAAGTCCCTACCCCCCTCGGTGCTTTGTGAGGCCACACCTGGAATACTGTGTTCAGTTCTGGTCCCCGCTGTACAAGAAAGACGGGGACAGGCTGCAGAGGGTCCAGAGGAGGGGCACAAAGATGACCGGAGGACTGGCAAGGCTGCCGGGTGAGGAAAGGCTGCGAGGACTGGGGGTGTTCAGCCTTGAGAAAAGGCCGCTCAGGGGAGACCTTATCACCGTGTTCCAGTATTTGAAAGGTGACTGCAAAGATGGAGACTCCCTTTTTACAGGGAATCACATGGAAAAGACAAGGGGTAATGGGTACAAGTTACTTCTAGGGATATTCCAACTGGATACAAGAGCAAAATTCTTTGCAGTGAGAACAATCAGCCATTGGAATAATCTCCCCAGGGAAGAGGTGGATTCTCCAACACTGGACACTTGTAAGATTTGGCTATGCCATCTTGTCTAGGCTGTACTTTTGCCAAGAAAGTTTGGACCAGATGATCTTTGAGGTCCCTTCCAACCTGCTGTTCTGTGATTCTGTGAATAGGCTCACATGGCAAACTGCGTCCAATCTGCATCCAGTCTGCAAGGTACAAGTGGTTCAAGAGCCCTCCCACTCCCTGAGCAGAAGCTGAACCCAAATCCTTGAAGTCCTGACTGACTCCAGCTTTATCACACTTTACTCAGACCTTGTAACCAGGTCAGGCCCCCAGTTCCCATTTACACCAGCCTAACTCAGACCTTCCTACTTCTACTGTGAACAGGCACGAGTACCAAAACCCCCAACCACCTGAAGCCTTTTCACAGAACACCCACTTGTCACAAAAGCTGCCTGAAAGACTAACACAACAGCTAGATGGAGAACAAAACTTTTGAAATAAACATTATTCTTTGATCAGATCCTTCATAAGGACTTTGTTACAATTATGACTGCTTGGCACATTTCCCTTGTGGATCCTTCTGCTGGAAGAGCCGATTCATACACACAAAGTGAGGCAACTTTATGTTCCATAGGAAGGGGGTGATTCTACTACTTTTAAAATGCCATTTATAAACCCCACCTCTATCCATTCTAGCCTTTCAGCTGTGCTTTCACACCACAGCTCCTTTGGGCCTGAAGGTGAATTTTTACAAAAAGATACTGACGGGAATGTAATATAAACCATCTCTCCACACACGTAAGATAATAAATTTCTCAGGATGGGTGCTGATTACTGTTTTTGCCTAGTATCAAGAACACTGACAAATCTCAACAAATTCAGTGAATGAGACAACTGGACAACATGACACAGCAAGACGGCACAATAAATAATGCTAGGGGACCCAGGAGATCTTGAATGATAAGGTACCTACGTGCTTCCCTTGGTTGTACTTTTCTGCCCAGTTCCACAACCTTGGAGTGCAGAAGGTGGTTACTGTATCCCTAGGAGCCTTTGATACCATGCCTGAATCCAGAAAAAACAACAGAAAACTTCTCAAAATTATCCCAATGTGCTGTAAACTATCAAGTCACTGGTCACAAAAGAGACTTGTAAATAATGTCTCTCTCACAATAGAACCTTAATAACAAAGGTGATTTGGGGGCTAAAAAGCTAAGTTATTAAGGCAAACAAGGCAAATGTTCCTACTAGTATATCCATGTGGCTAGACACACAAATCCCAGTCAGGCAGAAGTTTCTGTTGAATCTTGCCCTAAATAATGGTAATTTCTAAAGCAACCAGCATCATGCCAGTGCTACATATCACTAAACAAGCACTTTATATCCAAAGTCCACAGCCCAGAAGGCTCACAGCAAGTAGCCTGGGCTGCTGGGAGAATACAACAGTCATGATAAGGACTTAGCACAGCACACGAGACTTGCTGAAGGCTTACAGTGATCCAAGGATTCGAAACATTAAAAAAAAAAATAAATTTGTCTCTGCTAGGAAGAAAAAGCAGCTGTGCATGAAAAAGAAGGTTGCAGAAAGAGGATGAATGCAGAATAACTACCATACAAATGGACAACCTTGCTTGTTTAACTGTATGGTTGGCTCATGTAGCTCCCACATAAATCTAACCTTGCTTGCTAATGCTTTATGATTCACTAAGAAAAGCTAAGCAAAGCAGGTAGCTGTGTGCTGGGAATCACTTCCATTAGGGCACTGGTAACATGATCAAATTGTGCTGATAGGAAGACTGACAGTGCTCTAGGAACACTTCCGTTGAGGAAATGCCTCCTGATAACCACTCAATCCTCTGTTATCTGTAGCATCAGTACGATAACCTTTTCCATAGTATAACTGGGAATGACGACTTTGTGTCATTATACCAACAGCCAGCTTTAGGAGCTACCAGGCAGAGTTACAGCTGCTTCAGAGCACTCAGCACTTGTTAAAGATACAGAGATAAACAGACTTGACCTTACTTTACCATTTCATTTATTGTAAATGAAGATTTTTCTCATGGATACATCAAGGAGACCCAGACCAGTTATTTTAATTATCACTTCAGAGGTCACTGATCTTTGGACATGATTATTCATTATTAGAGAAGTAACTGATAAAAACCAAGCCTTGTCATGGACTAAGACAACACTAAACAATGCCAGAACCTAAAGACAGACTTGACCTCAAGAAACCCATGACTTAATTATTAAGAGACAAGAAAATAACAGCAGATGATCATACAGGGCAGGAAACCAAAAAGACTGTATGTGCCAGGCCGACAGTTCCTATTTTGAACATACCAGTAGCCTGTGTGGCATCAGAGCAAGGGTGAACTATAATGAAATAAACAGGGTGATAGGCAATCAGCTGCCTGTGCTCTTTGGGGCCAGCTCCAATAGGCCTGAAAAGTGGTCAGACGGTCCTGCGGTAACCATACCCTAGGGGCAGTCTCCCTTCTCTATCCCAGAAAAGGTCACATACAGGAGACAAAAGGAGATGCAAGAAGATACAGTTGCTAGAGTTCTGCTGCACTCCCAATTCTTGACCACTCAAGGCTAAGGTATTTTTAAACCCACAACTGTGCGACCCAAGAAATTTATCTGCTTGACAAATGTCGAAATAGCTGTGGAGGAAGCGATCCCATTCTACAGTGCATAGCCAAGTACTCCTGCTTTATCCTCTAATTCTCTCCAGCTTCCAAAAGACTCCTGCAGGCTTCCTCAGTACATCAAAGTTGGCTTACCCACCTCAAGGAGACAGAGAATTGTTATATGCAAAATGCTCAACACACTCAACTCCCGTTTCAGTGGGCTTGGCCTGAATGCTCGACTGTTGGAGGTGGAGCAAAAATCAGGCTCCTTTATTGAAGCTTTGAATTCCAACGCTGTCATGACTTCAAGGCAAGAACAGTTAAGTGTTGACTGCTCTTCATGAATGATCTGCCCCTTGCAATGACAACTACAGTATGCACAGTTGAAGGCAGAGCTGCAGCTACGATCAGACAGATGCACTACTATAGAAATGTGAAAGCTGAACTCCAGAACTCCTTTGTATACTTTCTGAACTCTTTTGCATACCATCTTTAACTAAATATATAGATACTAAGACATGTTATTAACGATACATTCAGACCTAATTTTGCTGTTTGCAAAATAGCCTTCCACTTTTTGGAAAAAGTAGCAGCTGGAACAAAGGATTATTTCAGCACATTGTAGGATTTACCCATTATCCAAGCCACAAACAATATTCTAGAAGTTGGAATGGAGAGTTGCAGCAAAAGGAGGTAAGAAAAGAAATAGAATAGGATGAAGAGGAATGGGAATGTCTTCTGGCCACATGACTAACCTGTATTTGAGATAGCGGTATTAGTCAGAGACATGGAATACATTCAGAAGCACACACTAAGAGTCTACCAGTTCTCTGTGTGATGTCAAGGTGAGAGATGGTCATGACAAAACACACCTGTGCAACACACAGGGATATTCTGTTGCCATGAGTGGTGATCCCAGCAAGCGACCCTTCTGATCAACTGAGTAATCTGCGTGGGGTTTGCACATACACTGTACCTGTTGCTATGAGGGACAAGGGACTTCACTTTCCAGCACCAGCACTCCAGCAGATTTTCTTAAACCAGTTCTCAGTTTACCACATGGTACAGAAAGATGAAGCATATTTGCTGTCTACAGTACTACTCCATAGACAATTCAAGTATGCGAGTCTTGGATGATTCTTTTATACATAGTTTTGTCAGGTGTACAAGCAATTAACATAATGTGGAAAGTGAAGTGAAACGTCTGGACTTTGTCAAGCACTTCAGAAGAACAACAGATTTCAAGGGGAACAGTCAGCGTTGCTGTCTGAGGAAGATAAAAAGAGCAGCGGAACTCAGATTGACAGGCATCTGAAAGCAACCCTAGTACAGTTAGACTCCATAGACATTTTGCCAAAGTGCAAAATTAGCTCTGAAAGGCACCCGAGTTTATTTGAACAAATACACCAAAAACCAGAAAATCAGTAATAAGAGCAGTCTGAGGTAATACTAAAGCTTTTCAATGATCTTAATGCTAAAAGGAGAAAACACTTTCTGAGATGGTTTTTGTGCTTAGCTTTCAATGGGCTACCAGTGAAGGACTACACAAATTAGCTACAATTTCTATCCCAACCTTCCCCTTGTTAAATCCCTGTAATTCTGACTGACAATACCAAAAACATTACTGACGTTGCAGACATGAGAAGCATCAAAACAGACTTATACAGCAACTTCTTCAGGAAGAAAGGTTGAAAAATTGGCATGCCCCCACATTTTTCACAGCAAAGCATTCACCTGAACTTCTATGAAGAATAATAAAAATTTTTTATCGTCTGTGGAGGAGAACCCAGCAACAGAAAAATGTGGTGCTGAACATGTACTTCCCCCCAAAGAAATAAAAAGCATACATATAAATATATGTGATTCAAAGGAATTATAAGTACATAAGAAGAGACAGCTGTAGGACAAGCCATGTATTTTTTGGATATCCCAGTGTATCTGTTCTCAAGGACAGTGTGGAAATAGCTGACCTGGCTTTAAAGAGAGTTGAGAAGCCAAATTAGTCCATACAAAGCTCATTGTTACTGAATACCAGGCTGCTCCTGTGACCAAGTTAACTTTGTTTAGAGGTAACACTTCGTTTGGGGATCTGGCTATTATACTTGAGTCAGAGCCCTATCAGAGAAAAAAAGGTCTTCACAGTACAACAAGGAACATGAAATCCATTTTATGGGACTCACTTGAAGTAATCAGTAATTAAATCTGCTCCTAACCCAGTAATTTATCCTTCAGATCACATACTCTTAGCCAGTAAGATCTTTCCAATACTTCATTAAAACAAAACCAACCACCCCTTCCCTAACGTCTCATTAAGAAACAAAGCTCCCCACAGAGATCACTTGGCTGGCTGACACAAATCAGTAGAAATAAAGCACAACAAGTGATTTTCAAATTCAGGTCTGAATGCCAGCCGCAGAAGGTGTTGTTCTGCTTTGTCCTTTCTTTGTGTCCCTCCCCCCTTAAACAAAGCAGCACTGTTCTTTATCCCCACCCCAGACTCCAAGGCAGTCTGGAAAACGGCAATGCCATCACAGCATGCAGATGGTTTTCTCCAAAGAGAGGTGGCTGAAGGTAGTGAGCACTGTTCTGCTCCTGGAAGAGGAAACACTTTCCTTCAAGTGAAATAACCTGTTTCCAAGACTCAGCCCCATCAGCCCACCCTCTCAAGCCCAACTAGGATTTCTAAGCCACCTTTCTGCTATGCTGCTGTTGATGACCAGATGCTGGTCATCCATGAACCAAAAGGTGCATTGTTTTTCCTACAGACCCTTATATCTGTCAGCATCTTTGACTTACTTTCAAGCAAATATGCAGACCTTCCAGAAAAAATATCTAAATTCAGCAATCGAGCTGTGTATCAAGCATTTCTTTGATGCATTACTATGCTTTTTTTTTTTCTTAATGCATTTCTTTTCCCCTTCAATCAACAGGTACATACACTTTTAAAATGTGAAAGTAACTGCTGGATTACATCAGACATACTTGTATCATAGGTAAAATGAAGTAATATACCACAAAACCCCCAAAGAACTCACTGTGCCTTTAACATTCAGAAGCCTTGCTATGCTGTCCTCTCAAAGCTGCTTAATTGATGAGTAGCATTTCCCCATGTTTACCCTTCAGATGGCAAAGATCAACTGCATTAGGAAGGCAGCACAGAACGGATTCTCCACTTCAGCTGTGCTAACAGCCACAAACCACTTGATGTTTGCCCCTAGCTTTGTTCTGACTTGACTGTCAGTGGATGTCATAAATTCAAACTTGCATCCTGATGATGTCTCACATTCTTGAAAGTTTGCACAGTGCCTTCCACTCCATTAATAAAATCTGGCCCTCAGCTCACCGGCTTCTGTACCCTTGGGTGCTGTAGAAAAGACATCACAGACATCATGCATACAGACATCATTATATTAAAAAAGGGTTCACTTATGTGAGAAATGAGAAATACTGAAAAGACATGAACCAGGAAGTTGCTAACATACACAAGGGGCCAAGCTGCTTTGGTTTCCCAGTGGAAGAGGAGGGTGGTTTGTTTTTTTGTTTTTATTTAACTGTTTTAACATGGAGGCAGTCAGAAGCACTTGGTAAGCATTTTACCACTTGCAAGTCAGCCATTTTTGACCCTTCCAATTTAGATTAAAATTCTCTTCTACACTGTTAAACACACGCGGTACTTATCCTGGCCCACCTATTATCTTGCGCCTTCATTTAAGAGGTTTGCTGGGGTGGGTATTACACTGGCTTCTGCCACACATGCAGAGTCACTACAGAACACCTTCACTAGATGTAGTTCAGCTCACAGAAAGAGTTGTTGAGCTCCCAAGATTTCTCTTATGTCATCTTTCATTGTCCTCCTAAGTCCCACCTCATCATACAGACAGAAGACTTTTTGCAGCTGCAAAATGACCTGAAGACCCAAAAGAATGGGCCTCTATTTGGGCTTGCACCATCAGAGGATGACATTTGTATGTCTTTTATGTGCTTTAACAGAAGTACATGCCCACACCCTGATTATGAACCTGCTTCCACTTAAGAAATACTCAAATATTTTCCCACCACCTTCCAGGATCCTCCTACAAAACACTGGATACTCGATAAAGGAAAGCATTCCCTACACACAACAAATTTTTCAATCATTCTTAACTATTTATTTTCCCCAGATAGCTAGTTTTAGAAGGATGTAAGTTGCAAAGGAAGAGGCTGCTTAGAAGCATTCAAGGAGCAACAGTAATGAGCCCTCTAAAATAGAATCCAATGAGCAACTGGAATCCCTCCTTTGTAGGCTGTTGCCCTTCTCTTGTATAAGCAAAGACCAGCAAGAAAAACAGAAGTATGATAAACTACTAATGGCACAGGGCTGCTTATGTAGCACAGCAGATATGCCCCTGTCAGCCAATTCTGGTCAGAAGAAAAAAAGTAACCTTTCTCTCTTGGGTTAACATACAAGGACAGTTCTTTAATTAGAACAATAATGGGTTATATATCAGTTTTTTTCCTAGTCTGGTAAACTTCCTGCTGAAAATCAGATACCTATAAAAAGTAAAATCCCTCGCAGCCGGAGCATGCCCTGGTTGATTACTCTGCAAAACTTCAGAGTTCTAAAAAGTAGAAGGGGAGGAAAACATGGTGGGAGGAACGGGGGGAGAGGAGACATGGGGGGAAACTTGGGAAAAAGGAAAAAACCCACAAAAATGCTGCCACTTAAGATTTCCCCCCCCCCCCCCGAAAATGATACACAGAAACATACTAAGCAAGCACACAGCAATTTTTCCATTCAAGGAACTATCTTCTCCGTCATTTCTCTTCTCATTTCTTCAAAGGGGACAAAGATTTTAGGTAGCCTAATCCAGCGGGAAAAAGATGTGTATTGGTGCATATTTCCAACCAGGTTCCCCATAGAAAACAAGCTTAAGCAACCACAGCATGTAAGCACATCTATTTTCTTGTAATAAGTTTTGAGCTGTGGGGTCTATTTCAACCGAACTGACCATGTCAAGTGTCACAGATGGCAAGTTCTACCTGCTTAACAGAAAACAGACACCCTCACACCCTCCCAGTGTCCTCAACAAGTATTAGACTAGGGAGCACTCCTAGTCTTTATTAGTCATCGAGTTCCTCAAGGTTGAGACAAAACCCCAAAGAAATTCAGACCACTTCTCAAAAGAGGCCAATGCCACCTTTCACCATACATGCATGACTTCTTAGAAACACCCGAATGCTTCCCACTGGGGCCCATCTGTTTTGTCATAAAATCAGAGTAATCAGGAATTTGGCCAAGAAAACTTGAGTGTAGGAACTCCATTTTATTCCTGCACAACCTTGTTTTCAGCTGATGGTACTGGGAGAAGGATTTCAGATGGAAACAGCTGGAACAAACAGATTGAAGGCAGATGGTCCACGAGATTCCCAGTTTCTTAACAGAGTTAAAGTTGTTAATAAATGAGTAGGGATAGCTGGGTTTCCCAGCTGGATTTCTGGGGTGAGCACTCATCATGTGCTCACGTTCCAAGGGCAATCATCTAAGAAACAGAAAAGACTGTCTGGGGTGCGTGTGTTTCCTTTTTCTGAGGATGGGGAAGTTAGGTCGTTAATCATCCTTTGCTACGTACCCATCAATAAAAGGAAATTGGGTATAACATACCATACCATAGACATTCATATTTGTCAGGTCAAGCTGCATAACCTGGATTCTTGTACTGATATGTGCTTCCCATAAGCTGTAACCTGATGCAAATTGTTTGCATCATACCAAAGTGGACTTCATTTAGCACAGTACACAAAAATCAGTTCCTGTTTCTACGTTATCTGAAAACATCTAAAGGAAGAATTCAACTGCCTTAACAATACTGTCTAGTCACCATAATTTTTATACTGTTTCTCAAAAAGCAGACATACCCAAATCCTCTGAACTCGCTGTTTGTTAAAACCCTAGCTGTTTACTTACTTTGCCTGTTGACAACTGTAGTACTGAAAATCTTCTGTCTTCACTTTAAAGGTCCTTCATATAGGTGTACTGTCAACACAGCTAGTCAGTTTGCCTCTGCTTCTATGTACACAGAATTAATTTTCCTTCTTCAAACTACACTGCTCTGAAAAATGCACAATTTTTCAACTGTGCTGGTATGCTGGAGGGAATAAAAATCATAGTATTACTGTGACAAGTGAAAAAGGCTTTCTTCCTTTAAGTCATACTACTACTAGCTAGAATACCATTACACAAGCAAGACTGTGACTCTTTCAGTTTTGGAACACCAGAACACTGTGGGCTACTATTCTTAAGAGTGAAAACCTTGGATAACCACAGGCCTCTGAACTTATTTCCACCACTGCAGCGCAGAATACTGTCAAATCGGTACTCTTACACCCTTCCTGACAGCACAGGTCACAAGCTTCAGTTCTGGTACGGACTGCTGGGACACAAACACTGCTCACACCCTCAAAAAGTCCCCAGTGCAGCCTGATGGCAGTTATTCATCATCCAAGGTTCCCACACCACATAAAATAAAGATTCCCTTGCAGAACAGTTTTGACTGTTTACAATACCACTAAAACACCGAGTTACTTAAAATCCAGTATCCTGCCTCCCACCTCAAAGTGCCTGTTTTAAGCAGAGTAGATTACATCACTGCCATAGCATCCAAGTGTAAACACACCCCAAAAAATGCCATACAAGTCTCAATGCCCAGGTATGCTAAAAAATAAGGAGGAAAGGAAAATACCCTCTTCCTTTCACCACAGTGTGCAAACTCTCCAGAAAGGAACCCACAGTTCCGCAGGTTTTTTTGAATTGACACTTAAGAACAGGACACTGACAATTTAAAATGTGCACAGCCCTTTTGTTGCAAATTTCTTAAGAAGGGCAGCAACCACAATGAAAGACAAGGGCAAGAAAAACAGTCACAAGGACACAAAAATACCCACACCCGCTGATCAATGTACTTTAGGTGTATCTTTTATTTACAGAGTGGAGATGCCTAATCAGAACTGGGTAATTCAGCTTTTTTGTAAAAGTATATAAATATATACATGAAACTCTATGAAGTAAACATTAACAACTGTGATACAGTAAACATTCGCTACTATCCTTAAGCTAACAGGCATCTATTAAAGCTTAAATGCTGATTTCAAGATGCCCTCTATAAAATAGCTGTAACTGTAGTAAAAGGGCAAAATTCTGTGCCATAAACAAGCTTTTAAAAGAGACTAGTAAAATGTCTTTATTTGTAATAAAGTTTGCCAGGATAAAAACACTGCTTCATCCCTCCCACTCCCTACCCCATAAGAAACAAATATCCCAAAAGCTGCAGAACTGCAGGAAGTACAAGATTACTTTTTTCTTATTATTTACTTCTTTTTTAATTAAAATATTTTTATTTCAGTATTTTATCACATATTAAGGAAACTGCAGAAAATGCAGCTTTATTAAATATTATTTACTGTTATAAAAAAATTTCACATGTATGTCCACGGGGCTGAAGAGATTAGTGGTATTGTATGAGCTATCCCTTTTCCTTATAACCATATACCTTATTTGGAATGATGGAGAGACTTTATAGAAAAGACATTTGACAGCAACTGACGAAAGGGACTGGAAAACTATTGGCAGAACAAAGAAAACATGTGAGAGCCTCTAGACCTCCTTGCTTCCTTATTTTAAAAGCACTTCTGCTTCAGCATTTTATTTGTCTCTTTGTTGTTCCTCATGTTGGAGATGATTCAGGACATAAAGGACAACTTGATAGCAGAAAATGTACTGATCCTGCAAAGGAAAGGAAATCACATCACATGTGAAAAATGCTTGCACCACATAAGTAATTCATTATCATCTGCACTTCACAGGTGCACAGCACTTGATTTCAATACTATTTCTACAGTTAAATAAGAAAGACCCCACAAAACAAAAAACCCACAGTGGAGAAAAATGCAACCTCAATTTAAATACAGGCACTCTCCTGCCACTAAACATACATTTATATGGGACATTTATCCTCGTCTTTCACATCAAAAGCACCTCAGAGTAAGTACTTTATATAAGTAAAAATGAAGACATCAAGTGAATTTAAAGGTCTTGCATTAATGTCAACCAATATACAACTCTGGTGACAGTGCAAAGCCTTACCTTAATCTCAGCAATACAGGTATGTAGGCTAATACATGTTTTAGGGTGTGAGGTGTGGCTAGTAAGTTTTGTAATTTGGGTTTAGATTTTTTTGTATTTTGAGGGCTTTTTGTTGTTGTTAAACTACTATTTGACCATTCCTTCACATTCAAAGAAAAAAGTGCAGATTTTAACAAGACCTTCTGATGTCCCTCCCTAAAGTAGTTAGCTTTAGATCCAGATTATTCCTAAACCTTTCGGTTGAGTATCTCTTCAAAAGAGATTTCAAGACATCTCCAGCAGTATCAGTGATTCATAGCAGCTACAGTTAGGCCTTCTCTTCAGTTCATAATGCATTTTTTAGCCAAAAAACCTCAGCCGATTTCCTCTATAACACATTTTTGAAGATGAAAACCCTGTGTTTTTTTTCCTAAAAACACAGATAAAACCAGCACAGCATGTTATAAATCGCATGCATTTGTAACTGTTAAATGCATCCTGCTACTCACTGATATGCATCTGATTTAATTCTCACAACACAAACGTTCCATTAGAGGGCACAAAGACAATCATCATCGTGAGCTTCACAGAAAGCTTCCGGGCACATCAGAGTTAGCATTCCAATGCCTTTCCTTTAGCATCTATCTGGGGAAGCCAGACTCACCTCTGTCTGAACCATCCCATGTCTCTGCAGACGCATCGTGCGTACCAGGTCTGAGATGTCGAACTACCAAAACAAACAGTAAGTTAAACATTCAAAAAAGACATAAAGGAAACATCCCCACCATCAGACCAATGAATCCAGCTAGGTACGTTAACATCCAGTACTGAAACAACAATTCACTACAGCCTGTGTATGTCTGGTAAATAATCCAGCATGTGCTGTCTCTGGGCAATATGGATGTGGCCCTCCTAAATGCGACACCCTCCTTCACCTGTTTTCTTTCTCTGTGCTCTGGCTGTTTTGCTTACTCTTACTGGGAGCTGAGTGTGCAGAGGATAGAGCCTCTTTGTCCAATCTAACAAAGCACTTTATTCCCTGAAGTCTATAAAATTCTAGACATTTAGCAGATGCTTAGAAACTCCACTGAGCTAATCATGACATAGCTCAACTCTACAAAAATAAGGAAGCTAGCACCCTCCTGTGGATCACCCCAGAAAGCATAATCCCTGGTTGTGCTGGGAAAGCTAAGAATCACAGAATCACTTAGGTTGGAAAAGATCTTTGAAATCATGAAGTCCAACTGTTAACCCGGGACTGCCAAGTCCATCACTAAACTATGTCCCTAAGCACCGCATCGACACGTCTTTTAAATACCTCCAAGGAAGGTGATTCCACTAACCTCCCTGGGCAGCCTGTTCCAATGCTTGACCACCCTTGTAGTGAATAAATTTTTCCTAATATCCAATCTAAACCTTCCCTAGTGCAACTTGAGGCTATTTCCACTTGTCTTGTCACGAGTTATTTGGGAGAAGAGACCGACCCCCACCTGCCTACAGCCTCCTGTCAGGCAGTTGCAGAAAGTGATAAGGTCCTCCCCAAGCCTCCTTGTTTCCAGGCTAAACACCCCGGCTCCCTCAGCCGCCCCTCACAACACTTGTGCCCCAGCCCCTTCCCCAGCCCCGCTGCCCGTCTCTGGACACGCTCCAGCCCCTCAGTGTCCCTCCTGCAGCGAGGGGCCCAAACCTGAACACAGGATTCCAGGTGCAGCCTCACCAGCCAAGCACAGCCAGGCTCCCCAGGAGAGTGATGTGGGAGATGGTGTCAAAGGCTTTACTAAGGTCCAGGTAGACATCCACAGCCTTTCCATCATCCGCTAGGTGGGTCACCTTGTTGTACAAGATCAGGTTTGACAAGCAGGACCTGCCTTTCATATACCCCTGCTGGCTGGGCCTGATCCCTGGGTTGTCCTGCATGTGCTGCGTGATGGCACTCAAGATGATCTGCTCCGTAACCTTTCCCGGCACCAAGGTCAGGCTGACCAGCCTGTAGTTCCCCAGATCCTCCTTCCAGCCCATCCTGTAGATGGGCGTCACACTGGCTAACCTCCAGTCAACTGGAATCTCCCCAGTGAGCCAGGACTGTTGATAAATAATGGAGAGCAGCTTGGCGAGATTCTCTGCCAGCTCCCTCCGTACCCTCGGGAGGATCCCATCCAGCTCTGTAGATTTGTGTGTGTCCAATTGGAGCAGCAGGTCATGGACACCAGTTTCCTCCTGGACTGTCAGGGGGCGGGGCGGGGCCGGGACACGACAGCACCCTGAGGGTAACTGATCTGGCTATTAAAGACTGAGGCAAGGAAGACATTAAGTATCTCAGCCTTTTCCTCACCCTCTATGGCAATGCTCCCCACAATATCCAATGAAAGATACAGATTATCCTTGGCCCTCCTTTTGTTGCTAACGTGTATCTGAAAACATTTTTTGTTATCTTTTATAGTAGTGGCCAACATAAGTTCCAGCTGGGCTTTTACCT
Organism: Falco rusticolus; assembly: GCF_015220075.1. Lineage (NCBI taxonomy): Eukaryota > Metazoa > Chordata > Aves > Falconiformes > Falconidae > Falco > Falco rusticolus. The sequence goes on along the minus strand of NC_051187.1, from coordinate 109,476,285 downwards.
CTCTAATTTCCTCTTGGCATAACCACACAACATCCTTATAGTCCTCCAGAGTTGCCTGCCCCTTCTTCCAAAGGCGGTAAAATTCAGTCGTCCCCCCCCCGCCCCGAGTCCCAGCCATAGCTCTGTTCAGCCAAGCCAATGTTCTCTGCCACTGGCTCATGTTTTGGCACGTGGGCACAGCCAGCTCCTGCGCCTGTAAGACTGCCATCTTGAAGGATGCCCAGCCTGCCTGGACCCCTGGGCCCTTCAGGACTGCCTGCCCAGGGACTCTGTCCACCAGGATCCTAAACAGGCCAAAGCCGGCCCTCTGGAAGTCCAAGGCAACGGTTCTGCTGACCCCCCCCTCCTTATTTCTCCAAGAATCAAAAACTACCATCTCACGATGGCTATGCCCAGCACAGCCTCCAACCACCACACCACCCACCCGCCCTTCTCTGCTCATGAACAGCAGCTCCAGCGGGGCATCTCCCCAGGCTGGCTCCCTGACCGGCTGTGCCAGGAGTTACCATCCACACACTCCAGGAACCTCCCAGACTCTTTCCTCCCCGCTGTGTTGCATTTCCAGTGGACATCCAGTAGGCTGTAAAGCTACTTTACATACCCTCATCTCCAGCTGAGATGTTTGTACACAGAGTTTTTGATTCAGTTGCCTGAACATACTTGGGTTGGCTTCTGGCTGCCCTCCAATAGTGCCTGGATCTCTGACAGACTAAATGGCACAACTCTCAGCCCTAATAGCATTTAACACGGTAGTTCCACTGAGTACATCCAGCCAGGTAAGGCAGGCATTTTAACTTCTCCTTCAGTTGCTTGAGTTATCATGGCAACACACCGTTGTTCCCAAGCCATACGACAGAAGACTGCTATGGTAGAAGATGCCATTGCAACATACCCTAGCACATCTGAAGTGGCACCTAACGATGTTAGATTGCTGAGGTGTCAGACAGGATACTTTTTACAAGATTCCCTAGGCTAACCCAAGAACCAGCAGATGTTAGAGCTTCTCACCCTCCCTCCCCCCTCCCCAGGATCATCAACAAAGGAACATTTCACAGGTACTGCCGTTTTACACCCTGATTTATGTTACATTAGGACAGGGGTCCTCAAACTGTTTAACCAGGGGGCCGGCATGCAGATGAAGTGGCAGGCAGTCATCTGCGGCTGCTTGGTTTCCCCCCCAACCCCCGGCGGGGGGTTCTGTAAATACCGGGGGCCGGATTGAGGACCCTGGGGGGGCTTGAGGACCCCTGCATTAGGACATGGACAGCATGCTACTCTCAAAAGCATGGCATATTCTTTACACAATTGTATAGATCCAATGAAACACATTTCCTGCAAGTCAAAAGCACAGCTCAGCCCATCATCCTCTTGGGTACTCACATCAAGGTCTCTGCTGATCAACCCTAAAATAACGTCTATACAAATAAGGGTCCCTGATCGTCCAATGCCTGCACTGCAGTGAGTTATGATAGGTCCCGATTTGTGGACATGACGCATGTAGGAAATAAAAGTAAGCAGGTCATCTGGTTGAGAAGGGGTGTCATGGTCAGGCCAGGCGATGAAGTTCAGATGGGAAATGTGCCGCACTTCACCTGTCTGAGGTTTAAAGACAACAACAAAATGTAACACATGGGAAGCGTAAAAAGACAAAAGTTAAGCTCCCAAAGGCAAACAGTCTCAGAAGAGAGGGATTTGCCCAATTAAGGTGTTCTGTAATTCAATAAAACAAGAGAAACTATGAGCTAAACTGAAAATAACTAGCAAATAATTGACTAGTACAAGGTTCACTGTGCGTCTAGACTGAACTGATCACACAGGGCAATGAACCAGCCAGACTGAATTAGTAGTGAATTTCATATTCCTATGTATGTTTCTGTGGCCAAAGGCACCTAGGCAGCCAAAATTTAGTCTTGTTAGCATAACGAAATCATCTCCTGGCCCAACTGTGCTCTCCTATAAAGGTCACAGGGTAGCACAAGATGCAGTGAGGAGGAGTTTCCTAGTAATTATCACTGGGCAAGGAGGAGAAGGCCCGCATTATCTCTTGATACAGACACTGTGACTGAAAGAAGGCAAGCCAGAAGTATGGGGATAAAAATGCCAACACTCAGAAAAAGAATTCTCAGCATGCAGAATTAGATTAACTTACCTGAATCTCTTCTAGCTCCAGCACTCTAATGATAAAGCCCTTCAGTTGCTGGAGTCTTACAAGAGCAAGCCGTAGTCTATCATTTATCATGGTGGTTTTATTGAGTACATCTGGCCAGTAACGCTGGCATTTTATCTTTTCTCCTTCAACTTCCTGAGTCATCATGGCAATCACAGTACAATTTTGCTCCCAAACCATCTGCCAGAAATCTGCTACGGTAGTAGGGAGAGGTCCTTGACATGCAATGTACACGAACTCCTCATTCCCCACTGGCATGCGAATGAAGCTGGCATTGATGTATCCACCTTCAATCCCAAGAGGTACTCTAGTGGTATCATCTGCAATCCCCACAGAACAAAAATACTTCCATGTTATGTGTGCACATAATTAGACCTTCACACAATAGAGATGCTGAGCCTTACAGGCTCAGATAGCGAACAGGATTTTGTTACAGGAAATCTACCGACAATAATATACATGTCTGTTTTTCCAATTTTACATGGGTAAAATTGACAAATATTTTCTGGCTCCATACGTATACATCATTTAAGACACAGGATCTGCTGAAACAACTGAAGAATCTGTGAACATCCACTGCTACCTAATACAGTAGTCTATTGTTCACTGATCTTAAACCCCTTTATAAATGCTTGCTTTAAATGTGTAGAAAATGAGTAGTAGATATGATTTTTCTCTACTCAGCAGAACTAGTATTGGGAAATCAAACCATCCCACTCCTGATCCAATTCATCTGACCATACAGGTGGTGACAAAATATCAACTGTGAACTTCAGATTAGTTAGGACTTACAAGGCAGTATGTTTTTGTATCTATTCTTTTTCCTATTCTCCTTTGCTTGTCCAATCAAACACTGATCCAAAGGTTTTAAGTCCTGAAGGTTCTGTAAAGAAGCAGTTACATGGGCATTAGAAAGCGCTGAACGGTAAGAGTGTTAAGAGCAGTTATGTAACCAAGATTTCAACAGACAGAACCATTAAAAAAAATCCTAATGTGGATATGCAAAATAATTCGGTCACAGGAAGGAATCTAATTTCACATAGCTAAGAAAACGGAACAAAGTAAAAAAACCCTATTATCCAGTGAATATTTTATCTCATTCTCCCAAAGAAGAGATCTGTAAAACGTTTGACTTAAGATTTCGGAAAGGCTGTTTTCACGCTTAGCAGCTAGATTTCACAGCCTTTGTTTACCTTGTCTATGCCTGTTAACGTCTATTCATTTGAAGAAAGAATGATGTAAACACTTCTGAATTGAATTCCTGGTTCAAACTAACCTCATCTCTCAGCAGCTAGTGGGGGGAAGGGAGAGAAGTCTTTGGTAAAAGAAGTCTTTAAAACCCTTTAGAGCTGCAAATTAAAGAGCTGTGGTATTTAAAGCAGTGATGAACCAGCCATTCTATTTCTAAGTGTTTCATGCTAGAAAAAAGGTCTTTGAAGGACAAATAGTTACTCACTTCAATCTCTTTAGAAGGGACTCCCTGTTCCAGCAATCCACGCAACATCCTGATCACTGACTTCAATTTGGCTCCTGAGTATTTGCCTCCAGGGAGCACATCCACTGTAGGGAGTGCAGAGATCTCTTCATTTGTCACTGAAGGGATACCTAGCAGAAGAACAAGACCGATTGATATAAATAAATAGCTAAAACTAGTGAAACAAACTCTAGTGCAATCTTGGATTTCCTTGTTGCTGTCCACCACTGTATTACCTTGTTTTCCCTAGAATGTGTCCATACACCAGAGAGAATACACAAATGACCTCACAGTTTGACAGGTAAAACCAAATTAACTAACAAAACCAGTATGATGCAAAATCAGCTTTGATGAATCCAGGAACCAAAGGGAGTATTTTCCTGAACTTCCAATACATTCACTGAAAGAAACTTCAAATACATTTAAAATTTAAGTTCTTCACACAATAACCTACAAATCTGATGAATGTACACAGGGATGAATTCAGAATTCTCCACTTGAAACATCACAGTCTGTGACTTCATTTTTAACACACTCAACATGTCTTCCAAGTGGTATTCACAAAATGTGTTAAAGCAATCTTTTTTTCAGGCCTTCTATCAGGCCTTCAGTGTTTCTCTGAAGCACATCAAAATTAATAAACCAAGAATCTCTCTGGTATCACAATTAAAAGTGTCTTAGATGTAGTCTAAAAGTTTGCCCAGACTATCTTTTTTTTCTGTTAATGAACGCAGAGAAAAAGCTACTGTATATGAATTTCAGGAACTCACAATTCTAATGCTATCTCAAAAAGAAAAGTCTAGATTCTGCCAAACCCATCACACTGAGCAGTGTTCCAGTCTGCCACTCTAAGCAGCAGTGGAAAAATGAGAGTCAAGACAAAGAAAAAATATTGCCTAATTTGAGCATGGAATAGCTGGTATGTGAAAAACACAATATATCAAACTGATCACGGACAAACACCTATACTGTTACAGCTTTTGTCAGACTGATACTATGGAAGAAAGCATTTCAGCTAGTTTCAATTCTGCTACATCTACCTGCACAACATTGCCAATACTTCTTCCTATTAACTCTCACACGCTTACTACACAAAGCTGTGAAGAGCCTTTCCAGTGGGTTGCTGAGCTGCTACATTTCCCGTTATACCTGTCATTACACCCTCAAAACACATCCAGGGCCTTTTAAAACTAACACCTGACATTTTGTCTATGTAACATGATCCTCAGTTTTCCACTGATTATTTATTAAAGTTCTTGCCTTTATTTACACACTCCTGGCTGACTGATTCAATCGGCAGTTCATCACTTCCCCACGTGATCTCATCTTCATCTGCTTGGCTCAATGGAGGTTGTTGAGGAGATCTATAAGAGGACAAGGTATGGAAGTAAGAAATAACACCTAGAAATAACCAACAGATTGGCAACTTACTAAAAAATTGCCAGAAAGTAATTTATAGCTACGATATTTCTGAACTGGATTTATACCAGTAACCTCAAAAAACCCATGAATTTTTTCCCTTTTTTTACATCCCCAGTGAGGATTTGTAAAAGATAACAGTGGAAAAAGAGCCAGAAATACATTGATCTAGTAATAACTATCACTGCAACTACTTTCAAAGGCTAAGCAGTCAGATAACATCCAATACCATATTTGTAACATTCACATAATTCACTACCTATACACTAGAATATCTATTTTCAATTGCAAGTTTTTAGCTTTGTTGAAGATGGTGATATATGTATCAAGTATTTTAGGCTGCTTGTGCCAAATCTCAACCATAAACTCGCCAGAAAATTAATCAAAACAGAGGAAGAAGTATATACACTTTGACTGAAGTGTCACTTAGACTAAGGACTAAAATTATTTCACAAAGAAAAACAATCTTGGGATTTCCAGAATTCAGGGTGGCTCAAAGAGACAACTAGTAACTTGGGCAGGTGTATCCTTAGTTTTCCATGTCAAAAAAAAATAAGCCCCAAGCACCCAAATGGAACAGATGGACCAGTGGAACTATCCGGTTTAGTTTCTGTGCTCTAAACCCAGAAGTAGTAATACTAATGAAGCCTGTAAAGATTCAAACTGAAGACAGCATTGTTCGAATGTTTTCCTCACATGCAAGTACCAAATTTTTAGTACAATGCAAATTAAGGTACTTGGATGTATTTGAACAACAGCCCAGTTACTTGTTATATCTACATATCAAAGGAACAAATAAATCTAGAGCATAGTAAGCCACATAAAGCAGACCAGTATTCAGGCAAATTATAACCTTTTAAATAACAAGAATAGACAGAGAGCAATTAAACAGGGCACTGCACAGATATTTCATTGGGTTTATTTTGGTTTGGGGGTGGGTTTTGTTGTTGATATTGTTCTACTCTCATTATAACACATCCCTTTTGAAAGTTTCAGACTTCACAGGTTTGCTTTCAAGCCACACTAGAAAATAAATCTTACCTTTCTGGCAAAGCTTTTACTTCACAATAGTCTTCACAACCATTTACATGTGTTGGCTAGTAGAAGAAATATTTCAAAACACATTAAAGGACATAGTTATAACACTCATGCACGGTAAATTTTAAGCAATTAACAATTACATGGACTATTTCTGAAGGGTATTAAGTTCAAAGAAGCACATAATGAAAGACCTTCCTCTTTTAGACATCTCATTAACCCAAAATAACAGACAAGAACACTGAGCACTTGGAAAGAGGCTCTACTGTTACAAAGCCAAAAAACTATTTAAAATCATTCCTGACTCACAGTAAGTACAGCCATCTATATTTTCTCCAGCTGATTTTTTTTTTTTTGTTTATAATACTTTAAAACACTTTATGAGGTAAGTTCGGTAATGAAAATGTCTGCCTCCTGTCTAACCACCATTCCTATACAGGACAGAACAGGGCTTTACCTCTAAATGACAGGTACTCCTACATATGCCTTCCTCAACAAATGATGAAGAATCAGCAGAGAAGGCAGCATTTTGATCCTCCTTTCAAGAAGAAGCTCTACAAAACCATTTATACTTAACAGGCCAGCTTGCAAGTTTCCACTGCCATACTCTGAGAAATTTACTTGTGGATCTCCTAGAGCACACTGACACTGAGCCAGATGCCCGACTTGACTCTTGGCTCTACTAACGGGACAGAAAGCTACAACAGCTAGGATGCGCTGGATAGACAAGAGTTCTCCTGATCTGAAATAGGAGACAAAACCCAGGCATCTAGTGACTGATATAAAACAGGACATGCAATAATGTACGGTAAACCACATACAAAAATTATTCAAGTTAATGAACATAACCTCGCAAAAAGCAGGAGGAAAGGAAACCTCAAATTTACATTTTGGACACAGCACTGCTTCCCTTCTTTGAGCAGGAATCAAGGATATGTTTTAGATTAAATGCCTCAAATAACATTAAGAAAGGTAGTTCATTATCACTCTTTTTGGAAAAAAAAGTAAAAAGAAAAAAGGTGTTGGGCTTTATATAAGAAATAGTGTAAAGTAACTAAGCTTTGTTCTCTAATATAGTTAATGTATGATAGAATAATGATACGGTATTTTAAAAAAAATAAATGTACACCATTTACAGCTACCACGGACAAAGGTGTTTTCATTTAAAAGACATGCAAAGTTATTTCCACAAGTTTTATGGCCATAAGAAAAATGATAAATTCAAAGACCATCTGAGAAAGCAAAATCAGCAGACTGCCAGCTTCTTGCCATCCCACCTCTGAAAAATCTTCAGGCAAAGATGACCCATCACAGTCTGTGTCTTCAGACTTATCTTCTGTCAGCTTTCCATTCACCTCTGCTGGAACAGGAAAATCAGGAGATACAGTATAAAAATCACCAAAATACACCCAGGAGTCACCTTCTCACAGATGGAAATTCTGTTACACCTGCCTTGCACTACACAGGGAATACAGGTGCCAGAATAACTAAGAAATATCTTTTAAGTCCCTTTGCTACCAGTGTGCTGGCAAAGAGGTCTTAATGTATAGGATAATCAGACTTCAGGCTTCTTTCTTTTTTAACTGGAACAGCTGTCATTATATGTGAGGTTGTTTGCATACCTAACTATCTGTGCCACAACATAATGGATGGACAGGCTAGTACTAGTAAGTTATTAGATTCCCATGTCGACAGTGTTTCTGCAATTCAGTTACGTTTAGACCAGCAGTAGGTCTAAACCAGGATTCTACCTGCTCTTTGTATTAAGATGTGCCAGACAAAATCTGACTTGTATCTGTCTCCCACAGTAGTTCCCTGCTGCCCTATCTTATGGATTCAGTGCAAAGTAGGCCAGATCCTAGCTACAAAAACTGAAAGTAGTGGAGCTCCAGTGATATTCCTCAGCTGAGGTCCTGGCATAGCCAGACCCTCAGTTCCCTGACTTCTAACATAATGACCAGTGACAATAACCCAATGAACCTGAAGAACAGCAGAAGAGCTGAAATAATTATAATTTTGAAAGGTATCTCACGAGTTCTAGAAGGAACCTCTACAAGAGTAGCAAGCATTTTGCTGCACTTTTGGAGCACATATACATAGTGCGACACCACAAAGGAACTACAAATTCTACTCTACGCTAAATTTCAGTTAATAACTGGAGCTCAGGTGAAGGAATGAAGGCAAAGAAGGGTGTACAGATAGAACCAGCTATTGAAAAAAAACAGTCCTTCTAAAAAAGACAAAGCAGGTTGGCAAATTGTTCGGTTTTGAGAGATCTCAACACATTTCCAAGTTGTGCAATCTGCAATCAATGAAATGCTGAAATGCTTCAGCATTTCAACCCAACTGCAGCTGCAGAACCAGGTACCTAAACAACATGAATTCCACTCAAGAGACAATTCCAGAATGGGATTCATTTTCCTAGATTACATAAAGCAAAATCCAGATTTATCAAACCAGAACCTGACTTATTAAATCGCATCTGATGTTTGCTAGGATCAGCAACTATTTGTTCCATCAGAACCATGTGTTCTACCTGTGAAACTTTTGAGTTCACACATCAGTGTCAACTCTCCTTGCCAAATCAACTGCTTACTTGGCACCTGATTTCAAGAAATATTTTGCTGTTAATAATATGCTTTTTAAATGGCTCACGCTACCTGGCAGGTGATCTTCTAATGCAGCCTTCTTGAGATGTAGAAGGCTCTGAGCCTCTGAAGTTGCATTATTACGATTTAAGAGGTTCTGGGCTTCTTCATCTACAACATCCAACAGATACTGGACAACTTCATTGTGATCATCCTCGTCATAATACTCATCATCTGGAACCTCTGTTTCTAAAGAGAAATGTATAAAATGACTTAGTATAAAATGACAAGTTTTCCCAAAATAGGATGTTTTTTGGGAAAAAATCAAAGGGGCAGACACCATGGCATTATTTCTAGCTGTTCTCATGGCTTTCCTTCATTTCTCTCTAACACAGAATCCTACTTTCAAAAATCTACCTCCAACATCAACTAATTCCTCTAAAGCTGAGCACAGGCCTTGGAGATGATCTTCTGAAACTGACTGCCACCCTAGTGTTGACTTATTTCAGCCTACTCAACAATGCCTCGATTCTCTTGTATGCTAAAGACAATATTGCTGTCCCCCATCTCACCTCCTCTTACCTGACTTGTCACTGTGTTTAGAAAAATCTGACATCTGATTGGTAAAGCCAAGGGAAGGTACATCTCCAGATCCTGAGAGACTCATTATTCCTTTTGTGTGATGGATATTGTTTTCTGTGTTTGCCTGAGAAGGTCCCAGGACACCATTGCCATTTAACTAAGAAAACCAAGAACAGTACAAATTAACTCTTACAGAGTCTGGCAGTTTGTTGAAGCATCAAGCAACCCTTAAAAAGTTCACTGCTCCACTTAACAACAAATAAGAAATGCTATTCACATATTCTCATCTGAGACAGCTGGGTGATGGGTGGGCAGTTTTTAGGTGTTAGAAGTTTCATACAAAAAAAGCAAATAAAAAAAATTAAAGCAAGTAAGAAAAAAACCACATGATGATGAAGAAGAAACTACTACAAGAGAACACATAATAGTATTTCACATTATTCTAAACATATGCAGGCTTCAATTCTTTTGGTCCCACAATACATCATTTCCCAGAAAAAACAAAGGGGGGAAAAAAGAAAGAAAACCATCTAGTAAATGTAACATGCAAGTATCTGCAGAAACTGAACAGAATGGAGTTTTCTGGATCATAACCTTGCATCCTTCTCATAAGACCATTCGTCTTTTGATGAAGCAGTCCCAAAGAAAGAGAAGATCAATTAAAAAAATCGTGCGTATTTCTTACAATGACTGCTTATTCATGTCAACTGGTAATAGTGAGTTTGTATAGCTTCATTAATGGATTGTTTATTTATTTAAAAAATGTGTGTGAAGTAGATCCTTTTCTCTGGTTAATGATAATAGGCACAACTGAGGAATATTTACCTTGGGCCCATAAGCATCAGCTTCTGTTTTATCAGAGGGATCCCCACAGGAACAGCCTAAATAAAAATGGGGGGAAAAAAATAACTTCACAGCAACTTTTTCACAGAAATTAAATTAGCTCCCTTCAATTATTTTCGTAACAGAAACAAAATATTCAGTAACATGTTACAAAATAACTAACATTTCTGCCTGCCTGGTTATTGGGCATTGCCAAACTTATGTCTGATGGACTATATTCCATAAAGGGTTTTTGAATATTGTGTTCAATGGGATCAGAAAGCATGAATGCTAATACAGGTAACCAACTCTGAACAAAGAGAAACGTGTTGATAAATAGCTTAACAACATACAGTGGTAATGCACCCTTGGGAAACAGGGCACGATTCCCTTTTCCTTTGAAATGTACAAAATACAACCCCACAATCACCCATCACTATCTTACCCACCACACACCCCTTGACCCCAAATATCATCTGACATCTGGGTCCTTGTTCAAACATAGCCTTCTCTTCTTGGTAAAGAAAGAGCGATACCATGCTATCAGAGACCACTGCCTATCCTAGACATTCCATTGCTAGTACAGTAAACAAGACAAAGTGGAACCACTAGATGGTATCTACCTAACTACCAGTTAAATCCTGGATTTTCATATATGTCACACTTTAACAAACAAACAAACTTGTACATGAAATAACTGAAGGCCAACAGTAACCTTTATATCTTGTTGTGAACCTATGTGTGACAAGTCATCTACAGGAAGGGAGTTTTAAGTAGGGTTTTCCAAGATTTGGTTACAAGGCTTGCTCCTAATGAATATCTTGACTAAATCTTTTGACACAGAACATGTTATACTTGGAAAATATGTGAGCAACAATAAACTGTAGGAGTTGCAACAATTTCATAAGGCAAGATCGATACTTGAAGTTAACTAGATACATTAAAGGAAGCATGAAAAACAAGACTATAAAGAATTAAGACAAATGCAAAGTGCAACATCTCAAATAAAAAGCAAATGCTTAAGATGGTAAGTAACTGCATAAAGCAGTTGCTCTGCACAGAAGCAGATGTAGGTGGTAAAGGGTCTTCAAGTCTGAGTGAACAAGGAACTATTTAGGAAAAGGAAGGTGATCTCACTTGGGATGTACTAACAGAAATGCTGTCTACACAACTCTGGAAAGAATTCTTCCTGTCTGCTTGGCACTGGTGAACCTCACTCAATGCCATGTGCATGACCAGAAGCATCACACTTAAAGAGGAAAATGGCAAGAGGTAAACAAACTGGAGGGGAGCAATAAAATCAATTTAGGCTCCTTTAGTCTTGAAAAAGAGAAGATGAAAAGGAGACATAAAGACCTTTCAAATGTAACAAATCAGTACTTTTATGCCTGGTCACAAGAAACAACAGTAACATTATTGTTGTTGTTATTATTAACAATTATGATGATGATAATAAATTGATTTTTTTTTAAACTTGGAAGACTCAGGCTTGATATTAGAGAGAATTTCTAAAATACAAGAGAAATGGAATCATAAGCTATTGCTGAATCTCTTTTCATAAGAGCTTCTAAAAGCAAGATCAAGCAAACACCTCCTGCAGCTGATCACAGTAAATGGAGTTGTAGTGTAGCCACCAGACCAGGATGGTATCTTAAGGCCCATATCAGTTCCTTCATTTTTGTAAATACGTGCATTTCATTTGCAGTAAGTAAGCAAGCAAATCTTACCATTAGCTTTCATTGGCCATGGATTTGAGCTATCAGGGCTTTTGGATTTTGGAAGCACCGCATGACCATCTCTATGAAAGGAAATGTTTACAAAAACTTTTATTTAAAAAATAAGTAAATCATAGTAATCACCAGATATTGACGTAAATATGTACTATCAGTAAAAACGCTAGTCATGCTTTCTATCACAACAGTTTTGGAATACTTAAAATATTCAATGTGAGAGATTAAGCACTGATAGCTGGGTTAGTTCCAACTTCAAGGAGCACCTAATAGCTGGTTAGAGCTGGAACTTCCCTCTAGATTCTGACAAAATGATTCAACCTTGCAGCCTCAGGACTTTGCAACTCCTTCCCCTTCTGGGATAAAACAGAGTGGGAACAAGAAAGGGAGAGAGGAAGCAAAGAACAGCAGGCATGGCTGGAAGACTTAAAAAATGAAGTAAATGTTTCCGTCCCAGGTAAATTTAAAAACAGAGTAACATGGAGAGTTTCAGACTGCTGTATTGCTCTAACAGAAGCAGCAGGCATCAGTGAAAATACAGCAGTGCACTAGGATCTGCGCCGTAGGGTTTTGACATTCACCAGTGTGCTGGGACATCCAAGTGACAGTAGAACTATTTAAGTGTGAAACATTTCATCTCCTTTTTGTGATTACAGAACCCTCAGTTGCAGTTTTAAGGAGTAATTGCATTTAAATAATCTGCATCATACTTTGAAAATGGTACTTTGAACACCTGCACTTCCTAGCTGGACAGTTTCCTCCAAGAAACACAAAGCACCACTAGTACTAAGTACCCTTCTGCTCCACCGAAGCACAAACCTGTGACTACACAGACCCTTTTTGTGGCGTCAATCCTCAATAACACGCCACCTAGTACACCTCTGACTTAGCTGTCATGCCAGGAACATGTTTCACCCACATACTCATGCAATCATGCAAGGAAAACAAAAGGTACAGGGAAGCATTTGCTTCCAAAACACACCTGGTTGCTTTGAGCACCACTTTTGGAAGGTATGTTTCCAGCATTCTTTTGGCTTCTTTCAGAGTCATTCCCTGTGTGCTTACTCCATTAATGTAATGGATAATATCTAGCGCACGGAGACTCTCCTCTCTGGCAGCAACCGATCTGGGGAGGATGTCACTAATATACACAACTTGGTAAATGCTGTCATGACCTCCTGATAACAACAAACCTTTGCAGGAAAAAAGGAAGGGGGTGGGGGATAAAAGTCAAGTTCTTTCTGCATAACTGAAGGGGAAAAAACCTGCTTTAGAGCAAAAAGCAGTATATTTCTGTGTTACCTAGCTCCTCCTTATGGCACATTAGTGTAATATCAGGCAGTAAATGAGGCAACACTGGCATCTTGGGTAACTCCAAAACACGGCCTAGCACTAATCTTACAGTCTTTGGGGCAGCACGGAGAAAGTTTACTGCATCAGTATGACTCATGTTAGTGACATCAATGTCATTAACCTGCGAAAATAAAAGCAACAAAGATGTCCTTGTTAGGTTCCAAGTAGAACAGTTAGCATTACTGCAGAAGCATTTATTACTGTTCCTATTGTTGGCATGTGACATTCAAGGACAAAAGAGTAGATGGTTTATCAACAGCAGTTGCAGTTCATAATACTTACCCAGGGAGAAAGAACACATAAATGTAACTGAACGTTTGCAAGTGAAGAAACAAGTTTAGTGTCCAAATGACAAAACATTAAACAATCTCAAGTAGTATATTATTTTACTGCTCCCATTTAAAAAAATTGAATGCTGAAACTGCAGAGGCCAACACCTGAAGTCTGACTCACAACCTAATCCAATCTGACTTGTATTTGCCTAACTTACATTAAGGTTTAATAGTATTTAGCAGCGCTTTAGTGTCCTGATCTAGCAATGACTCACATGCTCTGTGTTATGCACTTGGTTACTATTGCTCACAGTCCCTGCAAGCCTAAATGCAAGTTTTCAGTTGATCAGAAACTTATACTGTAAGGGACAGGATGCCATTTTAGAGGGACCTGGACAAGCTTGAGAAGTGGGCCCACATGAACATCTTGAGGTTCAACAATGCCAAGTGCAAGGTTCTGCCTGGGTCGGGGCATCCCCTGGTATCAACACAGGCTGGGGGATGAAGGGACCCTGCAGAGAAGGATTTGAAAGCACGGCCAGCAGGTTGAGGGAGGTGATTCTGCACCCTCACCTCTGCTCTGGTGAGACCCCACTTGGAATACTGCATACAGCTCCAGAGTCCTCAGCACAGGAAAGATGTGGACCTGTCGGAGCTGGTCCAGAGGAGGGCCACAAAAATATCAGAGGGATGGAGCACCTCTCCTATGAGGAAACACTGAGAGTTGGGATTGTTTAGCCTGAAGAAGAGAAGGCTCCAGGGAGACCTTATTGCATCCTTTCAATACTTAAAGGGGGCTTAGAAGATAGGTGGAGACAGAGTATTTAGTAGGGCCTGTAGCGATAGGACAAGGGGTAATGGTTTTAAAATAAAACAGCGTAGATTCAGACTAGGTATAAGGAATACGTTTTTTATAATGAGGGCGGGAAACACTGAAACACATTGCCCAGAGAGGTGGTAGGTGCCCCATCCCTGGAAACATTAAAGGTCAAGCTGGACAGGGCTCTGAGCAACCTGATTAGTTGAAGATGTCCCTGCTCATTGCAGGGGCACTGTACTAGATGACATTTAAAAGGTCCCTTCCAACCCAAACTATTTTATGATTCTATGATGAACATCTGTACTACGTGATATGTACCTGGCAAACTCTTCTACAGCAAATCTTTTAAAATTCATTTCCTAACAACATGCTAGCCATAGATTTATTTCATCAACCACCCCTCCACATACTTTGCGACCCTCTTACTTAATCAATGAATGCTTTTCCCTTGAAAGCATTTTTTGCCATCATGAATAGGGGTTGCACACATGCTTAGCTGTCAGACATACCATAACTCCCTTCAGCAATCCTCTCACATGTTTTCATACTTGTATTTCTTTTGTCTAATTGCTATCAAATTATGCCTCTCAGAAGCTTCATGCCTTTGTTCCTTTAACCATATCTACTTTGGCCCACAGAGTTTTCTTTGTTTCTTTTTTTTTTTTTTTTGACTTAAAAGTTGTCCTCTTCCTGCATCTGAAAACATTAATATTCTCACTTTTATCAGTCGGTCTCCAGGTCGCAGTCTCCCATCACTTTTGGCAGGATCCTGAACAATGTCGTGTATGTAGCACCCAACGTTATCGTTACCTTTGGTCACTGTAAAACCCAGACTACCCTTTTCTGACTTTGCCATAGTGACTCGGAGCTCTACTTCCTAGGGGAAGAAAACAGCACTTTACAACACAGGCAAACAGAAGCAATTTGAGGGATTTACTGAATTTAAGACAGTCAGAAACAGACAACTGATTTACCTATTGGTTTAGAGTGGAACACAAGCCCAGACAGTACCAAGATGTATCTTAGCAGGCTCAGCTTAGCTGCTTCAAGCAAGCACCTCTAATGAATTCAGACAGACTACTATTTTGCATGAAATTAACCTTGGGCCAAAAGCCTACAATCTAAACAAAATTGTGAAGGTAACACCAAAACTGACACCTTATTTTACCCTCAACTAGCTGTCACACATAAAAAAGGCTCAATATTTTTCCAAAAAGACAATGCATCAGGAATTATTCAACTGAAGAAAGTAGGTGCACCTATATTCCTACAATGAGATACAATACCATAGCTTTTCTCGGAACCAAAGACACGGACAAGTTTTGCCTATTTTAGTTTTCATTAATTTTGTTTTGAAAGATACGTATCTGCCTCATTTGTATAGAAATTCACAGAGCACCAGAGGAAGATTTGAGAAAAACTTCTGAAGAAGAGACTAAGAAAAGGACAGTTTGTTCCTTCTCAAAATGGAGTATGAGCTAAAATAGCTTTGTAACTTGAAAGACCCCCACAACTGAGACATACCAAGGCTCAATTTTCATTTTTTTCAACCTGTGAATGGATTATGTGAGTGTATGGAAGGAGAAGTCCCTTCTGATACACAAGACATTTCTGGGGTGGCAAGAAGCTCTCTCAGAAGAGTCTCAAAAATCTGCTGCATTTTGCAGCAGAGCAGCAGTAATTCTTTAGGATCCATACAAATAAATGCAACAAACAACAGGGTCTCTTGATGTCCCTGCTGCCCAATTTATCCTCCAATCTCAGAACAACCACATAGAAAACTAAAAGGACAGAAGCAAGATATCTGCTGTTTAAGCTTCCTCTGAGTACATGGTTTAGAGGTAGGTAAATATTTAATGCCACATTTTCCAGGCTGAAATGACACATGAAATAAGACATATACACAGCTACCTACATACACATGAACGCCTCCACATTCACAGAGGGAAATGTATCAACTCCTCAAGAGCTCAGACACAAAAGGCCTGCAGACATTTGTATCAGCAGCTGCAGTTCACTGGTTACAATTTGCACATGTATGTGTGCCATGTATAAGGCACTTGCCCAGGTTAGTGCAAGCATAACCTACAGCTATCTCATCTGTAAATTAATATGCCTAACTCCTATACAGTCACTCCCGATACCATGGCTAAAACTTCTAGATGGCTACAACAGTAGGTACATTTATGCTACTGAAAGAAATAGTAAATTACTGGCTCATATTCTTCAGCATTTTTTTCCAGCTGGCTGAGTAATGAATCCATTCCTCCCAGGTGCGGAGTCAGCTCAGAAGCAGAAGTAGCATAACAGTCATTTATTAAAACGGATGTGGTAACATCAGGAACAGTTCTACAGGCTGGGATCAATGGCAAATCCAAAGGCAGATCACTACGGATAAGCAAGCAAAAAACAAGGATCAGCTTGTACAATGTGGCTGTCACCCATAAATGACTATATGGGCCAATACTGACTTTATGCAAACCTACAAAGCAAAACAAAGAAGTATTTCTATGAATAGGTACAATAAACTATTTTTGTAAAAACCTTTGGCAGTTTTATGAGGATCATTATAAACAACATACCTGTCCTCAAGCTCTAACTTTGTAGGAGTCTCTTGATCAGAGTTTAAGATGGTGCGAACAGCCTCCTCCTGACCACTGTGCGCCTCATACTGACTGTATGCCTGTGTCATAGCTTCATCTGAGGTTTGGTATAGCGCAGAACTCCATCCAAGGCCCACCTGTGCTGGTGAGTTTATCACCTCCTCATCACCGCTCCTGCTGCTCTCACTGTAACTGTCTCTTCTAGAGGGAGATTTTAGCCTCTTCTTGCTCAGATCAGTAGTTTCATTTTCATCTGAACTGTCACCTTGTTCTCCGTTTGGCGGACCAGAAACTTCTCTGCTGACATCTGGAAACACTTGTTGGGGTGAATGGATGGGAGTCTACAGAGAGCAAGGACATTTAATTCATCAAACTCCAGTTTTGATGACAAAAGAAAGTTGCTAAGACTGCATAAAATTACCAAGAGCAATTAGTCAGTAGCAACATTTAGACGTTGCCTCAATTGTGTAAACGTATCATAGAAATAATGGTGAAATAGAAAACAATTTCACCAAATTCAATGCAACTTGGCCAATACAAAGTGTGCAAAACTTTGAAACATATACTTCTAAAGTAGAACTCCAAATTCATCTAAGGAAAACAAATCTTCTCTTGGCTTTAGCCTTGGAGAACCTACAGACAGATGGCTTTAAGCTATGCCCAGAAGTCATCCAGGCAATTACCACAGAATCCCTTCCAATCAGAACACAGTGCAACTGAAGTCAAACTAATCTCACACAGGAGGAAAAAAGGGAAGCTTTCAAACAAAAAGCTACAGAACAGATTACAAACTATGACAATTTATGCCAAACTGAAACTGTTCAGCCAAGTTCTTAACTCCCGTCAGAATGAAGACCAGTTTTGCCAATAATCACATATTCCCAAGAATTATGTCAGCTAACAGACACACTAAGTTTAAAAGCTTCATTTATGCTTTTATGGCCAAATTCTTGTGCTCATGAACACACCAATCTGTGATAATGTTATAAACAAAAATTGTTCATATTTTATTGGTTTTTCCCTTCTTTTAATATATGCACTTTTATTAAAGTTATTCCATATTACATACAGGTTAATTACAGAACTAGTTACTTGTATTATTAGTTTTTTCAGGTGCTTATCTAATTTAACCTAACCTAAATTTGTATTTGTACATTTAAGTTTCTATCATCAAACTTGAAAGCTTTTTTCTTGTTTGAAAATTATATTAAAATAACATCAAAACTTGTCTCCATTAGGTTTACACTTTTCTGTCTTATGGAAAGCTTACTTTTCAGGCAAATTCCCTCCCTTTTGCTGAAACACATTTAATTTCCACTTCTTCCAAGTATCCTAAAATGGCCTTCTATTATTTTGATTTACTTATTGAAGCGTTTTGAAAATATTCTTTGGGACACCTCTAACTTCCAGTAAATATGGCAATCTTTTCCCTGGTTTTACATGCACCAAACTAGGCAAATTGGTGTTTCACAGAATATTCTTCATATACATTACAGAAATACCTGATTTCTATTTGAGATCAGCTTCAAACCATTGGGCTGCAAAGAAACCTGCACCACAGAAACAGCGTATTAAGCCAATTTCCAATGTCTTAAGACACAGAAAGGAGGGAAAAAAAAAATAACTAAAGCCCTGCATTCTTTTCACATTTTCACAAAATGCTTAGTACGCTCCTGAGGGATTTACTGTAAGAACCACGTTTCTGTGACCACCCTCCCCACCTTTTCATCTGCATCTTGCATGTAACTAACACACCCACCAGATCAAATAAATGAACCTTCAAATCACAGTTTTAAAAAAAATAATACCATATGCCATACACCTTACCAACAAAGAAGGATCGATGTCTGGTAGTATACCAGATGGTGGCCGACAAAGGAGAAGAGAGACTTCTGGAGATGTTCCCCTCAGAGCAGAGATGACTTCCTGTGGCCACAGTGGGATTCATTATTAGATGCAGACCCCCAAGACTTGCAGGACTACCACAGCATGAGTTTCACTACTAAAATACAAACCTGCTGGGATAAACCCTTTAGTGATGCCCCATTCACTTTCAGAATTACGTCCCCAATTTCTATCTGCCCACATTCTGCGGCAGGCTGCCCAGGGAAGAGCTTTTTCACCCTCACAATAGTTGAGCCCAGCTGCTCCGGGGTAAGGTTGTCTTCACGGCAGAAACTGAACCCAAGGCCTGAGCTGTTCTTCAACAGCTTTACCTCAAATGTGTTCTCTGCAAAAGAAACATTAACTTATTATTTCCTACAGCACACTGGCTATGAAAAGAAGTTGCTGATGCTCTTACTCCAGACATGAGAACACGCACTCTCGCCTTCACAGGGTTCTTCTACTTCACTGAGCACAAGCATTATATAAAAGATCCCTCCAAGTTAAAGAGGACAAAAAGCTGTCTGCTGACTTCCCCTGACAACATCCACACTACACAGAAAGCCAACGTATTTCCAAAACACTGTTCCCCAGGAAGTCCGTTAAGAAGCCTGTTAAAGCAGAGTGACACCACCTTTCTGGCCACCAATTAGGCATTAGTAAGAGCAGCAACTGGAATGCCTGGCAGACAGAATAAGTCCCATGCAGGAAGACCAAAAAGTATCTGCTGTGCTTTCCCCATCTGGATAGGTTTCCCTCCACTTTCACAGGTCTGCAGCAAAAGAAGCTGAAATATGCCAGCCTCTAGTCAGCTACATAAATCCCTCTTCATCCAGCTGTTGATGTCCTCCCTCACCTAGACAGGAACAGGAGGCCCTACAGAAGCTCTCATTCATATATGAGTATCGTAACCTCCCCTTGACAGTCCCTAGCAACACCGGAGATAGCAACATCCCTTTTACTTCAACATTGCTACAGCCCTGGCCTGCAAGGCTGGTGAAACTGGGAAACAAGTAACAGTGAGAGAGAAAACAGTTAACAGTAACTAAACAATTATTACCAAGATGTGAATGGAAATCTTAAAAAAAAGAAAAAAAAGCAACAGCACAAAAAGGAAGAGACTGCATTACATGCAGAGGCTCAGTATAGAATCATACCTGCTCTTTCTCCTGTCTGTCTTTCTATTCTACAGTAGATTTGAAGAAAAATATTATAAAAACTAAAGGATGCTTTGAAAGTTCAGAAAATTGTTCTGTGTGAGCTGACCTGCAGTGACAAAGCTGTAATCTTTGGCATTTGTAGATTTTGTTGCTGGTATTTCCTGCGGCTCACACTGCACCACCTGATTTGGAAGCGTGCATTGTGGTGTTACTGGAGCATGAACCTTGGCCACTGAAAGCTGACCTTTTTCCAACAGCAGATGCACCACCTAAGGAGAAGAAACATTCTCCAGTTAATTGGCAGCGGTCACGGAGATGGCACAGCCTAGACTACATTTCCTTCTAACTTGTCAGGATCCTAAGTTTTACAGCAGCAAACTTTATAGACATCTCCCTCCCCATATGTCCTCCATCTGTACCTTATTTTAAGGGCTCTAAGTGACAACCTACAAAGTACACTAATGGACTTGGAAGATACTTGCCAACACAAAAGTAAGAAAGTGTCTTGTTCCAGTAAGGCTGTGAGGGGGTTAAGAAGTGTCAGTGTCATCTTCATATCCGTACAAGGAATAGAGTTAAAAGCACTTCATAAAGTGAGCACAAATAGTAGTCCTTAGCAGCTCTCAACGTGTACATTCACTGGCTATTTTCAAGTGTGCATGTACTTCCACATATGAAGGGGCCACCATAAACAGCACTATTAAACGAGGAGACACCATTGACAGAATCAAGCGCTACCCAAAAAGGCCAAGACTCAAGCTACTGATACAGCATGCAAATGCAGCTGCACGTACAGAGGCCCTTTGTGTCCTCAGTGGTTCAAATCTGGCACCCATCTGTAGCATGCTGCTACAGCTGGTTTCCAACCTGTACACCTGGGCTTCCTTCCTACGAAGCCCAAGGACAAGGAGAAACCAGTTCCATGTAGATCTCTCACCTGCACAGAGAGCCAGAATTTCACTAGGGTGGGCAGTGAGACTCAAGGCCCAGGAAGCCAAGGAGTCTGAGAAAGCACATCTAAAGCAACCAAGACACTGGGAAGAACTCCAGCCTTCAGGTTCATTTACCTCTTTTCACTCATCACAATTTGGTTTACTACAGATGGGAGGAGAACTAGCAGCTGCTTACCTGCCCAGTGTTTCTCAGTGTTTCAACAGCTTGCTTATGGGTAGCACCTTCCAAACTAATCCCATTGACTGAAAGCACACGATCACCTACAAATGATTAATAATTTAAGAAAAAGTAGGCAGAACTTCATTTATAAAATGCATATGATGCATATAAACCTTCAAGTGTCAGCTAACAAGAACAGTTATTGTAGTAAATTTTCCCTTCCCTCCACACTCTTGAGTCAAGAACAGAACTCTGCAACTAAACTATATGGTTGGACTCAATGATCTTAATTAAAGGTCCTTTCCAACCTAAATGATTCTACAATTCTAGGGGTTAACCCCACGTCAAAGCTAGTGTTAACCACCAGAATGATAGCCTGCCACAAAGCTCAGACTCTTTATTATCTTAGTCTACAGTGGAAATTCTTGCTTCAATAAAGAATGTGGCCTGGCTTACAAACAAGAAAAGCCATAACAATTACAGTGATTTTCTGTATTGAGTTGCCCAGCATGATAAGCAAGAAGGCCACAAATAATACAAAGCCCTCTCTCTCCATGACTGGAACAGAGAAGTGTTCTCCATTAACACACGCTGCACTAGGCTAAAACCAAATACTGCTACAGTCTATCTTCTGGTTTTCCCCTCAACAGTCTCTGCAGTTTTCTGTTGGTTCTGCAGTTGTTCTACATGTTTTTTAGATCTCCATCTGCAGAATTAGGTATCAAGGCAATATTTAAAATGACAACTGCAAATGCAGTAGAGCTTGGAAAACCCAGCCCTTCTTGCCAGTGAAAAAGGTACAATGAAAGGAGGCAGAGTTCCTAGCTGTTTAGCCACATCAGTCCACCACAGACAGTTATCTACCCTTTTTTCACTTTAAGAGTCCCAACTGAAAGAACTGAAGTACTACCTTTTTCTATTCTGCCATCTGCTTCAGCGGCTCCCTTAGGAATAATTGCTTTCACATAAATACCACCATGCCTTATGCTAGTATTTACACCACCCTAAATGGAAAGCAAAAACAGGGTTTATTAGTCTTGTTGCACTTAGAATACTTAGTAATTAAATAGTCACACGAGGAAAACTGTACTCAGGAAGCATTTGGGCTACTGGCATGTAAAAAGAACAGCCAAACTATCAAAACCAAAATGTTACACAAAGCATGTTTTTGCAGTCATGCAATTTATTACAAATGAAATTGGGGTGGGAAGATTGTAAAAACATGATGCATCACAATGCAAATGCACCCAAAACAAATAAATGTCCTTCAGCAGACATATGTCTGCATTGTGCTGGACTTTACATGCTTGCATGCATACCAAAGCTCAGAGATGTGCAAGAGCACAGCATGCCAAAGCTGAAGATGCATACCCATGCAGTGTCCTACTTCAACACACCTTCTCTGATGTGGCAGGAAACTAAGGCATGGTACTTTCTCTCAGCTCATACAAGTTTGAAGGTCTAAGCTGAAAATCTGCTCAAGCTCAATTATTTTTGGAGGGCCTTAGTCTTTTTGTTCCATTACGGGGGAGCGGGGGGGGTGGGGGGGGGTGGGGGGGAGGCGTTGGACTAGATGATCTTTAAAGGTCCTTTCCAGCCCAAAAGACTGTATGATTCTGGCTCACTGCTGCACTATCCGTGCTTCTCCCGAAACTTGGGAGGGAAGAGGGAGAGCAACAGTGTATTAATATTCACTCCCAAAACACACAGAACTACACGTGAAAATTAAGAACACAGAGCTAACTGTACACCTCTTGTCACACCACTGTAGAGGACAGCAATGCAGGGGAAGAATGAAGGTTAAAAAAGGAAAGGTCAACGGTCACCCTTCCCTTGGACATCCTTTAAGGGACATCTCTGCATCACTTGGCATCTTCTGACGTTTTCTTCAAAGCCAATGCATGCATACAGCAGGCTTGATGCTATTTAATAACCAGCTCCTGCTGAACCTTTGTTCCCCCAGCTCTGTCAAGTTACAAGCTTGATAAAGCAGTATGACTTTGAACAGACTGGGACGGGGATGACAAAATAACAGAATTTCATTCAGCTCCTCTTAAAATTTAGCCATACATATGAAAACAGGGCTAAGCTTGCGAATTGGCACTCTACCTACACGCCTATCTGTATGGCCACATCTGGGAAAAAGCCAACTTAGTTTTAGGTATAAACAGCCAGTAAAAGCCACCAGTTTTGAACGGCAGCTAATGACTTCTGTTGTTGTAATTCAAGCAACTTTTCCTTTTTCAAATTACTGTGTAGTCTGGTGATCAATGAAGCAGAGGTAATATTTGTATATTAAAATACCAAGATGTATTTCTGAACACAATACAAAAAAAGGAGCAGTGAAAAATGCATGCATTTCAGTTATAAATCATTCTCTTCTTCTCTGAAGTGCCACTCTGCAGTATGGCAGGCCCTATACGTAAACTACCTTCAAAATTTTATATTCTGAAGATAAATTGGTCCATTAAAACCACAATTTTGTCTTGTATTGCAAGAAAGCAGTGTCAGCCAGGTCTTATTTGGATTAAAGTAGTTTTTTACTTTCTGCCTTTTATCCAGCAGGGGGAGAACACTGAACATGGTATACGAGTGTGGATGTGCACAGATACTCATCATTAATTAACACTACTGCTTCCGCTGCCTGTGATGCCTGTCAAGGAAGTTCTTAATTCTCTCCCTTGTAAATCTGCCACATTATTAGGCAGCAAGAGACTAAGACCATCTTGCTTTTTTTGCTCATAAAGCAGTGTCTGCTATTAGATGTTTTGCTTCCTTGTAAATTAGCAATTTAATGGGTTGCTGGGAGTAGAGAAAAAGAGAAAACATCTAAAAACCTTGTCAAACAGTACCGTGACACTTATTCCCAAGCCGTTATCTTTTTTGGCTAGTTCAACCTCAAAGATATCTCCAGGTTTAAGAAGTGTTGCAGTAACCTTTTTACAATTCATTTTGTTTGCAGTATTTGCTGAAGAAGATTCCTTTATTAAAAAAAAAAAAAAAAGAAGAAAAAGAAACAAACAAAACAGAGAGAATGATTTGCCATTAGAACGTAAATTTACAGTTAAGACCCTAAAGAGTGTGTTTGAGTCAGATACAGCTAAAAGGAGTCCACCTCCACTGGCAAAGTACCAATTAGTAAGATTCGTAAGGCTCATTGCTTTAACTCTTCCATTGCTGCTATTGAACAGGTTTAGCATAGAAATATGCTTGGCCTTCAGCAGTGAGTCTTGATTGTCAAAAGGAGTTGGTCACAGAACACAGAAACTGTAATACTTCAGTATTACAGCAGCCTAGGGTCTGTTGGATTAATTTGCAGAGGCTGTCACAACGTGCTTGAATAACCTCCATCAGCTGAAAAGAGGAATCACTACAAATTAGGAATCTGTAGTACTTGCCATTGTGTACTTTCAGAAAGAAGAAGCAGCAAGCTGTGTCTGAACAGAGCACAGCTCACTGCTGAACTTCACTACAAAGAATTTTCCATGGTTTAGATAAATCCCCAAAATACAAGTTCTGCTGCTACCCACTTCAGATGCATCGCTACTGCTCTTATCTAGGAAAAACTCAATTCATCTGCCAGCTGAATAAACTTACCTCTAGGGGTGGTCACTAGACTATAATCATATTGGACAATTGAATTAAAAAGAGGTTTTCTACAGGATCAACAAATGTACTATATGTTCACCTCAAAGCACAACCTGCCTCTAGTAAGAAATGGCCGCCTCTTCACATTGCCAAGCTGGGAAGTTGTTTCAAGTCATTGGAGTGATTTTCTCCATTTATTTTGAACAGAATCACCAAACTTAGAAATTAGCTATGAGCATTTGCCATTAGAAGGATAAGCTGCAGGCTAGGCTGTCCTTCACCCACATCCTTTCACCTTATTCACACTCGCAGTCAGTTGTTTCATTACTACTATTATACTGATGGGAAATATATGAAATACACTATGCCTTTTTAGCTGGCTGTTGCTCCTGACTGCTGGAATAAGTTGCTTCATCCATGTCAGAATCTCCTCGGTCAGAATAGTCCACAGACTCCACTGCCCCAGGCCTTTTATTTTTTGCTCGAGTACTGTCAGATGAGGATCTTCTCTTCTCACTCATTTTAGAAAGCCCAGACTGGGAATCACTGTAATGCTGAGGATCCTGCTGCATTCTACCACTTGCACGTTTGCCAAAGAAGCTGGCTGGCTGGCTCTGAGACAGGCTGGCGCTTTCCGTTCTTGAATCCTGGGAGCTCACACTTCCATCCCGCTTGCCTCCCGACAAACCAGACAAGCTTCCTGAAACAGGCCTCTGGTGACCTCGGGACCAGTTGTGTTCCTCTGAAGAGGACTCTGCCTCATCGTCCTGCACTGATGATGGCCTCTTTAAATAACCCCTGGTTCCATTACTGATGTGTGCAGCGTTAGATGATGCTGAAAACCAGGAGACAAGACAGTCGTCAGTAGCTGGGTAACATCTTATCTGCAGTATGACAAAAATTTCTCAGCTTACACCATGTAAGGTCTTACCTGTTCATATTATGCAGAACACTTTCCATTTATAATGCAACAGGTGTGTTACTGTAACATTACCAAAGGTTACCACAACACTTCTTCATTCAGTCTCAGAAAACAATTTCAAGCATACACTAGCTAGGGTTGCTTACAAGAAGTGTTTGGGATGATGTTTTCCAGCTATCTCAGTTGATTACATTAGTAATTTTAAAGACAAATGGAAAGTACTTCACAAAAGGTGTCAGAGAAGGCAGTGTGCTCAAACTCAAAGAACAGCTCTTTAATAATAAGGAGTATTTCCCTCCGTACCTTTGGATAGCTTGTCCTTGGGCTGAGAGATAACAAGTGTCACATCTTCAGGTGCATTCTCCAGAATTTCTAATGCTGCATGGTGGCTGACGCCTTCTAAACTTGTACTGTTTATGGATATTAGTCGGTGTCCTGCACAAAAGGATTTGTTCAGATACAATCTAACATCTACATTTTTATCCATCAGTGAGAACGTGGAGTACAGGTCTGAAAATCTCTACACAATGCATTGATTAAAAATTACTAAAAATTCCAGTGATGCTGGAATAGAGAACCCTAATCTAAAAAAAAAAAAACCAAACAAAAAAATCCACCCAAAACAGATCACAAGAATTGGTTATGAATATTTCCTCTTTTTAAACCTGCCAAACCTTTCTATATTATGGTTTCTACCTTCTCCTTTGCTGTAAGAACGGATGCAAAAGCAAAAAACAAGTAGTGAAATAAGCAACATGCAGGTCAGTTCAAGACACAGACTAAAATGAAGGGGATAAAGAGCAGACAGTAAATAAAGTTTTCTTCCCACAGCCATATGGTTACATTCACTTCTTCCAATATCAAAGTATGGATCTGGATTTTTAAAATATTGAAATTACAAAGCATCTGTAGAGAGACAATAGTAAGTAAAGCCCTTACTTATATATATAACTTCAACTTTCTGCTACTTCAAGCTTTATAATTTTTATTTTAATTCAAATTACTTTTGTTTTCATATAGTTTAACAAAGAAGCATCACCAGTTTTCAGAAATTATCCAGAAGGTAACTGAAGGTCAGCATTGTTTGGGACTGACGCCCACAGCCATAGATGGAAACAATACTACATGTTTGGGCTTTCCTTTCATGTATACACCTCTTGTTATTGACACTATTCACCTGGTCTTAGAGATCCTTCCAAATCAGCTGGCCCTCCAGGAATAACTGAATGAATAAAAATTCCCAGATCAAGTTTCCCTGTCTTCTCTCCGCCAACTATTTGAAAGCCTATTAAAAAAAGCCCAAAGAAGGCAAAAAATGTCAGTGATCATGGCATAACTTAATACAATTCACGTCCATATGACACGAACTTAGTCATTCCAACAAATGTAAAGTAAAAGAAAACTACACATCTCAAAGACGACTACACAGTAAAGCTTTTTTGATTAGGCTTTATTGCATTCTCTGCTTTTGAGCAAGCAATTCAGACTGTCTAACTGGCTTCCCAGAAAACTTCCCTCCAGCAAAGACTACAGAAGACAACTGTAGCATGAGAAACACACACACAGATGACATAAAACAAACATTCACTGATTAAATGAAATTTATTTTCTCTTACTTAAAATATTCTGGTTTTCTCCACCGTTAGATGCTTCACCTAGATGTTTGACCCTGGTCTTAAGAACTGAGTTTTTCAACTCCCTGATTTCTTGTAAGGCTTCTAATCTATTTCTGCTAATTCTACCAGGTCAATCTGGAAACGATGTTCAAGATGAAAAAAAATGAAAACAGAACATATTAGCTCTTCTCTATTCTAGCTAAACCAGCAAAGTACCACAGACTGCATGAGGAAGAAAAAGAATAAATGGTGGACTTCATACGAATTTCTTTCCTTTTTGGTCAACTCTTAAGTTACTGTGCAGGGTAAACAACTAAGTATTATTTCTTGTAGGCTTTTTCTCCCTCTTCAAATTTATACAACAGTCCTATTTTGAATGATAGAACAATGTCCTTAAGGACACTTTAGAGAACCTCTCTAAAGCACAATACTGACACCAAATTATTCATTACTCATACAGGGAAAAATTATGTGGGTTTATGAAAAAACTCAGTGATAGAAGGAGGAATGGAATGCAAATATCTTGTCTTCCAGATGCCTTAAACCTCAAATTAGTATTCCATCTGAAGATACAGGAGTAAGAAAAGCCCATAATGGCTTTATAATGTCCTTTTTTTGTTTGTTTAAAGCCTTCAAGCTGGCACAGCTGTGATGTGTCCACATAGACAAAAATCCTGTACCTGAACACAGAGATAAACCAACTTTTGGGATGACTAGTTCACAATATAAATATTATCCTACGCTTGTAATACGGAAAAACTGAGAAAAAGACTTGCTTAACATCACTCAACAAATCAGCAGCAGGTGATACCAAGTAAGTCCAGGCTTCAGCATTGTAAAAGTCTTCGAAATCCAGCACTGCTTTCCTCAGTCCTACAATAAATACTTAAATACAGACCAGAAAACTTTTGGTTTTAGCTTCTAGGAACACACAAGACAACAACAATTTTAAAGCCACTCACCTAAGCCCAATTTTTCATCCTTTTTCAAGTTCACCAAAGTGATCTCTCTTTCTGGTGAGGCAACTCTGTTCTGTGTTGTTTGCGGAGAGTCAGCTGAAAAGCCAACATTTCATGATAAGACACTACCCCCAAATACTTCTGTTCAGGTTTGTCTTGAAATTCTACTTGAAAGATTACTTCTCTGATAACCTGAAAAGCTGTTCTGAACTAGTGGGTCCAACTTTCATCTTCCGGGCCGTGCCCAAATAAAAAAAAAACCAAAATACCACTATTACAATTCACTCCCTTCTTCAGCAGTTAAAATCTTTTATTCCTCCGAAGAAAAGCACCTAGCATAGTCTGTTGCAATCACAACACAACTGAGCCCTAGAATCTTCAAATTCATTAGTCTCAGTTCAGCAAAGTATTTAGATCTGTGTTTACATGCCCTGCTCAGGTAGGCATGACATAAGTATGTTGGTAAAAGGGAAACTGAAGCTTATTATATGAAGTTACTAAAAGGTTACTCATTAAGTTCTCTTAATGGTGGTCCTTCATTAAAAAACAGCCAACATTAGAAACATCTACTAAAACCTATCTTGTTTAAATTTATTTCCCTATTTGCAACTCCACAGGCTGCTGATTCTGCCTCTTCCAAAATTTGAACACCTTCACAATAAATTTATGTGACTCCTGAGGGTTCCTAACAGGCTGAAGCAGACCCAGGCACTTGAGACAGAGGGAGCATGAGTTCAAAAAAACCCAATCTCCTGAAACTGCGAGAAATGCCATCATATTGGAAGTCCGAACTCATGAATTTGCTACCTAGAGAAGATACAACTCATTTGGTCTGGAGTGCCTGAGGTACTATTGCTTTCAGTGGAACATGCAATTCCACAGCAGTAGAAACCTAGTGAGCTCTACACACTGGTACAAGCAGAAAACTGTGCAAGTGAGTATGACAGACTGCACCACCTGAAGAAGGAACTTCCCACAATGTGGATAACTAGCTAGCTGAAAAAGGTCACATAGACATAGTCCAGCTGGCTGGACAAAAATGCACATGCTTTCAGCTTATCTGAAGTAAAGCAAAAATATACTATCCTTGGCTGTTCTTGTTACACAGTAACAGGAAGATCACGGTGGGAAAAGAATGTTGCAGGTGGGAACAGATAACTCCAGAAGAGAAACTAGGGGCGGGCTTGGTATTTAGGCAACTAACCAATAATGAGCTTAACTTTTGTAATATGTATGAGCTAATTATAACAAGGTATAAAAGATGACCATAAGAGACAATAAACGAAGTCTGCTGATCACTCATATTGAGTGACTGTGTCTTCCCTCCGTCGCGACCCCACAAAATGAAGTCAAACCTAAAGAGTAAAAGAACTAAATAGAAAACACAGTCTTCTCAGGTTCTACAGAACTGGTAACCTCACAGGTAAGGGAAATTAGCTTCAAAGAGCATGGTATGTTAGGTACTAGCACCCTTCAAGTCTCAAACTGAACAGATACTATTAATATTTGAAAATATTACTCACAGATGTCAAAACCTCTCCCAGCAAGCAATCCAAAGGAAGAATTAGGAGTTGTATTTAGAAAAAGGTCCTATCCAACTGGTAGAGGTATTAAGAACAGCAAATAAACAGGACAGGTGTAACAGTGAAGCACTTGTCAAGTACTTCACAAAGTGACTGAATTAATTCTATGGGCCTATTATTTATCAGCTTACCACTCTCTTTCAACAGTGTTGATGTCAGAAGATTTCCTGAAGTATTCATAGTAACACCTGCGACATGAATGGAAATATAAGACATTGCTATCAATATTTTTTTAATATGAAAGCTATCAATAAGTATTTCAGACTTTACACAGTACACATGAGCTCATTCATAATATCAGTTATTTACTTAATTTAAAAATTAATGAACATGAAAGGAGGTTTGGATTAGCAAATCCAAATTACTCATGTACTTCGGCAGTAGTTCAAGGTTTAGAGAGATGGCAGCTCATGCAAAGGCAAAGAATTACAGAAAGGACAGAGGTTTGGCCTTTACAACCACTGTTAACAACTTCAAATAAAATGAAGAGATATTTAAGAAAGTAAGTAAAAGACTGTATTTTCTAGTAAGATTGGATGAATATGCCCAACCTAATAAACACAAGAGGAGTCTTGTAGGATTTTGTATAATAGTAAAGTTGTTGATGCAGTAATAAGCAATTTGAACCAAGTAGTTCTATTTAAATTGGTTTGCATATAGAATCATATTTTATTTGGAATGATAAATGCCAAGCAAATATGGCCATACTTTAAAGGGGATAAAATAATAAGTTAAGAAAGTAAATGAGGTAAGATAATTCAAGCTTCTTAGGAAAGCAGTCCTGGCCTTTTCCAAACCTCCGAAACCTATTTCAGCTGATGAGTTTCACCATGCAAAGAATGCATGTCCCCCAGCAGAGGCAATGTGATTCAGCAGAACTTTCTGACACGTAGCTAAGATCCTTATCAAAATCACTGTCCAGAAGATTATGGATAAGCACGTGATAACAGTAATTGTAAAGCTAAAAGCATAGGATAAATACTTGGCTGTAACCAGTCACTACAGAAACTGCATGCTTCATCTCAATGTTCAGTAGCTTATGCTCTTGGTACTGAAAAAGCACAGCTCCCAAGTCAGTCTCTGTTTCAAGTGCAGCAGGGGCAGACGTGGTAAAAGTTTGTATGTCGCACTCTGTTTTGGTGACTTTTTTGGTTCAGTTTTTTTGTGACTTTGTTTATATCAACCCCCATAAACTTAACCGTTTTCCACTTTCTCTGACGTTCTGTAAGTAACCAGTATTTTAATATTAAGCAAAAGCAAAGCAACAACAGCAAGCCAAGACTGCAAATGTTTCATTCATTGTAGTTTCTATTATTATAACAGGGAACCTGCTATAACCAGAAACTGATGTCACACCGATATTAAAAATTACATTCTGAATGTTTTTGGGTGGTTTTTTTTAGTGCAAACTCTGTGTTTTGACTGCCTAGTAAGACTATTTGTGTGCAATCCAATCCTTGCCAAGCAAAGGGAGCAAGCACGTCTGGCTTAGCTCATTACAAGAGTGTTATTGTGAAATGCTCAATGCACTGCAAAAAAAAATGGTACCAACATATTATAACCAAATGAGACCAAACAACAAAGAATTGTGCAGTTACTGCTCAGAGGTACTAGCCAATAGCCAGCTTATGTCAAACAGAGTCCACTTCAAAAATTACTCCCTGCACCCTTTACAGAGAAAACACTAAAAAAAGTACAAGCAAATTATTAGAAGATCCACTTGATAAAATGGCACTCAGAAGTGATAAAATGGAAGAAGTTTTCTAGAACAGCTTTTACTGTCAGGTACTAATACTCTGCATACGTGTGTACAGACTGGTGTTGTCCAAAGGAGGATTTTTTTGATTCACTCGAACAACTATTCAGGAACAAAAGGCAATTGGCCTGGATTACTTTAACATATGATACTCTGCTCCCTTTTTCAAACTGAAATACTACCATCAGTTAATCAATGTATCAAAGCATTACACCCAAAGCAGCTTTAGAGGTTAGTTAGTAAATAAAGTAATATTATTTTTTGCATGCTGACCTACAACATAGGCTTGACCGGTATCTTCAATGGATGATGAGTCTGATTCGTTTTTCTTTCTTTCAGGGCTTCTACTTAAACCTGCATGAGATTTTGAACTTAAAGGGGAGAAGGAGAGAAGGGGAACCAGACAAGAGGGAAAAGGAAGTTGGGAGAGGGAAGGATCAATGTAATAAAATAATAGTATGAATAATAAATCAAAACTG
This sequence comes from Falco rusticolus, assembly GCF_015220075.1. Taxonomy (NCBI): domain Eukaryota; kingdom Metazoa; phylum Chordata; class Aves; order Falconiformes; family Falconidae; genus Falco; species Falco rusticolus. The sequence continues at coordinate 109,444,357 of NC_051187.1, read as the reverse complement.
ATGCAAAATGTACATTGACTGTACACAAAGATATTGCAGGGTGGTCATAGAGACTCTTACTTGCTCAGTTTTAATGCTCCTGTTGCTGATCCAGTATCAAATTTTGGCATTTGCTGAAAGACTCTTCCCATTATGTCTTCTATTTTTTGGGGGGAAGAGTCCAAAGCAGTAATAATATTTTTCCTTGGGGGGTAAACTGAGATGTGGCTCTGACTCAGATCGTGAAATGACTTGCTCATAACCCTGGGTCTTTCCTCCCACGGAGTCTTCTCGTTCTTGTCCTTTGAAGAGCCAGGAAGTGGCTGGAAGAGTGAGAGCTCAGAGCAGGACAGCCTCTTCAGAATCTCTGCTTGAACAGACAGAGGTCGAACGGCAAGTCGGTTCAAAGTGCTGCTGGCCAGGCTACCGGTACTGATTGCTCGTCCCATGTTGAAACCTTTGACAGAGTCTGCGTGGAGGTTTAGGCTCCTAAATGAAGCCCTTTCTGTGGATATTTTTTAAAAAAACAAAACAAAAACCAAAGTTAAGTTACACAAGGTCATACTAGCTCTGCTGTATAAACTATGGATTTTTAAACAACCAGCTCACACAAACCCTATTTTCTCTAGACACTGAGACATATGTACCATTATCAGGTACATATAAACAACCATCATGTAGTCTACTCAAGGAGCAAAGACTGGAGTTCATGACATTACACTTACCTGACCATCTACTACGCTGAAGTTCAAAACCATTTAATAGCAGAATATTTATCCTCTTGTGAGTATGAAGACTCAGATTCCCTGTTAAACTGCTGCGCCTTATATACAGGCACATCTCTGCAAAGCAAGCAATATCCTCAAGCCAAGTGACCTGGAAGACTACACTTCCTTTAACCTGCTCATACAAGTCTTCAGAATTTGAACAAATAGGGCTCCCCCACCTCTACACTACCAGATTCCTACCAAACTTCCAACCACCCGTTGCTTGGTTTTTTTCTCATGAGTCCCTTACGATCCAGCTGCAAAGTCACAGGGGTTTGGCAGCATCTCTACCCGGTTAAAGAGCACCAGTTCACTCAGGCACACTTGAGGACTTCCCCTGCCGGAAACATCCTAAATGTTTTAGCACAGAATGAAGCATTGACTGGGGTTTGTCAGCCTTTTTGACTCATGAACTAGGATTCCCTTAAGCAGCAGAGAGAAACAGGTTTTGGATTGTAACTAAATCACTGTCAGCTGAAGTCGTGGGAACTGTCTGGGTGGATGTTCTTAGCTGAAAACAAATGCAAAATAACACAACTTAGCCTAACCCACTCTTAAATTCAAAGCAAAGCTGAGCAGGGCTCATTTCTATTAGCCTAACTGTCTCCTAAGGCTAGCAGTTAAGTTCCTGTGGCTTGGCTCTCACACAGAAACTTGGTAAGTTGTGGCAACATGTTTGCTGGTTAGAGCCTTTAAAGGAAGTCAGGCCATCTGAACCCTTCATAAACTTCACTGATGTCTTAAAGTCAGTTCACAGGGAAGTCTGAGAAAAGCAATCCTCAACTGCGTATGTATATCTCTGACTTAGGGTTAATTAGTGGTTTTTTTTTTTTAAGCTAGGAAAGAAGCTGCTCTAGGAAGTTGCACCATAATTCAAAAGAGGAATGCTACTTTTTGGTACACATCATTCATATTCACCATTGAAGAGTGTATTTGGCAAATGCAACTCAGCACTGCCATTCTAATAAGACATTCCTTACACCAATACCTAGGGTAGGAATTAACTGCCACAGTAACTCATGCTTCCTCTATAACAGGCTTACAGATTGAGAAGATTTAGTTGTGGAAGGTATTTTTTTTGGTCCTTTTTAAAGGTGAACTAGTATATGACTACCACTTCCTTACTTAGACCAAATACCTCCCCTAGCCATAGCCACCAGACAGACTAGATGAGCCACATAAGAATGGTTTTGCTCAGCCAAGACCAAAGATCCACAAATCACAAGTTTCCTGACACTGACAAAAGCTATCAAGGACACTTGCTCTTGTCGTGTTCCCATCCTGGGGAAGAGTACCTTAGTAAAATATTCTAATATTTCTTCTCTTGATGTACTTGCCCTCTGCAAACACCAAACAAGATTTCCCTATGGATTTCAGGAGAATACTTTCACATCATTACCTACCTAGACATTAGACCTTTCTCACCTTCTACGAACCCCTTCACTGAAAATTCTCAGGTGCTCATAACTCATCTTTTTTAAGGCTGACTTAACCCTCACTTCGTCTTTGTGGTTTTCCATATGCTTTTTCAAGAATCCAAACATCCATCTTAAAACTTAGTGCTTAGTCCTGTTCACTGCATGGCCACAGGAACTGTGCAAAAAAGAAACCATCACTCCTCATGTTATACCTTATTTCCTTTCTTATGTCCTATAAAATTGCTAATATTTTTTTTCTTTTTGTTTTAAACATTGTGACTCATCTCTTTCTATTTATGCAGAAAGAATGCTATTTAAAAGGCTTTTTCCTTTAGTTTTCCAAGCCTAATTCTTTCTACCAGATATGCATGTGTTAATATGGTTTCTCCCAGGTCACTGAAGACATTGTGCAATAAGCGAAAAACATGTCACAGTATATCCACAGGGGCTATAAAGTGTTCTCCCTTATGCCTCCATCCTCTGTTGCTAATGTTCCATGAAAATTTGTTCACTGACACCACACACGCCAGGTTTTCTCCCCCTTGTCTCAAAATATTACATCCATTCATTGGCTGAAATCAAGGTGAGTCTTGCAAGACACTGTAACCATGTCTTTTTACATAATCTTCCAACACATACTAATCTTCTGAAATCTGCTACTCCACCCTATGAACACTGCAAATGTTATGGACACATGCTTGTGTTCACTGTGGCGTTAACCCAAAATCAGTCTTTAAGTAAGAAACCTTCAAAACATACGCTTCCTGTGGTTTTCAGCCATGAGTTAATAATATTTTCATCAGCCCATTTTTTTAGTTTTGCTGAGTGCTTCCCAACCCCCAGTTTTTACTGACACTTTAAGGACTCTGGGGAGAAAAAAAAATAAAATACTTGATGCTCCTGAAGGCTAAGAATAATGCTTCCCAAATACTGCCTGGGATTTCGCTGCTCTAAAAGAGAAAAGTAGTACTTACATAATTAATATGCTATTTGGACTGGCTGCTTTATCATTGTTTTCTCTTACCCATATTACAATAATTCACGTTTTATAAATACTATTCTAGTATCTCTATTGCTATATGCATATATATATATATGCAGGAAAGAGAAGCATGGCTTATCAATTTAGATCAGTAAAGTTATGACAGAAACAAACTTTGTTTCAATTGTTTTTACTTTTAATAACCCAGTGTAACAGAATTAATCATAATACTGATGTAATTGCTCCTGATTATGAATGATTGATGAAATTTGAGACCTCTGAATTCCAAGTGATCTGCACTACACAGAAGCAAACTGTTATTTTCCAGACTCTCAAAGCACAACACATACTGCATCTGTAAGAGCAACCAAGTTTGCCTAGCCAAGAAAGCCTTTGCAATTCAGGATAAGCAAGTGCCAAGTTAGAGAATGGTACAAGGGCTGCAAGTCACTTCATCCTATTTCTCTGCACTAAGCTGGTTGAGCCCAACATAACAGAAAAAAGGCTGCATATTTGCCACGTCCCGTCCCCCCGTCCCCCGTCCCCCCCCCTTTTTTTTTTAATTAAGAGTTCACAATCTCCAGAGCAATGGGGTCAAACTCCATTCCAGCTACACTGGTGGAAATTTGGATTAAGAGCAACTGGAATGCAGACAGATAAAAAAACAGGGAACAAAGAAAGAATGAGCAGGCAGACTGACCAAAATAGCACTTCCAGGCTGTGCTGAAGGCCAGCCAACCAAGTGAGCTCTGCTCCAAACAGTGAAGAAACTAGTACAGAGGGTTTTTTCAATGACTGCATTTTCCAATTAATAGTTTACATCTAAAAAGAACATCTTCACACTTCCTATTATACACACATATTAGATGGCAATTCTGAAGAAAATTGACTCGCATCAGTGTGTTCCTTACTAGGTTCACCACTCATTAAGGGGAATAAAGACAGCTACACTCACAGCTTACAGATGCAGCATCATGAAATGTTCCCTACTGTATTTGCCCTCGCATGATAACACCATTTTATCTGTAATTCCACATTATCAAACCAATTCATTTCATATTAAGCAAAATGTAAAAATCCTACTATTGAAATATCTTCCAAGTTCTTTCTGAAAAAAGCCAAAAGCCATTAATTAAATAGGAAAATACTATTACTGACCTATTCTTAGATTCCCTTTATTTTAAAGCAGCTGCTGTACGCCAGCTCTGTGTGATCTGTCAACTCTTTTTTTCCCCTTAAACAAAACCTAAACAAACATAGCTAGTAGATTCTCTTTATAGTATAAACCTGCCAAACGCAGAGCTTCACATATGTAGCACCCAGCAGAATTACTGAAGCTCAAGTTTAGTTTTTCAACTCCTTACAAAAATACATATAGATTGCTATTAAACCCCAACACAGCACCACAGTCCTTACCAATGTCCTGAGTGTCTTGGTTGCTCTGCCTGGTTCTCATCTGTAGTTGGAACTTATGCTGGGAAGAGCAGAGATGCAAAAGGTATTGGCAAGTCTTACTATTGTCAGTCTGAAATGCATGCTTGATACCATCTGATGTGTTCTGCAAAGTTATTTTCTTCTTCTACACAATGGAGAAAGAAAAAAGTTGAAGATAATGATTTCTTTTAGCCTACAAAGAATTTTGTGTGTGTTTGTGCAGTCAGAGCACTCAAAACTTTCCTGAAGCAAAAGGCACTGATAGGAGAGACTTCTGTTAACATAGGTGCTGAAAGTAATTTGAGATTTACAAAGTAACACTGTAAAGCTACTTCTGGGCTAGCTCACACCATACTTTTGTTATTATTCAATCTGTCCCTATTACTATTAGTGCTGACTAACGGCAACCAGTACTATTAAATTTTTCAAGACGGGGTTTTCAAAAGCGTCTGAGGAAGTCACAAGGGGTGTTTCCCCTCAAAAGGAAAAGAACTAGATGCCTACCTAATTATGAAATCTATCAGTTAATGTTCCAGATCTTAAATTTATTTTTTTTGTAATTTTTAAACTTCAATTTATCAATTCTACTTAAAATCATATCACAAATAAAACAGGCTGTAGCTTTTTGATAAGGTATCAGACTGAAGTACTGTTTTCAATACCTATATAAAGGTAAGTATTTGAGGCTGAACACCTCATTAAGAACTGACACATGACCACCAGATTATGGATTACCCGCTAAAGTTGGCTGGTAATGTCCAGTTCATGTCTCAGCCCGTCACCCATTATCATTTAACTTAACTACTCTTGGAAATATAACAACTTAAAAGCAACATAGGTGCATCTCCTAGTTACACTGGCAAATGCCAGTACTCAGTCCTCTAGTACAGGATTCTTACTCCAGTGCCCCTTCACTACCCATGTCCCATATGCCAGCACAGGTGGATTACCCAGAAATGCAGCAAACGGGCAGAGCTGCTTCCCATGCTAAGAGCAGTCCTTGATTTATCTTCATAATAGCTCTTTCCTTACAGGCAGGGAAGCCACATTTCACATCAATACAGATTTGCCACAATACAGGTGCTGGAACCTCAGAGGCATAGAATGCAAGCTAATTAAAAAAATAAATCTTTAAAACATCAAAACTCCTACTTCAATCCCGTAACACAACACAGCTTAGCCACATAATGTAGTCATATTATGTTGTAAAACAGCAGCTTAATTGGCAAAAATTACACACACACAAAAATGAGTATCTGGAGATACAAATAATACATATGTATACACAGAGAGGAAGAGAAACCAACTTACACTAAAGGATATTTTCTTGGTCTCTCTCCATGGGAAGCGTAGTACAGGTGTGCGGGCACCATTGTGAACTTCAAAAATAACAACTCCTTTGGAGCACACTCCCAGAAGGATACCTGTTTGGGATTTCTTCTCAGGCAACACATGATGAAGATGAACCCCATATTCCGTGAGCCTCTGACACAACTGTACAAATCAATGCAATAAGACTTCTAAGAATATGAAGTTAAGGCTATTATAAGTTTTTTATACCTCTATATAACTAAGATACCTCTATGTAAGTATTTTAATAAATGCATATCTATATATATGGATTTTAGAAAAAAGATTACTCTCTGCCTGGTGATTCCACTGACAGTTTACGGATGTTACAACAGAGACATCAGCTGCCCTACAGGGTCGTAAGTCTTGGTGATATCTCTCGACCTGCCAAACACTACAGCAAATGAACCTAGCATTTATTAAAATCAAATAATGAAAGTATGAATCAAGAACGCCTGTAAGTATATCAAACTTGCAGAAATCAATTGCTGGCAATAAACTGTAACTACCCAGGATGCACTTGTTATTGACAGGTTTCTTAAAAACAGAATTAAATTAACACTGCAAGTCTGTGATCACATTAAGGCATCATAACTGTCAAAAGCTGCAGTTCCACTTACTTTGCACTCCCAGCCATCCATTCCCGCTGTCTCTTCAGTACTGTCATAAGGGATTGATGTAACAAATCAAACAAGGGAACCTAACTGCTCTCCCCACCCCACTCTCAGTCAGACTAGGTTTAGCTAGCATCAAGTTCTCTGCTCTTGCCCCCTGTGGTTAAACTAAAAGAACACTTCTGCCAAAGGAGAAACAGCCTTAGAAGGGGCAGTCAGCTGAGTGCCTCTTCCATCACCTTCTCAAAGAGACTGTGGAATTGCAGTGTAATTGTTATCCAGTGTCTCAGCAGCAAACAGTCAACCCCTGAACTTGTTTGCAGCCATTGCGTCAAGGCAGGACCTAATGTTTATTTTACAAACAATGGCAGCAAACCCCTGAATTACATTTCTTACTGGGTCCTTTTAGAATAAACAAAATGTATCTGTGATTAGTTTTCCCATCATCTTACATAGTACCTGCACAGGGAAGTCTGCTTGATAACACTTCTGGCTTGCTTCATACCAAGCACTATGAACAGTGTTAGCTGTAACAAAACTTTTCATAATCGAGACTGTTTTTTTTCTGAACAGGAAGAACCAAGGATGTAGGGAACACAGGGTGTGCTGCCTCACAGTCATAGCTTCCTTTAGAGTAAACACTAGGATCAATAACTCCTTTAACTAGTTTGAGCTAAAGCAGGAAGACTACTGATTGGAAAAAAAAGTGAAAGGACTTCCTTCCCATCTATTACGAACTCTTTTCACTTGTAATGATGTGTCTTTTGAGAAGACCTTTTCAGCTTTCTTCCTTGTAGTGTTATTCAGATCCTAAGTTGTTCTGTGCATTTGCTTGAAGTCAATACACCCATACTGCCACAAGGCATTTCTTACATCACAGATTAAGGAAGCAAACTGCTGCACATTTACCTTCAAAAACTCTAATTCTGTCTCTTTTTCAGATGCACCCACATAAGTGCTGTGCAATTTTGGCAGCTCTTCCTTGATGTAGGACAGATCTAGTTTCTCCAGCACTCTAGCCGGGACATAGTGTTCTAGTCTGAAATATGACATGCCATGCACCTACAAGACAAAACATTTTTGTAACAGCATCTCCATACACTACTCTATGAGCACAAATGAAGCATAAACATTCATTTTACAAAGAATCATACACTACAACTCAATCATAGAATCACATGATTCTGAGTAAGGGGAGGGATTCGAAATTTCAACCCTGACCCACAGCTTAATTTCACATAGGGTTTCTTCCTATTCAAGGCTGACTACCTCTACTGAAGCGAGAGGGTTCAACACCCAGATCTTGAACTAGATTCTACAACAGCCCTGTGTTAGACTAAAAGAAAACTTGCCCACAGCAAAAACTGCCAACAGCATATCAGCTGAGCTTCTGGACCAGGGCAGAGCTGTGAAGTACATGTGGCAGTTCACAGTCCATTCTTTAAGCGGCAAGAACACAGTTTCTCAAAGGTGAAATTTGATGGTGTACCTCTGCCTGGTAATCTCCATACTCAGCTTGGAGAGCTAGGGATGCTAATAAAAAGGCTGTCTCATCATCACAGTGCATCCTGTCTTCCAGGATGTCCTTCCGCAACTGTAGGTAATATTGGTGACAAGTCAGCGTATGCCTAGAACAGGAAAACAAAAGAAAAACCACAAAAAAAACCGCCACACCACTGTTGGTATTCTTCTTGTTATAGTAAATTTCCAGTATTTGATTCCAATTTTTATCCATAAACTTATAGCTTAAGGGGTTAAAAAAAATTTCATACACTCACTGTATAAGACTGACATCATCCACAAAAAACTTTATGCGAAAAAACAGAGTGAAGTTGACAGGGGGCTTGTTCTTTTTCTTTGGTTCTTCCTTCCATCCTTCTGGAGCTACTTTACTTAGCTTTATGTCAGGATCAACGAAGAAAAATTCATTGTCTGCCACGAACGTTAAAGGAAAGCACATGGGTAAAAACATTAAAACCAAAACTTTCTCCAACTGGACCATCAAGAACAGATTTATAATTCCGGAATTCGGTTTTGAACAGTAAGGTCTTCTGTTGACTAACAACGGTCTAATAGCTATTAAAAGGAACACTGGATAAGGGCAGAAGTACCCCAAAGACGGGGGGGGGGAGAAAAGTTACCTTCCATGATTTCTTTAAAATTTCAAATTACTTATTCCACAGGAAATCCAAAATATATAATTCCTTTCCTCTCTTACTACTTCTGTCCCATTTACATTTCTGCAAAATGCTTTCAAGGGAACTAAATTACCAAGAGCATCAGAAGCCTGCACGGATAGAGTAAGCTCTTGGGCTGCTAAGTGCTTCTATCTCATGCCAGTATTTTGAGAGCTATGGTTCTGCAACAGCCTGTGAGATGTGCTGACAAGAAACTTGGGTCTGAACACTGTTAGTTCTGCCAACTTCTCATCTGTTCTAATAGTGAAAAATTAACAGCTCAGGAGCAAATTCTTTTTTCTCAAGGCAACTCCCTCTACACAAGGGGCCCTCCTATGCATCCCAATGGATCTGCCTCCGCAACAGGCTGCAACATTGCCTATGGCATATTAACCGAACCCAAAGCCCTTTCGGTCCTCTGAAGGGTACTAGTAGTTAAGAGTGAAGGCAACAAACAGCAGGGAAGAAAAAACTCAGTAACCAAAGGCTGCCCAGGATGAGCTGTCATTGCTCAGGCAAATGCAGAATTTTACTGTGTGAAGTTGCTCTTCACTGAGGAATGTATTTTGCCTCAATAGAAGAGAACATAACTCAAAGAAAATGCTTTGTAGATGCCAGGCAGTCTTTGCTTATCTTTTCTCAACACCATGTAGCTAATTCTTTTTATTCTGTACCTGCCAGCTACATCAAATCCTCCTCCTTACCTCTTAAAGTAGCCAATCCAAAAAAGTGATGTTCCACCAAGCCAATATGGGCAACAACCATATCAAAGACATCTTTACATATCGTTTTGGTATCACAGGTCAGTTCCAGCTTCTGCCCACTTAGAAGCATCACATTTACTTTTCGCCTTGTGTCATCATTCTTCCCTTTCTTAGTCTGCATTTTGTGGAATAAAATATCCCAACATTCACACTTGTGATAAAAGCACATTTGTTGGCTTAACATACTTTCCCTGTCACTGCTGAATAGCCCCTTTCTTACCAAGATGGACTTTGGTAGATCCAAGGAGATGAATGGCTCAATCGTCATTTTCACAAACTCTGGGCCAAAGAAGTTCTGCAAATCACAAGAGTATGAATGAACATCGTGTTGCTGGAATAACAGACTGATGCACAGTTAACTCCTGCCCTGGAAACGTCAAAGAGGAACAAAAGGCTGAAACTTGAAAACTGTACTTAATTTCTCCCATGAGCTGGTAAGTCTAAAGAACCTGATTTTGCCAGCACGTGTACTAGACACCAATGGCAAGCTACAGCACTGGTGACACTGTCACTTTGTGTATTTTCCTTCCTTTGCTGGGCAAAAAGCCAACACCGTAACATTATTTGTCTTCCTTTAAAATACAGGGTGTGGGTTGCCTATTTGGGCCATCTGGGCTTATGTCAGTAAGCAACTGCCTGATAGTACTAAGGTTTTCTGCATTGGTGGCAATCCTGCCTTGACAAATCTCTGCCTGTGACACACAAGTCTCATATCTGCTGGGTTCAGTTAGAGATCCTGGCCAGTTTCTGTCAGCCTGTACACAAATAAACATTCTACTAATTCACCTTGTAAACTACAGGAGGTTACCTGTCCAAACTGTTAAAGGAAGTCCTCTGCACGATACCCACTCCAATACCGCATTAAAAAAGTGACACAAGAATCACCTTCTGAGGGAAAACCTTCACTGGCTACTGCCTAGTACATACTGTGTACTTTATGTAAAACATCTACACATGAACTTCTTAAGGGCCGGGGGGAGCCAACCTGGTTAGTTAAAGCCTACATGAACTAACTGGTCAAACTGCTGTGAACTGGAGACAGATACAGGAACTATTATCCTGGATTAGGACAGCAAATTCACTCGAGTTGTTTCAAGTTTTCCCATCCTTAAAAAAAAAAATTAAATAAAAAATAAATCCAGTTCACTGAAAGCAGCAGCAGAGGGCATCAAGTCATCATCTCTTCTAAACATCAGTGACTCTATTTACCTATACCTCTGTCCCCCTCTTTCTCTGCAATCTGACATTTCATTCACAGACCAAGACAACTGGGAAAAGAAAGGAGAGTTTGTGATTCAGTGTGAACCCAAGAGTCAAATGAATCCTTTCTGCCTTTCTTTACCTTCTCATCTTGCCGATTTAATAACCTTTTATGCTGGTGGGACACATCCACATTCTACTAAAATAAATGCAAACCAAAGTGGTTGAAAACAACACAGAATACAGGAGAAAACTACCCCTTACCTTTGTTAGGCCACTTTATTGTTTGATCATGCAAACTTTAGTCAAGGCTAGCTGTCTGTTCTAGCATCTCTTGATACTAGTAGCCTATGTAGCCACTAATGCCACAAAATCTCAGAAGTTTACCCTGGCAGAGTAGGTCTTTCCTATCAGGGCAACACCAAACACCTAGCATTTCATCTGTTGATGACTGTTTATTACAGGATCCCGTTTATTAATCCCTCATATTACAGTTTCTGCTCTGTTTCAATGAAAATCAGAGTTCACCTGAGATCAGGGCATTACCCTCAGTTTTCTTTGCGTCATGGCTGTTTCCAGGGCTATTTCTCTCAGCGGATCTCTAGTCATGTCAAGCATTGAGGACCTAATTGCATCTCCTGGGTAGAGGTTAGGTCGGGACTGCCTGAGAGCCATTCTAGCTTGCAGTTGCATCATTTCTTCTTCCTGACGCTTTAGCATCACTTCTTGACTTATCAGATTGCCTTCAAACGGTGCTTCATGTTGCCTAGAGTATAGTCAAAGGGGATGAAAGACATTTGTAGGCATGCCTAACGCATTCTGCTGCTTTAAGCACTTAGGTAAGTGGAAACCCAGAACACAAAAACTAGTTATCAAATACTATTTTAAACACAACATTTATTCAGCAGCCAGGAAGTTTGCACATTACAGCAATCCATCAATACAGAAAGTGAGAAAACATGCCAAGTCTCTACAGCTGCTTGTCATTTATTCATATGAAAATAAAGGCTCAGCTGCAGTCTAAAAAATACTTGACACTACAAACCCAGTGAACACACAGGAGGAAGAAAAAGATTAATGCTTTGAAAATACCTTAACTTCTCTGTTCAAGCAGGGACTTGTGTAAAAGGCATGTTCAAAAATATGCTGTTAAAAAAACCCTAAAATAGTGTACTTTTATAAGTATTGTTCCAATCACTTTCTCTGTAATAATTCTTTATGAACTCTTTGCACAGCACTGTCACCTATTCCCTGATTTTTCCTGAACAGTAGTATAGCTTGAAATATTTATATAAATATGCTATATATATCAACATCCTATATACTAGGTTATTCTAAATATCATACTCTGATGTTTTCATCATCTTATTTTGCTGAAAAAAAAAAATCCTTTTCTTTTAAATTCCTATGAATGGCTTGGCTGATACACAGCCACCACCACAAAAAATAAATTAAAAGTCCAAATCAATAATCCGAAGGGGAAAAAAGAAAACAACAAACCAAACAACAAAAACCCATCAGTATTTCTGAAAAACACAGCGGACATAGATCTCAAATGTCCTACCATTATTTATTTATTCTCTGTGGAAGAAATCCGTATCCTATTTTGGGTGAAAAAAATCCATTCTTTATTTGAAAATCAAGCAGTTAAGAAATGTGATGAAAGGAAAAATCCAAGAAAAACAAAACCAATTTCCACTCCCCTCCCTCTGTCCCATGCTTACAGAAAAACACCTTTAAACCCCAAACTAAATATAAACCAATCAAAGCTTCTTTAGAAGTCCTAAAACAAGAAAAAAACATGTTCTACCTTTGCTAACGTAACTATACAGAGGCAATTTTTAAACACAAATGGACAGGATAAACTAACAAGAATTTCATCCTCCAAAAAACACCTCTAGCAATTCTAAGCTAAGTGTTACTGTAGATGGTATGCTGGAGTAATGAAAAACATGAAAGAGCAAAGAAAGTGTTTTAAAGCCTGCACATCATTGCACTGAAGTTTAGGAATACAGGTAAATATAGAGTAAGCCCTGCGCTGACACTGACACAGCCCTCTGTAGTAAAAGGTAATGTACAGACTTTTAAAAAGACATTAAGTTTATATTTTTTTAAAAAGAACCTGAAGATATGTTTGGTGAATGACACAGCAGCTAATAAACTCAGAGAAAATGTACCTGTTCAGGCTGTACAGTTGTCTATGCTAACTGGTGGAGAATACTTCAAATTTTTTTTTTCATCTTTTTACAGCAAAGTTTATAAAGAATGCCAGTAGTATGGAAAGTGCATCCCATTCTCTTGATTTACGCCAGTAATGCACCAAAATCTGAGCAAAACAATGCTGAAGTTCCTCAAATGGAATTTCAGGGAAGATCTAGAGTAGTCACAGAAAATTTATTAATGTAAGCCCATTATCCCTTCCATTGTGCAGAGCTTTCATAGCATCGCTTCCCTTATTCCTCCTCTATTCCCTTCTGCAACAGACTTAATGTGCACCTAAAAGGACAAAGTAATGAGAAAAGGCCTCAGACCTGCAAAGACTTGTGCACATGCTCAGCTTTTCACCGAGGAGAAGCTTATTAAGATCAACACCTGTGGGAACATTCACAGTGAACTAAGTTAAATACACCCACAAGCGTCCTTCAGATGAAGGTCTAAGGATGGGCTCTGATATAAGACAAAACCAAACACTTTCTGAACATAAATATCTATGAATTATCAAAGATTCTAGAAAAAGATACACATATTGCAGCTGGCTGTATCTGAAAACACTTGCTAATGTGAAAAACTAAAACTCTACTGCAGAAAAAAAGTTTTGCCTTTTTAATAACATATGGTTCTGTGCAATAAAAAGTTAGTGTCAAGTATTATCATTATGTTAGTTTATCATCTTTGTTGACATCTATTAGTTTCTCTGAAAATTGGGGTGGTTGTGGGATGTCCAGGGAGGAAGCTCAAAAGCCTAATGGTTTAAAAATTGTCCTAATTTAGTATATAAACCGACCAGGAATCAGCATGCTTCAGCATCCTGGTTTAAGTATAACTAACTCTGGCTTTGTCAGTGTCAGTCTTCTATGGAGGGTATCAGCATGATGCACTCTTAAGTTCCAAGACAAGGAATGCATCTCTCATTCTACAGAAGAGGAGATACTGTTAACAGATACAGGCAGAGCTCTTCCATGAAGTTCAGAATATGCAAGTATTATTACTCCAACATAAAAATATTTAAAGAAACCCCACCAAATTACATTCCTAACACATAACAACATAAAAATAAGTTTCCTACGGTATATCATCAGACAAGTACTTGGCTGCTACTCTGTATTTTCATCAATGTCTGACTGCAAACCAGAATCTCAGAGCTACTTTATTAACCTGAAGACAGTACTGAGAGCAATCACTTGGAAGGCTGATTCCTACAAAAGAGGGAAGCGATTAACTCCTCACCTAGTGTACTTACCGAGAAATTAGCAGGCATTGGATCAGAGAAGGAAGTTGGAAGAAGGGAAGGAGGCAGGCATTCTCTAATGATTAGTGCAGTGGAAAGGTCAGGAATAGACTGGGAAAGATGGATGCCTTTTGGTAAGGTAGGAAGGATATGGAAATGAGATCTAGTGGAAGGGAAAGGCAACAGAAGGAAGAGATCCATGTCAGCTGCTGCTCCTAGAGAGAAAAAGGAAGAAACAGTAAAGGAAGAAAAACAAAAAGAGGGGGAGGGAATAAGGAATACAAGAAGCAAAGAGGAAACACAGACACAAGTATACATTGCCATGAGGAAAGCATTCCAAGAAGTTTAAAGGATAACAACAATCACAGAGAAGGGTTTGAGTGTACTCTGAGCATAATACAGAAGAATCTATGGCTTATGCTAGTTCAAGAGCAGGCCAGCCCACCCAAACAGCACAAGTCGTATTGGCTGATAATTCTGAACAGCTTCACTGTTTTTTTAAAATATTGGTGGCAGACTCTCTCAAATCCAAATCCCCCTATTTGATTGACAACTCAGTTTTACAAGGATAATTCCATGGATAACTAAGCAGACTGCCTCTAAGGACATGCCACAGGAGCAGTAAATTATGTACTGAAGTATAGATGGTATCTCTGAACACAGAGAAAAACACTGAAACTTGCTCCCAAGTGCTAATGGAATTCAAGCAATGAATTAAGTTGCACATACTTCCCCAAACTATGAAATCAAACTACCAGTCAAAAAATGTAAACTCTGTGAATCTGCTCCTTGGAACTACTTGTTATTAACAGTTTTACTTTGAAAGCTTATGTTTCTAAAGTTATAAAAGCCATGGTCTTCTACAGCACAAGACATTTTAAAGCAGCAACATGCAAAGATGTGGAAAAAAACCTAAGTTACTTTCTTAGAAATCTCCCTGTTTAACTAGCTACCATCTTTGATGGTATTGCTTTTCACACTTGCTAGCACTGTAAAGTTTAACAGCTGTTGGAAAGCAAGACCAAGAGCACACACCGGTTTCTATTCAGCTCACATAATTAACAGAGATATTATCTAAGTACTATTTTAGGACCAAATTCTCCTGATGGTTGCTTTCCTGTTTCTCAACGGATCTACAAATAAAGCTAGTAAAACTAGCTTTCAGGAGCTGAGCCTCATTTTTCAGTCTTGGATATACTTACCAGGCTTGGTACTTAGATTAAAAACCAAAACCAAAACAAACAAAACAAAACAAAAAAAAGCTTTTCCACCTTATAAAAACTGGGGAGCAGTTATGAAAAATCAGTGAAGAACTACCTGTGGTACCCTACCATGACATTTTTGTGCAAGTGCAGAGTGATATCTTTTAGGAAAGGCACAGAGAGGAGTTGAAGCAGAAATAGGAGATTCAAAAAAATATTAAACCTTGAAGTAAGACTGCATAGTTACATACATGTAAAATTCATTCCATTATTGAGCACAACATTTAAGTCTACACTGCACTTACAAAACAAAGTTTTCCTCCTAGATTTCACACATATGTAAACAAATATCCATTAAAGGTACCAGTCTTAACAGAGCAATACAAAGTAAAATAATGTAAAAGGAACCATGAGAAAGTACATACTCTTTTATCATGGTATTTTCACTTGCATAATAGGCCCGATTCATTTACAACAATGTGACTCATTTACATACCACTTTTTGTTTCTAAAACATTTTGTAAATAGAAAGGAAAGCTCTCTATCAGTATCCACAAATTACTGCTTTTTTGTTTTGGAGCATAGCTACAGCTTGAATTGGCAACTTTCCTGGGTTCAAGTCAAAGAAGAATGAAGGTTGACTTAGCTTTCTTAACTTACTGTTGTTTTATTTTTTTTCTTTTGGTGAATACTGCTATACAGCTCATTCTGTACACACAGTAGTAATAATCTATTTCACCATTTTAGTCTGGTGCTAAAACAGTATAAAATGCAAAGCAGAAATTTACAGCTCTTCAACTGTGTAACATGGAACATAAACCTGTAACCCAAGACCTTGAAGTTTCCCCTAAAAGCTCATACACTAGCCAAAATTCTATGTCAAGACAGTCTGGATTTCTAAGCCTGCTTGGACACTGCAGTTCAACACACACGCTGTTACATGAATAGATACCATATTCCTGCCAACAGAGATGTGTTGATCCAGCTAAGCAATACCTAAACACTTCACCCCTGCAAGAAATGCCAAAATACACATTTCTAGATGACTTCGCATTTTTCAGGCAATGTGCAAGCAGTAATAAAACCAATGTAGCTGCTCAGCAGATCACCAAAAGCTGTAAGATTGCCAAGTAACTGCCCTCTCTTGTTCATCTGCACTCAGACACAGCTCAGTGACCCTGCCTTATTCAGACCTATTTAAGGCACACAGTGCAGTGCAAGAAGCAGATATTCACTTATTTTCACCTCCATGTTCAAAGCATGCCTCTAACCCCTACTCACTGCACACGACCCTGTATGTTAAATGAACATGGAGGGCATTTTTGACAGCCTTGTCACATCACCTGAATCAGTTCTGAATCTTCAGATACCTATAAGCTTCTTCAATAGGATAGAGCAGGATTTCCGTCCAAATTATGCCAGAAACATCTAGATATCCTAAAATACTGAGCACAGCTGCCATCTTTCTCCTGATCTACCCCAAACAAAGCAAAAAGCTGTCAAGAGAGGGCTTTGTTGTTGTAATGTGGTGAGGGAAGATGGGGAAAACAAAAGTCTTTTTTTTACTACTTCTTTTTCCCTTACTACAAAAATTATTTGAATCATTTTGAAAAAATATTCGAGGGTGATCTGGCGTCTGACAGAGACTAGAAGAAGAAAATTCTCCATCCAAAAGGTCAATGTCAATAAAAATTCTCAAACATTTAGAACAGAACCACTCTCAAAACCAAACAGGTATGGCAAGATATGCTTCTTCTGTACAGAGATGCTAGAGATGCTGTATTAAAGTGATGTACAAAGCAGAACCTACTTTTTAAAGCAATGTTGATGAAAAGGACTTGAATAAATAAACCCCAAACAGATGTAATATTCAAACACACAGCATGACAAATTTCAAAAAAGCATAAATTACTGAATTGGCCTGCCTAATCTGTGCTGAGGTATTAAAAAAAATATGAATCCAAACACAACAAGGCAAACTAAGAGTCTGCCAGAATAACCAACCAAAAGTATGACTTTTGGCTTACTTCAAAGAAATAGGCAAACTATCATTTCCTTATTAAATGAAAAAAAAACCCACATGCCAATTCATCTGCGTTAATATCAACATTTTTCAAAACTATTTTAGAAAAAGTATAATCAAATTAGAAATTATTATATATTTTTATATATATATAAAATATATATATATAATATATTTCCAAGCAGAACATAGCCCCAACATTCTGACAGATAAAGCAACTTGATAATGGTACAACCCAGTCTGTTAAATATGGGAACTGAATCTGGACTCCTAACTGGTATACTTACCTCTACACCACAGTGCATCACCAGACTCCTACTTCAGACTGCAATATGTAATTCTAAAATGCTTTTTTCTTTCAAGTAAAAAATGCAATTTTGTAACCTAAATAGAAGCTGGGATAGGAGTGAAAAACTAAGCGGCAAATTTAGAATACTGCCTTTGATAAAGACAAAGCACTCCAAGACATAATGTTTTCACAGGATTTACCTTGCCCTCTGAGAATTGGCTTGACTTGATGTGGAGATATCATCTGCACCTGGCAAAGCACCACTGGCATCATCTCTCTTGAAACCTTCATTTCTTCTCACTAGCAAACCAAAAGACAAATTAATACCTGACTGGGCAACAAAGCACACAAAGTAATCCCATCTAAAAATCAAGGACTTATCAGTCATATGAGATTACTTAGAAGGAATCAGATTCATGTGTTCTGCACAATGTCATTACAGTATTAGACAAACTAGCATTATGAAGTTGATTTCCATTTTCAAAGCGATCTTATAGTTTCTCTCAACAAAGATTGCTGCACTAAACAAGTCCTTTGAAGAAGAGTACTAATGCAGGCCTAAAAGAAACCACAATAACCCCCCTGCCCAACTGCACAGACACCTTTCCAAAGTGACACATTTCTTTGTCAGCCATGAGTTGAGACACATACATGACAGAGACATCATACAAAACCACTCCAGAACAGAAATAGAGCAGCTAGGTAATTATGCACAAGAAGGGAGTTAAGAAACCACTAATATATATTGCTGAGGTTCCTGCATTTCACTTTTGTCCCTGGAATCTGACTCCTCCTTACACTTTATGAAAAACAGTATTTTTTTTTTCTTTTGGCAATATACTCATCTGCTACTCTGCTTCTAATAGTTTTTCCTTTGCTGGTATGTCTTCCTCTAGCAGCACCCGAGGTGCTACACTTAAAGAGCTTGGTTTTGCTAACTACTTCACTTCCATCTCTTACTGTACTCTCAAAAACCAGAGCTACCAGGAGAGAGCTCTTGCAGAACACATTATACTAGTAGCCCGAAAGTAGGTCTCTTGCCTGTAAAAACATAGAGGAGTTGTTGACCTTGGACCGGAACACATAAACAGCCTGTTCTAAATGGCAAGAAAATGAAGTAAAATGTGTTACAGGAGCTTTGCTACCTGTTACTGCTAGGTTTCTAGCTCAGTAAGCTGCAGGATAGACAAAGGCAAGGCTGACAGAGCAGTAAATACAGAGAGGCTGGGTTGGAATTCTGTGCACACAGAACACATACGGTGCAGCTATGCTTCCTAACTGTTGCTTGCTTTCCTCACATTCCTCAAACGGTTTGTCTCCATCACTTACAATGATTCAATGAAGCTGATCGGTTCATCAACTACGCTCTCCTCTTGACTTCTTTCTTTTCACCTTTCTAGCACTTCTTTCAAAAATGCTCCAAGCATTTCCTTCTGTGCTCTGCTTCCACTGTGTAAAGAAAATCCTTCCGGCCACGTATCAGCTAACAACCCTTCGTATCATCTCCTGCTTTTTCAAGCCACTAATCTCACAGAACTTTCTTAAATTTACCTTACAAACAGCCTGCACTATGTACTACTATTGCATAACACTGAAATATTTGGGCTAAAAATTATCAACTATTTAATCCTCACAGTAAACCCCACCAATATAAAAGTAATTGAACCATATATGTGCCATATAAAGCTTTTGCAATTTACTGTTATTGTACACTAACAACCTGATAATTTTTGTGCCTCTGAAGACAGCATGTTATTTAAAACAAACACTCCAGTAAAAAATTAATCATTTCCAACTTTTCCTACCAAGTTCTCTTCCAGAGTGCTAAACATCAAACTCATTTCTGAATAGGCTGCCAATTATGCTGAACTATATACGATGCTGTAATTACATAAGATCATCTTGCAACTTTGTATTAGTGGTAATTATCAAGCCTCACACTAAAGATTTAACTTCATACTTCTGGGGTCTATTTTTCATCTTGAACTTTTTTCTTTAGGACTTTTGCTTGTTTGGGGATTTTTTGTTCAGTTTGGGATTTTGGGGGTGTGTGGTTGTTTGGGGGGGGGGGGGGGGTTGGTGGGTTTTTTTGTTTTGTTTGTTTTGTTTTTAAACACAGGTCTTACCTTGCCTGAAATCTTGTTCCGAAGAAATAACAGATGGACTTTCACTCGAAGTACTATAAACATCGCTGTGGTAAGATTTGTACCTTCTCAAAGGCTCTGAAAGTTTAAATAAGGGTATCAGAAGAGTAAGAAAGCAACAGTTCTAATGCAAAAACTGAACACAAATTAACATTTGAAATTTTTCGAAATCTTTTCAAATTGTTTTTGAATGCCTGTATGCAGTTATAGAGTCTGAAAGCAAACACTCAGTGGATGCTGTGCAGTCCCATTCTCTCTCTGTAGCCTGAGAGTTCTGCAGTGTGCCTGGCCTTTCTTGACTATCCTTAAAGAGCCACCTCCTCTCAACTGCTCTCTCATCATCACTTCCAACTAATATTTAAAAAAAAAAAAAACCACAACAACAAACCAAAGACAAAAAACAATCCCTCCTGCAAACAGAATGGATGAAAACCTTTGGTGCACACTTCTTGCATTTCTTGCATGTAGAAAGCAACCACCGGGACTTAGTCCTTAGATCATTCATGATGAAAAAGAAAGATATCCGCAGAGACAAAACAGGAACTGGAAAACTGTAACTCATTCAACTCATCTTTGATATCCACAAAATATGATCAACAATCAATTACTAAGCCCTTACAGGATATTTAATTAACCAGAACAGCTAGATGCATGTGATGAGAAATAAATACAGCAGCCTCAGTTCCTACTTTCAATGGATTCTTTAAATAACATACTGGGGCAAAGGGCTCCACAGAAGGGGTATGCATTTGACATTTGCAACAATCTCCCAAAACTTTCCTATGCAGAAGCCAACGAACAACCACATAGCGTGCACAAAAGCAGAAAACAAAATAAAAAGTCCCCACATTTTGGAATTACCAGTGCTTCACTGCCTAAGTGAGAGAAAACGTTAGGTGTCTTTATCTGCAGAAGGCTGTCTCTGGTCCAACTACAGTTAATGTTTTGGAAAGCAAAAGTGATGATATAGAGAAAAAGCACGTAATTGTGAAGACAAATGCACACCACTACAGCAAGGAATATAAAATGTAAGAATACAAAGTGGGGAATGCATGAGCAGATGAGCCTGGATGCTGCAAAAAGCAAGTCAGACGTTCCAATTTCCCAGATCTAGAAAACAAAACACCTGGTGAAAAATCCTGTGAGAACAATAAACCTGCGGCATAATCTTTATTAGGTCAAAGGACAAGTTAGACATGCTTTCAACAGCACTACTCATTCAGACTTCTTACAGGAGCAAGGAAAACTCCAAATAGGAAAAAGGTATGGAAAGATGTGAGATAATGCAGTAGACAGAGAATAATGTCTAGTTCATGTTAATTTTGGACTGTTTCCAAAACCTTCCTCCTTAAAAGCCAGCAATTCTCCTATTTCTACCATCTCACTTGGGTTGTGCAGTTCCCCGCTGTCCCACCAAATACAAGATTCTTTAAGAAAACTGGGAAAAGTAAGCAAAGTCATCAATCAACCTATGAAACCAATTACTCCCACAAGCCCATCCCAGTTGCACAGCTTAACAGCATAAACCTCAACTTCACATTACTCTCAGAAACGAGCAATACAGTTTGCACATTTGTAAACCAGCCTACAGCAAGATGAAAAGAAATCACTGCAGGGTGTGTAGGAGTGTGTGTGTGCTTCAGTGTTTCATGGTGGCTACTTTCAGCATTCTGAGTTTTACAACAAAGAACTCTACCACCAACTTAGCAATTACTTCCCTAACAAGGGAAATAAAATCCAAATTCAGTGGGTAGCTTTTGGAGATTTATTTTTAAAATGCTCCCAGCCCTCTAAGTGAGGCATCCATCCAAACATGATACTGGAGCTACAGTACAGAAACGTTTAACTGAAAACAGATCTCTTCTTTCCCAGTAGTTTTACTAGCTGTAGGTTTTTCAAGTCTGCTAACCTGACTTTGAAGCAAGAGGATGGAATGAGAACAGTAAATTATAACAGAGATTTTAAAAAGATTTGGGTTTTTTCCACCTAGTCAGCAACCTGGGCTTCCTGAATTGCACACAAATTGTGGCTCCATCCTGGTTCTTTAAGACGAAGTTCTGCAAAAAATAAATGTAAAGTGGTGAAACAGAAATATGCAGTTAAAGCACAAAACAAGTGTTTGTTTGCGGTGGTCTGATATCGTGAGTGCTCTTGACTCACCCTGTTAGCAGAAGTTGGCATCCTGCTGCAGGCCAAGGGGTAAGGATCATGAGCCAAGAAACATACAGAAAGATTCCCAATCACTGCTTATCTCAAGGTTTTCGCAGACCTCCATGTGAGGTCCAGCTAGGTTTACACCTATTCTTCCAGCATTCACAAGCAGAGACAGAGATGGGACCACCTCCTTTCTTGTCACATATCTTTCTCCCTAAGCAAGACCATAAAACTTATCCCAATAACTCAAGCAAAGGTATTCCTCCCATCTTCTGGAGGCATTTTAAAACCTTTCCACATGGGTCTGTATCAAGGACTCTCAGCCTGTTCTGCCTAGGGACAGAAGTTTAAAGGCAATTAAGAACCTACAGCCTGAAATCTGGGGTAAATCCTCTAGATTTTTCTTTGCTTAGTTTAGGGAAAATACATACAGACATATATATGATGATGAAAATACATACAGATGGGAACTGTTTGCTGATGGGGCATCTTCTCTTTGGCAACCACCTTCCAGCTCTCTACCGGTATATACACGTCTATGTACACCCCATACACATTCCCCCAGCACCTCACCTCCTCTTAACCAAACTTAATTTCTCTGGGGCATGGGCAGAATATGTACCGCAGACCTGCAAACATTCAGTTAAATTGTAAACACTGAGACTACTGTACACTTGCAAAATTACCCAAATAATTTATGCTGTCTCCTCTCCTCCGCAAATTCTCAATTCTAACAAACTGTAATAGGATTTAACTTGAGAAAAGGCACTTGGGATCATGTCCAAGCCAAACTTATAATTAAGAAGTGGCTTCCAAAGGTCAAAGTCCCAATTCTAGAATCAAGTTAAAGTTAAGCTTTTCACACAATAGTTTCAAAAAAGAGGACAAATTTCTAGCCTATCTGGCTGGGAAGAAACTGAAAGATTACATCAATAAAAGCTAAAGATGACAAATAAAACAACTCATCTCCCATATTTACAATTTTCCCTACAATATTTGAATGGCCTTGGTTTGCTGCTTTGTTTCTTTTTTTGTGTGTGTTTTTTGTTGGGCTTTTTTTTGTTTGTTTGTTTGGTGGTGGTTTTTTGCTTGGTTTGGTTTTTTTAGTATGTTTTTGGTAACTGAAGAGAGAATTCAGAACTGATTTAACATCTCGACACATCAAGCACGTTGTAGCAAAAATTATTCTATTAGTTACCCTTCTTAACATTTCATTGTTTAAATTATACTCTCTTAGCAAACACTTCAAGTCATTCCATACCTTAGTAGAAAACCAAACCTGAGCTTAAGCATGTTTGAAGAATCTTTAACTAAAATGAATATATAAAACTTGCACTAGTAATGTAAGTTAACACACAGTAGCACCACAATGTAGAGATGAATGAAGCATTACAATCAGAATTTGTGTTTGTGCTGCTTAGTGCTGCAGTGCTGTTTTTTCAAACTCCGTATCAAAGCCAGCAGAGTAAAAGCTTACAGGCACCTCACGCAGCATAAAATAACAAAACACACTATTTATGCAAGGCAAGACATGCAAGCCCAGACAAGTAATTTACAGAAAGCCTCATCTCAGCCAACATCAATCAGAGAACCACATTCAGCTTGGAATTTCATTATCCTGAACACATGATTTGCATTAGATACAAAGGTTTTCAAACACACATTATTATAGAATTATTACTGGCTGTACAGAGAAGGAAAAGGACACGGAAAATGGCAGAGGTAAATGGGCAATTTTGTGACACAGAGGGAGCCCTTGTTTGCTCTTTGAGGTTTATGGGTGTCTATTACATACCAGTGTTACTATAAAACCTTTAAAACACATTAACTGTCCTTTAGGACTAGAGGCTGATACTTGCTTCTTTCACCAGAGTTTAACCAATTGGTTAGCATCATATTTAGTCTTCCTTTTCCTCTTTTCATCTCAGAAAACTTGAATTATCTCATGCAAGGCAGCAGAGGTTTAATAGGAAGGCTGTAGAGATCCAGAATAAATCCCTGGTAAGGATTCATATCTAACGTACACAAGGGAAACAAATTCTTTCGCCTTCCAGGGGAGCAGGCCCATTTTATCTTACAAGATTTCCACCACTCATGCAGCATGTATGCAACCTAAGTCACCAGCCATCCAGGTGATTCCCTAGAAAGCCTAATGGACATCTGATGCATAGGGTCTAGGCAGGATCTGAGTGACAGGAAGAAATCAAGCCTTGTAAAACTGCAGAAAACACAGATCTCTAAAGCAAGGCTGGAAAGGAAAACAGCAAGATTAAAAACAGCAACTCCAGGGTCTGGTAAGAACTCGGGTGTCTTGTACTTAGACACCCTTTTTTTCTGGGTCTGTATCATACCATCCAGAATAAGGTTTGTAAATGGCCACAGACTGAAAGTGTGGCCAATCAAGTTGTTTCTTTCGATTTATATGTTTTATCCAACTGAGAATGTAATGTGTTGACAAAAATTGATAATCCCAGACTGTGTGAGCTGCTGAAAGCTTTATAAAGCAGACAAAACAGATGCCACTTTGTTGGGCAATTATGGAATTGTAAGAGCTATTTTACTACCTTATGTTAAACTACGTAATTCAGAACACAATAATGGTGGCTGATGCCAGAGTACTTGTACTTTATAGAAATCCCACAAGCATTTATTTCTTTTCCCTTGAAAAGCCAGCTTCCGTAGCCTCAGTAAAATTAAAAACTGGAAGTTTTTCTCTAAAATGGTATTAGTCTACCTACCCTTCAGCTTCATTAATATGATTTCTGAACATTGTTCTGACTGAACCTTATCCTTACCAAACATACCAACTACATGAGAATCTATTTTGCCATCACTGAATTTAAATCATACTGCAGAACAATGATCATAAGCAGTGTAAACTGAGCCTTAATTTGCTTTCACATGCAAACAGATATACATACCATTGTGCATGACTCATTTCCTCTGCTTAGCCTACATGCGAACCCAGTACATACAATTCAAAAGAAAAAGAAAGTATGCACACTTCATTGACCTTAAAGTTTGTAAAGCAACTATTCCTCTTTTGCCCTAAACCCAATCTCCCATTTAACCCATGTCTATAGAAGCTCCCAAATTCAAATATCTTGGGTTTAATTTGCTGGGACAAATTTACTACCAACAGCTGCCCGATTACCTGCAGAAATTTTCCCTTATTCAAAAACGCAGCTTCAAACTAAAAGAGCTTTTTTTCTCTTTTTTTAATCTGGACATTTAGAGTATCCCTAACCATCACTCCCACCCAAACACATGCAGTCATAATATGGAAGTTTTATAAGTGGGGTCCAGATGGATCTTCAGTACAGCTAATGAAAACATTGTTTTGTGAGAAAAAGACACAGAAGACTTAGGAGGCAGAGACCGACCTCCAGAAAACAGGGAACATTACTTCCTCTGCTTGCTGAATGTATGAAGCAGAGCACCATAAGTGGACAAAACAAAACAAAAAAACATCAAAAAAAGAGACTTAATCATCTGGGTTTTCAGTTGCAAAAACCAAAGGTAAAAAGACAGATGGATAAACACAACCTGAGGCTCTGGGATTCACATGGTTCCCAACTGCAAAAACATTTAACAAAGGCTTGAAAATATTCCCAAACCACCACCCCCATTCCCTCACCCCTGGACTCAGTGTTCCAAAGCTTCAGCAAGATCAGCTTTTTTGGTATTCTCCCCTCTTTTTCCTCCCTGTCTGCTATTTAACCCACAGGCAGCTATACTACTACTCTCCTAACTGGTTTTCAGCTCCTCTGTTCCACCAGGACGTAGGGAATCTTTATGCCTTGCTTCCTTGTGCATCTCATTTACAACACCCTCATAAGCAAAGCTGCATATAAAAAAGAGGAATGCACATTTGCTCAAGTAACACATAAACCAATCCACTTTGACTTATACATACACTCAAAACAAGGTGGGGGAAGCTGCCAAAGGAAATAAAAGGGAGAGATTCAAACAAGGCTACCATCTTGCAGCCTTTGCCTTGCTATCATGCCATTTGAAGGTAGACTTGAGATACGAAAACTGAAGAGTATCTACACTTCATAAATCTCAGAAGATATAATCAATTTTGTGGGTGAGAAGGCAAAGTAAGCTGCAAGCAAGGGAGAACAGATGTCTCTTTCATACTCTTGAGTGGCAACGTAGGCTTGCAAAACGTAAAAGGCAGAATATTATTTTCTCTCTAAAATGGGACACTACCGGCTGGTGCCAAGCAACAAACTCCCAAGTTTCAGAAGAACAAAACCAAAATTTGCTCTCCTGATACAGATAAACTTCCCGGGTTTAACACCTAACAACTTCACAACTCTAAACATTTCTGCCTGAGCTCACAAAACCTACATAATCAAAACAAGAATGAACAGTAACAGTGGAAATGCAGAACTTACTCTCCCATCTCTTGGCAAGATTAGCACGTATTTTTGGAGTCTGTTCTTAGTGTTCAGAATTGGCTACACCCAAAGTCAAAATAGCAGTCTCTTTCCCTTCGCCTTGCCCCCACCCGGCTAAGCACCTAATCATGAACAATCATCTTTGTTCATGAAAGAAAGAAACAGCTTCAACCCTGAAACTGTACAGCAGAATAACACACAAAGGAGCAAGCTCATGAGCAAGGCACTTACAAAGACACTGTCTTTGGAAGGCTTGTGAGGCTAAATCCAAGATATTCCAACTGTAGATTATAGTGCAGTTTGGATGGTCTGCAGCTCACTACAAACTACTCTATTACAGCGTAGTTGTAATTAAAACTCTCTCATTCTTTCCACTATAAACTCTACTTTTCATGTTTTTTGTAATTTGGGTTGTAAAAAATCTGTTCTGAGTGAAAGCTTGGCACACAAAAGCCTGTGCATGAAAACATTTTCTTTTTCCAAGACAGTCAGCTCCTTAAGGTTTTATGAATAACAAAAGTTTGCCAGCTTAACCCAAAATAAGTTAAAGAAGAAATAAGCCACATGGCATTTAAGTTCCTTTGTGGTTTGAGAAGGGAAGTTTTATCTGGCAAAGTTTAACCCGCAGAGAGTCCAATGCCATTTCACAATTCAAAAACTGAAAAACACCACATAGCCAAAATCAGAGGCTTACTACAGCTTACACAGACTTAACTGTAACCTAGACCTGGACCCAACCAAATTGAAAATATCCCCAAATCTGCCAGAGAGAAGGTACATTGTGTCCTCTCTACTAAACCCAACGACCAATCCTGTTTCCATGACTCCTTGCCCATTCCTCCACCTCAAGCTGAACAAAACCCTTATTCCTGACTACACAAGCTTTCAACATACCTTATTCTTTCCCCCCATTTTTCCTTTAAATACCTCTCCTTTGAGGTCATGCTGTATCTCATGCAGAGAAAGAGTAGCAGTTGCTGTCATTTTCTGTGGACTTCTTTCCACTCCATTTCTAGTTGTTGCCCACCTATTTGCTATGTGACTACCAGCTCCAGGCAGCAAGATACCCTTGCATCAAGTGCTACCCAAGAAATTGACACCACAATCTTCATCAAGATAGGTGACATTTTACCACAGCTCTCCACACAGTTGCTCATCTCTCTCAGCTAGGCTAGTTTTATGTCAGAAGAGCAATTCCACATACACTTGATAATGTCTGACATTTGGAAATATCTGTCTACTCAAGTGCTTGAAAATTGCATGCAATGGGAATGCACAAAAAACTTGTAACAGACTGTATTTTTCATTCCTTTGACAGATGAAGCTAGCAATAAGCTCTTTTATGAAAGGTCTAGGGGACTTCTCTGTTGTCAACAAGATGGGAGATAAGGAACACTGAACAAGGAAAAAAAAAAAGAGGAAAAAGGAAAAGGGAAAGAAGTCCTAACAGACTAGCAGACTTTAGGTATTAAGGTTTTCATGAATCCGCTCATTAAAGCGGAACAGACAGACTACTTCCATTCAGGCTTCTCAAGCCCTGTGAAACACAATAGCAACTAACTGCTTTGTGGAAAAACATTCCTCATCCATCTTACTAAAATATCCTTTACACTGGCTTTCATCAAAAATTCACAACTAGGTTCTGGCCCAAAACTTTTCTTCAAGCAGTTACCGGAACAAAACAAAAACAAATAAAAAAGAGCATGCCTAAAATAGAACAGCACAGCACACACTCCTAACTTCCAAGAGTGAAACATACCTCCTTCCTCTGTTGAAAGCAGAAGACTCAGAAGACAAGAACATTGCAACCAACCTACCTGTTGAGAAAGTACCTTCATTTTTTTCTAGCAAGTAATGACTGTGAATTCAGAAGGATGGGCAGTGAGTCATTAGCTATTGCCTCAATTCTCTCTATACAGATTTGTCACTCGGCTCCTATGACTATTAGCCCAAGTTCCCAGTCTGACTGCACTTTCACCCATTGCCTTTATGAATTGAACAGTTTCACACATCTGAACTATCTCAGTTGGCATAGCAGGGGCACGTTATTTTTTCTGCTGTCTCCCAGTCTGTTTGAATGAGAATGATAAACTCTTGCTCATCAATGGGTTTGGCCAAGCTTCTGGTTTTGCTGTTGTGCAACACAAACCTACACAAAGCTACACTCCTGAACAACAAGGCTATTGAGCTTTCTCAATGCAGGGAGTGGCCTTCTCTTAAACTTTGTCAGCTGCCTATCTTCAAAGATCTGAATTGACTCATATACTTGAGATAGTCCCCTTCAATTTCAGACTCTTAAACCAAAAACCAACCAACCTTCCCCATACCTCATCGGATATCTCAGTAGATAATGACAGATGGTAAACTTCTATTGAGATAAACAATGGTATCTCCACAGTATTATTTCCATCTGTGTTCACTCCATGTTATAATGTAACCCTCGTCGAAAGATGCTAATTTGATAGCACAAAATCCCTTCAACTGTCTTGTCTGTACAACTTGTCCATAAATCACAGTACCTTTTTAAACTGCCTATGCCATTTCAATAACACTCTTCCTTTCTGGAGCACAAGGCTCACATGCATAGGAGAAAAAGAACTGGCTTCCCATGCCAAGTGCAATATAAGCATCTCCTGAGACAGCCACAAGGGGCATGAACAGGCATTTTGAGAAATTAAACCAGGATAAAGGCTTTATCTCTTCTTAATAAGGAGGTGTTTACACCTCAGTGCAGGAAAAGGAAGCATAAGTTGTTTTATTTTCACACAATTATTTCTGTCACTCAACAGACAGGCAGCCATGAGTTTTCAGCTGTATGGATTTTGAATGCACCTGAACAAATGACTCTGCTAGCTCTGCACATACAGCTCTTCTACCATAAACCTTAGATGACTTAAGTTATGCCTTCTGGCCCATCATAAGCAGGATCTGACTCTGCTTTCAGTTTCTATCCCACTGTCCCAAATTTATAACCCCTGGAAATTAAGTCACACTTTCAAGCAAACGAAATACGCAGTTCCCTTATAGGGTTCTGCATAAAGACCATTTTATAAGTTTCCAGAGAACAAATAAAACAACCTTTTTTCTCCCCATGCATGCTTTCAATTAACTGATGGAACTTGCTGTCAAGTATTCCCACTGAGGTAAAGATCTTTACATGAGTACAAAAAAATATTTCCTATTTAAGGGCTTAAGTCCAGAGTTATACAGTGCAAAATCACAGAGATCTGAGATGAAATTATTCCTTTTCCTCTGGAGTATAAATTATTCTCTAATAGCTGGAGATGATGATTTTCCTTCAAGGAAAATTACTTGACAGTTGGCTGTTACCAGCTGTTTTTTCTTTTTTCTAATTTTAGTTGATGAACTTGATACTAGCTGATTTATAAAGATCAACTATTTTCACTAGGTAAGCAATCTGGTTGAGCACATTTATCTTCATTGGCAACAAGAGGTACTAATGCTTTCACTTTATCTAAAAAAAAGATGATAAAGCAAAGATCTCTGCAGTTTTAAGAGCTGCTACAAGAAAACTCAGATTTATCATAAAAAGAAATCTTTGTTTAATGAGTAGAATACTCAGGAAATGAAAAAGCTTTACTAACCTTCTACATTCATAGCTTCCCTCAGAAGCTGCAACTTCTTCTGTCTCTCTCTTATTCTGTCAAAGGCATTTGATATTGCTGCAGAAGTTGATGTCTCAGGCACATGGCGTGTTTGGTCCAGTTTTTGTGGTCCAAAGACATCCAGTGCTATGCTCCCATCGGAGTATCTTGCTTCCTTGTTTCTGGTGGTAGTAGAAGTCCGTACTGTAAATGTTTCACACTGATGGTTGTACCCATGAGAGCCTCCAGCATGGTCCCTCTCAGTTGCCCTGTCAGTTGGACAAAGCAAATCTGTGGAGGAAGCCCATACTTTCCGCTTGGGAGCGACATCTGTATGGAGGTGACCTTTTTTTTCAAACTCATTGGTTTTACATCTATGAGGACAGAAAACATCTTCCTGTCCCAAGTTGTAATCTGCAGAAATGCCCTGGAAAAACTCTTCCTCGCCCTGTGTTCCTCGAACTGACAGAAATCCCATAGACTTGCTAAGTCCTTTGTTAAGCGTGGTCTGTTGAGAGAAGTGAGCTTTGTGTCCATCAGGTGCATCAACCACCAATGTTTTTCCTGGAATAAAGAGACATTTCATATATGTAACTTTGTGCTACTTAAAGGGCTGCTTCAGTCAACAAAGGCAGAACTCAAACTGCTTCGTATCTGACAGATATTTTCTTTTACTTCTGAAGTGCTGAAGAAAAAATTATGGTCTACTATAGTTCAGCATTAACATTAAATACCCCCTTAAACTATCACATACATGCTGAAAGTTGTTTTCTCATTAGCTTTATCTGTAAAATAGTCTGGACTCTCACCAAAAGTACTGTTTAATGATCAATCTGAAATGAGCCATTCTCAAGTCTCACACCTGAAGACACCACCTAAAATTTTTAATGACAAACCCACGTTTGTTCCACAGACTTACAGATGCGCTGCAGTAGTGTCAGTAGAAGGAGTCAGGAGAAAGACTGTGTAGTTAAGAATTTTAAGGAGTCAGGAGAAAGACTGTGTAGTTAAGAATTTTAAAAATCCTGGATCTTCCTTTAATGACTTTTTTTGGTGATGACAGTCTCTCCAGATAAATACTCTAAAACAAGAGTAACAAAGCTTCTAAGATCAAAGTGATTGTATGAGCCTGTACATTCCATGTTTTGTTAATAAGTGGATCTGCCAATACTGTGTCTTTTCCCTCTCCTTTACCATGAAATTACTTCCAGAATAAAAGAAACTATCAGAGGTGGAATAGCATCAATGAAATATGTGTTTTCTGAAGAATATCTTAACATGGTCACCAAGAAGTTGTGATGACCATGTATGCCTCAGGCATAAATTTTTCTTGAAGTATTAGCCCAATTTTACAAAACTGAGTACTAAACATTGGTAAGTACAATCAAATTTCTTAACATAACAGATGACCTACCAGTTTATCTTTCATGTTCTTAAGACTTCCTGAGATCAGAGTAAAAGAATTGTAAGAGTAACATCCCAGAAAAAAACTAGTATCAAAGACTACCCAACTGCTACTTACTGTCTGTTAGCAAACTAAAATTTTTCAATGCTTCTGCACTATTAAACGTTGCAAAACCCCGAGGTCTAATGTAGATATCAGACATGCAATAATCTACTCATAACTCCAACCGACCAAGTACATTGCAAAAATTATTATAAAGATGACGTTTAACCTTGTCATATTAATGTAATGTGTACGCTGCAGATTGGAAATCTCAACCCCATCATCATACTCTGGACAAGAAAACCCAACTAAAAATATTCCATGCTGGGTTGCCTAAGCAATGCCTGCTCACTCAGGAAGAGTCAGTATGGCATGTGATGCTTTTCTTAGAGGTAGCTCCCTCTCAGCTGTGATATTACCATGTACAACTTTTAAGACACAGCAGCCCTGAAGACATCCTCACAAAAGCAAGCAGTCGTGAGCTCCAAGTAAATTACTGCGTTGTATCTACTACCCTTAAAGATGCCTCTGTAGTGCTGCCTGCTGCTCTTCCAAAGGCAATTGAAATCAACAGCCGCGCTTAGACAGTAGGCTCCTGCTACTAGGTCTTTACCTTGTCTTTCATCCTTTCAAATTGAGTTTCACAGACTGCTTTAAGGATGCTCACAATTATACTCAGAAATGCTTTGAAAAGCTTATGGCTTTATACCTTTCCACTCTTGATATTCTACTTGAAAAGGGACTGTTAGCTTTCAATGTCTATTTCTGCGATATTAAACTTACAACAGGTGTTTTGCCCCTTACTTCTTACCAACACACAAATGCATGATGGCAAAATGTTAAGGTTTGGACTTTCTAAGAAGTGTCTTGTACAGTTCCCACATGTTCCAGCCAAGTGAATAAAAAAACCCCAACCTTTGCCAATAAGAATGAAAATCTTCTGAAAAGATGTGATGCATTACTTCATATTTTACAAATATAGCTTTAATCCTAAACTCAAGTAAACATAATTATATTTGTGGTAAGGTAAATCTTACATTACTATCTTATTCTCAGACTACACATCCCTCAAAGCTGTTGAATTACATATAATAATCACACAGACTTTTAAAAATAGCCATTCACTGTGAAGTTCCCACTATCTAAAGCAGTGGAATGATATCCATTCTGCAAACGCGTACTTCACATTCATGTACATGCACTTCACAGATAGACATTCCTAAACACGGTTTTAACGCAAGTCATTTCTGAGAGAAACAAAACCCAAAATACTGCAGTATTTAAGATGGTTACCAAAAAGCAAATCAAAAGGAGCTCTGAGAATCCTTCCCAATAATGAGTTCCAAGATAATTTTAGGCAGAAAAAACTGAAACAGCCTCCTCTACACACTGTTTTCACGCATTTTTTTAAATGCAAAAACAACCTACCTCTTCAACACTGGAAGTATTTACATGCACAAGACCTTACTAAACAAAACAATGGTGAACAAATCAGAAAACCAAGGAGAGGCAGCCACAACTCCAACATAGTACCAAGACTGTAAATTCAGGATTACTTGGTACATCATTGCTCATGACTCAGAAGAACATTCCTGGTTCAAAAGATCATTTATGTCTCTGCATGTTGAAACATTACCTTGTTTCAGGATCACATCCAGTTAAAAAAGCCACAACATACTTGAAGCACCAGTGGGTATCCTCGCCATAGCACTCCCAGAGACATAAACATATCTGTGCTACGCTGGTGAGAACTGCAGTGAAAAGGTCTGGGTGCCAGTGAAAAAAAGTGCTACACGGGAAGGAGCATCCTCTTCACCAAAACTAGTTTCCATGGAATTGTAGCATCCAGACTAGACATAACAGAAGCTGCTTCTAATTCAAGCAAAGGCTCAGAAGACACAAGCTCCCTGCCTTGGCATGCAAGAGATGCTTTCTATTCCTCAAGTCATCCACCCAGCTGGGGCTTCCTCATGAGGAAAAGTGAATGCCATGAACACTACTTCATCAGCAGTGGCTGGGAAAGTACGCATCGTTACAGCTTTGCCACTCATTCAGCTGATTGCATGATGAGACAGGAGATGAGCTGTCCCATCAGGAAGCAGTACAGGAGACATTCCACTTCTACACTGATCTTCCTCTTTGCTGCCTGGAGATGTCTACAGGTCTAACTCATATCCACATTAGTTTATGCAGCCAACGTGAGTTTTTAACATAGTACCAAAAGGAATCTACAGCTGGCCTTAGTATTCTTCTTGAGACTGTAAAGGAAAGATGAAGATGTCTAAGAGAATTTTATTACTCTTCTCATTCCTACTTGTGCTTTTCACCAGTCTTGGCACTTCTCACCTTTGCAAAACCCCTCCTGCCCTACATAACATCATTTCAACAAGCTCTCCCCAAACTGGCTCACAATGTCAACACGAGCTGTTTAACAATCATCCTCAGAGAACGATAAAGAGACTACGGGGCAAGGGATGCACAGCCTGCTCAAGTTAGGCATCCTGAGAATGTAAACTAGAACAAAGCAGCAACACAGAGCTTTTAGACCCATACTTTATACCCATGGAGAAAGCTTGCTGCTCTTGGCATTGGAGAGCAGAAGTCAATAATCAAGGAAAAGACTTCTCAGTACAGAAGAAACTCAATTGCAGGTACCAGTGAAAAAATTGTATTAGGCAACCAGTAATCGGCCCATGCCAATTCTTCTATTTTTAACAACCTAAATATGTCCTCATCCCTCCTCTTTTTTTTTTTTTTTTAAGTACCATTATAGACTCTGTAAGTCACAAAATCAACCATTAAGATATTTTCACTTTTTTTCCCCCAGACTTCCCCAACACACAACCTCAGCATTACCTAGATCAAGGATCTCAAAGGACTGCATTAAGTCTCTTTCAGCACAAGGCTCATATGTCTGCCTTTCAACTAACAGTACACCTCCAGAACAGAGCGGACTAGAATCATATTTGCTTCTTTAATACATGTATTTTCAGTTGAATGGCATACACAAGTCTAAATTCATTAAGCCAATACATAGTTTGTCCATCAACTTTTTCCCCCCAGCTTTTATGATGAAATGTGTGGAAAACTGAAGGGAAGAACTACCAGTAAAACTATGTATGAAGAATAAAGATCCAACTAACAATTGCTGAACAGAGAGCTTTGTCTGGGACTCGGGGGAAAAAGGAGAATTTACCACCTTTGGAAGAAGGGGTGGGCAACTCTGGAGGACTACAAGGTTGTTGTGTGGTTATACTAGGAGAAAATTAGAGAAGCAAAAGCTAGTCTCCATCATTTATCAAGGGGAGGTCCCAGAAGACTGGAGGTTAGCCAATGTGATGCCCAGCTACAGAAAGAGCCAGAAGGAGAATCCAAGAAACTAGGCCTTGTCAGCCTGACCTCGGTGCCAGGGAAGGTTATGGAGCAGATTGTCTTGAATGCCATCATGCAGCACATGCAAGATAACCTGGGGATCAGGCCCAGCCAGCAGGGGTTTATAAAAGGCAGGTCCTGCTTGATGAACCTGATCTCCTTGTACAACAAAGTGACCTACCTAGCAAATGAGGGAAAGGCTGTGGGTGCTGTCTACCTGGACCTTAGTAAAGCCTTTGTCACTGTCTCCCACAGCATCTCCTGGGGAAACCAGCTGCTCGCGGCCTGTACGTGTGCGCTCCGGGCTGGGTAAAAGGCTGGCTGGCTGGCCGAGCCCAAAGGGGGGTGGGGAATGGAGCCACATCCAGCTGGCGGCCGGGCACACGTGGTGTTCCCCAGGGCTCAGCGCTGGGGCCGGTCCTGGTTCGTGTCTCTGTCTGTGATCTGGGCGAGGGGATCGAGTGCACCCTCAGCGAGTCTGCAACCAACACCAAGTTGGGCAGGAACACTGATCTGTTTGAGGTCTTATGAGGAGCAGCTGAGGGAACTGGGGTTCGTTAGTCTGGAGAGAAGGAGACTCAGGGGGAACCTTATCACTCTCTACAGCTATCTGACAGGAGGCTGTAGGCAGGTGGGGGTTGCTCCCTTCTCCCAGATAATAAGCAATAGAATGAGGGGAAACAGCCTCAAGTTGCACCAGGGGAAGTTTAGATTAGGTATTAGAGAAAATTTCTTCAGTGAAAGGGTGGTCAAGCATTGGAACAGGCTGCCCAGGGACGTGATGGAATCACGGTCCCTAGAGGTGTTTAACAAACGCGTAAAGGTAGTGCTTGGGGACATGGTTTAGTGCTGGACTTGGCAGTCCTGGGTTAAGGGTTGAACTTGATGATCTCTAACATCTTTTCTAGCTTATACGATTCTATGATCAAAAGGAAACTGCATAATGGAACTTTTATTTCTTTAAATTTTAACGGAGAGCCATGTTATGACCTTCCTT
This sequence comes from Falco rusticolus, assembly GCF_015220075.1. Taxonomy (NCBI): domain Eukaryota; kingdom Metazoa; phylum Chordata; class Aves; order Falconiformes; family Falconidae; genus Falco; species Falco rusticolus. The sequence goes on along the minus strand of NC_051187.1, from coordinate 109,408,585 downwards.
TAAAAAAAAAAAAGAAAAAACACCCTTTTATTTGTAATGGAAACTCTGGAGACCTTTCTAAAGTACTCTGGCTCCACTAAAAACAAAGTATCTCACCTGAGATCACAACAGAGCTACTCTGTGCTCAGTTACCCACCAGTATAGTAAGACAGAGAAGTACTTCTCAGTGATGGTGACAGGACAAGCCATTAGTAATTAAGATACTACAGCATATATGTAACTTCAAAAGGCACATTTTTCCCTTCCCCAATTACTTCTCTGTAGAACTAAATTCTTCTTAATGCTCATCTGAAAAGCATCTGGGTTCTTAATTTTCATTTATCACCCTTGGGTGTTTATCCTCTACTTGATGTTACTTTAATGCAATTATTTATAATTACTCTAAATAATTTGAATGTAATTATAGTAATTGCATGATTCCAAAGTATAGTGAGGGAATATATACAATAAAAATAGCAATTAATCACCAAGAGTTCACATGAAAATTCCCTTGTGGTGCTAAAATGAAAATCAAGTTTTCCACACACATTCAACTGGCAGATGTTATGTTTGCTAAATGACCACAGATCTGCTTCCTTCTTCGTTTGGTGTCTTCAGCTGTGAATGCAACTACACTCTCTTTGACAACAGTGTCACTTACAAACCACCTTTTACTCACACTGATAGTAAATTAATTGATTTCCCTCTGAGCAAAGGAGTTGTTACCTGGTCCTTACTAAATTCAGTCAGTTTGCAATAACTTGTGTATCAGCTTGACCATGCAAGCAAATTAATCAAATATTACGTGAGTGCAAACACTGTCAGTGCCATGATATACTGTGTATGTTTTTACTGAATAATCTCAGCTCAAGTTTCTTTAAAGTTCTTCTGACTGCCCCCTTTTGTTTGCAGAAAACAATACCTTTTTCAGCTCCATTTCAGCAAAGCTTATGGATATATCCATACACACACACAGCACAGGGGTGGCAGGGCAAGGAAGAGACACAGAGATTGCCTGCATGTGCACAAAAGCCCACACCATCATTGCCAGACTGAAAGATCTGAAGAGGAAATTACTATACAGGAGTTTAAAAAAACATCTCCCACATCATCTTTGTGCAAAAAGCAGAATGACAGAAAAATCCTTATCCCAACACAATGTGGTTAAGTTTCTCAAATACTAGTGGGTAGCTAACAGAGGAGTTAGGTTTGCAATTCCTTTGGGGCAGGCCAAGACCCAAACAGAAAACAACAGAGCCAGATGTGGACTGTGTTGGCTACTTGGAATGACACCTCCTCCTTTCTTTTACTTTTTTCAATTGTTGAGACAATCCAAGTTTCAGATGGAAGTACTCTTAAAACAATGTATTCTTTGTGAAAGAAGAAATGAGCTGGACACAAAGACTGTTAAAAGCACTGTAAAGTAACGGCCAAACTATAAATCCTGTAAAACAATTTGCATTCTGCTTTGGACCGAGATGGCCCCTCTATCAAAACCCAAATAGCTCTAGAAACCAAACATCTTGTTCAGAACAGTGGTAGTGAACCTTGACAAGTAGCACTTTGTAAATGCAACATTTTACCTCTTCTCTTCCTCAGCAACTCTGCAGGAAAGACAACTGCATCCTTGCTCTTTCCCACTCAGGTTTATGGGCCATTTTTTTTTTTTTTGGTACCAAGAAGGCAAAAGGGTCGCCCAGCTATTCCCTTCCTGGATTTCTGCATACCCCAGGAGCAGCTCAGTGATACAGCTGCTTTTCTGCACAGAGACAGCATTTGATATGTCTGGTTTGGTTTCCTCACTGATCTTTGTGTCCACTCCTGTGTCTTCAGAGTTCTGAGTCTGTCCTTAGCACCGCTGTAACAGCACTTCCAGTACTGCCAGGATGGAAGCTCAGTAAAGCAGCAGCAACTACACTTAAATTTAAAAGATCTCCACCAACACCAATCACTCAGTACTGCTAGATGCAAACAGAAACCCTTATTGGAAGAAAACAGGCATGGTTTCTAAAGGGCAAAAGAATAACTTCTTACTCTTCAAAACAAATAGTCTTTATCGGGCTTCCATTTAGTTTTCTTGAACACTGAAAGTTATTCTCCACCTACTCAGTTCTTTTTTTCTAGTACCGAGGAGATGGAGGTGAAAAAAGAAAGATTATATTTCTAGATGAGAGATTTTCAAGTCAATGGAATTAAGTTTGTGCTGTATTTTTTGGTAAGTTAAATCTGTGTACTTGGATTTAGCAAGAAAATGAGTAGGCTGTTTCAGTTCACATGGGAAGCATCATTATAAACCATTTCTTTATAGACTAATACGCTGATTTTTCTTGTTAAAATTAAAAGCAACTTCACTTAGCCTTAGCATCTTTTATTCCATTTACATGTACCATTTTTGCTACACCTGACAAAGTGTTTAGTCTAACTAAACAGGGAATTTATCAACACCTAAAATTTTTTTCAGTATTTCCAATTATTTCCTGTTACATACAGTTATGGTGAACTTTAATGATCCTGTAAAATCCTTTCAAGCCTTTATCCATTTGGCGCATTTTCTTTTGATAGAAAGGTCAGAATTTTACCGGATACAACTGTAGTATTGTAACATAAAATAACTCATGACAGTCTACCACACTGCACAAGCCAAGTTAAAATGAGAGGCCCTTTATGGCAAGAAAGCAAAGCCAAGACACCTGTTTGCAACATCTCTTTAAACACGAAATACCTCTGCAAAGGTCTGTCCTTGGTGTTCACAGGTCATCAACATCAGGTGGAACTTTGTAAACACACACACAAGGTGCCTGTTTTCAATTACTAGAGAGCTGGGAAGCAGGCTGCCAGGCACATGCAAGTTACAAAGATTTCGACTAAGCTTTAAATAGACTATGCATCCTTTTGAAGGATGAATGCCATAGTTTGTGGCAAAGAGTAACATGGTGAATTACCGCTTTATGTTTGGAAGAGTTTGACAGTCACTCTTCTATCATAACAAAAGAACTTTATCAAGCAACTTCCACAGTTCTTGAAGTAAAGACTCTTCAGGTTTAAAGTGTTTTGAGTAAGAAACAACACTCACTGGTTCAGATGACTCACACCAGGCTTTACCACTTCTATTTCTGCTGGCTAAGTCAGTTCCTAAATACTGTGTTCAAGTATGACTTGACTGAAAGCAAACATTCTGTAATACTAATTTAGAATAAATTATTTCTGCAGGCAGTCCTGCCATAAAGCTCATTCACCAAGACTGCCACAGAGTGAGTCGTGAAAGACAAAAAATAAATTTAACTGGGGAGAATATTAACATGAAGCTATTTATTAATTTAATTATTATCTTCAAGACAGACTGAAATGAATAGCTGAAAATATCCAACCTTGGTACATAAGGAGAGGAAAATATCTGATTTAACAGGTGAATTGGAAAAATATTTCAAAACATTTGTCCTAAGCCAACAATAAAGCCCCAGCAATTATAATTTTGGATGACCATGGTATGGAAAACTGTTCTTACTTTAATGACTTCCAAAGACAATGCAAAAATCCTCGCATTTTTCGAAGACTGGAAATACCTAAAGTATTGTTCAGCTACTGTCCAACTAGGAGCACATCTCTCTTGCTGAACCATCTCTATACTGATAAACTTATCATGATTTATCAACTATCTTAAGTTAAATGCTCGTAGTAACATTCCGATACTCTTCACGGGTCATAATAAATGCCTTAGCTCTATGCGGCTTTTCTCTCCATAAGATGGGTATTTTATTAATTGAAAATTCTCTTTCAGATTTTCACAATGACTCCACACAACTTCACCTCAGTGAGTATCAGACAGTCTTCTGTCCTCTCCAGGAAAGATTTCTGCTCACCATATTTATTGCCTTAAATATAGTGGTAAAACAACTGGTAAAATTAGACACATCCTTATGTGTGCCCATGCCCCCACCCAGCATTGTCCCAGTGCTAAACTGGGCCCAAATTATCTTGTCAGAGGAAGTTAAACCCAAACATTTAGATAGAAGATGACTGACATAACTTCTACTGTTTTAGAAAGCCAGTTCATGCAGTATCATAATCCTGCCTGGTAGCTTCCTACCTTTCTCAGTGTTTGCTGTTTTGCAATTGGAATGAGAGTTGTGTATTTCAACTACACAAAGGCACAGAATAGTACAGTGTCAGAAGAAAAAAGGACTCTATGCTTTTCTGAGCTGGTGGGGGTTTTTTTGTTTCTTTTGCCATTACTATTTTTCTTAAACTCTCTTCTGGCCTTCTACTTATGGCTCCTCAATCTATGATATTATCATTGGTATAATTAGTATTACATTCCACAGCTCACTTTTCCGGAAATGTAAAAGCTGTGCCCACAGGACAGCTGATCTGCACTGTTAGTGACAGAACCTGCACCAGCAAACCAGCATCCATTACAGAAAAAGAAATAACCAAACATTAAATTGCCTTGAATCAAATGTGGGCTGTCTCTCATTAGGATCAGACACCCATTTCACTGGGTCCTCACTAACTTTCAAACACTTTCTGAGTGGAACCAGCAACAGCTAGAGCCCAGTTTGGTTATATGTATGTGTGTGGGGCTGTTTTGTGCTGTGTTTTATTTTACTGATACTCTGTATTCCCGAGGTCTCAGTGTAGTACTGAGATCAAGGATCGCATCTAAGATCAAAATATAGGTAAGTAAGATAGTGTTAAGGCATACTGGGGAAATTGCAATGATAAGTAGAATTGGGAAAAGTTTTGGGGAAGCTAAGAGGGTTGTACATGGTTCAGGGAAAAGGAGAAAAATTACAGAGTTCCACAGGTAATGAGCATGATACAGAGAAACTGAAAAAGGTTGAGCAGAAGCAGGACAGGCAGAAAATAAAAATTAAAGGAAAGACTGACTTCAATTTATCTTGTTTTCTGAAAATAAAGACTCAAATAACAGAAAATCTGACAAATATTTTCTACTTCTAGGTATAGGGCAAGAAAGAAGTATAAAACCAAAATACCATAACTCCACATTAACTGAAAAAATACTATTGTTCATTGACAGTTCAACTTGACAAAAATAGAAAAAAATCAAGTATTCAAGAGCATCTCATTAATAACACCTACCTTTGGGACCAAGCTTGGAGCGATGCAGACAAGTTTGCACTGGAACAGTGATGCTCAAACATTTATTCCCTGTGGTGCCATGCATTATCTACAACACCCTATGCACGCATGCACTTCCAATCAACTCAAGAGGAACAGGAGCTAGAGGATGAGGACTATTCAGCCAACTGTACTCTATGGGTTATCGAGTTCAGTTCAATCACAAATATTAATTAAGTATGATTATATTTAATTAGATCTCTACAGACTGTGATGTTCCCTAAAAAGATAAATCTTTCAAGAAGTCATTTTGACTGAGGTTGCTTAAAACCCTGTGTTGAATTTACCAGTTGATAGCAGCTGAGCCAAGTGTGTTCTTCAGCCTTATAGAGTCCTTATACCTCTGGTTGCTCTTCCCCAGCCAAATTACTTTCACTGCAGTGAAACCGAGGCAGAACCAGAAGGCAAGTGAGCACACAGTGGGCAAGACAGGCATTCAGCTTCACAGCGCTTCAGAGGTTCAGACACTGTATCCTAACAACTTCTCAGTAAAATAAAAAGCAATACCTCTCAGCCATCTCAGAAGCAAAGTCAGACATACTAAGCGATTCAAAAAAACCCCAAAGGATAAGAGGAAAGAATATTCTGGTTATGACACTTTTTTAAGTCGGAGAATACAGTAGAAAACCAATTAGATCATCTAGTCCTTATCCTTTAAGTTAAAGATCTAATCCTGAGAGAAAGTTTCAGACATCACAGAGGTGTTATTCAACCCTAGTACTGAGCCAGAAAGCCATGGAGATACTGGCTAAAGCTACAACATCTATCTCCAAAATTTTGTAGAACGTAAAACAAAAGCTTTTTTGTTAAGATGTACTTAAAAGACTTCGGGGACAAACATTACTTTTGGGGGAGGAAAAAAGTCATCTGCTAAAAAACTTGAAGTTGTGGGTAGGAAAACCAATGAACAAAACCCCCAACCCTGAAACCAAAAAAAAAAAAAAATTTTAGAAAAAAAAGAAGATAAGGATTTTTTAAGAAAATGAAAAGTTAACCAGCAAGACTGTTCAGTTGTATTACTGAAAACAAAACTAGAAACAACAAAGAAAACAATCAGGGTTGCTAAGCCAGTGAGAACAGAGTTTAAAGACAACCCTGCTATGTCTCCAAAACTTAAATATTCTGACCATTATCAAAACATGCAGTTCTTGTTGATCATGGATTAAAAAACAGAATAGATGATGCAAATGATAAAGCTTGAGTAGTAGCTGAATGGTAGTGTGATCAAATAAAGGTCTTAAAAAAAAAAAACAACACTGGAAATTAGAATGATTAGGGTTAAACAAACTAGCAATTTAAAAATCAGAACAATAAGGTTCTCTTATAACCCTTATGAAATCAGTGGGAACCAGAGAAAGAATTCATTTTAAGAGCGAGCTTAGGTAGTTCAGAAAAATAAAGGAATTACATCGTTTACAAATCCAGTCAACTAGATTGATCCAGTCTCAAACCCTGTATTACTACAGAAATATTCTGGAACAGCAACAGCCAATAAGAAAACAAAGCCCCTGAGAAAGCAGTCAGAACAGTACATTTGTGCCAAAAAATGAAGAGACACCTTGTACCAGAAACTGTTCCTAAACACATAGTGCTGTACTAGAAGGGCTGACAACCACTGACATATGTTTTTTATATCAACGAGTAGCCTAATCTAGGACTCATCTCAAAAGAATGAATAAAGGAAGCCCTCCAATACCTTGCCAGACTTGAGTCTAATTTTTGCAGTTCGTATTGCCACTGATGACTCCATGGATTTTGGTTCCTGCAATTCACCATATATGCTGTTAATCAACACAAAATTAAAGAATAAAGAGGCAACAGAAGCATAACTTTGTTCCAAGTTTACAGATAGGCAGAGAGGTAATGTGAGGCAGATGAAAACCTTGTGTTGCTAACACTTATGGTGTTGATTATTTGTGGGTGACGTTGCATTCTGGAATTGAGATATTCCATTTACAAATGAGCATTTTAAGTCAAGAATATTCTCACCCGACTATTGTATCTCGCTGCCTGCACTGCAACAAATTAGAGTGGTCCAAGTTGATGCCTTATAAAATATTCCTATCCAGCTCCTCAATTCTTACAAAAAATACGAGACTAGTCTTTTAGAAGAATACATCCTCGTCTGAGAAGCCTAGCGCAAAGCTGATGCTGCCAAAACAAGTACCTCTAATGAAGTCATGGCCAGCATCAGCTGCCAACCTACATCACACTTTAGCCCACAGTGGCAACAGCAACACTGCCTCTAAAACAGTCTGTCTCCTCCCTACCCTCCCAGTTTCCTCTTTCCTTACTTCCCTGAAGTAACAGTACAACCCTACCTGGCCTCCATGTCCACCTCCCACTGTCAAAGCACAGCAGAACTGTGATGGAACACATAACACCACTCTTCAGGGTGGGTGGGTGTGGAAAGGGGCAGCAGAAAAAAAGCTTTGTGTGCAGAGAAAAGAGCCCAGGGCTGTCTGATAAGCAGGAAAAGAGGCTGTGTGCAACTAGAGCTATGAAGAGAAAGCAGGGTCCACAGAAAAGACAGAACTAAGAAAAGCTGCTTCCTGTTCTTCTAGCTGACCTACCTTCAGTTGGAGATTCCCATACTCCAGAAACAAAACTTCTGGCCAAGAAACTTTAAAACCTGTTCCTACCATCAGGACTGAACTGGAAAGACACATTTTCTTGAAACAATTATTCTAATGTCACCATCACCAACACTTAGCTAGACACTGAGCCATCAGAGTTCTGTGAAAGTCAGCAAGTCCTCCTCTATTCAATTTCTTTGGCAGCAAAATCTCCACAAACTTGGTCTTCTATAGGGCTGTATTTACTGCCATGACCCTGCAATGAAGCACTTACCTGTGGGAAGCCCTTTTCCCCTAAGCCTCTCCCGGATAGCCTGGCTCCTGTCTGGCTGCAATTTTCTATCTCCATTGCAAGAAAGTTGATCCACCTGTAAAACAGGCAGTAGCGCAGTTAAATATTGAAAGAGCTCACATCAGTATGAAACAAGTATCCATTCTGTAACTGTACAGCATCAGTCAATGCCAACAGTTAAGTTCAAGTTCAGAGTTGAAGTTCAAACTTTTTTCAACAAAACCAAGTTAATCAGTGAGAATATACCCTAGAATTATCCTTATTTGAATAATCCGTGCGTTATTTTTACTATGCATTTGGACTACTTTTTTCCACCAAGTTTACAAGCATGTAACAAATACATTTCACTCCCACAGCAAACTGAAGACAGCAGCTCTCGAAAACCCATGTTCCATGGTTGCAGCATGACTGGCCTGCAATTGATCTGATGAGTCTTCTACGTAACAGGAAGAACTGTCTTGTACTTGGTAGTTTCTGGCTGATACCTCACACAACTTATTACACATGTAAATTCTCACACATTTGTGAGAAGTCTCTTCTTTAGCCCTTCAGGCACATTCCTTTTGCGTGTCAGGCTTAATTACTCCCATTAACTTTTTTTTTTTTTAAAATCACCACTTCCCTTAAAAAAATATTTCACATGTAAAATCATCCAAAGAGCTTATTTGCTCTAACCAAGAATCTTTAGTGATCTTTTGATATGGTAGGGATTGACATAACTTGGACAGTGGCTTAGCTGGGAGCTGAAAGGAGAAATCAAGCAGCTTTCTATCCACTGCAGTTACAATGCAGCTCAATCAACATTAAACAGAATCAGTCGTGCTGTATTTCCCTTTAGAAAGCATATTAACATGGAAAATTAAAACATTCAAACAGAACCTCTCAGCTGTGCTTCATGGACCACCAAATGTCCAGTTATAGAGCTAAGACCTCTCTAGCTTTTCATAAGGCCAATTAAGATTGGAGGCATGTTGATATTAGAATAGCAAGTTGTACTCTGGTTTTGGAAAAACGATTTTATATGCTTTCCTTATTAACTTAAAAATTTCAGCACAAACACAAAGCATTAAACATTAAAACCAGCAGGGATAGCTAGCTAAGGCGCATGAGAACAGCAGTACAGCTGTGTTGCTGTCCTGTCAACACTGTTTTATTCAGCTATTTTGTTCTTGTCGTCTTGCAAAGTCAATGCAGTGACATGTTATGAACGAGGTTAACAAGGTTACTGGCAGAGGAAATCTAGAAGACCAGCAAATCTTCAGCACTGGATAACTGCCATTAGTCCTGCTCCTTCATTATCAACATGGTATAGGAGACAGGAGCACATTTGCTGGATTCAGCTCTCCACTGGATTTCAGTATGTGCATTTGGGACCACTGCTGCGGTCTTTGGCATGGTGGTCTAGGTTAGTCTATCACACTAGCCTCAGACTACCTCTGACACCCTGCTGACAAGAACAAGATGAGGAAAAGCAGAAAACTTGTTAAGCAGAAAGGGCCATTAAGAACTTGGAGACTAATGACTCACTCTCCACAGTGGCCATTTCTATAGCTCGTGGCCCTATTTACGGTTTGGATCTTTATTTCAATAGCTTCACTGACTAAGGCCTTGTAGGCCTTCATTTTGTTAAATCACAGAGGAACTCCACTTGGCAACTACACAAGACTTCAGATGTTACAGTGAGGAGCACCAGACTGAGACATAACCTCACAGACTAGAGGATGCTTTGTGGAACTCAGGATCAGCGCTACTTCTGGAGGCCTGTCATAATCAGCTGCTGCCAAATATTAGACAAATGCAGGGTCTTCCCACCTTGTGCAAGTGTTACCAAAACAGTTTTATAAAGAAACTATCTAACCATTAGTTCGTAACAGATTTTTTTTTAAAGAGGAAGCATTATCAAGTCAAACATTTTTCTTGCAATTACAGCGTTGTCTCTCTAGACACCAATTTCTACATTGACATAACCTCTATGAGACAAAAAAGGGAGTTTCAATGATATAAAACCAGAAAAAATTCAGGAACATAATGGGATATCATTCCAGCAACAATAAACTGCTCAGTATTTATTATAAACAGAACACAAGGAAAGCAAGTATCGGCCAAAGAACAATCTAATACTACTGACAATTTATGGTCTTCCTTTCTACTCAGAAATTCTACTCTACTTGAAATTACTTAACTACTCTATGGTCATGTTGGAATGGTTTACATGAAGGGAGAGGTTGCCTGTCAGGAATAGTAACTTTGTGAGATGAGTTCATGTTTCTTTCACTTCTGAACACAGCTGAATTCATTTGTCATCATTAGACAATACCATCCTCCATAACTATCATATCCAAGAGCTGAGCCAAGTGCAGAACTGGCACACCGCCTAAAAAGTCCCTCTTCCTGCTAATAAGCAACCCTCCAACAACAAGCCTAACTTTAAAGCCAAAAATCCACAGCAATCATTTTTGAAGCATTTCAAGTAGCAACATGTCAAAAGTTCGCCACAGAGTTCAATCTTTTTTGTTCACCCGTTTCTCCCTGCTTTTCTTTCAATGAACACAAACAGCTCACAGTTATCTTCCATAGAAACAGTAGTCATGAATGCATATTCCAAGAGGAATTGCCAAGTGCACAAAGTGTTACAAGGGGAGAGATGCAATTCTCTCCTTTGAACTCTCACTCTTATCAAAATTGCAACACAGTAAGACAAGAGGAAGAATGACTGCAGAGTGACTCTGAATTAGCACCTCTGCTCTCTGCCTGCTCATCTCTATTAGTCCTCAAATGCCAACAAAAACTTACCTGAGACAGGCTTCCCAGAACCAGTCTGACCAACTGTTTCACATAAGAAAAAGAAGGGGCACAGTTACTGTTCCTTATGTGGGCACTGCAAGCATCCAGAACAGTCCGTACAGATACACGGGCATAAATGACATCCTCACACATGCCAAGGAGTATGCTGTTGAGATGATCTCCAAGTTTGATAGGCTAGCGAGAAACAAAAACAGGAGTTGAAATAATGACTTGTGGTACACACAGAAGCCAGACATTCAACACAGTAAAATAATTATTCACAAGACACTGCCTGTATTATTATGTGCCAATTTTAAAGTCACCATCTAGGTGGTAGAAAAACAGCAGTTGTAGATCAGGAGACTCTAGAACAACCTGGTCCAAATAAGCTGCCTGATCTGTAAGGTCAGAACACCAACACTTTCTCAAGGGATTAACAACTAGTGGAAAGGTTCAGAAGGAAATTTTCTTTGTTGTTTTTGAACATTCTGCCAGTCACAAGCATAAAATTCAGTCCTCATTACCATCATTCTGTAATCCTTTGTGCTCACTTTCTATGGTTGCTCACCTCACCAATATTTTGCAGCAGCTGTGTTAGCATTTCCAAAGTCCAGCGACAACACCAAACAGTATCAACGAAGAAGCAAGGAATAAAACAGCAAAGCCACTGCTTAAAGAAGCAGAGCTTTGTAGTTGCAGGACAACACCCATACAGTTAAAAACAGTATAGATTTAATTCTTCTCTACCCATTCAATTAATTCTACACTGCACGTGAAATATCACTCCTCAGGGTATGCAATAGTCAGTGATAACACTTGTTCTCAGATGCCGCAGGCATCTGGGACTTGAGCTCTCTGATCTGCAACTCTCTCAAAGTGGGTGGCTACCCACAAGCTACAAGCATTGTTCTGCTTTCTGCATCATAGAGCACTTCAAACCATTACAGTCTTATAATCTTCTCTGTATTAGTACTCTTAAAGTGTACCATAAAACAAAAATATTTTGGACAACTGATTTCATTAATATAGGCTTTTCCCATCTACCTGTTTAGCATCCTAACTGATCGTAAAAATCACTTCTGTATTCAACCACACTCCCAACAGAGAAGCAGCTCATTAACCAACATAGGCAGGCAAATATGGAAAAAAAAAGTAAAGAAAGGGAAAATCTACACATACAAGTTAACAAAAGTAATGCCACACACAGACTGTCCTTCTGCCTCCACTAACTCCACAGGACAGAGGCACCACATGAGAACATCCTCAAGATAAACTATAGGCTTCTGCTCCCCCTTTCTTTCCAGGTACTGTCTTCCCACCACACTGTATTTCAAAAAATATTGTTGTATCAAAAGGTAGAGCACTCCTTCCCACCGCATTACTATGAACTGTTGCTACAGTATAATACCAAAGGAGGAAACAAAAAAAAAAAGGGGACTAAAATTCATGCCTACTTTCCACTCAACACCTACATCTACCTACCTTAAGTCACTCTCCCACTACTTCTGAATACTGTTCCTTTCACCCCCTACAAGACAGGAGAGCAAAGAAAAGGGATAGATATCTAAGAAAATACTGGGGCGTTGGGAACAGGCACAGTAGGTATTACAAGTAAGTATCTCTAAAACAGTCATAGCTTCAACTTTTCCAACTTTTCCATTCAGGCAGCTACTTCTAAATCAGCACAAATGAAAACACAACTAGCACTCTGTTAAAGAAAATATTAGGAACTGAACACTTAAATCGCCAAAGAGCCTTTCAGAATTTCCTTCCTTACCCTTACACATAACACCAACTAGTAGGACTGAACCGAAACATGAAACAGAAGTGGCTTAGTTCCTTGAGCTGCACAATGCTCTGCCAAATCCTGCAACTACCAGTACATCATTAAATGCTTTTATGAATGCATTTCATCTTATTTTCACTCTTTCAGGTATGGACTTCTTCCAAAAGTTTAACTGGGGGTGGGGAAGGAGCACCCAGAAAGATTATGAATCAGAACATCTTCAGTCACTTCTGGAAAGACAGTCTAGTAGTTCTGCTGGGTGTGTGAACCTCATTGAGCAATAACACTCGGCTCTTTGCAGTCTGCAACTGTGTCTGCACTGACTGACAAGTCAATAGCTAGAGTCTACTCCCTGTTCCAAACAATTCATACCCGTTCTCGGCCATTGTGTAACTGAAGTATCTGTATGTGCCAAATCCAGGCTCACAGAAGTTATGGCAGCATCGAGAACAAGTTGCTTTATTATGAGTAAAGCAACAATGTTATTTAAATATTTGGTTTTATATAAGCCTAAACCAAAACAAATAATTTTCTCCTCTGTCAACAGCTTAAACTGTTGTCTTTCAGCCTGTGACACTACAGGATAGACTAGATCTGACGTATCTTTACGGAAACTAACAGAAATGTAGTGTCAGCACCTTCTTTCTGCAAGGCAACACCACCTTCACACACTCCACAGGAAAAAGCTCCAAGTACAGGAAAGAAATCTTACACTTCAGTGTCTCATTACAACACCCTGCCATGTTAACTCAAATGCAAATTCAGTCAAACTCTCAAGTCTGAAGTTGCAACGTTAAGCAAAACCAAATGTAAACTTACCTGACTTTGAGGAACTTCATGGTCTGCTCCCCAGAAGAGTGCCATACCAAGAGAAAAAATATGGACCTGTTATAAGACACACAACATTCGTCAGCTAATTGAACAGGACTGGAAACACAAAGCAGAACTTTAAAGTAGAGCAACTAACTTAACATTATTTTTCCTAAATATATTACTGGTATTTAAGGTCAGTTGTCTTTCAAATTGTTCTTCTCCTTTGCCATGATGGTCAAAGAAGCAGATCCTACTGCTACAACGCATACTCTATCTAACCAGTGCCTCTGTCTTTTCTGTTTTATTTTAAGCTTCCATCCTACAATGAAGCCAGCAGCACATGTAATCCATACAATCAGCCTGGTGTGGGCTACAGACTGCATGGCTGTGTCCAAAGATCCTTAAAACTTTAGCCTGAAGACATGGCAGACCTTAGCAAACTCAAATAGTGGGCTACTACTTCAAGAGATCCGTAAGACTGGGACAAAGATAAAAAAAGGAATGAACGCATGAGTATTAATATATAAAGCAGTCATCTTAGTTATTGATATTTTAAGATACAAATGCATTAATCATTACATATATAATCAATTATTAATATCAACATTAATGATAATAATATATCCTTAATGTATTAAGCCCATCAGGACAGGGGATAAAACCTTTAAATACTGCAGAATTAAGAGCACAAACACATACAACCCCTGTAGATGCCTGTGAAAACAGAACAGTTAAGCGCCGGAAAGAAAAGCAGTTTTTCTAGACTGCGTAAGTAACATACACTCATGATGGCTTTTTCTATCAAGTTACTAGTAATATTTGTGCTACTTAAACCAACACGCTTATTAAATATTTGTGCAGGCAATGAACAACAATTACAGGGACAGCAATAAATTAAAAGAGATTCACTTAAGTCAGCTTCTTCACTAACCAAAAGCAAAACATCTTACTTAAGTCCTAGGTGTATATATATTGACATGGTCTGTCCAGACTCAGGTGCTTCATATACAGGTATTACAAACTTAGGCGTAAATTGAGTGTACAAAGGTAGTAGGGAGACTCAACAGAACTTAGGAAATGATAAAAACAGTTTTCTTCTTCCCATACTGAATACGTATGAGTTGTTTAAAAAAAAGACCACACATCTAGAACTAGCTTAAGGTTGTACAAGAGAATTAATCTCTGTATTGAAAAGTCTTTTATCCTACTCAAGACAACAAAATCTATTCTTGAGGACTCAGAAGAACAATGATGCATAAATGCTTTTCTTTTTAGACCAGACTGTTTGAAAGACATTATACCTTTACTGCGCTGTGCCAGGAATTAAGCCCAAAACACAAGTATATGTTTTTAGATTTCTATTGTAAAACAGAAAAAGAGTCTTCTTTTTATGTATTTGGAAAAGCAATACACAGATTTGTGACAGGGTAAAGAAGTAATTATTAAATACACTTAGAAGCAGCAGGTTATTAAAATTGTTCTTATAAACTCAACACATCATACAAAATTGGAATTCAACATACTCTGAGAAGCACTCCAATCCTGAACTTCTGCTACTAAAACCTTGTGGGATGGTCTCTGTCTAGCACAGCGTATGAGTCAGGACAAGACAGAAAGCTTTCCATCAGTACAAAGTAGCAATATATCAGAGACTGTTGACATAAGGTTAGTCACTCGTATGGTTCAGTCCAGCTAATGGACAAACACTCAAGACAGAGCAATGGGGTCAGCTAGTGCGCATTTAGGTCCAGACACGCAAGAAAAATATTCAGGTAAAGAAAAATACAGAACTTTGGTTTTCTTTGTGATAAAGATGGAGCAGAACCACAGAGAATTTCTTCGCAATCATGCACAAAAGGGAAAAAAATAAGGCAAATTTTGTTGCCCGTGGCATGTTGCGGCAGGACTGCAGCAGTGCCATACAAGTGCAGATGAAACACAGCATTATGCTAGATGCAATTATTTAGCCAGCACTGAGTACCTAACAAGGGCTCACCCATCAGCCTCTTCTCCCAGAGAGGAAGCACAGTCCATCAAAGGAAAGTGTCTGTTGCACGCAAAAGACAGAAGTCATGGACAAGCATCAAGGGTGCTCAGTTAACACCATTGTCCCATTCAACCAGAAACATTTATCTTTCAAATACTGAGAAAGTTGTTCCCCATGTGGTTTATTATCCGTTACCTTTTCAATTGAAATTCTTCCTTCCATATCCAGACATACTACAGCTATACAGGAAAAGATGAATATACTCTCAGTGTAACGTATAAAAAAAAAAAAACCTTTTCAGAAAAAAAACACACCCAAACAAAAATTTTATCCAAAAAAAGCCCTCCAAACTCTCCCATCACCCAAATACACAAGAACAGCAATTAAAAAATCTTTTATCAAAATTGTTAATGCTAATCAGAGAAGCGGTCGTGGTCTTAAGTCTACTGGTGTTCAAGAAGCATTTGGACAATGCTCTTAGATATATGATTTAACTTTTGGGTTGCCCCCTGTGGAGTCTGGAGTTGGACTCAATGATCCTCACAGGTACCTCTGAACTCAGGATATTCTATAATTCTATGGTTCTAAGCGTTAACTTAATGGAAGGTATATATAATACTGAGAAGTGTGCATCACCCTCAAAAATATTATTGTACAACCATGCAATCAGACCACTAAACTAAAACATGCTACCCTACTAATTATCTGAAAACAGCTTTCCAAATAAAGCATTTATTCAAAAATTCTAGTTCATTTTTGTACTGTGATACTTCTAATACTTTCTACAATATATAAATCAACATCAAATTAATTTTCCAAATTTATCTTTCATTATAATTTTGAATAGCTTGCTTCATCCATTTCCAAAAAGATTGCCGTTACCTTGGACTTATTTTGTATTCAAATCAACTGGGTGTCTCAGAATCAAAAGGGTATTCATTGACTATCATTTTTCCTAATATTTATCCTTGAATACACTGTTAGTTTGTGTAGTAAGTGAAGTCGTAACTCAAGAGATGAGTGCAACCCCATCACTGTCTGTTACAAGGCTTTAAGAAATTACATTCTTCTGCCTTCAGCAGCTTTCAGACATGGCCTGATTTCAGAAGAACAATCAAGAAGGAAAACACCATATATTTCCAGCAAATTAATTCAGTGAACTACAGCAAGTTGTGACAAAAAGAAAAAAAAAGAAAAGCTGAAATAATTAGAAGTTACCACAGTCAACATGTGCAAAGCAAGATCTAAGGAACATGAAGCCAATGTTTCAAGACAAATAACCACTGTACCATCCAACACACAGTTTAATACAAACGTAAAGGGAAACAGTCAAAAACAGAAGGATGTAAGATATGCAAGACGTTTATCAGTCCTACAAACTTCAACTAATGAAGTCCTAACAGGGCAAAAGCCTTTGTACAAAGCTAGGTTTGAGGTAGCTTTCTCCTTCCATGTAAGTAAGCAAATAAACCCAAGATGACTGAAATGTTTGAAGCATTTCACACAAATGTACTATCATGTGTACTTCTCAAGCGGGGATTATAGACCAGATACTCTGGTCTTGTCTTTTTTTTTTTCCCCGATGCATTATCAAATAATATTTTTACATATCCTGGTATATACCATTGCCATCAGGAAAAAACTTCAAATCTTTGTACACAATGGTGCATTTCTAAGAATTCAGCTGGAGGGTCTCACATCAGCAAATGCAGGATGCGTAACTCACAGGTCCCCTCTTCAGATTATGGCTGTCCTTCTCCACACCCAGATATGACCACCACATTCAGAGAAGAGCGGCGCAGAGGGGAGCTATTTAACCACAAGGCTTTAAACTGAGAACAAAGATGGCAACAGCAAGTTTTCTTTCAATGTTTTTGTACCATCCCAGGTTATCAGAACAGTTAAATTTTCTCCCCCAGCATGTAAAGAACACATGCAGAAATCAAGTAGCGTTCAAACACAAAACCATGTTAATTCATCTCAAGGACAAAGCTTCCAACTAATGCTAAAGCTGAATACCACAAGCAAAAGGGTTTTATTTAGTTTACACATGACTCTATGAGTAATTTGCTTATGTAAAGCCAAACCTTGTCTATTTCCACATCCAATTGTTTCCCAATGAAAACAGCAACACAGTTGCTGCAGCCTACAGACTCAATTTTATCATCACGTTCCAGCAAGCAAGGTGATGCCGATGATATAAAATAAATTCACACAGCCATAATATGAGAGGATTAATCAGCACTGCATAGGTGCTGAGTGCCAGTGTTTGGTCATTGCCTATATGCTCTGTGCTGGAGTTCACAGGCCACAGCAGTCCCTTTAAGTATTTCCTTCCTAAAGATTAAGATAAAGGAACATCATAGCTTTTAATAGTAACAGTTCTCCATTTCAAAAAGAAAAAAGTAATATGCTGAATACTGGCACAGAACAAAGAATGCTATCAGCTCTGATGAAGGTCACAAACACATAATTTCAAAACTTTTCTGGCATTTTTGAAGGCCTGTTTTGTATATTAACTTCAGAGTTGGCACTAGAGGTAACGTCGCTGTCTTGAATAGCGTTGTCTCTCTAGAAAGATAATTCCAACAGTATGACTACAGAGTTTGGCAGCTGCATCCTACATAACTGATCCCAAATTTTCACTGATGTCAGTGTTATTTTTACTTCTTTACTAAAACTGTCAACCTAGATTGCTACTTGCTTATAGTTTTGTCATAGATAAAGTTATATACATATTTCATTATACCATTTTTGTTTTACTATATTGCAAGGCAAGAAGGATGTCTACAAGGCTTTGCAAGTAACTGAGGAAACAAGTGATTTTTCAGTTAGGTATATGGTGGTAAAGTAAAGACCTAAAGAAAAAGGCTGTATACAAGGTTTAGAAGAAAAAAAGCTGGAAACAAAATATTCAAAGAAAAACATGTTTCAATAGTCCTTGAACACACAACAGCAATTGATGCCAATACCAGTTTCCTCTGGAGTAAGAACACGTTGCTGTTCTTCCTGGAGGAAGACTGCCAAATGTCGTAATTGTTCCCAGATTACAACATTGGCTGCAGCTAGCTTCCTTCTCTAAGGATTATTGATCCAGAGAAGCCAACGAGAATGAAATAGAGCTCAGCTTCCTCCTTACTCCCACCTCTAAATATCTTTGACTAGGCCAAGGGAACAGTTTTCTGGGGAAAACATTACCATTTGCAATATATTATTATTAAGAAAACATTTGAGAAGCTAGTCATTTTGACTGTGTGTATCAATGACCTGGAGGAGATCACATATGCAAACCTTACCTATCAGTCTACACTTGGGAAGTTAAAAAAGGAAGGTGGAAAGGAACAATTCTGCACACAACTAAGGAATACTTGTGTTAATTAAAACAAACTTTCTTTTGAGGTGAGTGTAGGAATATCCCATTTTCTGTAGCCCTGGACTACTTGAGTAATTCCTTGGCTTAACCCTCAGATGCATTTTGCAAAAAAAAAAAACCAAAAACAACCACAACAAAAAAAACCCACCACACACAACCAAACCAAAAAACCCCAAAATCTTAAAAATTTGAAACTGGTGATGTCACTGAAATCTTTCAGTAAAAGGCGGCAAAGCATTTCTTACTACTAGTTCAATAGTCAGTTTTTCTGTGCAGCCACCGCCCAAGTATGGCTGTCAGTAGCGCACATATGACAGGGACCTGCACATAGCCACTTCTTCATAAGTGCATACAACCATAATCACTATGCCACTCTTCTGGACAAAAATCAAGCAGAAGGATCTCTCCCCCAAAGAAAATCAACTATTACACATACAAATCAAGAACCACAGGGAGACAAAAAGGACAGTTTAATGCTATTTTGTCCAGGGATCAACAGCAAACGACAACTGTCTGCCAAGGAAGAGGTACTGTACCTTTTCAACATCTGACAGAGACGATAGAGAATGGTCCTGCATAACCTCCGGTGCTGTGAATGCTCGCAGGTCTTGTTGGGAGACATTTTCATCAGTAAATGATACACTGCCAGATGGAAGCAACAGGAGAGACCATGGAGAAATGATGAATCCCAGGGCAGTAGGATCAGCTGTATTTCAAAGGAAAAAAAAACAGCAACGCTGAAATTTACACAACACTGATGCCCTTGCTTGACATGATTTTATTTGCTCAGACACATTCGGTATCAGACTACATATTAATGTAATATTATAATGTAATGTAATATTATTATAGATGCTTCCTTTTCCACCTGTGGTGCTTCAGGACCACCTCAATTTTCATCATACCAAGGAGTAACACCTGTCTTGTTTGACTGTTCTTATTCATACCAGCAAGCTCAGAAGAGCCTGTTAAAATACTCACAAGCTCTCCTGTCCTCAGCTAATTTTATTTATGCTACAGTTGACATATAAAATGATCACATTTTATAGTGGACGTGTCATTAAGGCTAAGAATAGAGTTAACTGCTATATTAATATAGCACTGCTGCAGCACCAACAATCTGAAGAGAGAAGACGAAGTTAGAGAGGAATTATTAGAGTAGCTGAAAGAACTGGACAAAACAGAAAAATTTTGGGACACAAGTCCTTTTTAGCCTAAAAAAAACCAAAAAAGGTATTTCAAAAGTGAAAAAAAAAAAGAATAACTCTAGGAGACAGTGGAAGTGGACAACAAATAAACCTGAAAGCATAGTAAGGTCACCCATTCAAACCCTGTCAATTCCTGAAAACAGCAAAACAAGTACTGAAACTGGAGAACCAAAAGTGACAAAGCAAACTTCCTACATCACGGAGTATGTGATTTGCCAGCTAGGTTTTTGATATCTGGTAATACTGCTGTCAGATTTTTGGCCACAGACCTACTTTAAAAAAAAAAAAAAAGTGCGGGGGGAGGGCACAGCAGGGGGAACAGAAACAGGCCACACACATGGAGGAAGTCTTACACCCCAAAATCTACCTTGACAGTAAAACCTCAATCCCTTTAAGGCAGAAAAAGGAGAGACCATTTCCTTGAGCCAAAGTATTTTTCCTACACCCCAAACAGTAAATCACCTCAGTTTCACTAAAGGAGGTATAAGCTTTTATTTAAGTAAAAGTTAACAGTTATTTTGAATAGGTAAAGAGGCAGTTGCTCTGTTTTATGCTGCATGTTCTATCAAAGATCTGATGAAACATGCATTTGAAGCATAAGTCTTTTTTTTCCCTCTGTGTATTAAGTAACAACAGCAGAATAATAATTGCATCCTTCAGCTCCACCCCTAACAATTTCCACTCTCCAATCAGCTCAGAATGTTCCTACAGTGCTGGTTCCTAGCCCATTCAATTATCTTGTAATCTAGAATATTTCTAGTCTCCTAGGAAATGTATTAAATTACTGCTTGCAGGCACCACATGTAAAAAGATCTACCAAGTAGGTCCTTCAATTTCTTCAACTCTCCTTCCTCCTAAAGAAGCTAAGAAATCGCTTTCAGGCTTTCTACATTCTGTGATACTGAAGCAAAACTGTATTAATGACTTGGTAGCACAATTACCTAGAAAAACATTTGCAACTTTCAGATGCTGAAGCTCAGAAAGTTTCCCCTCCTACCAATATGTGCAAGAGATATCATTCAGTGGGAGAAACCAATAATTCATTATTCAGTCTAAGGCTAACATACACCTTTTTCTGAGCATACCTTAAATCGCTATGCAGAATTTTGCTTTAAAAAAGGAAAAGAAACTGTTAAGGACAACATTCTAGAAATTGAAAGATCCCACAGTCTACTTCAAGCAGTTATTTCAAGTTGTTTAATGACCTTAGAACCAAAGGAGTTTATTTTTATAGTTTTTCTAATGGATTCAAAAATGCCAATAAGTTTTGCTGAAAGCCAGTATGACAAGCTTAGGATTCACAGTGCAGAGCTGGTTTCCCCCTGCTCTGCTTTTTATGACAAACAAGAGAGTCTCAAGTCTTCTTGCCCCAGAGGAGCATATTTCATTGCTCCAGCTTTCTCCCCTGGATCCAGCAGAAGTAATTGACGGATAGTATCTCTGATTATGTAGGCTACAAGAATTTAAGCTCTCACACAGAACTGCTGAGGTCCCCATGGAAACCAGAGGTCTGTCACATACAAGATAAAGAATGCCCCAACCTCTCCAAAACCCCTTTAAAAAATTCCCAAATACAAACGCATACACAACGATATCTCTCTTATGCATAGAAGAAAATATCTCTGAGGATTTTCCTATCCTATTTTAGTAAGTAAAATCACAAGGGACAAAGCAATATATTACTTCAACCTACCAATATCAAAATAAGCTAAACTAAAAACACATGGCTCAAACTAACAACCTGTACAAGTCTCTTTCCGTTTCTAGACCTCCTGCAGTGGGACTTCTCTTCAAATCATTCCAAATACTGAATTCAGCAAGGTGTTATAAAAAAAATAAAGCCCAAACAACCACCAAAGAGTCAAGTAGTTCAGCAAAAGTAGTAATATTGTAGAAATTCTGTCAAGAGAAAAAATTCTAGATTTCATGCAGACATTAATAACCAGTCCTTACAGTGCAGTACACATTCTCCCTCTTCCCCACAGCAATCTAATCAACCCCTAGCTACAAAAATATTTAAGCCTGGAATCGCTCTCATGAATGGTCTCAACAAAATATCTGCTTGATACAGTAGTAAAGATAATCAATCATGTCCAAGAACATGGTTTCCCCACAGTGTGTAGGAAGTCACTCAGTATGAAGCAAATGACACCATCTCTACAGATTCTCTTAGCATGGCCAACTTCAAAATCTGAGTTTAGAAATAACTCATATTGTGGAAAAAGTTGTCAAATATGTACATTTAAAAATAAGATGAGCTGAAGAAAACTCCCCTAGCAAGAACTTTAAACACCATGTATGGCGAAAGTAGTGGAAATTTACTTCAATCAAATAAATTAAAATTTTAATTAAGAATGAAAATAACATTATCTGTTCCTCCCAAGTCCAAGAGATTACATTTTGCACTATACCTCTAACCCCACTTCCTCTGAAACAAAACGGGTAACTGCTGTTCACTGTTGTGGCAGTAAGTTCAGATGTTAAACAAAAGAAATGTAAACATAAGAACAAATATTACATAGCTAAGCATTTTTAGAAAGATGACTTTAGTTGGCCATCAACTTCCAAAACAATCTTGCAGCTATTTTTTACGAGTTCTGTGTGCATAAGCCACTGATATAATATTTTAAAATGCTTTTTTTTTTTTTTTATAAGATTTCTGCTTAAATGCCCCAAAACTCAGGAACCTTAAGCAATGTGAATAATTTATCCTTAACTTCATATTTTGTATGACAAAAACTTCAAATATATATGAACTCTTCATATCCTGCAACATACTATAGAAACAAGAGAGTTAACAGATGAAAACACAGTTTATTTTTAAGAACAGTAAAAAAACCCAATACAATTAGCCTGAAGTCTTCCCAATACTAATTTAAACAAACTTTGGAGCATGCATTTGTCCTCTACACATGCAGAGGCTGAATTTACTGATCCACCTAAAATATTTCCAACCATACTCAATGATCTTCGTGATCTGAAGCAACATACAACAAATTTGATTAACTGTAAATTTAGAAATAGGACTGATTTTGCCAGGCTCATTTTGTTGACATTTTTTTGGCTTCCTCTTTTAGTAGTTTTTAACTAATATAGCAGATCATACTGCCTACTTCATAACTTTGGCTATCTAATCTACCATTACAAAGAACAACAATAAAATAACTCATTCTCCATTTCCTTCCTTAAGGCATGCATCACAAACCAGAACAGCTGTCTCAAAGTTCCTACTATGCAGATTTAAGCTAAGAAAAATATTTATAAGCAACTCCACTCTTACCCTTTCATGTGTTTGTACCATGAGAAAAAAAAAAGTTACAAAGATGAAATACATCAAATAGCCAAGGACCCCAGGAACACAACAGAAACTAGTTTTCAGTTGTAATATCCATGTCATCTTTTGTTTAGGCTTTCAGAAGAATTTATAAGAGCAGCAAGGAAAACATACTCCCCGAAATACAGTGGAAAATGACAAAAAAAAAAAGAAAAAAAGATTTAAGCGCCTCTTTCTAAAAGCACTGGTATTCAGAACATGGCTCCTGGTTGATTTTTCAGTAGGCTTCCAAGTGCACTAGAGGTACCAGCCTTCTGAGTTAACTGCAGAACTATGCAACTTGGTAACAAAACACTTGTGAGAGCACAGTTTATCAAGTAGTGCCAAGACATAGATAAATAGTGTGGTCTTACTTAAAATGAGAAAGTGAACTGGTTTTAAACACACTAAGAACTGAAATAGCCTTCAGCTACGTGGCATGTGCCAAACAAACGAGATACTTCTAAAACAGCCCTTTACATGGTTTAACAGGATACAAGTAGCCAAAGACAAAACCCCCCCACGACGTAAGAGACAGTAAGTTCAGGCAGAAATTTAAAATGGATGATTTTACAATATTGATGGCAGATGATTTTGAATTCCCAAACTACACACAATTCAAGCCCCTTCAGTTTTGTTTTTTCCTACTTCTCTCTTAGGCCACAGCCATTGGCAGAAATGGTGGGAAGAGATGTACATTTCAGCTCTTTCAGGACACAACCTTAAAAAAAAAAAAGGAACATACACAAAGTTTTCAATACTTGTCTCATTTTTTGCTTTGCTTTGCTCTTAGCCCTCACTAAGACATGTAAGATTTCTCCTACTGCAAAGGAACCTGAAGATTTTTATGCTTAGGCCAGGCTAGAGGCAGGCAGACCACTGATGCATCTCTAGGCAGACCAGGATTATGCCAGCACAAGGGATCACTGACGCTGTTAAGTCCTATACTCCTTTGAGCTGTTGCAGCATGTCCCTGCATGCCTGGTGTGCAGGGGAAGAAGCATTGCAGCGCTTCTGCTCCTATCCCTTGGGCACAAAGGATGGCAGTGAGCAGCACTGCTCTGATCTGATACTGAATCATTTGGAAACCAGCAGCACAGGGAGGAACACTGAGAGGCTAACTGAAATTAACTCTTTCCTGAGAATACTGGACCAAGACACAGGGTGAACACTTAGCTTCTGAGATCACCCATGTTGTTCCAGAAATGCTGTTCCGTCAGCATAACAGCACACTACACTGTATTGTTACCTTGACCACATCCAGCAGAGAGTTCTGGAAAAAGCACAAGTAGTGACTCAGCCTCACTGGGCAGGGGGTAGGGGTGTGGGGTGATAAACCCCCCCATAATCATCACTAAAACCCACAAAAGCCTCATCTCTTTCCTTCTCAGCAACTAAAAGATCAAATGTTATGGAATGGTGTGTGTGTGTGTGTGTTTAGAAAATCATTCCTTAACAGTTGTTGGTAAAAGGAAAAAACAACCATCTAACACCTGCCAGCAAGCAGTGGCTGGAAAATGAGGATTTCCCTCGTCCCTCAGCCCTCTTTGCATTTTCCCTCTTTTGTGTAAAGAAAAACAAGCCATCTTCCCCCTCCACCCCAACTAGGTCTATGACTACTTGGGACCCACCACTAGTTCCCATCAACACATTTCACACTTCACCTTCCTTTTTTTCTTTATACTTACACCCAAGCTAAGCAAATGCAATAGTATTACTGTCAACAAGATTTTCGGGTCCTCCCCAAAAGACAGCTGTCCTTCACATTCAGATGATATCGCTTCTCTTTACACAAATAATTTACTGTCTTGCAAATTTGTATACAGGCAATTTGTGAAGTGTCTCTTTCTTTGCTCAGCCTGCCTTCCTATTATCAGACTTGCCCCCTCCCCTTCTCTTCCACCTACCTCTAAATAGATCTGGAAACATAAGATCCAGCTATTTCAGAATTTGCAATACACTCTTTAGCATAGGAGTAGCTCAAGTGCATATGAAGTGTTTCCCACTTTCATCCAATCAAACGTACCAAATTAGAGGGAAATCTGGTTTGCAGTTAGCAGCAGAGAGCACAGCATGCTCCTTACACTTACACACTCACATCTGAGATACCTCACCTAAAAGACCTGTTCCTTTGACCTCATGGAGTACTGAGTACAAGATTCAGCATGTCTGAAACAGCCGATACACCCTCCCAACAACAAAATAGTTATTGCAGATAATTAAACAGATCTAAGAGAAGGGCAGGTCTGGTATCGGCCTTTTCAAATCTCCAGATTAATCTCAACATCACTAGTACAACTGATGTCAGATCTGCCACCAAGTTCTAGATTGTCCTTCTCCCTCCATTTAACAGCTTATAATATGCTGACACGACAGCTACCAGAGCTGAACTTCTTAATCAGTGAGTGATTAGCTGCTGGGCATTTCAATCTAATCTTTCACTACTTATAATGATTTAAATAAATTTGTAAAGTATTTTTAAAAGAGTTCAACACTTGTTAGAATTGTAAATACAAACAGACATAAAAATAAGCACACTTTTGTATCAGTCACTGAATGACATGATGATTATGTGATTAACCATGTAAAATGTGGATTTTCATCCTGTGCTGCTTTGTTCAGCGCTTTGATGGATAAGAAGACAGACTCACTAGAAGACACGCAGAATTTCTATGAATCCAGAAGTTATCAAACCTGTAATAGAAGCTTATCTGGGGCATTTTACACTAGTTTCAGGAAATTAGAAAAAGTAACTAACTGAAGAATGCTCTCTCAGTCGATGGAGTAATAGCAAGGATTCTCAACTTCAAACAGACTACCAAAACTCTACTAGGATTACATAAATAAATAAATGGATGGTTACTTAGGCTGGTAATTTCTTTAAGTGTATGTGGTTGCCGGGCTGGCAGAGGGAAGCTGCCAACAGATGGCAATTTAAGAGTTCATGATTTCCAAGGCCTTTTTATCCCCCTCATTTCAAAACAGGTGGACCACAGGCTGTTGAACAATATATATATATTTTTTTTAAAGAAACTTAATATAGAAAGCACTCAAAGCTTAGATTTTGTTACAGAATGACACATTCAGGGACTCCAGAGCCATACAAGGAGGAAAACAAGAGCATCTCTGAGACTGGCCAAAGCTGAGCATGCTGTGAACTTCTAGAAGCTAAAAGCTTGCCTCGTTGCCCACTGCCCAGGAGCAATTGATCAGTTCTGAAAAATTTTGAAAACTCACCCTCTGCCATAGAATAGCTTTCCCAAGTTGTAGGCTGGGTCTGAAATTTGACCAAGGAAAACAGGATTTCTCTAGGATCCCATTTGCTACAAGTCCTCCACAAATAAAGAGGAAAATTGAGTCAGACAAGCAGGAACCTCTGCATTCTCTGTTCTTGCATCTCTGCAGTGCATCTTTACAAGCCAGCACAGAAAGTGATACTCAAGATAGCCAAAAAAGGTTTCCACATTGTTTCCTTAGTGAAGGCAAATCTTCATTAAAGACTGTCTGGTTATCCTAATCTTGCTGGGAGGAATCAGATTGCCTTCGTCAATCTTAGCTACATAGTAAAGCTCTTTCATTTGGGTGTCTCTTGAAGTGCATTTTACCACAAGGCTATATCCCAGGTTAATTAATAGCATGCAACTGAAAATAGTTTGCTGAAGTAGCAGAAAAACAACTCAATAAAACAGCTTCATCTCCAAGAAGAGACAGATTCTTCTGGCACTGATTTTATCTGAATTTGTGTTTTGGTCTTCACTGATAGGAAGTAAGACCAGAAGCTTCTGCCACCTTAGCCAGTCTTGGCTGGCAAACATTCCCCTATCTTAAAGCATATACCAGAAGTCCTGGGGCAGATTACCATTTTGTGCTCTCATTTCTCCGTAATTGTCCCTCTGAGGGAGGGCAGACTGTCTTCTCATTCAATGCCTGCATGCAACCAGCCTTCATAGTAATTACAATAAACTCTTTCCTGCACTACTCTAAGGCCAAGAAAGGGGGAGCTCTTGTTTTCAGTGGAGATTTTACTTTTGAATATAATTTAGACCTAGGATAATGTCTTAAGTGTATTCACTACTTTATACTTATGCTACTATGATCTTTCAGGTGCATTTCAAGATGGAGTTCAACGTGTTGATTCCTGTGAAGCGTACAAGAGTAAGCCTTTAAACATTAAAGATACCTCTTCAGTCAAGGTGTCGACTTGGTCTCAACAGCCTGCCCTCTTAGAAAAATCATTCCTCCGATTCTCTCCAAGAGAGAACAAAGAGAGAAAGAGCCAAGAAAGAAGATACCAGCTTTCCCATTTGCGCAATATGAGCGGCGCAGGGACAGGACAGTGGGTCGAACTGCAACAATAAACTCAGCATTCTTAATAGGGAATGCTTCTTTTACCACATGAGCTGTAAGCTCACTGGTAAAGGGGAAACCGGAAATTCGTACCAGATATCAAAGCTTGCCATGATTTGCCCACCAAAAAATATTTCACAGAAGTTGATAAAATTTCCTGTTTATAATACTAAGTCAAGCTCAATCAGAATTCAAATGTATGGCAGTCTCTGCCCACATCTGCCTTCTTTAGAGTCTTCATGAAGTATCCAACAGAGACCACTTTCAGAGGTTGTACAGTATATGAGACAGACCTAGTATCTGACTGGACAGATTGTCCAAACTAAATCTTAAAAAAAACCACCAAACTTCTTAAACGTTGAATTGTGATGAAATTCTAAGCCAAACACGCGTAAAAAATACAGTAATAATGAAGGTGTGCCCTTTGCATAGTAACGTGACAAAACAATGGTTGTTTTCAAAGTGGGAGCTTTTGATTCTTCCTGAATAAAACTGAATTTACAGATGCATGTTTAGATATAAGGAGATTAAAACCATAAATTTGCCAAAATACTAAGATGAATCATGTGAACATATACTGAGGCCAGGTTAAAGATGTCACCAAAGTTCAATATTTGAGTTAAGATATAAAAAGCAAAAAGCAAAGGGGGGGTGGCGTGGTGTGAGTGTGGCTTAAGGATTTGCAGATTTTAAAGAAAGGAAAACATCAGGAAGAGGAAGGGTTCCATACTTAGTGCTAGAACTAGCAGCACTGCAGACGCTCAACTTAGAGCCTGCTAAGTTGGGGGGTGGGGGGTAGGGCAGGGGGAAGAGATATTTAACCTCTGCTCCTTTAAAGTACCACAAAACAAGCCACACACTCCTCAGTAGCTATGTATGTCTTGCTAATTTCATTCTGGGGAATGATACCCAGCCCTCTGGCCAGCTTCTCAGTGTCTCACCTTCACCTCACTTGAGGGTAAATCTTTTCAGAGCAGACTGGTCATGACTACACTGTACATACTTCTATGTCCCTTTCATGACCAAAGTACTTCAATGGCATTTGTTGGGATTTTTTTTCCTGTTTTTCTATCTAATTTCAGTGAGTTTAAAATAATACAAAAACTCTGTGGTAGCTTCCTACCAAAGTCAAGTTGCCACCACATGAAACAATGTGCCATGAGTCCTGACAGAACATGAAGTTATGGGTTGAAAACATCCTTTGGTCTGAGTTACAGCTAGGCACTTTACACAAAGTTATTTGGGTTTAGAGCCAAGGAAGAACAAGGGAGTTTACTTCTATGACACGTAAACATACCAAAGACACTTCCAGTTCCGTATAGAGTAGTCTTTAAAAATATTTACCTTTTCTGAATAGTTCTTGAAGGCTTTCTGCACTTTGATTCAAAATAGCCCATATTTCCTCTTCCTGCAGCGGCCCTCCCCGAACCTCCAGAGCCTCTGCCAGTGACACATGCATGTTACCTGAGAAATCAAACAGATTTAAGAATAGGTAAGTTATTTTCTCCTTGCATGTAGTACTCAAGTAGTAATAACCCATGTTCAACTCCCAGTCACAGAAATTCTCTAACATTAATGGAACCCATCACGCAGAAATATTACAGAACATTCATCACAAAGGACTTTGAGCACCTGCTCAAATGAAGAAGAAAAAATTGGTTTAAGACAACAATGATCCGTATTAATATTGTACGCTACTAAATCAGTAAACTCAAAAGCTGGTATTAGTCCACATGCCATGGGCAAGAGTCTGTCCTGTTTTAAAAAAAACAAAACCTGACAGAATTATTAGTAGTTACAAGTTTCTTAATGCAAATCAGCTATTAACATTATTTTCACAGGTTTAAGTTTGTGAAGCTGCTGTTAGGAAAGGATGCTCTTCTTCCAATATGTCTTCACAAGGTTATTTATGTTATCTCATGACCAAATAGTAAGAAGCACTACCTGAAAGCATGCAAGCAAGCTAGCGGTCGAATTGATAGCTAACCTCTTTTGTTTAGTTTCTTCATACATTTAAGAAAACAAACTAAAACTGTTAGCAGTGTTCTATGTATTGCATGCCCAGAAAATAAAGACTTCCTTCCCCAGCTAAAAGAGCTCAGGCTTAAACATTTTTTTCAGAGTTAAACCATTTTAACCATACCACAATTTGATATTCAGTTGTCCAAAATAAAAAACATTTTGAAAACTGAAGAATGCATCCCTAAATACTCTGGCAAAGTCAAACCTTCATTTCAGTAAGCTCAGGAACAAATAAATCATGCTAATTACTTCAGATTTCTATGGACACTAAACGTTCTCAGTTTGAGCATTCATGCCAATTGATATTTCTGATTGAGATGCAGCTGCTTCTCTCCAAAGCCCAAAGTATAAAATCTTGAGGCAGTGAAATGCACTAAGAGCCTAAGGTATATCAATCATCAGTGATGAGTTCATCGGGTATCAAAGGCTCCAAAGCTGCTGCTGGAAATGGAAAAGACAGTTCCATAAGAAATGCATATTTTCCCAAGATCAATAACTGATATCAAGAGCTTTATATGACCCAACAGTACTGCTGGAGGTTACTGCCCCTCCCTTCCAATCAACTAGCCAGAGCCTTTCCATCAGCATACAATCTGGGCTCAGATGTACACTCATGGATAATAATCTAACATTTGCAAGGAGGACAGGCTGACTAGCTATATTTAGTTTCCCCAAGTAAATGTCCAGGCAGTTTCATGCTTTCCATGTTTTTTTTTAACTTTCAGATAGCCAGGTTCATACCCATATGATGGCAATATAAAAGGCTGAATATCCTGGAGTTTCTAGCTGAAAACATGGGCTCTGAAGACTACCCTAAAGCCTTTTCAGCTAGATTTTTATACTATGCTACTGAAAAATTACATCTTGTTGGCTGCATTTCATCACAGCTTATTTTTCCTTACTTCACAACTTGCTAGTTTTTAGTATTCAATCATTCTGCATATTTACCAAACCAGACATATTTTCAATGATTAATGTTCAAAAGTCATCCTCAATGGAATGAAAAGCAGGTCGAGACCATATTTAAAAGAAAAATGAAATCTGAATCCCCGAAGAGAAAAATACATTACACAATTCAAAATGCAGTTCCCCAAAGCTAGGGACCAATGCAGACTTGCAATAAATGGATAGAAAGCCAGAGATAAACACATTTCTAGTCAGTATGAGATTCACATACATCGATTAGCACAGAGTGCTGGTCTATCATCCATGGCAGGGAATTCTGTAATTTCATGGCCCTGTCTCAAATTTCTGTATGCACATCTAGAGTCAAAACGGATTATTCTGAATAGAAGACCTCATCTTCTCCTAGGGATTAAAAAAATATGAACTGCAAATGAAAACTTTTTGTGCTAAATATTCTAAAGGAAGTAAGCCGAGCATAACAACACCAAACATTTCTCCCAAAATGCTTCTTAGCCACTCCCCTTTTTCCCATTCTGCAAAAATCCTGATTCCTTTCAGCTGTGATTAAATAATTGTGTGGGCTGTTCCATAGCAGATATAATCCGATTCCCTATCGCTACAAAGACCATAAGCATGTCTGCTCAAACTCCCCAACATACTACATACAGTAAAAGAATCCTACAGAAAACGATTTAATGATCACAGTAAGAAGTGTATTAATATGCACACAGCCATGCAGGCCTCACTTGTAGCAATGCAAGCAACAAGACCTGCTTGTATATTAGACAGCAATAGCATGACAAATAAAGCAAACATCACAACACACCAAACCCGAAACATTTCATATTTGTTGTATTTCGCCTGAGCTTTCAAAAACTAGCATCAATCATTACAACATACACCCACATGCAAAGAAGCACAAGTTGGAATTTGAGCAAGACTCATTGAAGTGTATCTGTTTCAGTAACTTTTTGGTAACTTTTCCTGGTTTTCTTCCTCAAAACTACCTTGAAGCTGCAGCACTTGTCTGTCAAAGCAAAGAGAAGACCAACACACTGGTTATGAAGATTAAAGAGGCTTCCACAAAACTGTTCTCTGCTACTGAGGAACTGAATGAAGCAAGCTGGGGTGAGGTGTTTGCAGGCAAATGCATGGCAAGAGTTCTCCATCTGTACAGTCCACCTGTTAGCAGCCAGGCACCACTAATTTAAGACAACGAAGCTGACAGTGAAAGTGCCTGGCTCAAAATATACCTCTTTCCCACTAGTTTCTTTGCAACTGATGTTATTCACAAGGAGAAAGGAGAAATTTATAAAATATATAATGTTTGCAATGCACAATTCTTCCACATTTGCTGTCTCCTTAGGTTCTGGGAGCCTTCAATAATGTCTGGTTCCTTTGTGAATACAGAAGCTAAAGTGTCAAGTGCTCAAAACATACAACAGCTTTTGGTTTTGTGAAATGCCTGAACATTTTGATAAATTGCAACATAATTACAGGATCAAGTAATTTATGTAAGAGAAAAACATGCAAAGCTTTTGTAGAACACCTTAACAACACAGACTGCCTGTCTTCACATCTTAGCCCTCTAATTGCAGTTACGTACGTGGTTATATAGTTGTATAATGTTCATTTCACAATTAAAATGAATCCATTTAAATAAGTATTTAAACTCTTATGGCTAAGAACTCAGAAAAAAGGAAGGTGGGTGACTGCAACAGGGGACAACAGACTAAGAACAGCAACCTCTTAAAAAATGCAGGAAAGAAAAGAGTGGAGTTCTCTGTTAAGGGTAAACTTTTAGCTGACTTCAAGTGAGCAAAGAGGGGCTAATCCAAGGAGAGAGGGTGTGTGGATCTCAGGAAAGCTGAACAGTAATGGCCTAAAATGACAGATCACAAAACTCCAAGTAAAATGCAGACACTAGACCAGGCTGCTCAAAGTCCCATCCAACTTGGCCTTGAACACTTCCAGGAAGGGGGCACCCACAACTACTCTGAGCAACCTGTTCCAGTGTCTCACCACTCTCATAGTAAAGAATTTCTTCCTAGTATCTAACCTAAATGTACTTTCTTTCAGTTACAAGCCATTACCCCATGTCCTATCACTACAGGCCCTTGTAAATAGTCCTTCTCCAGCTTTCTTGTAGGCCCCTTTAGGTACTGGAAGGCTGCTATAAGGTCTCCCCAGAGCCTTCTCTTCTCCAGGCTGAACAGCCCCATTTCTTTCAGCCTGTCTTCACAGGAGAGGTGCTCCAGCCCTCTGGTCATCTTCGTGGTCCTCCTCTGGACTTGCTCCAACAGGTCCATGTCCTCATTATGTTGGGGGCCCCAGAGCTGAACAGTGTTCCAGGTGGGGCAAGAAGTCCAGTTGCAGACACGATTGGGAGGCACAAAGGGCTAGATGGTACGAACTCCAAAGGCATGGATTCCCCATACACCCACATACATACAAAGACCACACAAGAACATTGCCACAAAACATCCAAAAAGGGCCATTCACACAGCAGAGAGCACAACACAATGCAGGAAAACAGTATACAAATTAAAACAGTTAACACTGGAGAAGCACAGACACAATTGCTTTCAAGTTGCTTGCTCTGGGACAGAATTTACTCCTAGACCATACAGGAATACAATTTCCACAGGAAAACAGCTGCCTCATGTGGAGGCAGCTCTTTTTTGCTCCAGGACAAGAGAGTAAATTCAGGTGGAAATCATTTGTATCAACAAGCCCTGAGTGCAATTTCTCACCCTCCATGCCATTCAGCCCTAAGCCATATAGGCAGCACAGTTCCAAGAAAGCAAGCTGCTTAAGCCAAGGGCCTCTCCCGTATCTCAAACACTTCCTTCAAAGAGCCTGTTTACCTCTGGAGGACTAACTGACAGCTCCTCCCTCAAAGGCAGACAGCTTATACACTTCCCTGATGAGTGGGATGAGTACTTCTGCCTTTTGCCTGTAAAGGAAGCTCAGTAACCTCCTTGCTCCTACACTCTACAGTCCCAAGAACCTGTGTTAAAAGCACAACACCTATGGAACACCCAGGCAATGCCAAGATGGCCCATAAAGCAGCCTGCCACACCCTCAGTCCAAGGTAAGAGGGAAAACACGACAGGACCAGCCTCTCACAGCAAGTAATATTGTCAAAATGACTATTTGCAAGGTATATGTTTTTCCCCTACAGCTTGCAAAGTTTTCAATACGTCTTGCTTTTTAATTACGTATGCAGCACATAAGTTAAATGCTCAAAATTCGCATTTCCCCCAGCCACCAACTTTTCTCCTTATGCATTTCAAATTGCCATTACGCATTGAATGGCCTATTCTTTCCAGATTTTATTCAACTCTTGCCAACTGAAGTATTAAGCAGCTATTGCTACAACTGTGTTTAACAAAGACTATAATATCACCAATGTTGTAAGAAAAATTAAAAACAGACTGATAGTCAAAAAGATAAACTGCTTCAACGACTGCTTGACAACTTTGCGGTTTGGTTTTAGTAACACATATCCCTTGCTTTTTCACCCTCACCTTCTGCATCAGCATATTCTCCTGTGACATAACTTCAGAACCAAAACTTTATGTCAAAATCTGTGTTTTAAGAACATTAGTTAACTGTTTGCAGTATCTCATACTTATTTGATATTTCTAAAGCCATGATTAGCTGCCTAAAAATAAAACACTGACACTTTTCTAACAACACTCAATATGCACACAAATCCCAATGAAACTGAACTGAAGTTTACCTGAGCAGTTTTGAAAGTCTGACCTCTCCCATTTCAGAACCTAAGCATCTAGAGTCATTACCATACCCTGTAATTTCAGAATGCTGGCATCTATCCTATTTATTTACATTGACCCACATCTTACACCCCTGAAGAAGACCTGGAATGCATATATCAATTAGTTTATCCCCAATAATACTGTTGCTGAAACAAGTACAGAACCCTGAAGCCAAGTTAGAAAGCTTGTGCTTCAACAGTCTTTGAAATCTTATTTTGAAATCTGCACATGCTTAGATGTGTGCATGTAAAATGTGGTTTCCTATAGCTGCAGGTCCAATTTACACTGGCTGTCCACAAAATAAGGCATTATTTGCAAATATTCAAGTCAAACACATAATCAAGGTAAATACACAAGCTAATCAAGTGTTTAAAGAATTCTTTATTTTATTTTTAGAATCCTGCTCTCAAGTTAATTACTACACATTATTCTCATTTATTGTCTTGAAGGATAAAGAAAGAAACCCTTGTGCCATGACCACTTTTCACTTCTAAAAATAGATGGGACAAAAAGCCTCACAAGATGCAAATCCCCTCTCCCCTCTCTTTTTTTAAGTCTCTAAATAGCTGCTAAAAATCACGTGGATCTAAGTTTTTGCAAACAAACACACATCCATGGTTCTTTTTGTTCAATCAGCTATTTGATAATATTATCTTAGTGTAAGCACTATTCCTTCCTCCTCCATTTTGGAAAGGTCAGTAGAGACCACCCAAGAACTTCCTTTCTCCCTCTCCTGCATTGTGGAAAAGATTAGCTTTTTCCACTCACATTTTTCTTTCCATGTTCCCGTCTTTCGCTCCTGCAGGCAGACAGGATGAAATGTCAGCAAAACAGTCCCATGCTCCTGAGCCAGTCCTCAAACTACATCAAGAAAATTTCTTTAAACTTGCATCTCCTCTTCAAACCGATAGCTTGCTGCTTTGAACTCAAGCTTCCTAAGTAAAGGAACAGACACTAGCTCAAATCTGCGATAGAACACAAAGAACATAAGGACACTCCCAGAAGTACAGAGCATTGTTGGCCTTTTATTTGAGCATATAGCAATGCTCTCACACTCACTGTAACAGATGTTAGCATTTCTCCTTCCAAAGCCTTAAACCAGTCTTGTATTCCCACGTCTGGAAGACAGAAGAATGTGACGTATTGAGAATCTTGGCTTGTACCTCCAGGGCAAGCAGTGTTTATTTTACTTGAGAAGCACTTGCTTTCTTTCCTGGAAGGTGGAAAGAAATCAGCTTTTGGCATTGGACTAAACTCACAATGGAAGACAAGCAAGGGTTATTGCTGAATCCCTCCCTTGCTGTTCTGTCTCTCTATCACCAGAACCAGATAAACCTGTTTATCTGAGGCTTTGTGTAAGGCAAACTAGTAAATCCAGTCCAAAATGTATATAATAATCATGAAAGTCATGTTTTCTAGGCAATTTATACATCAGGGTAGCTGATGTTTCACATCTGATATTAAAATTTTATTCAGAAGAGTATATAATTATCACTACAAAGTCAGCTTAATCCACATAAATCGGGGCATGACTCTTGCATCCCTCTCTTAGCCTAATTGTCAGTGTAAGATCCTTGGGCAACTCCCTTATTTTGCTGTTGATCTGCTCCACCTCTGAGAGGCATGTCTCCTTGGTGCGTTTCTCATACTTGCAACTTTCATTTTAATTGCTAAGTAGGAACAGAGGACCTGTGACTAAGACAAGCTATATAAATGGAAAAGCAGAAATTTCAGGACTGCAAACCAGCTTGGCAACACAAACACTTTTCAAATAGCAGATTGATCAATAATACCCTTGTTCATACGTATCAGATGAAACTCTTTAATGACATAAAATAATCACAAGCAAAACGTGTCTTACTATTGACAACACAACTTCATGATGTAGCAATGTACTGTCTATCCTACAACTTCACTTATGGCAGACAAATTCCAGACTGTGCAGCAGTCTTGACGGAAGTGCCTTCATTGGCATCCTTCTGCACCAATATTTTTCGGTGCAGAGTGGTAGTAATGCTCTTCATCAAGTACACTGGGGTACACAACTGTTGCTAGGTCTGTATGTGTGACATGCATTGTCACCATGGCAGGGACAGACTATGGTGAGCAAAACTAAGAATGACACCTCCAGCTTTAGTCCAGCAATTATTCCATTGCTGCATACAAGAGCTATGCATCCCTCATATACTACTAAAAGGTCATGACTGAAGTCTATCATTCACTTGCAGCCTTTGCTCAAGAGGGAATGAAAGTTATTGTCAGAGGAGCAGAAATAGTAGCACACACATGATTTAAATATCATTGAGTCACTCGGAAGCATTATTCTAAATTATTAAGTACTACTTCCCACCATCTGTGACATTTTAAAGGTATCTACAGGTAAGACAATGAGGCTTTGATAAGCAAGTCAAGTATGACAATTGTACAGAGTAACTGCTTTTTCATATCGTTACAAAGATGGATTTCTTTATAATCAGTCCCCAACATGAGAAGAGTAAAGATCAAATACTTAACACCAAGACATACACTGCCACACACTAGAAACTCAGTGACTAGAAGTAAGTTTGATTAATTTAACAGGTACAAATTAAGCCAGTATTGCTCAACAGATAACTTCCCTAATGGATAAACTTACTCTAGACTGGGTTTTTTTAAAGCTTAGCTTAAGCTCTCTCCTGTGGTAATGAAGTGATACGAATTTTACTACCTTAGATAAATTCTCTAGTACAGAGGGGTTCAGTTTCTGTTAGATATTAATCCTTACAGTCTCAGTAACAGAGAATGGTACCTTGCTTTATAAATGTCTCTTCTCAGTACAACAGCCCCTTGCAGCAATGTAATAACCAGGGTAAATGAAGGCAGCACAACTGGATCAGCAGGAAACCAAGCATCATATGCCAAGAGAGTAAGAGTCCTCAAATTTCTTAGGTGCAGTATTAGAAAGAGAAAGACAATGTCAGGAAGCTTTGCAACTTTTTTTTTTTTTTAAATGCAGAAAATTGCTGACCTTCAGGTAAGTGTAGAAATATCATGATGTTAATATGCTAAAATATCTGGGAAAATAACTTTAATACCCCTCAATTTAAGCAATAAAGAAAAATGTTAGGATTGTAGTAATTTGTAAATCACTGTTAAAGTCAACATACTCTTAATAAGTATAAAGACTGACCCCACCACATCTTATTTCAAAACCAGATTGTAATCCTATATATTGATGTACAATCCTTCAACAAAAGTCTTTTGCTGTTGTTAGGTGGCTGAACTGTGGGGTTCATTTTGGATTTTGGATTTCTTCCTCCTGTGTGTGGGAGAAGGATGGATGTGTGCAAAAAAAAAATAATCTGTCAGCCTCGTATGTGTGACTACCAGACATTCTCGAAAAAGGAATTAGTAGAAGAGATTACTAGGGCACCAAAACAATTTCTCCATAGTTTGAATGATCTAATGTACCAATTCCAGAAACAATTTCTTTGTTTTCAGTTTGAAAGCAGCTCCTCTGCAGATTCACAAGAAACCAATCTGTTAGCAGGGAGCATAACTTGTGTACTCAGCCACAATGAACCTCTAGTATCCAGAGGACAGTTCATACAAACAGTTATTTCATATGTCCTGCCTGGAAAGGAAACAGTATCTGACAACAGAAGAAAAAACTGGCCAAGTAACAGAACAAGTTTGAAAATGACATCTAGACACATCTGATTCCTCCAGCACTGCTTTACCTTAGTTGCAGACAGGCAAAGAAGCTGCACTACTACAACACAGGTTTTTTTCCCAAGTACACATACTATGAGAGCTAACAAGGTCCCACATGGATCACCCCACCTACCAATATTTCCACAGAACTGCACTTGTACATTTATTTTTCTGCTATGGAAGTGAAAAAACCCAAAACAAACCACCCCCAATCAATTAAAAAGTTACCACTTAGCAAATAATCTCCTCAGCTAATTGATTGCTACAGATAGTCCAATGCCTTTCTTACCCAGTGCCCTAGGCCAATCTACCTCCCCACTCGGTTCCTTCTGCTTATGACTTCATCTTGGTGAAAACAGCTGATGAGAGTCTAAACAACTACTGATGGAGATGGACCATCCCCTGAATAACAACACTCTCCACAGCCATGAACCTGAATGATGTTTTAATTCCTCGTAACTGTCAGGAACAATTCTGAGGCAGCCCTACAACTGGAGGAAGAAGTGATCGTGTTCTTAAATTTCAGGATGCCTGGGGACATTATCCATCTAGAGGGTCTATCTTGTACCAATTCTGCAGTCTTTGATGCTCAAGAGAGTAACATTCACAACTTTTTGGAATCCAAACTTCTTTAAGCAACTGCATAGGTTCTACAACACAGGCAACACCACAGAATCCCAGGATTTTCAGCAGGGGAGGAAAAAAAAAAAAGGCAGATTAAGGCGAAAAAAAAAAACAACCACCAGAAGTATGCTGCCTGCTCAGACAGTTACTTTTTTGGGGGTTCACTTCGGGGGGGGGGCACAGAGGGGGAAGGGGAGATATAGCATAAAGAACAGAACATCACAAGGTCTGCAGCTAGATGACACAATGGATATCTTATCTGTGAACTCACCTGTCCGGGAGCAACGATATTACTCACACAAGTGATGACTAATTCTTATTGTAGAAGTCTGAATTTCTACCCTGAAAACCAGACAAGACTGAACATAGGCCTACATTTCAGCTGTCAAGAACTGTACACGCAAGAGCTGTATCTTTAGGACCAACACGTAAGCTGAGAGATGCTTGCTCTACTTATCTATGAGTTCAAGAAAACACTAATTCAAGCACAGTAGCAAGTATCAAGCCCTACTCAGAACACTGATTTTTTTCACTCTTCTGCAGCAGAAAAGAAGTAATTTTCCTTTTAGCCAGCCAGCCTTTTTCTACTCAAGACATGGTAGTAACAAGGCATGAGATGTATACTTTTTATATGCCAAAAAATGCCAATTAAAAAGGTCTACGATATATTGTCCAGTCAGGTGTGAAAATCTGTACAAAGATTTATGCTAAGGAAATTTTAAGCAGTAAGAATCACTGACTAAATTTACAAAGCAACTTCATAAAATTCCAAGAGAGAACCAACTTCCAAGTGAACTACCTCTTCAAGAGAGATACCTGACTATAACCCATTGTCATATTGAGCCCGTATCAGGAAATCCATACACTCTGAGGGAACAGCAGAGATGTGAACAGGCAGCTGGTTGGATTTGACTTGACCATGGAATAACTGTTCCTACACAAAGCAATTAGAAAGGCAACAAATGATAGGCTACTGCCTTAAATGAAGACAGACTGAATTTAAGGAAATGAGAAGCACTGGCAAGTGATATTACATACTCAGCTTTCTGAACTTTATGTCAGCCTTCAGGAAGAATGTGCTTTTCATGGCACACACCCACGGGATAAAGTGTGCGTGTCCCCACACATGTATATGTGCATATACATATGAATGTATCATGTTACCAATTATCTATATAAAAATGTATATGTGCATTTGTCTGCATGAGTATACTTCACATACACCAAACAACTCACTTTTGTTTTATGTTTCTGCTGCAGGACAGAGGAAAAACCCTGAAGGACAAACAGAATTTTAATGGGGCAGGAACATTGATGTATCTTGCTAAGTCAACATCAACTATCTGATAGCCTTGTTAGAGGGACTCTAAAGCTTATTAAAGGTTTTGACCAACGCAGATTTAAAGTAAGATTCTGTAAGCATTTGTAAAACCAGATTTAATACCAGCAGATGGGCTGCAACTGTAGTAACAGACCTCCATCTGTCCAGAAACCAGCTCTTTATTCTACATGCATGGTACTGCAAGACACTAACGGGTCTTAAAGGGTAGAACCATTTCTTAAGAAGCATTTCAACAGCATTCATTATCTGCGTATACACCTGTCCTCATAAGAGGCTTCATGGCAAGTCGTTCTCTCTATAAGTGACTAACTTTCCAGGGGGGGTGGGGGTGGGAAAGTAACCTGTTTAAGTGCTACTTCTTGAAAACACTTAGCTGCTCTTCAAGTGTTATAAAACATTTTTCCCCTTCCTGAGATGATGATGAGCTGAGGAGAAAACTGTTGGGAATTCATTAATATTGTCTTTGAACAGGATACATCTCTTTTTTTTCACCCCATAACTGAGAACCCATCACTGTAACATAATTTAGGTGAGCTACGAACAAGGTCCAGACATGAACTATATTAAACAGTATTCTGTGAAACCAATAATGAAAAAAAAAAACCCAACTGGCTAATATAAAAAATAATTCAGTTCTAAGCCAGATGCACACAGTGCAAACATGGAAACTCCTTCTGCCTATCATCTGCTTGCCCCAGGCAAACAATCTATCACAGCTGAGGTGATCATCTGTCCTCTCAAATTGCAGATCCATTTGTTCTGCACTTCCTTTCATACTCACGCATACAGAAATCAATTTAAGACTGACATTGTACATATTCTCTGCATACACACTCCCAACCAGTAACCAGTTTTCAGGGCAGATAAAAAATCTGAGGACACAGAAAACATGCAGTGTATACTTTCATGTTGCAAAACAGACTCATTGTCCAGAAAGAGGAAGACAAGCTTTATAGGAAAGATATTACTCTCTACCGGTTCACTATAGGATTTCTCAAAACTCAGTCATCTGCTGCTGGTGTTTCCATATTCCAGTATTTTTCAGGCTCTCAGGTTGTTTAGGTTCTCTGTTGAAGTCTGTCCTTAGCAGATTAGTTTCTAAGCATATTACTCACCACCATCTTGCAGATATTGAATAAACACTATTTCTTTAAAGGCAGGCTCTTTTTATCCAACCATCCATAGTTGATCCATTTCCTCCAACTGATAACGTATTTAAAAGTTTGCGTAGTTTGCCCATCTGCTCCACTCAAGTCTGTAGATGTGGTAGACCAAGTACTGAGAACAGTACAATCCATGTGACAACTATCACCAAGTAACTTAGCAGCATGTCCAGAGATACCTATCAGTTGAAAGATTCCACACAAAATGAAGTTTTTTTGGTCATGGATGCTTGCTTTTTAAATGAGCCCTTTATGGAGGCCAAAGCCTTTCCAAGCAGTTTATACCATCTAGTTTAAATCCTGCAATTAGCAGGTTTTAGCTCCAGATTAATTAGTAGACAAAGCCACTTGAAGACTTGGAATGCCTATGGTTAGGAAACCATGATCTTGCTCCAAAACATGAGCTGACACAGCAACATATGGCTTTGTACCAAAATTATACAAGTTAATCAGAACCTGATCAGTTAACTAGAATCCCTCAGCCTGTCACTCCGCTCACCACACTTCAGAAAAATATATAATTACATACCACATGATTCAATAAGCTGTTTACAACTTAACAATTGTTAAATTGACTATACAGCCCCTTGAACAAATCTCTAACACACACTCAATTTATGATTCATCTTAAATAGAGGCTACACATAATTTATTTGGTCCTACTGCCATGATATTCTCCATGACTTAACTGCCCTCAAAGGTGATGTGATGTCCTTTTCCTTTCAGATAGGACAACATGCCATTTCTCTTTCACAAGGCATTCCTCTACCTGCTATTGCTGCCCAGCTCCAAAATCTCACAAAGCTTATGGTTTCTGAGCCAAGAAAGTGAATGGGATTCAGAGTGTAAAAAGGACCCTTACCACAAAGGACAGAAGTTTCAGTATAATTTGATAGCAACATAAAAAATCTGCAAAGGTGATTTACAGAACTCTTAACTAGACCTTCCAGACAAAACAGACTGCTTGATCTATAGTAAAGACAGAGAGATAGTCCATGATGTGCTAGATAGATTTGATTTAGGTTCACACACTAGAATGGACAAAGACTCCAGCTGATCACTATCTGTGCTCTGTAATATTTTGGTACTTGGAAAGATTACAGGACAGAACAAGCTACATAAGATGGCATTGCCAAAAAAACAGGAAAAACAAGATAGCAGCACCTCCTCCCATGACAATGCCAAGCCCGCTGTCGCCAAAAA
This sequence comes from Falco rusticolus, assembly GCF_015220075.1. NCBI lineage: Eukaryota > Metazoa > Chordata > Aves > Falconiformes > Falconidae > Falco > Falco rusticolus. The sequence goes on along the minus strand of NC_051187.1, from coordinate 109,366,253 downwards.
ACCGAGTTCAGGGAAGTTTTGCTTTGTCTGGATGATAAATGCATTCATATTAATAGAGTTACAGGACAAAGAGCCATATTACACCCTTGGCTGCATAAAAGGACAAACTAGCAGAAAATTCTCCTCTACGGGCCTAGAAACTGAGAAGAAAGCAAGGCACATCATCACCTTTCCTTTCATTTAAGAACATTCTTATGAACAGTAATGGAGAGCTAGTCAGACTGAGGACATACGCAGGTAATGCCCATGTACAAATTATACCTGCTGTATTGGAATGGAAGTGCAAGGTTGTATTAACCTCTGAACCCACTGCCCTAGTGAGGAATTAAGTGAAAGGAGAATAGAAGGATAATATAACAGCACTTGAATCTTTTATGGATGCAGCTGGACCACAGTGAGATAGACCAGTTAAAGAATGCATCCAGTTTTCCTGCCTTCTCAACCAATTTGATAATTCAATGTACAGCAGCTTAACCCTGTAACTCTCATTTCACGGAGACCCAAGAAAACACTAACTAGAACCACCTAAAATAAGCAGACACACCACACTGAAGTAAAAAAAAAAAGTCATCCCTCCAAAACCTGAGAGCTCAAGTCATATACAATATGATCTGTATACAACATGTTAACTTTTATCCTTTCCACGCACGGCTAGAACTTTTACAACAATCCAAATTTTCTTCCAGTCCTAAGTATAGTATTAGAGTTTTAGTCTTGCAAACTTAGTATTTTTTATAACATACCCATTTTATTTATTTGCTTTTTCAGTATACAAATGGCATAAACTTCTAAGAGAGTGCTGCTTTTAGGAAAAAAATTCAGAATTCTGTGTAACAAAAAAAGATGGGCTGAAGCTCTTCTACTGATAAATAAAACTCTTTGAAAAAGAAGTGAGAGATTATTCATTGACACAGCATGTATAAAATTCATAAATGTAAGGCTTTAAAAAAGCACTTGGGCAGTAGTCTGAAACGGACTTCAAAACTTTAGAATGTTTTATCAATAGTTCAAAAATATTTTTGATTTTGATATATGCTGTCTTGCTACCATGCATTTTCTATGAACTTTTCTTATAAACTACTGAATTTGAATGATAGATTATCAAACTGGACCAGATGTATTTGTTTACCTCAAGCTGCATACAATTACCTGAGAAAGATTAATACTAGCAATCAGTGAGAAGCATCAAGGGTTCACCACTCAATTTGATATTAATCAAAGGAGGCAAGGAGGAAAAAAAGATTAATCGGGGGGAGAGGGAACATTTTATCATCTTGAGATTTAAATCTCAATGACAGGACAGGACTCAGTCCACAGTGGGAGGAATAATCCATAGATACCCCTGTGCAAAAGCACAGAAGCCAGAACCAAGACTTCATCAGATAGTGGAGAGAAAACAGAAAGAAAGCATACTTGCACAAAAGCATACACACACTGTTTTAGCCAAGGCAGAAATACACAATTTACAGACAAAGGGGCATTGGAAACTTCTGCATAAGAAAAATAAATTAAAAAAAATCAGTACAGATGTCAGGTCTTGCTAGCAAACCAAGGCATCCTGTGGACCATGACTAATCAATTACAGAAGAAAAACACTTTTTCCTCCAATGTATTTTTCCCTCCCTGAGTATTTTTATTATTTGTTTTACACTAGTGGCCATTTTCCATCCACTTAACTAGAGGCTGAATATTACCCCAGTCATTTAGGGGGAAATAAATGCGTAGAACCACTCACATGCTACATTTTAAAAAGTACAGATTTACAGATTAAAAATTTGAGGTTTAGCAAAAAAAAAAAAAATCACTGAAGACAGCTGGTACTAACCTAGCCTTCACCTCTTATCACACTGATGAGCAACCTCTCCAATTTTTTAGTGATCATCTTCAACAATAATCAGACTTCTGTGAAAGTGGCTTAAGACTTCACCCTTTATTTTATACCAAGAGTCTACAAACAGCCAACAAACTCCCCGCCCAGTTTCTGCAAGCAACAGATGGGGGAGACGGAAGAAGGAAACTCAAACTTTCCCCACTCAGGAGTCACACAATTTACAGTTGCTCCATATCAAAGACCCTACTGGTCACTAATTACAGCTTTTGTCACACAGAAAAATCCTAGTTCAATGAATTCTTTGAAAACCACTTAAAGACAGTATACCTCAGGGTTCCAAAACTCTTATAAAAAGCAATCGCTCTTACTAGATGCATAATACTTCTTGGCATGACAATTGTGTTGTTTGTTGGTTTGTTTGTTTTTTTAACTGGCATTTATAGCCTATCATTGAAAAAACAGCAAAAGCCTTGAAACAAATGTTGTCTACATAAAAAGTAAATTTATATATAAATTATTAAAGTCTAGACAGGCAGTAGTTTCTATTAGACTTCTCCAAAACCACTGAAGAGGGAAGCAGAACAAACAGATTTTGCATCATCAGCAGACTTCCCAACCAGCAGTTCGTATTATGGTGAAAAGTTAATTTCTGTGATCTTCAGTTCTTTAGTATTTTCAAAGCAAAGGCAATGGGTGGGACAGAATCAGTGAGAATTAATGCATATATCAAAGAGTTTAGTTAATGACAAGCTCAAAAATATTTTCTATAATATTGCAAACTATACTCCACGCTGTGCAGGCACCAGGGAAATTTCCACGTACGACGTTAAATGTAATTTGCTGATTCTATTCTGCTCTTTAACACTCAGTACTGAAAGACACAAACTCAGTCAGTGTCTGACAATATCAAAAAACAAAAGGGTTTGCACTGAAAAATGCTCTTTTTGACTATCTTATGCTTATTTCAGCATGCAAGACCAAAGAGTACATAGAGCAAAACAGCACGTCCTAGTGTTAACAGAGAACAAGAATCTGATGTTGAGGCAAGCAAGAACAAAAAGAATGCCTTTTATCATTCATGCCCTTCAGTTCTTAAGTAACATGTTTCTCATTTCTAAAAGAAATCAAACTATTTATGTCTCCACAAGTTGTTATATGTTGTGCTTTTCACATGATACCATTTAAAATTACAACTACTTACATATTCTATTTCATTATTTCATCAACTAGCATATTTTCACTTTCCTCCAACATTAACTAATACTGCAACCAAGATGTTGTGATACCATGAAGGTGTTCCTGTATTTGTGTCCTCTCTTCCTGAGCAACTGTATTTACAGTTGTATGTGTGAAAATTAATTCCCTTGATGACCCGACTATCCATCATTTAGTCCCTCCTTAAGGGGTCTGAAGAAAAGGGAATAAGGATTCCATGACAGAAAGGATGAAAAAACAAGCAAGGAACTGCAGCTTGAATGAGACAGCTCAACATCCCATTTATATTTCTTCAGCTACGTGGAAACATCTCCCATCTTTCAGATACAGCCATGACCACTGCTGATGTCTCCAATCCAGAGCACTGACCTAACTGCTACCAACACGCTGCTGTAATACAGACTTTCATGGCCAGTACAGCAGTTCCCAGTGTTTGGATTCTTTCAGTTCCTAGGGTTCCCCTCTGAACAACAAGTCAGCCCATGCGGGGGGACACAAGCTTCAAAAAAGGCAGATCACGGAAAATTTCCAATAAAGCTTTTTTTAAAAAAAGATTACAGAAGTTTTCAGCTTGGAGGACCTTTCTACTTCTGTTGGTATTCAGAAGCCTAAGCAATGTTCAATAGAAGTACTATTGTGGATCAGGTCACCTCTCCCATCATCCTCCCCTGGCAATCACCAGTTTATTGAGTTCCTGAGCTGTTGAGCTGCTCAGTCAAATCTAATAGGCACTAATGGTCTGTGACTTTAATTTCTCTAATCCCTTTCTGAACACATTTACACTTTTAATCCACATGACATATTGTTCCAGTAACACAGCTATAACTAAGCAGTTCATAAAGAGCAGTTTCTTTTGTTTGCCATGAATACAGTAACCTACCTTCGCAATTTTCACTAGAGAAGAATGTGCTAAGGGTCTTGAAGGACCCCGTAATGGTTCAGTCACCTGACTTTTACCAGCCACCCAGCAGCAAATGTTTGCAGCTACCAAAACCAGAACGTTTTCTTCTGCCACCACACTGTCAAATCCAAACAATCTTCCAGCACATAAAATATTGCTATTCTGAAGACAACACATGCAAATAAAATTACAACATGGTAATAAAAACTTTTTTAGTGTTTTCTTTAGTATTTTGTGACAAACAACTAAAAGTAGGTTTAACATTTCCTTCCTTTACATATCGTATTCCTCAAATTCACAGAGGACAGAACTGTACCAAGGAGCAAGGAAAAAGGGACAAGAAAACTGTTCTTGCTGGAACTGTTTGCCAGTAGATTAAAGCAAACACTAGTGCTAGTGTGATCTAATGATACCAAAAACTACTGAAAACAAGAAAAAACCCAACTAATTTTCACAATGTATCACACATCTGAATCAGCAGAGTCCTGTAACAACCATCATGAGCATACAAATTTTAACTTGACATACAGGAGTTCTGCAAAGCTATTTCAGTAATTCAGCTCTACATGTTAGCCCATGAGCTTAAAGCTCCAGGCTGATTTGGCCGTTCCACAGATGTGATAACCTAACTGCAAAGCCACTCAATAAATGACTCTATATAGCTGATGAAACAAACTTTCATCACTGCCAGCTAGCAAATCTTTATAATCGGATAATCTTTAAATTCTTTATTAAGGTCATTCAAGGGACTACAATGACAGGGCACGCTGAAAAATTAAGCTGTTCAAAATTTAAGGTTCTTGAGAATTAGCTCCTTTTTCCAAGCATGTACATTTGCCAAATAAATAGCATTAGAAGAAACTTCTTTCAGGAAACATAAATCTAATGTCTTGCAGTTTCCTCAAAAACTTACAGTGTCTATTTCTTCCAATTCCTACTAAATGGATCAGTACAGCAGGCTTCCCAGGCAAGTTTCTTATTTTTGGAGTTTGAACAAATTTACAATTAAAAGAGATGAAGATCAACGGTTCTAAAAAAAAAAAACAACACACCACCACCTAGAAAAACCCCAAGAAAACAAATCAATCACAAAACCACGCCACACATCAGTCATTAAACATGACCACATTAAACAGGAGCAACCTTTTATCAGGGAGAAATCTCAGCTAACAGAAGCCTCCACCACCAGCACATCAGATGATAGGGACATTGTGGCAGGGCCCATAAACCTGGATTAGAGGGAACTGAAGGTGCCCCAGCATACCTTGAATGCGCCCACTTTTTTTTTTTTTTCTTCTTTCCCCCTACCTTCCTTTTCTAGGCTGTGTACACTGCCAATTTTTAATATTTCGAAGGATTCATTAGACGTTATCATGTTTTGCTGCTACTCCTTGTACAGGTATCTGACACTAATCAATCAGTTAAGATGACTTCTTCTGCAAGTGTTTCTGAAATCCTCCTTCAAATGGTTAAGAGGAAATTCCTTCAAGTGCAGGGCACTGGTTTAAGAACAAAGATGACTGAAGATACACAAGAAGTCTAAAAGATCTCTATGAAGGTTGGACAGAATTTCTTTTCTCCTAAAAAACCTGAGATGATAAATTCTTCACTGAAAAGTACAGAGAGAGCTTATTGACAAATAAATCTCTGATTAGTACATGCATACAGGCACTTATTTCCTGTAAGTCAAATTAATCTAAAGGAGTCCAATTTTGAGACTTACAGAAGATGAAAGCAAACTGGCTTCAGAAGCATAAACAAAAAAAATGCACCTCAATAACTGAGAAAGTTAAAACACACAAAGGCACTTGAAAGAAATACCGTAAGAAATAACCTCTGAAGAAGAAAAAGAGTAAATCACCTGTTGAAACACACCATTAAGGAAGTTACATATAATCTTTAGTTAGGCTGCTGGAGGGATAACTCTACATAAACCTAACCACACAATTGTCCAGTCAGTGATGTATACTGCTGTTACTCACTGACATTACAAAGTAAAGAATAAAAGTAGCACTTGTATCACTGTATTGACAATTTGCTTGCCTGGGATTCAAACTCCCAAGTTAATTATTTGAAGGCAAGTACAGCTTTGCATTGACTTAGGAAAAGTGAGCTATTATTCCACTGACCGTAACCCTAAGCACTAGGAAGGTTTCCACTTGTTGATTTTACAGTAAAGATACTAAATGGCAAAACATCCACTTCCTTCCCCTGCTCCAACTTTTCTCTGTTCTGAAACACTGAATTACTTGGAGACAAATGGTCATCAAGTACAAGTGATCATCAAGTACAATCAGTAATAATACACTGTTGTACTTGATGAAATGTGACAAGAGAAGTAGAATCAGCAAGATTTTTTTACAGTACTGATACTCTGATGAGAAAACTAGGTACAAAACTTACATAAAATTTAACCACCTATGTAAGACATTAATAAAAATCTATATACTCCATTTGTTCATGCCTCTATTACTTAAAAGCGATATGCAAGTCCAAATCTTTAATCTCTTAAACCAGGAACAACTTTGCTACGAAGCACAACTATTTCTAACAGTTTCACGTTTGAAACTCTAATTTAGACCCCCTCTTTAGTTCTTTTAATCTTTTAAAATTACAATATAAAGAAGCAGTTAGCAGAAGTCAACAGCTCCATCCAGAAAGATGAAACATTTAACACCGAATAAGGTTGCTTACAAGTTTGAAATTTTGCAGTTGATATTTCAACAGCAAGGTCTCTGAACGTCTGCTGTGCAGCAGACATGGCTTTATAAGAGAAGTCCCATTACCTTTCCCTGGTGACCCTAAGAAAACTCTGGAACCACCAGTGTCACAGGTTTATTGGGTATTTCACATCCTCCTTGTAGCCACTCACGTCTCTACGAAAACCTGAGAATACAGGAGCCAATCTACACACTATTGAAATGCTAAAAAATCAATATTAAAGAGGGAAAAATCCTCAACTGAAACATAAAGTTAATCACTGGGAACCAATTCCCCTGCACAAACAGGGAGCTGCAAATGAGAATGTCTATAGCCCTTGAGATAATGAGATAAGCCATGTTCTGTGGGTACTCAGTAATATCTTTAAAAGCCTTTGCACTCAGTTCCTTGGGGTTTCTCTGCAACAGGTTTTGAGGGCCTGCCCACTACCTGAGCACAACACTTGCTATTACATGAATAAAGACAGACTGGAATGGACAGAAGACTCTGAAAAGCTTACATTCCCAAGCATACAACTTTACTGTAAATATTTACATTAACAACTCTTTATCCTTTCAATCTCAATTCTGAAATAGCACTGAAGTCAACAGAGAACGCAACAATTTCTAATACACTGACATAATTATGCTATTGCAATGAACTAGTATCCTTAGTTTTGCCCAACATACAGCAGTGGTGATAGGTTTCCAACGTACCAGGACATCCTGGAAACTGCTAGTAAGACTATTGTCATCTGGCTGCTACAGAACATCAGTTGCACCTACATACATACACACAGTTAAAAGTATTTCACAGCTATTGTGATACTGGATATGAAACACAGGAGAACTTGGTATTTCCACTGATTTATCCAGTAAGAGTCAAGCATTCATTACAATACAAAGCACATTCTACCTTCAAAACATGAGGAATTTGTATGATCCAACAGCCTTCTCCCCTCAACAAATTATAGAGCAACAAACAAAACTGGATTTCAGGAAAAGGTCTGATGGGAAAGAGCCTCTTTTTAAGTTCTTCTGCTTGAGAAAGGCTGTTAAACAGGAGTATTCCCTATTAAACTCAGAATCAGTTTCAAGCTTACAGCACAAATAAAAATCACCAGCAACAGCATCATTCAAGAAAAGTCACCCAAGTAGCCTTTTGTCTCAAGATTTTATTTTTCTTTCCTAAATAAAACAGACTTCAGATATGCCACCTCTGTGGTACCTCTCCGCACATGTGCCTGAAACCAAGTACCTACACTACATACAAACATTGTTAAAGATGACATCAACACCATACGAATGCCATTTGCAGATTCACTTTCAAAAATTTCAACAAGCTCTCCAGGATGTTCCCTCCCATCTCTCCCACAGATACAGACAAATGTTCTTTACTAAGACAATTTTCAAGAAACAAATGAACAAAAAAAATTCTTTATGCAGAGTTAGGAGAACACGCTAGAAAAGCACGTCCTTCCTCCAACAAAGTAGAATCACACGGAAGTTAAAATGTCTTCACCTCAGAGTCTACTGAAAAAAGCTGTATGTTTTTCGACAGCATCAGATTAGTTCACAAAGAGATTTGTGTATCATTCCTAACTTGGGCACTCAAATTTTCATCATTTTTAAGGCAGTCGATTCTTCTCCCTGTGTTTTACTTCTAGCTACAAAATGGGAGACAAAGCTTCACCATCTTTTCCAAGTGCCCCATCTCATCTAATTTAATGAGACTGTTTGAAGCAGGAACAATGAGCTGACAACACCTAGTCCTAAATCTGACATTACCCTTTTGTCTACAAATCCTTAATAACACTTAAGGTCCTGCAAAACTCCAGGATTCCCTATAAATACCAGCAATCAAAAATCAGCAGTTTTAATACTGGGTGTTCCTTTAATTCTTGATACATTACATACAGACATTTCTGCAGCATATTAAATTTACACATAAAAGATAAAGAGCAACAGATGAAACCCTGAGAACAAAGCTTTCTCACCTCTGTTACTCTTTCTATGGAGTTTCATAAGCTAACTGGAGCAGATCTCTATCCTGGCAATTGAATTTCAAATTCACAAGGCATATCGTTGTTCCAAGGCAGCCTACTCAATTCATTGCCTTTTATGAAAGTATTTTAATAGATAATGATGCACAAAGAATACGCCTAGTTGCTTACTAGCTATTTAACTGGCATAGGAGAAAGAGAAGCCCGGACAAAATAAACCCGGCACTGAAGAGTCATCTTCTGCCCTTCCCATCTGCAAATGCCCGCTTCCTTCTCTACACTCAGGAGGAGGTGGGGCTGGGAAACACTTCTTTCAGTGTTTCTGTTCCACCCTTCTTTACAGATGCACAGATTTCATTAATAGTTAACTGGCGACATACAACATTAACTTAACTCTGGTATTCATAGCTTTCCATCCACACTTGTCCCATGGTAAACAACACCTTGGGGCAACTGCTTACAAATATTTCCTGCACCATGACGCACTACCCCAAGACTTGCCTTTCAGTCTCTTTGTCTCACCGACTAGTTCATTTGAAAACAGTAGAATTCCAGCCAATTCTTCTGTGAACAGAGAAAAGAAAGTGTGACTGATAGAGCAAGCATCAGGCTGCTAACCAACACTCCCTCTCAAATGTCCAAAATGCAGCAGCCGGATTGGTACTTACAAGCTCTTAGGTTTAACAGACTCCTGGTGAAATCGCTTTGAATTTTACCAGTATCATCAATGGACTAAAGGTTCTAGCCTTGTCACGCAAGTAAACTGGAAAGCTCTTCAAAAGCAAATCACTCCCTTTAAAGAGCTGACCTTACTCTTGTTCAAGTTAGTAAGTCTTGACAGGTGCTCTGAAAAACCACTAGAGAGACTTAAGTGGAAGATCTCCTTAACTGCAAAGGACTTGGAACAAGAGGATGCCTACATTAAGCAGGCCCTCTGGGCCACACTGTCGAGTATTTCAACATATAAACATTTGAAGCCATTTAACGTACAGCAATATTCAGAGACTTCAGCGATAAAGAGGAGCTTTGTCCAACTGACTGGCACTTCAACAATAAACTCCATTTAAGAGTCTGCCCAGTCTCATTTTATCTGTCTAATTACTTACCTCTCTTGCAGGAATAGCGTGCTATTATGGTTTGCTGATTAAGATTTGAAGGCACTTTGAAGATTTATTGCACTATACAACTGCTAATTATTATTGTTCATACCTGCTTTCAGTTGGGAGGAAAATAGCTATGTGCCAAGTAATTTCTGTTCCACATGTAAAAGTGAAAATATTTCCTTTGCTGTGCTCTTCAAAAGGAAACAGAAAAAAAGACTGCATTTTAACTTGCAGTTCTTCACTATCATACTTACTCTAGGTTTATAAGAATCACATGGCAGAAAAAAAATCCCACCATAAAGGAAAAAAAAGGAAGAAGCATACCACCTTTCTTCTGACCAGAACAGGCAAACACAACGTTTGTGCCTTGGTAACTTCCCATCCACAGGAATGCAACCTCCTCCCTTTCCTAAGCTTCTTCACTACTTCTCTTTGAGGTATCCAAAATGACAATGCTATGCACAAGTTATCACAGGCTCAAGATGACCAGTTATTTACCACCCATCCATACCACAGCCCATTTTTCCTTTCAAAGGCTTTTGAAACCGTGCATAGACTACTGGATCCCACACTGTTATCCTGGTGAAAAGAGGTACTGCACACTTACTTTCCTTTAACATTCAGCCCGTCCAGGCCACAGCCACCCAAGTGTCTTCCAGTCCGTGGCTCTCATAGCCTCCAACTCCACTCAACAAGTCTCAGAATGATAGGATTTCATATTTTTTTTTAATTAAGCTGTTATAACGACACCCTACGATACAGTCTGTCTCCTTTTATACCTGGTGTATTCTAAAGTATTTAGTTTTACTGCACCTTTAACTTCAAAAAAAACCCCAATTCACACACTGAGTAGAATAGAGCGTGAATTGAAAAAAAATCAATACAAAAATCTTCATCTACAGAAGGTTCAGGTTTTTTTTCTATCACGCAACAGCAGAAGAAAAAAAGTCCCATTGCAGGAGGAATACAAGTTATATGCTTTTACAATCATCAAACAGGACTGCTAGGTTAAAAACAAGAAATAAAACACCTTAAGAAGTTAGGCTGTAGGTTTTTCTATCTCTTGCTGTCATTCTTTTCTTTCCTAAAATTGGTGCTTACATTTAAAAACTGTTTATGGAAAGACGTACTTGTTGGCAGATAAAAAAAGACACCGCAGATGAAATACCTATGCCCAATGTGAAAGCTGAACAGATAGGCACGTTTGATAACACTAGGAGTGGTAGCAAGTTCTGTTGTAATTGCACTACGAAAAGATTCCAAGACTAGATTTACTCCTTCCTCACCAGTATTTCTTGCACAAGAATCAAACTAAGTTGTTTGGCTATTTGTATCTGTATCCTCTTTGATTCTAACTCTTGTGGAAATGTCTTTAGAACATACTCCTGGTCATCCAAAGACAGACTTGCACAGGCAGAGTACCATTCAGAGGCCTGATGCATAATTCGAACACAGAAAGTAGTCCTGCTCTGGAGTCATTACTTGAGGTATTAAATGTCATCACTTCACTAGCCTGAGCCCAAACAAATGACCTGGAAGTCAAGACACCCAGGAACAAGACACCTAGGAACAGCGCTCTCACACAAGGTTCAGCCCCCAGGAGAAAGTCTGCGTGTTCTGACCCAGTTTCACCATACAGCTTCATAAAACGTATTCTCTTCCCACCGAAAAGGCTTCATGAGCTGATCACGGTTACTGCCCCAGCTAGTTCCACATGCAAAGACTTTCATATTCCCTTCTCCAAAACTCACACCTTAATAAGATGGCTAGACACATTACCTGCAACCAACCTTACAGTTTTCATGTCCGACATTTACTTCTGATCCCACCTACAAAACCAAACCGGTTCCCAAATGTTTCCCTAATAAACAGAAGGGATACAGAGCAGCTCCTGGCGGTTCCTTATGAAGTCACTGCCTTTGTTGTTTTAAACATGCAATTTAAATAGAATGACACAATCTAGAATATGAGAGAGATTATGCTGCGGTCTGCGGAGGTGTCGATTGCTAGGAGATAAAAAGCCAGCGAAACCTACGCTATTTCTCATCACAGGCCAACAGATTCAGACTTCATTTCTGCCCCTCCAAAAACGTTAACGAGGCAGAAAGTTTGCCTCTGTTAAGAAGTTCGGGGGGTTGCTTTGTGTGGTTTGCGTAAGCAAAACCAAGCTCCTCGCCGCCGGCTGGCGCAAACCGCCACGCGTGTGCCGCCGGTACCAAAAGCCCAGCTCACCCCAGGGTCGGCGGAGCAGGAGGGCCCGGGGCAGAGCCCACACCACCCGCCGCGCTCTGCGCGGCCTTCCTGTCCCTCCTCCCGCGTCCCCCAGCCCGGCTGCCCCCCGGCCCTAGCGCGGTCGGGGCGCGGGCCCGTACCTCAGCATGCCCGCACGGCCCGGCGGGGGGCAGAGCCCGCCGCCCCACCGCAGGACCCGCGCCGCCGGCACCCCGTGCCCCGCGGCACAGCGGCCACGACAGTCGATGCCCCCCCACCCCGTCGGGGGAGGACGCCGGGAAGCTCCGCGGCCCCAGCCCCCACCCGCCACGAAGGATTCCGCGGCCCCAGCCCACCCCCTCCCCTGCCGCGAAGGGCTCCCCGGCACGCAGCGACAAGCGGCCTCGATAAGCCACGGACCTACCGGCCGGTTCTAGAGACGCCGCCGCTGGCGCATTCAGGGCGGTGATGGAGCTGAGAAGCCCGAAGCTTCGCCCTCCCCCGCAGCAGCGCTCGCTTAAGGCTGTGGTCGGCGCCTGCAAGGGAGCGCGGGGAGGCGGTCAGAGCGGAGCGGCATCTCTTCCCGCGCCGGCAGCCTGTTACGACGCCCTTCTCCCGCACGGCGCAGGGAGGGCGGGAGCGGCGGCACTCCCCGACCCGCGACTCGCTCGCTCGCTCGCCCCCTCCCTCCCTCCCTCCCTCCCTCCCTCCGTCCGTCCGTCCGTACACGGCCAGCCAGCCGCCAGCAGCCGTCCCCCCCCTCGACCCAGCTATCGCAGCCGCGGGTACCCACCGCGGCCGCCCGGCCCGCCGGCCCCGGCCCTCCCGGTGCCCGCTGCGCTCCGCTCCACCGGCCGCTGCCCCCTCAGGGCCGCCAGCAGCGCGGGGAGGCGGCCGCGCAGCCGCCCTCCGCCCCCGACGGCCCCGCCCTCCCTCACACCCCTGAGGCGGCGGGGAAGCTGCTGACACAGGCCCGGCCCCGCCTTCTCCCTCAGCGCGCGGCCCGGCCCCGGCCCCGGCCCCTTCCCGCCCTCAGCGCGCGGCCCGGCCCCTTCCCGCCCACAGCGCGCGGCAGGAGCTCGAAGGTAACTTGGAAATCACTTGAGAATCGGGCGGGAGAGGGGGAGCGGCTGCGCCGGTAACGGCGACCTGGCTGTGGCCCCAGAGGTGGGGTTTTTCGGGGATGACCTCCGTGCCGGCGGCTCCCAGCCCTTGGCGCTTACATTGGCAGCCTTGGCTCTCTGTCACGGGAATGCCGTGTCCTTCGTCCATCGCCCATCCCTGAGGGGGCTGAAGCCAAGAGCAGAGCCGCCCGTGAACGGGCGTGTGATTTCCCATCATTAGCCACGTTGTTCGGCGGTGAAATAGAAAAAAAAAATAATTTCACAAAGCAAACTTACACAAACAAAAGCGTTAATGGCAAAGTTTTTAAATACGGCCGGTTGTCTTCAGCCCGTCAGACAAATTGTGGTGAGGGAAAGGTCTACTTGGCTGGGTGGAAAGCTTTTTCTTAAAAATAAGGCTTCTTTTTCCACTTTGAATGTGCAGTCCACCGTGGGGACCCACTGACCACTTGTGCCGTAGGGCAGGGGATTCTCCCGGGAGTTCCTCTGGGGACTCGAATGAGCTCCCTCCTTGGTGGCATCGGACTATGAGAGGACATAGCCACAGGGGAGGAAAAGGACTTCTAGTTGCAAAGGATACTGTCACCACAGGTGTGACCCCAAATTCATGCTGTGTGAAAATGAACTTTTCCAGAACAATAGTCCAGAAGAATTGTTTCTATTAAAAAAAAACCCACAACATTTTGGAAACACTTCTTTCAGAATAAATAAAAAATGATCATTGTTTTTGCCTCGTTAACTGTTTCATAACTAAATACCAATTCCTTTGTACTAACAAAGTATTAAGGACTCAACATGAAAGCGAGCCTGCCATAAGTAATAGTGTCAGTGACTTTATATTCATAACAAAAATAAGGATGAGTAGTAGAACTAATTAACATTTTAAGAAGCTACAGTAATCTGAGATGTTGTTAGATATGCAATTTAAATATTATTTTCTTGTAATACAAGTTCCTAAAGTTGATAACTATCTACTTACATTTTAAGGTGAACTGAGTATGTTGGTATCCACATTTCCAAGAAGTGCTCGTTCTGATCCTTACATTTATACATGCCATGGCAAGGGCCCACTTTTCTCTACAGGTTAGTGTCTTAATGAAATAAGAATAGTTTGTCACGGATCTTGATGAGCTGTAATAGGTTTTATCCCTAAAGTGCACTCATGTCTCAGGTCAATTTTTAGTTGCTGTGTTACAGTATATTCTGTCTTTATTTGAAGATGAGGCACAGAAAGAACTCTTTGTAGGAATGTAGTTTTTGGCAAAGATACATATTTATTCAAATAAACAGAATGAGTAAAATGGGACTTACAGATGTGTTAAAACCCAGCGTACATAATAAGGCAATATTGTCTTCTTTATTAGAATATGCCTTTGAATATAGAATTTGCCTCCCCAAAAAAGCCACCTCTCTTAAAAGACTGCAAATTTGATTGTAATTTACTTTCCTCTAAAGATTTAGTTCCTTGTTCTTCATTCTACTAATGAGCATCTCTTTGGGACAGCATTTTCCTTAGCCTTGTAAATATATGTGAATACCTTAACAATTATCTCAGACTATTTGTTGGTTGTTTTTTTTTAATAAACATCTTCAACAAGGAAACTTGGAGCTTAGGATCAATGAAAAATAATTTCCATCTTCAACTACTGTGCAGTTTACAGGGATGCAAATACATGGAAAACAGTCATAACTTCAGAAATTTCTTACATCACTGACTAAAAAAAAGACATAACAGATTGTGCACAAAGACTGATGTCTTGGACTGCCTCCACAGTGGAAAAATGAAATGGCTTTTGTCAGTGGTACTTTTGCCATTTGTTGTGAACATGACATACATTTACTGCAAAGACTCCCATGCCAGTACTTAACTTAATAGATTCCTGAGAGTGACTTTTTCCTTAGCTGTTCAGATGAAGTTTCTATGCTAAACAGACTTACGAACTTTAGATTTGCCTCTGCAGAGGGTGTCTGGCAAATAAGTATACTCCAGTTACTCCACCATCAAAATCTTGCATCATTTACTCATACCTGTTTTCTTAGTGTAGTTCAACTTTGCTTAGGGAAAAAAAAAAACCCCACCAAATTACGTTATCTACTGTTCTTGTTGAAACTTCCTTAATAAACAGGTGTGCCTCTATGTCTTAAACTGGGGGATTCAAGAGGTCCTCTAAATTCCTGGTTTGGGATGCACGTCTGGCCACACCTTGAGTGTGTACTAGGACAAAAACTACGTAATCTAGAACCCTCCCTTAATCTCATGCTTATGGGTAACTGAGGAGCCAAAAACTGTGTGGCATGCTGCAGTGTACATGTAAAGGTCTAATTAGAGGAAGGCTAAATCTGACTGTTGACACTTTGCAACTAAGGAAAGCCATTAAAAAAAAAAAAAGTCCAACACAACTGCATCTCAAAATTCACACACAAGGCAATTCACCCACAAGTTTTTTGGCCTGCAAAGCACCTTCTTTTTGAGTTAGACTGTATTAGGGTATTAGGTTTTGCCCTTATATTACCTAAAAGATCCTAAGGAGACAACATGAGTTGCTCAGAGAGAAGCAGCAAAAAGAAATAGCTACCACAAAGATTAAATCTCTGAGAAAGATTAAGACTTATTACAGTGACTGTCTGGGATTTTCAAAAGCAGCAATTAATTTTGGGCATCTCCCAGTTTTGGTGCCCAAACAGGGACCTTATTTTCAAAAAGTACACAATAAGTGGTGTCTGAAGTTTGGCAGCTTGATTCAGAAATCCCTTTAGAGTTTATTAGCTATTTTATGTTCTTTGGCTAGATGACAGTCAAGGGACAGGGAGAACACAGCCTACAAACATTTGATGAGGCTGAATGCCAGTGAGAGGAAGTAAGCGTTTTTGGTCCCCATCTGCAATGAAATCCATCCGGTAGGCTAATGCCAGTGAGGTTTAAAGTGTGCTTGTTGGCTCTGTATCAGTACAGTTGCAGAAAAGAGGCCTGAAACCTATTTGGGAGTATGGCTACATATGTACAATGTAAAATGGAAAAAAGTTAAGATATTTTCTAGGAAAGTAGTTCCTACACTAAGACTTACAGCTCTTGAGTATAATCTTCAAGAAAATCTAATTTACAAGAGCTAATTAGCTTTAGATACTTAAAACCAGACTGGTTGAAAGAGTAGTAAATATACAGTAGAGAACAGTCTTGCCCAGACAGAAACTACTTGTTCGAGCAGGTCTTTTCTGCTTTTAACTTTGGAGTCTATCTTAATGAAGGTTTTGTTTGGGAGTATTACAGTCAAGAGTTAAATCAGAGCAGCGGAAGAGAGACGTTAAAATGTATAGGGAGAGTAGGAGAAAAGGAGTTGTTTTTATTTGAGATTTGAAATGAGTTGAAGGGTCACCGAGGCTGAGAAATACACAAAGGCTGTCCCAGACTACAGCCAGTTTTGAAGAAAAGGCTCTCTCATCAACAGTAGCTAGATTGTGTGGAGGGACAGACCAAAGTCTAGACAAGTTACAGGGGGGAGGGGGAAGTCACAGAGAAGAGATATTTTTTCCCAAAATTGTCATGTTTCTGTAATTCCATAATTGATGACTCTCGGCTGACCAAATTTTAAAGGCCAGGCAGACAGAATTTTGAATGTTCCTTTGTTGTAGCTCTCCGACATCTAAAAGCATTGTGTTTATCTTCAATGAATTTATTGCTCTACTGCTGCAATGCAGCTTAGCATCATCTTGTGTGCAAGTGCTGGTATGACTTCTGCTGAACAGAGTAACAGCTTCATAGTTTCCTTACACAGTGAATCACAGAATCATTGAATGGTTTGGGTTGGAAAGGACCTTAAATTAGATCACCTAATTCCAACCCCCCTGCCACGGGCAGGGACACCTTCCACCAGACCAGGCCGCTCAATGCCCCATCCAACCCGGCCTGGAACACTTCCAGGGATGGGGCACCCACAGCTGCTTTGGGCAACCTGTGCCAGTGTCTCACCACACAAGCCAGAAGGCTCTGACTTGTACAAATGACAGCTTTGTATTTTGCAGTCATCTTCACTACTCATATGTCAACAAGAGATTCTGCTTATCTATTGGCAAATGCTGTAATTTGGGGGTCATCCTTTATTTCTGTTTTTAATGTCACGCAATAAAAGTTGCATGGCAGTTTCAGTAAGTGTATGTCTGCAGGCCAGCAATCTAACATGCAGATCCAGCATTTACAGCTCACACACTATTTTATTACACTTCCAAAGCTATTGAAACTCCCAAGGCTATTAACATAATTTTCTTCTGCTTAATCAAATCTTGCTTCTCTAAGGTGATAGAAATGACCGGAAACTAAGTTTTTTATAATAATCCTTAAGGATTGCACAGTTTCGCCTTTTCTGACTAGTGAATGTGCATTTTCAGATGCATGATCTTAAACCCAATTGGAAAGGATGGGAACTGAATATATTAATTGCAGCACTTTTCATTAGAAGATAGCAAGAACAGTAAAAGAAATACAAACCAAGTTAACATAACCTGACTTTTTTCCAGAACTTTTTTTACCACTGATTCTCTTTGTTGACATGTAAGAGAATTTTTTGCAGTCATTGATAACATTCAGGGGGATGCTGGTTGCAGCAGCAGTGTAACAAACTCCCTGGTCCTGGAAATTATGCTTAGTATTTTCTTTATGCTTTTTATATTCCCAGTGCCATCTTTTCAGAGGCAGAACCTGGGTCATTGCATTTTTTGCTAGCAGCAAAACATACCTAAAGAGATGGCTGACATTACAGGTGATGAAATATCTTGATATCCATGGATGAAGAGATAATGATAAGAGACACTGATGCAAACATGTCTGTCAAATCATAAAATGCTTTGAAACAAACAGCAAGAAAAGGCTGAAGATAATAAGCTCCAGGGAAACAGAGTGAGAGAATCACAGAACTAAAGTAGTAGAATGCCTGTAAATACTACTAAAAGAACTAGCAGAGTCAAACGAAAACAAAAATAAGAAAATACATCCAATGTCTTAGACATACTGTACTCTTTTTAATGATGCTAGAATTTATTTCTACACTTAGCAAAATCTCTTCTATCTGTTTTTAAATCAATTAAGGGTATGATACTCTACAAGAGTTCTACCAGAGTAAATCCAGAGTAATTAGATTGAAATCTGTGGAATTACTCCAGATTTACATTGATGTTACAGTGATCATAACCTGAATCTATAGAGGACAATTACTGTTTACCCTACGTAATCTATAAACTACTGTAATTTACATTTCTACTCACATTTGCTGTAAAAAGCTATGTATTTGACCAAAAAGATGCTTTGTTCCTAAAAAATGCTTCTCTGTTCTTATGTAAGAATAAGGATTAATTTGATATACTTTTTAAAGTTGTACAAAACTGATCTTTTTAAAAGCTGTGTGCGGGGGTATCTGACTATAGTTTTTTACCTAATAAAAAAAAATTGTTTTCTTAAACTAAAGGGACTGAGTTCCACCGCAGAAGTTACAACCTTTTCATGCTGTTATGCCCACTGAAGTGGGTTACTTTTAATTTTACTGGAATAACTGTACATGCTTGTGCATTTGTGCAGGACTTCAGGACTTTACCTCACTTTCTTAATTGCTTACTATTAAGAAGCTGTCATGGTAATGTTACTGTTTTTGTAACTCATTACCAGTTAGTTTTTCTGCCATGGATTTTAAATCAAGTGTCTTTAAAAAAACCCAGACTTTTCGTTTTGAAGAAGAGAACTCCTCACACAGAGTAAATAGCATCCTTCTATTCTGGTAAATTTTATCTTCAATAATACGTATGCCAGCCACTCTAGATGACTTCTGTGAGAATTGCATGTGAACATCTGCAGAAGTTTCGCATTTACTTTGGCGATTAAAGGAATTATATTGATTAATATAATTATATAATGGTTTTTGGACACTTCTACTTAACTGTGTCTCGTTGCTTCTTTTAATAACGTTTTACAGCTTTGTTAACTGGAAATTATTTTTGAAGTATGAAGCAGATGAAGCAGTTTGTTGAACAGTCTTATGTTGTTGTTGTACTATATCAACTCGAAATCTTAACAGAATTTATAACAGTCATTAGTCCCAAAGAGAAATTTTTTCAGTACCCCCTGGCCATAAATTACTTTTAGAACAAGCAGAGATGGAAACCAGTCTGCAATAGAAACACATCCTTTGAAAAGTTTCTTGCTTCTAAAAGTCAGGTCATTGTTTAATCACTATAAAGGAAAACTTGATAATTTGGGTCAGCTGTTAAAGAAGTGCTTAATTTTCAGTTCTGGCTTTATAATCCCAATTATGAATTTTCATGTGTCATTCCATGCCTGTTAATATTTTGACATACGTAACTCCTGCCTCCTGAAGCTTTCAAAGCAGGTGGCTATACTGATATGCTGAATCTCACAACACATATGGAAAGGTAATATTATTCACATTTCAAAGAAAGAAGACTGACACATGACCTCATATGTTCAGGGTTATGCAGAAAATTTTGTACAAAGCACTGGAAGTTTTGACTTCCAGTCCCACGCACTTCCTACAGAAGAGCTGGTAGTCCAGAAGGAATCAGACTCCTGTTTAGTCTCTGGAGGTTTTCTTCTGGCTATGCATAGCAATAGTTACTCATCTGTTTTCACTTCACTACCTTTCATAATATGTCCTGTACTATTTTGAATTTAAAACATGCCCTTTTCTCCCTGCAACTGTGGAGATTGTTAGGTAGAAGACTATCTTATTTAAATTTCAAAGGGCTTCTTTGTAAAATACTTCCTTATGGTAGAACCACTAATTTATGCTTTTAAATAAAATCTTTACTCAGCATGTTTAGAAATTACAGGGCATTGCACACAAGGAGCATTTCAGGCTACATTTGCAACAGAATTCAGCATGTACAACTGCAGTCAGAGTGTAAGAATGTTCTGATCTTTTGAGTTACTTCCATTGTTCTGAGGTTGCAAGTCTTTGGCTCAACACTACTTTAACTAATTTACGCGTGCCACCTGAAAATCAAAGAAACTGTACCTCATTTTCTTTGTTTGGCAGCTTGTATTTTTAAGAACTCAAGCATAAAATGTACCGTATATACTTATCACATGACTAATTACAATCCAACTACTTTGCACTCCTGGAATGCATCTTATTATGTCAGTTACAATCAGTCATCGTCATTAACCATGCAACAATGACTGAATGCATTAATAGGAGAAATAGCAATACAGAGTGGACCAATGCAACAGCATGTGGTACTACCTTCCCTTACATAGCAGCATTAAATTCACAAGCTCTTTATACATCCTCTTTCCTCAGTTAACTGTGGCAGTCCATAGCATATCATCAGTGAACAGAGACAGAGGTACATGCCAAACTACCACATGTTCCTGTATCATGCATCCAAGACAGCACGTACACCCTGAACAGGTAAGGAGAATTCAGGCCTTAGCTGCTCCTTCTGCCTGCTTTTCTCCCCACATAAAGGTTGCTGATTGAAAGCAAGAGCTACTGGGGCTAGATACATGGCTAACAAACTGGATATGCATTGCAAACATCAGAGAGTTTAGCTGGAATTTGAGTTGCTGGGGCTGAGCTGGTTGGTTGCTGGGGGCCTACGGGCTTGGCAGTGTTAGGTTTATGGTAAAACTCAGTGACCTTAAAGGTCTTTTCCAGCCTAAATGATTCTACGTGCATGGGAGGACTGGGTGTAAAGCCTGTGACAGGAAAGCAGAGCTGTGTCAGTGTGATCAGAGCATGGGTTGGTGCGACAGGCTGAGGAGCATGTCAGGGAGCTGTCAGACAGACGCTCATTTGGTAACAAGGCTCCAGGCACAGTGCTTGTCTGCCACATCCACAGCAGCTCTGAAGGCAGACACACCCATGATAGACATAGAGTCGGAGAATGGGAAAGTCTCCTAATTCCAGTGTCTGCTGTGTGTCTGGAGAGCATAATCTGTGCCATGAGATTTGAGTGATGAGAAAACAGAGCCATCAGTGAGACGTTATCTGTCTTTTGTTACCGCTGGTGCAAAGAATAATCTTGTTCTAAAATAATAGTCCTCAAAGAAGCTTTTTAAAGTGTTTAATTCCCATTTAGGCAGAAAATGTGTAATTTTTCTCTGTTTCTTGTGCTAGGATCTGATTGTGTTGCCTACATCTCTGTGTAATTTATCCCATTGCATGGAAACAGGAAATAATTGTGCCTCAGGGAAAGCACATTTATTGTGAATGCAAAATATGTCAAAGGGGTATATTCAAATCATACAGCATGCCACGAGAGCAAGTCATAACCACATTACCAGTCAAAGCTGGAGAAAAAAATTACGTATAGAGGTTGTCATTAATGGAGTGCTCTTATTACTTGGATTATACTATTGCATAACTACAAATAATACTTGGTCCTCTGTGATACGTATCACACAGTAGGTCTACCTGAGGTCAGAATTAGAAAACTATTATTTACAGAGAAAAATATTGGCATATGTTTTTCCACAACGTATTTTCTGACCCTCATGTACCACAATTCCATAGAGAAGTACTTTGACAACTTCAAGAACAGCAGACTATTTCTGGACTTGGGAACGGAGCAATAGTACATTTTCTTGTTACTGAATTTTTGTGTCCTGTTAAGGAAAAGCTGACCCTTCTCCATCTATAGGTTTGCATAGAGATAGCCCATTTCTGTAATGACTCTTGTTTTTTTCTGACTACCCAGTATTTTGTTTCCCTGCTGGTGGATGCTCTACTCTTTCCTTCATCTTTCCCCAGCTGTGAACTTTTCATTTAAGTGTTCAGAGATTATTCTTCCTTAGTAGGGACACATTGTGCTGTTTCTACAGACCATCAATAGTGAATGGTCCTCTAGAGAGCCAGCACCAAGGATTTAGGTGATCCAGAGCTCCATACCCATGTGGTAGACAGCAGTTGTCTAGTGAATAAGAGCCTGCAGTCAGTAAAGGCAAGGTGTGAGCTGTCATCACTTTGACAGCTTCCCCCGAGACTGAATGGGCACATCCTTCTGTGTGACAGGACTGTATTTAGCCAAGGATGAACTGGGAAAATCTAAGAAGTCTAATATAGACGTACCTGTAATTCTGTGAGGCTGGCCCATTAAACAGTGTTTGCCTGGCAATCTGGAAGATGCAATTACTGTAAAGGTTTGAGGGAGTCATAATTTGTAAACCCATGGAGATTCTTGACTTGAAAGCCTCATAGACAGAGGCAGAAGCTGACCAGCTTTCATGTAACTATTAGGAAGAAAAAGGAAGAAAAAAGCAAAGTGAAAGTAAATTAATAGAGGGTGTCTAGCACCTGCTATTAATCTCCTGTTTTGAAAAAATAATAATAAAAAAAATACTCAGGGGAATGCATCCAAATACAGTGTGACCAAGTCTATCACTAACTTACCTAGTTTATATGACAGTTTAAAATGGGGCTTAAGATAAGGGGGTTTAGCGTGTACTACTGGGTCAGATGCTGGCCCAGAGCCTGAGCTGGCTGCCTTTGGGGAGCAGTCTCTTTTCTATTACAGGAAACTATTTGGTGTAAATGATTTCCTTTACAACTTTTAAATAGAACCATTGTCTCCGAGGCATATCAGGCAGAGATTTAAATAAAACTTAACCATATGTTATGTGCATGCAGGAAACAAAATATGAAAAAATGTATTTTTTATTTCTAATTTTAATGTGAATGAATTTATCATTGCTAGATAGCTGAAGGAATGCATTAGATATGAAATCACCAGAGGAAAATAACCACATTCTTTAGGTTGTGTAAGAGTAGGAGTAAAAAAAAAAATTACAGAAAATGAATTTATCTGCAGATCACTGAATTTTTTTTTTTTTAATTTTCACAGTTCCTGGGGAAATATATCAGTATTTCTAAACCTAGTCTTTAAGATTTGTATTTGCTGCTGGTATGACTGCCTTATACCATTACGAGCAGTGTATTCTATATAAGTAAACCTGACAAGTTCCATTGTTACATTGTCATTTTCCTTTCTTCTAACAAGGAGCAGACGTGACATTACTCAATTTTAATGTGATTCAACTGTCTTCTTTTTGACAGTAGGCTAGTCTGTGTCAGCAATGCTTGAGAAACTTACCTGGTGAGTGGAGCATTAGCTCAAAGGTTTCTGAAGTATTTAGCTGGAGAAGCCTGCCTTCCGATTTATGACTTCTCTGCATGTAAATTGTGAACTTATTTTTTAAGTGGTCTGATCAGTAGGGTGTATAAACAAACATGAGCCTGTGGATGGCTCATGTTCGTTCAAAACAAGTATAGTTTGGTTATTCAGTCTCTGGAATTATTCAAGCAGACTAAGTGACTTCATACCCAACCCAAATGCTGTGGTTGCTCTGTCATGAGTAGGCAACCCAAATGTGGGGGCTAAAAGCAGATATACATTGCAAATAAGAAAACCCAAGATTTTCTTGCTTGTTGGGCCCTAAATCTGAGTGCTCTGAGTATCACTATGCATAAAATGGTACACAGAAAAAAAGTACTTACAAAAAGAAAATAAGGGAGGACACAGAGCAGTCTTATGAAGTAATTTTGAAAAGACAAAAAAGGAAGAATTCCTTCCAAAAGTCCACTGTGTGGGCGGGTATTTTTTCTTCTCAAATCCTTTGTAATCAAGAGTTGTCTTTGTGTTGCTTAGGCAGAAATAAAAAAAAAACACAAACAAACCTGTAGGGAGATCTTAATAATTTTAAACATACCATATACATGAGCCATCAAAAAATCAGCAGTCATTTGATCTGTACACATTAACTTCCTTTTGATCCACTCCAATCCAGACCCAGGGTTTTCCGTTATATCACTGTACCTGCAGTCTTCTTCCCTGGTGTCAATTGACATGGTTCAGGAGACTTCACTGGAAGTGAGAGATAACTGACTCACAATTGATGTCCCACATGCAGTAACAGCGTCATCTGCTTTTGGAACTTAAACACTTAAGAAAACAAACTTACCCATTGCAGTAGCACATCGTAATTTCCTGTCTTGCCTGTCTGCTATTCTGTACTTAGACTCTGTCCTGACAGTCCTATATAATCAGTGCTTTCTTGCAGCTTTCCTAAGAATTTGCAGATTCAGGGAAGTTAGAATTCTGTGGCATTACCACACTCTTGCTCCAGGGTGGGCATGAGATCACTTCATTCTTGGTTGCCTTCTTACCATTTCTGTGCCCAACTAAAACCTGCTGTTTGTGTGTTTGTAATTCTCTACTGACTTGGTTCACCCTCTGACCTGAATCATCCTGTATGTTTCTACCCACCGGCTCATCTCTTCCCACCTCTTTTCTGTCCTGCTCTAGCTGGGAGTTGCTTTCACCACAGTGCAGTATCCACTTTACTTTATACATAGAAGAATTCAATTTTTAAAGCAGGGTTGGGTTTTTTTATTTTTAAGTGCATTAGTCTACTCCAATGCCAGCATCATTCGTCTTTTTCCTAACTAATACTTCCAATGTTCAAATATGGTATGAAGCAGAGGAAGCGTAACAAGAATTATTTTGTTTTAGAAAATGGTATGCAGTTTGTTTTTTCTCTGGAGGGAGATGTTGCCAGTAAGATAATTTACTGATCTGGCCGCAAATACACTGAAGTCAATGAAGCTGCACTGATTATGCCTGCTAAAGCTCAGAGTAAATTCCTTGTTACCATTATTTCTGTAATTATTACTGAAGAAAGGGTCCACAGGATATTTTTTATGACAGTGCTGGAGTGCTTTCTATGTCAGAATACTAGCAAAACAGTCATCCAAAAGCAGGTATTTTAGTGTACTGCCCACTTGTAACTGGCTTAACACTGTAGATAATCCTTTCTGTCTCAGAAACACGCTCTACTGCAAAACACAGACTGTTCCAGAGATACCTTAAATCAAGTGACTTACATGTTCAAGAAAACAAATCTGAAACTAATCTGATTTTGTTAGTGTTATCTTGGCAATGCTGCAGAACTGAAATGTATTTTGTTACGCAAGGGGCTGCGGTCTGATGTGCGTCTTTTCTGCTCTAAAGAAACTAGAGCAGCTCCCTTTTCACCCTGGGCTGCTTCATTGTTAAAGCAAATAATAAACAAAATCAGATAGTCCAAGAAATGCACTTGAAATTAGCAGTTAAGAAAGAAATTAATCTTTCAGTCTAATATTTTGCCATCTGCATGCTTGGGTGTTAAGCCTATTTTATATTTCATATAATATGCTTCAAGTACTTGCAGCAGAGCGACAGTTTCTTGTCAGAGCTGGCACACCATTAGCATGGATGTTGTGACCAAAACCTCTGTCTCCTTCAAAACACCAGAACAGACAGATTTCTGGAACAGCATGTTTCTCCCCAGAGTCTCTGATCCTGTAACGCTATTTAAATAAACAAATGAATGTGACAGAATCTCTGGAATTATTTATACAAAATACTTCTGTACATGTATTTTCTCTGTACCATCTTTTACTTTCTTTGTAATTAAATTTACCTTCAGTCTCTTGCTATCTCCTGCATGCTTCAGCATTCACAGAAGAGTTAAACAATAGCCAATCTCTTACCTCTATTTCTACTTTCTGTAGAAATGCAAGCTATCTTTTAATAATTGATAATAAATTAACATCTGGCTTCACAGGTGCTTAAATACAGGGAGGGAGGCCCATGGAAATTTTAATTCAGACTGTATGAGGGATAATAAAAAATAAGCATCATCAGCATAACACAAGTTCCTTAATGGACATCTTAGTGTTGTTATTTGTGACATCTTTAATAATCTCATATCTCTGATAAAAACAGGTGGAGAAGAAGGAAGTGATTAATTTTCTGCACATGACTTTGAGTGGAGATGTAGCCATCCCAGGAAGTTTAGCTCCGAACATAAGAAACTGAATTTGCAGCTTGTTTAAGGTGTGCTCGCAGATGGCCAGTCCTGATTTGTAGCAATCCTACCAAGACAAATGAGAGTCACAGGGTGTTACAGATAACAAGAGCTATAGCATTTATGCAAACAGCCAACCTCAAGGTATGGCAGCATTCATAAGACAATAACATATGAAACAGGAGCACACTGTAGATAAAAAAATGGACATCCTGACATCCTAAAAAAATTAAATATATATATATATAATGTTAGCTATTAAAACAATAGGATACACTGTAGTTGTGCTATTTGTGCCAATGGATAGGTCCTTGACTAAAAATAAAGATGTAAATAATTTTATAGAAATCTAATGTCAATATAGAATGTGTTTCAGATTTCACTCCATAAAACCTGATTTAATTTTTATCACTTGGAAGAAATATGCTGCTGGTGGTGAAACTTTGGAATACTGATGGAAATGTTAGACGTTTCATTTGCATCTAGTATCCTAACCAAAACTGTAAGATAACAAATGGCCAAGATAATAAGTGAAAAGCACTTCACTTTAAAAAAAAAAAAGAGTACCTTCCTATTGCCATTCTAATTCAATCTCTTTGAATAAAGATTACAGCTTTGTATAAGAAGTATTTATGAGGAATATCTGGAGGAAAATCAAGATTTTCCTTCAGTGCTGTGGTTGTAAATGGATTTGAATTGTTAGAGATACAGTGCTAATCAAAGCACTAAAGTAAGTATCATTAACATTTTTATACATTCCTAAATGCTGAAGTATTAGGAAAAAAAAAAGAACCAGAATTAACCCTGGCAGTAAATTGCTTGTTCAGTGTATTATTCAATCTTTAATGCTCTTGTCAAGGAAGTGGCTGAAAATATTATATCACGTCAAATGTTTACCCCCACAAGCCTGAGTACACACCACAGTACAGAAACAAACTACATTAAGGATCTCTAAATTGCAAGGTAAAGGTTTTTTATTTGCTTCACTGTTCTCCAGAGCGCGATTGCCAAACATGACTGCACTGCATTTGGTAACAATTCCCTTGACAAACAGGGTTTGAGAGGTGAAAATTTACGAAGCAGTTCACACTATGGTTCTGATTCCAAAGACTCGCTTTTATTTTCAATCACATACATATAATAGTTATTCATACAGAGGAACTTTAAAATCTTGAGCATCTTCTTGGTTCTTCCTTCTACAAAAATATAATTAGTTCAGGATAGGAGACATAGGTGAGTCATTTCCTGAAATTATTATACTTTTCTGACAAGTCTGGTGGTGCTTGGATTTGAAATTTAGGGAGCAGAGAAGGCTGTCAGACTCTTACACTGCACTGCTGTAGAGAAACGGTGCATTTAACACTTTCTCACAGCAGAATAAAATCAATCAGTCACAATCAGTACAAAAGAAAAATGAGCCAAAACAGCTTGAGCTGCTATTTATTTACTTATACAGGAAATAATTACATTTCGTCTCAGCAGATAAATGGTTTCTTTCTCTGCCTCCACCTGTCTATAAGTTTTGACCTTGATTCTGACCTCCTTGTTCAGCCAAATCTCCTCTTAGAGAAGAAGGAGTTTTTGCCTGAATGAGAGGTACAGCCTTGGACCCGTGTGAATATTGTTGGTGAAGGAGAATGTACACATGGGGTCTGTGGTGCAGGAATGACTGCAGCAAGTACCTGAGTCTCCCTTTCTCTTTGAGGTCTTAACTCTATACCACTGTGACGTCCGTGACTGAGGTGAGGAGGAGACTGTAATGCATCACAGTAGTAAACTCTGCTCCTACAACATTTTTGTCCTGAAAGGGGAGGACAGCGTTTTAGTGTGTGAAGAATGTGGAGGGAAAGAGTTAAACTTTAAAGTGTACTTGAAAGGATAAAAGTATGCCACCCACACTTTTATCACTGATCACATTAGTTCTTTTAATGGCTGTTTTAAGTCCTGTTCAGCTGAATAACAGTAATTTTCTTTTCCAGCCTTAGGAGCTGCCTGCTGTAGTCTTTTGTTTTAAACTCTCTGAATCGGTAGGTCAGAGCCATGTGAGTTAGAAGAGGCCTCCCACGGGCAAACCAAATACGAGCTCTTAGCCTGTGTGACAATAAACATTCCATTTCGCATTATTGAAGCTCACGGAAACCATCATGCACCAACTGAAGCAAAGCCTACTAGTCCAATTATTTGACATCAAAGGCCACAACGCCTAAACCAGCAATTGCTTTCAGAACACTGCAGAACTGGGGAGGTCCTCCTGGCATGAAGAGGAATGTTGGGGAGTCTGCTGCTGCTGCTCTGCAGTGCAAAACCAGACTGTATTCACACGGTGAGACAATGTGCTGACCATCCCCAGCTCTCCATTATTCCCTACCCTGATGGGCATGCATGTGTGTGGGTATTTCAGCAGTAATCTTATACAGGGTTACAAAAGCCTGGCACTCCAACAGCACATGTGGTATTGAACCGACTTCTGACCTGCGCTGAAGGTGGAGTTCTGATTTGGTATTATTTACAACTGTCTGCTTACAGAGACACTGTTTCCAATTAGCAGGTATTACTTTGTTGTATCGTGCCCATTAAATTTGGTATTTCCTAAAAGAAGGATGACTGTAGCCGCCATGGGCGTAAGGCATTCATTCATCAGTTCAAAACACTGAATACAGCATCAACAACTGAATTGCTTACAGTGTCAGAGCTGTTTCAACCAGCTGCTCAGCAGTCCAGTAGTGTATTGGGTCATTAGTGTTGGTTATTCACACAGCTTGGCTGGAACGATTGTTCCACATTCTTAACAACCTGCTTTATTTCTTTCAACATAAAACCTCCTAAAAACAGCCTGCATTCTCACATAAAGACTTAAGTAATTGCAAAAAAAGCCGCTACAGTAGATTAGTTTGTTACTATTACTGAGACAACTGTACTCCTTAATAGTTAAAAGAGTGAAAGGAAGAGAACGTAAAACACCCTCTGCACTGTAGTGACCTTGGGGCAAGTCTATGGCCATATTTCAGCATTGTGTTGTAACAAAAAAAAAAGAAAGCTGTTGTGCCAGAATTTTTCCAGGGATATTTCCCCCAAATACCACACTAATTTGAATCAAATGCTTCCTATGTACAATATCATTTACTTTCCTAACTAGCCTTTGAACATATTAAGCATTGTGATATGATTTACACATACATAGCACAGATAGTAAATAATTGAAACTTGAAGCACCACCTGATAGAAACTCATTGCCCGAGATAGGCCTTACTTGATTCTGTTTTACAACAAATTTGGTAAGGAAATATTTTCCGTTTAGCTTGGTGAATTAATTGCAGTTTTTCAGTTAGTTGCTATGTTGTTATTGCTCTGACTTCTTCTCCACGAAGAAAAAAAAAGTGCTTGTGTGCACTTACTACATTTTGTAGCTGTTCCCTGCATATTAACTGTACATCACCTACACCATCAAATCAATGAAAATATTAATTCTTGGCATGCACTTCACTATGAGGTGCAAAGTTATTAGCTCCTCACAGCAAGAGGAGCAAGATTGCAGTGTTGATGCAGTAACATTTTTTTCTTTACTTGTAATACACTTCTTACAGGCAATGCAGCAGGAATTTGGATGTAATCATAATTTTAAGCAGCTTCTCTGACATAGTAAAATGAGAGAGGTGATAATTACCGAATGCTGTTATCTTTAAGAGAGCTCATTTCCTGACCTGATGGCGTAGCCCCTAATAAATAAATGCACTAGAGCTTAAAAACAGGAGATACAAACTGTACTGCTTGGCAAGATGAATGTTTTCTAAAACATTACAGTGTTTGCTCTGTGTGGGAGCATCAGGTTCAGTTTATAGATCTAAAGGAAAGTATTTAGGAAAGCATAAAGCAGTATTGCTCATGTAGTCATGTGTGGTTTCTTTCAGTGTCAGTGTGCCACTCCTGACTGTTTCCACTGCTAAAGAAGTTGTTATAGAGATAAGGACTAATTAATAGTACGACAAGGTTGATGTCTCCATAGTTTGGTGGTACTGGTGAGACCCCACTTGGAATACTGCATCCACCTCCCGAATCCTCAGCACAGGAAAGATGTGGACCTGTTGGAACAGGTCCAGCAGAGGGCCACAAAAATGAGCAGAGGGATGGAGCACCTCCTCTATAAGGAAAGGTTGAGAGAGTTGGGGTTGTTCAGCCTGGAGAAGAGAAGGCTCCAGGGAGACCTTATTGTGGCCTTTCAATAATTAAAGGGGGCTTAGAAGAAAGTGGGGACAAACTCTTTAGCAGGGCCTGTAGCAATGGGACAAGGGGTATAGTTTTAAACTAAAAGAGGGTAGATTCAGGTTCAGGCTATATATAAGGAAGAAATTTCTTACAATGAAGGTGGTGAAACACTGTAACAGGTTACCCAGGGAGGTGGCAGATGCCCCATCCCTGGAAACATTGAAGGTCAGGTTGAACAAGGTTGGAGCAACCTAATGTAGTTGAAGATGTCCCCATCTCTTTGCAGGGGGATTGGACTAGATGACCTTTAAAGGTCACTTCCAACCCAAACTATTCGATGATTCCGTGATTGTTCCTGGGTAACATGGCAGATGTTACAACATTACACACCACGCTGGGCATAAGACTTGTCTGTCTCCAAAGAAAGAAGCACAGGAAACGGGGTCAGTGACAGATTCAGATACCACAGCAATCTTTTTCTTAGGGAACTGTTACCCTTACAGATGTGTAATTAATTCTTCTCCAGTTTCACTACATACATTTCCTTTTTTAATCCGTACTACCTCAGTAAGAATAGGTGGGATGGCTGGAGAGAGCCCATATACCATGAGGACAGAGTCCATCAGAGTCCTCACAGAACAAAACCCAAGAGATTAGCAACATCTTTCTGCTTGGGAATTGCTTTGTGTTAAATATAGTTTAACTAGATTTAGCACAGTAATTTAACCAGAAAAAAAACTCCACGCAGATTCCAAAAAGTACTGTGGTATGGCAGAAAGCTCCATCTTGTTTTTAATATTATCAGAAACTGAAAGAAGGTTTAGTTCAGAGAATGCCTTTCTGTTAAAGGGGGCATAAAAATAATAAAAAAAGAAAAAAACTAGGGCAGAAGTTTGCAGAGAAAAGAACTTAACACAAAGCAATTTTCCAGCACGGTACTGGTGGCCAATTGTACTGCTGTCTGATGGCTGAGCTATCTAAAGGGAAGAGAAATCTGCTTACGTAGCATGTCTATTTGGACATATTTTTGTTGCTCTGTTGGAAGAAGTTTTCACTATGTGATTTCAAGTTGAACACAAACCAGTTGAAAATTTGCTGAAGGTAAATGCCTAAATTCTTTGTGGCCTTTTATTTCCAGGACTCCAAATAGTTTTTAAGAGATCGATGGTGGCCAAATCTACCCACAGCCCAAATCAGTTTAGCACGACCATCATCTGTCCCTCGATTCTGCTCATTTGACCATCTTTCTTGTCTTCCCCTGCTACAGGGAGTGATTTACGCACATTCATACACAAAATTTATCGGAAAACGAAGAAAATTAATGAAAACTTACTGAAAATGTAGAATTATTCTTTGTCCAAGAAACTCTCCAGACCATCAAGTACACGATGAACTGTCCAGGGTCAGTCTTGATGGAGAAGAAATGCAACAGGTAGATGATTCACAGGCTGAGGGGTTCGCCGAGTTTTGCTCTTGCTGGAGCCTTCAGCACATTTTTGCCGTTAGGTGGCACTCTTCACCTGTATCGCGCGTCTTCCTTGCTGAAGGGAGCTGTGTGATAAGGACTCGGATCTAACACAGAGCAGAAGCTGGAATAACCATGGTCGCCTTCCTCCATCAGCTTTAAAAGAACTCTTTGCACTGCACACTCTGATTCCTAAATTATTTTTTTTTTCCTCCCTGGTTACTGGATGGTCCTGTGGACTGGTTGCAACACAGTGCAAATTTGATGTCGAATCATGGTCCCTCTGGATTCGTGTTACATAACAATGGTAGTGAATTTTTGCAGTACATATGAGTGTTTACCTTTGCCTCTGCACTAAAAACTCTGTTTAAAAACCCCATGCTAAAACCAACCGACAACTTGGTTATCCTATCAATTTGCTTAGGCTAGTAATTATGGCCAAAAAGGGAAATTAAAATTTCCACTGTATATTTCAGAAATCGCACAACACTGTTGGCAAATAAATTATTTTAGCAGTACATGCTGCAATTTCATTGCAGTGTCCACTAACCCTGTCTTGTGCTTGTGACAAAACGGAGTCAGAAAGCTAAAACTGATGAGTACAACTGTGCTGAAACTTGGCCAGCATTCTCCCACTAACCACCCGTCTGTGGTCAGCAGCATAGTATTGTCTTGCAGTGTTGTTCAAGGAGATGTTACTTTTCTCGTCTCTGCTGAAAAAAAAAGATGAGAGGTCTGCACACTGACAAAAATTACTGTTTTCCTTTATGCAGACAATCATAATAATCCTTCAACTAACTGACATTTCAGAACGACATGCACTAAAAATCTTGGAGTACTCCTTCTCTGAGAGCACAGCTATGCATTCTGATCCATTACATAGCATTGGGCTTTTGAAGATAATTTGGACAGTGTTTTGGCTGCTTGGAATTCTGAAATTCAGTGGTATTAAGACATGAGTTTTGATTCCTGGACTATTTCTCATAATGTTCATTGATTCTAAAACCAGAGCTTCATCCTTCAGTCCACTCAGTTATGTGCTGGGCCCCAGAGTACTTCCAATTTTACTGAAGAGAGCTTTTACGCATACTCCGAATTTACCTGTGTTCAGGCCCTGTTAATTCTGGATTCAGGCTGATGTT